>NC_050575.1:3512994-4173827 GCF_011100635.1 Trichosurus vulpecula | reverse complement strand
ATTAAGTCAAAAATAAGGATGCATGGCAATCATATTTATTATTAATACCAGACTCTAAGGGTTTGCAATAAGTTACACCGAAGGGAAGAGCCTTGAAGACAGACTGAACTTCAACACGACGCGGCCAATTCCACACGTCTGGTTAAGGGGGAAGCCGCAGAAAAGTGCCCGCCATTACTGCAGATGCTTTAGGAGGAAAATAGAAAGCACACAAGGGAGTCATTGAAACAATCAGGCTTGTCTTTATTTGGTCAGAAGTCTTTAATAACATTTTAATACATCCGTTCATCACTTTTATATGAGAGAGGCATGATACTGGTCAGATATTTCTGTTTTGTGTTTACTTATTTCCTATCAATAGAATGTAGGCTCCCTGAGGACAAGGGATATTTGATCTTTGACTTTGCATACCCTGTGCTTAGTATGGTGCCTAATAAAGGCATATCACACACTTTAAATCTGGAAGGGGTTGTAGAGGCCATTTAGAGATGAGGAAACGTCTTTATTTCTGTGGAGAGGCAGTAGATACAGCCCTCCCGGTCATACAGAGTCACAACCTCAGGGTCGTCTTTGACTACCTCCGGCTCCACATATCTTATCAGCAGACAAATCTTGACATTTCTACTTCTACAACATCTCTGGCGTGTCACTTTTCTACCCACGCCACCACCATTCTACATCCTGAACCAACCTCTTCCCTAAATTATTCCCATAGTTTGCTCATCGGCATCCCTGCCTGGAAACTCTCCCTACTCCAATCCGTCATCCACAGAGCCCCTGAAATGATTTCCCTAAAGTGCAGGACTAACCTCTTACTCAATAAACTCCCTCACTGTTAGCTGCTAGTAACTAACTAACTCCCCGGTGCCATTTAATTAATTAACATCAATCACAGCAGTTAGGTGACCCAGTGAATAGAAGCTGGCCCTGGAATCAGGAGGACCTGAGTTCAAACCCAGTCTCAGACACTGACCCTGGGCAAGTCGCCTACCCTTATTTGCCTCAGTTTCCTGATCTGCAAAATGAGCTGGAAAAGAAAATAGCAAACTTCTCCAGTATTTCTGCCAATAAAACCCCGAATGGTATCATGAAGAGTCAGATGTGACTGAAAACAACTCAACAACAAAAAAGATTTTTTTCTTCCAAACGGATATTTGCTTTGAAGGTACAGCAATACCCCATCTCCAACTGCTCCCCCTAGCCCCCACTCCCACTATTACCTCCAAGATCAAACACAAACTCCTTTGTTAGCATTTAAAAGCCTTTGCAGGCTGGCTCCAACCTACCTCTCCGGCTTTACTGCACTTTACTCCCCTCCATGCACACTGTGGTTCAGACAAACGGGCTCTTGCTTTCCCTCATACACATCACTCCACCTTCAACCTTTGGGCTGACCGTCTCTCCTAGTCAGAATGCAAGCCTTGGTCACCTCCATCTCTCAGAGGCTTTAGTTTCCTTCGAGGCTCAGAGGTTCAAGCACCATCTTGTAAGTGAAGATTTTCTTGATGCCCTTAGCTGCTCGCGTTTTCTCCTTAAAGTCATAATGTATCTATTTGGTATCTATATTTTTTATACCAATATTGCTACGTGGGGCACCTAGGTGGAACAGTGGATAGAGTATGGCCCTGGAGTCAGGAAAACCTGAGTTCAAATCTAGCCCAAGATACTTAATAGCTATGTGACACTGGGCAAGTCACTTAACCCTGTTTGCCTCAGTTTCCTCATCTGTAAAATGAGCTGAAGAAGGAAATGGCCAACCCCTCCAGTATCTTTGCCAGGAAAACCCCAAACGGGGGTCACAAAGAGTCAGACACAGCTGAAATGACTGACAAGAACAAACATTTATATGCACATGCTTTCTTTCCCAACGATGCATTTAAGCTCTTTGAGAGCAGGGCTTGCTTTTGCTTCTGTATTTGTATCCTCAGAACCTACCACAGGGGTGCATGGCAGTTGCCTAATATACATTTACTGCTGGGAAATAGAAACGGAAACCCCATAGTTTGCCAAAACTCACACAGTCAGTGAGAGGCAGGATTTGAACCCAAGTTCTTTGATATGAAAACCAGGGCCATTTCTGTAGTACTACTGCCCTTTTCTGTCATTCCTCTCCAGGCTGCACCCTGGCTTTCCTCTCCAGTACCATACCTCTCCATCTTGAATCCCCACTCCAATCCTAGCATTCACACAGGCACCCCTGTAATTTCTCCCTCTGATGGGATGACTCCTCCCAAAACCTCCATTTAAAGAGGGCGCCCAAGCTGGTCGTGCCTCATTGCTCTCAAGGCTGCTGCGCCCCCCAGATGGGTACTTTTATTTCCCCCACACACATTTTTCCAGCTTCTTTTTATGTGTCACTTTCCTCCACTAGAAAGTAAGCTCTTTGCGGGCAGGGACTGACTTTCCTTCTGCTTGTATGTGAATGCCCAGGACCCAGCGCCTCACGTATAGTATGAAATTAACAAATGGCTGCTGACTGACTGATTTTTCCCAATTCTTACCGAATCGAATTGAAAAACCAAGACAAAGAATAGGAATGGGTAGGTGGGAGGTTGGGAAGATATTTTTAAATATGACTTTTTGTCAGTAGACATGTGACAGAAAAGCCAACTCCCTAAGGCACGTAGGTGTTTATTTTGTGATAATTCAAGTTCTCTGTGTTATCATGCAGGATGTTTATGTAGAAAGAATCAGAAAACCTGGGTTTAAATCTGGCCTCTACCACTTCCTATTTCTGTGACCACTATAAGTCATTTCATCCCTCTGGGCCTCAGTTTATTCATCAGTGAAGTGAGGACTTTCTAAAGTATACACCAGTTCTAAATCTTGTGATCCTTTGTGAAGAGTCGTTTAGTTTCACTCTCTGAAAGAAACTGAGCTAAAACATGGCCAGCCAAATCTCTCTTAAAACCACCATCCTGTACAACTCAGTTCGAATTTGTAGAAGTCTTTTGAGCAATTCTGTTTGTTGAGCAATGGCCCAGCATTTTATTTTAACTGTTTTTCTGTCCTCATGAAATATTTGAAAATGTTGTTGTCTCCCACTTTGATAGCGTGGTAACAAATTCCTGTTGCTTTCTAAGCTACACTATGGATTTATTCCCCTATTCTGAAAAACCTTGACTTGTTGAGGTCTACATAATGTATGTAAAGGGAGTCTTGATGGATTTGTTTTCATAATTTCATATTTTTGTATTTGTTCTTGTATAATTGTTTTTAAGTGACATTATTACAGAAATGAGGGTGGACTATTTAGAACCAAAGTTACCCTTAATAAAAATCTACTGTATGCTTGAACCATATATACATATACATATACACACTATATATATATATATGTATATATATATATGTATATGAAACTAGCTAGATCTTTCAGGTTTCAGATGATACCCCTGAGAAAGTGGGGTATCTCTTCTCTAATTCCATAGGCTTGAGCACCCATTCCAGGTATGTTTTACCCACTGTTAGCCAATAACTAACTTCCTAGTTTAATTTAACATCAATTAGATTTTTCAAAGAGATATTTATTTTGAAGCTATACCAAGAAGAGAAATACAATCCTCTCCCCCCCCACCCCCCCAAATACTTAGGACATATATTCTCCCTTATACCACCTTATTCTCTGGAGAGATTTGACTCAAGTTTAACACATTTTCTACATACCACCAATTTTATATCCATATCCAAATGTTGTGTTGATGCCAGATGAGTTCTCATGTTAATTGCTGTTGGGCTGGATTCCAAAGGTCACTCCTTTCTCCCCTACATCTCAGAACTGGACTGGCTGACTCAAAACTCAGCATGGATTTTGCTCCCAGACCTATTAAGGAGTTCAATCTCTTGACTCCTTGAAACTCACAATTCCTGAACTCTATTTCCTGCATCTAAAATGAAAGCACAAACACTGAGGTAAAGAAGTGAAGTCTATATTCATAGGATACAAGCTGGTCTCAAATAGGGCGGGTCTGAGGCTTCCCCACTTTATAGCATTGTCTCTCTCCTCTCCCTGGATGCCATTAGGTAGGAAGAAGTCACCTGAAGAGAAGGGATAAGGTTCTGGCTGACTAGTGCCTTTTGAGTGCACCCCCAGTTTTGGATACATAGCCAGAGCCAATCAGAAACACTCCTACTCATCACATGTTTAAAAGACTAGAACCCACTACAGAATGTCTGCATATACTCCCACTCACTCTAGGACATTTCCACGAATAAATGAATGAATGGGCAGTATTCTCCTTGGGGAGAAAAATTAAGTTCACACTCAGATACAAAGCTTTCATGGGCTGTCTATTCAGTCCAATTCTGAATGAATTCATCTGAGAGGACTCTAGTATAGTCCTTTCAGCCAAGTCATATCGTCTAGGTCAGGGAAAGAAACTTCATAGATTACTGGAACACAAAATACCACCAATTTTATATCCATATCCAAATGTTGTGTTGAGTTCTCATCTTAACTGCTGTTGGGCTGGATTCCAAAGGTCCCTCCTTTCTCCCCTACATCTCAAAACTGGACTGGCTGACTCAAAACTTAGAGAACACTGAGTCTGATTTGAGGAGAGGCAGGCAGGGGATCTTCATCCTCTCCCTCCACCCCAGGAGAACAATTATAACTACATGAACAAGGCAGTAAGTAGATGTACTTACCCTGATGAGTCAGAGGCTGAACCTCCCGTCTCTGACTGGCTCTTCTGCTTTGCATTTCTTTCCTTGAGTATATGCTGCGATGGACATCCATCTTGAGACCAGCATTTCTAGTCCTGGAAGCCTCCTTGTGAGTTCCAGATGTCAGGAAGCGCTATCATTAGGAGCAGGTCTCCTTTAGGAGTTGTGTCCATTCCTGAGGAGAGCTTGACTATTTGCATGAAGAAGAGCCAAGCTTTCATGGCCGAACAGAAGACGAACCCAGAGGGAGCTGTTTGGACTGTCCGCAACAGAAGCGAAGTGGGGAAAAAAATGCTGGCACAGCAGTCCCAGAAAGTGTTTCGTGCTTTAAAGTTTTAAGCATTAACTTCTTGGGTGTGCTGGATTATTCTGTGACATTTCAAGTATTTCTCGGTGTCTGCTTATGGGTCTTTTTGAATTTCAAGCATTTCTTGTGGTGGGATAAACAAATAGTTGCCCTTTCCCTGTTCCGTTTTGTACGCTGTTATTATTTGTCTTTCGTTCTTGAAGAGAACCAATGACATCAGGAGGGTGATGTCTGGACTTGCAAGTGAATTGGACTTAAATGAGGCAGGACTGTGCAACATCATCAGCCTCACTCTCTCCCCAGAGTCATCAAAGTCCAGTGGCAAGACTGATTAGAGAAGATCCACGGTGCAGCTGGTGAACTTGGCCTTTTTAAGCTAAAGTCTTTCCCAGGTCTCAGTTTGTCTGAGGCAACACCCATTCAGTAATTTAAGGCTAGATAAGAAATGAGGAAAAAGATAACCTAGTTTGTCTTCTCAAAAAATCTAGACGAGACCCATAGGGAAACCTTGGCCCTTAGTCAAACCTAAGCTCTGAGAGGCGAAATGAGCCCACGTGAAAAGAGGCTGAGTCCCTTTCTTGACCCTCAGGTTCCTCTAGGAGATAGGCCCAGTGCCAATGAGTTGAGAACCAAGAACCCCTGATGGGAAGAGGAAGTTCTCACTTGGGCCACAGAGCTTTTACACGTATAAAATGAGAGGTCTGAGGTAGCCAATTTCAAAAGGCTCTTCTAGATCTAACGTTCCAATCCTATGATAAGCTTATCAGTAAGGTAAGTGTCAATTGGAAATAAGGTAAAAATACATGTGCAGATATTAATGAGTTCAAACCACACAGAAAGTAAGATCGAATGCGATACCAAATGTCATCTTCCACAGCAAATAGGGGCAGGATCCGATGTGCCCAACCCATGGCAGCCGAAGCTGTGCTCACTTCTGTGGCACAACCATTCAATAACTGTCCAACTTGATTGGTTAAATAAATCAAGTATTCAAGGAGCGGGGCAGCTAGGTGGTTCAGTGGATAGTGTGCTGGACCTGGAGTCAGGAAGGCCTGAGTTCAAACCCGCCCTCAGACACTTACTAGCTGTACGGTCTTAGGCAAGTCACTTAATCCTGTTTGCCTAGGAGGCAGCTAGGTAGCTTAGTGGATAGAGCACTGGGTCTGGAGTCAGAAAGATCTGAGTTCAAATCCAGCCTCAAGATACTTACTAGCTGTGGGACCTTGGGCAAGTCACTTAATCTCTGTTTGCCTTAATCCTCTGGAGAAGGAAATGCCAAACCACTCCAGCATCTTTGCCAAGAAAACCCCTAAAAGGGTCCTGAAGAGTCAGGCACGACTGAAAATGACTCAGCGACAACAATTTGACGAGCGCTTCCTCGATGTGCCTGACATTGTGCCAGGTGTTTGGGGCTAACTGTGGATGGAAAGCAAAGCACGAGGCACAGTGACCACCATGAAGGAACTAACCGGAGAATAAAACCACCGCGGAATAACAAGAAACAACGTGAGATGGCCTAAGTTTGTTAAAGGATGAGGTGCAAATTATAAGTGCTACAGGAGATCAGAAAAGAGGAAGCCACTCAAAAAAAGTGTCACGGAGGAGAAAGAAATGCCTGGAAGAACGAGTATTGTTTGAATAGGTGGATAAGAGGAGGGAGAATATTCTAAGAGAGGGAAACCACTCGATAAAAGGTAGAAACAACCAGGTTGGTGTGTAGCATTGTGTTCTGTATCACCTGAACTGGGGTGAGAGTCGAATTTTTCTTTCCTTACACTAACATTCTTAGGGTCCTTCCACCTCCAACATTCTATAAGCTGATTACTCCCTGACTGGGAACAGACTTTGGAATGGAACCTGTGATCTCCAATTAAGCAATCAATGATGAAAAAACTGTCAGCCCCTCATCTGCAATTTATAGTCTTGGAGAGTCATCTGGGGGCACCAAAGCATTCAGGGACTTGCCCAGCAGTATGTGTCAGAGTCAGGATTTGAACCAGAGTTTTCTGATTCTGCGGCCAACTCTCCAGCCACTACATTCGGTTGTGTTCCATGACTCTCACTGTCTAGTGACTGATAAGAGAGCATTTACACGTAACAGAAAGACCAACTTGAATAAATTCTGCAGAGAATCTTTTCATGTTGTTGGCTTCGATTACTTCCAAAGGCATTTTCCCCACCGACATGGTGGGGCACCAAGTAAGCTTTAGCCTCATTCATAGCTAACATTTAGATAGTGCTCACTACGTGGCAGGCACCGTGCCTCAGTGCTTTATGATTACTGTACCATTTTATCCTCACAACAACCTTGGGAGGTACGTGCCATTGTTAATCCATCTTATAGATGAGCAAACTGAGGCAAGCAGAGATTAAATGACTTGTCCAGGGTCACACAGCCAGTAAGTGTCTGACGTGGGATTTGAGAACCAAAAATGGGATCCAGCCGGTTACATATCAACAGTAATCTCAAAGATCAATGTAGTGTTGTCAAAAGAACACTGGACTTGGAGCAAGTACATCTAGGCTGAAGTGTCAATTCTGATCCTTCCTGGTGATGTGAAAGGCAGCCCTAGGACTGCACAGAGAACTGGCCCTGGCATCAGGGATCTCTGCTTCTGACTCATAATGGCTGTGTGCCCCTGGAAGCATCTTGTAGCCTCTCAGGGCTCTGGTGGCACTCAAGCTGTTTCAGAGATGGAGCTCACCTGCATAGACAGAGGGTGTTTTCTCATCCAGAAGGATCATTGTTCCATATGTTAATGAAATCCCAGAAGATCCAGGATCCATTTCTATCCATACTACCTATGTGATCCTGGATAAATCGCTAAACCTCTAAGACTCAGTTTCCTCAGATGTCGATAACAATGTTGGTATTATCTACCTCATGGGTTTGATGTAAGGAAGACATTTAATACATTCTTAAGCTCCATAGGAATGTGAGCTACAACTGTTAGTTTCCTTTTAATAGTGCTTGCATGATGGGCAATGGAATTTTCTAGTATAAATTATTAAAACTTTCTGAGGTTAAAAATAATGGGTTTTTTTGGTTTTCTCACTAAAATACAATTCATTGAATAATTCTATGGATTGAGCACCACTATTGTATGAAAAAGGTTGTCTAGGTTTCCAAAGAGAATATTCTGAACTGGTCTTATATAAATCCACCCACCCATCAATCAGTCAGAATTAATCTCATGGTAAACATATACTGTAAAAGGAAAGGCACCACCAAGATCCTCTTAACTTTAATTAAAAACCTATGATGGATTTTTAAACATTAAATAAGACATCATCTGGTGTATTTCATATCTGGAACCATATTGTTCATATTTCTGGTTTGCTGCAGGCCTTTTATGATGATGCCATTATACGTATGTGGAGCAAAGCATTTGTGTGTCTTTGGAATTCTCTTCCAAGGTTTTTCTGTGTGGTTCCTTTCAGGGGCAAGTTTTTATTTTAGTAGAGCTCCTAAAAAGATCTCCTAAAAAGAAATCATTAGCTTTCTGAGGTCTATGGGTATTTTGAAAGTACATTTATAGCTAGACATTCCTGACCTATAAAATGAAGACAATGGATTAGATCATCTATAAGGTCCCTTCCAGCTATGATGATGTGCCCATCTATGAGGCAATGATTATTTAAGTTTAAGTCCAATTCTGATCACAGAGCACCTGTAATCCATAGTTAGCACTGCCTTGTTGTTCAGTTGTTTCAGTAATGCCAGACTCTTTGTGACCTATTTGGGGTTTGCTTGGCGAAGATATCGGAGTGGTTTGCCATTTCCTTCTTCAGCTCATTTTACTGCTGAGGAAACTGAGGCAAACAGGGTTAAGTGACTTATCAGAGTCACACAGAGTCTGAGGCCAGATTTGAACTCAGGAAAATGAGTCTTCTTGACTCCAGGCCCAGCACTAACCAGGCTTCCCAGTTAGGAATGTACCATAATATAAATTTGATTTATATTTATTTTCATATGCACTGGAAAGATCGGCCTTTTCCCCTTGCCAAGGTGCTCTTGATGCTACAACAATGTAAAAAGAAAGGAAAAAAAACCCTCTTGAAACTGAACTCTGTGTAAATATAATAAGCAACATTGGCTTAAGAACTGAGTTAAAAAAGATGTGCCTCCTTCCCCTCTTTACAGATGTGTGGAGGAGAGTGGGGTGATAAGTGTGGAATATTGCGTGTAGTGTCAGTCACAGTTGGTATACTGGTTGTCTTTGAACTAGATTTTTTTCTCTCTTTAAAAAAAATATTTGCTCAGAAGTCATGGATTGCTGCAGGCAGAACATTTTCAAGATATGAGAGCCATATCAAAACAAGACAATAATCGAAATAAGAATAAAAAGGAGAAAAAGAAGCAAAAGATTGTCACCGATGATTGTGTGGCTTATTCTCATTGAAGTTTTGCATAAATGGGAAAATAACTTTGGTTCTTGCCTGTCAGTGATTTGGTCCATCTTTATAATCAGTTTAGAGATTATTTCAAAGACTTGGTATCTTTCTTTACTTTAGATACCTTGAGAATAGATCCCTTAGTGAGCATAGAACTCTTCTATATATGCTTCATCTTTTCCAACTATTTTAAGCCACCTTCGTTTCGTTCAGATTTGGTCCCATCTATTTAGAAGTATATTCTAGACTGTAATATTAGAATCAAAACATGATGGCTCCATTGTCCTTTATAATGAAGAGAATATTATAAAAATCTTTGCAGATCTTTTCTTTCTTTCATCTGTTGTATTCTTAGTTTTATCCACTAAATGCCTGTAGAGCTAATCTACCAGTACATTGTGCACCACCCACCCATCTATCCACCTACATATCATCCATCTTTCTCTCTCTTCTCTTTTCTTCATTCCTCCCTTCCTCCTTCCTTCCCTCCTTCCCATCTTTCTTTCCTTCTTTTCTTCCTTCTTTCTCTCCTTCTTTCCTTCCTTCATTCTTCCTTCCTTCCTTCCTTCCTTCCTTCCTTCTTCCTTCCTTCCTTCCTTCCTTCCTTCCTTCCTTCCTTCCTTCCTTCCTTCCTTCCTTCCTTCCTTTCTTCCTTTCTTTCTTCCTTCTTTCCTTCCTTCCTTTCTTTCTTTCTTTCTTTCTTTCTTTCTTTCTTTCTTTCTTTCTTTCTTTTATATTACAAATAGGGGAGTAGTGGACCTGAAATTGAAAAGGAGGAGAGTGGACTGTGTTTCCTTTGGGAATGTGCAAAGTTCTTTTAATGACACCAAGATTCTTCCTGAAATATTGGTCTATCTTTAAAATAATAATATCTTTCTTCAAGTGGTGCATGATTGCAAGTCATGGAGTCAGCAAAGCACTGAAACTGTACATGATCTGACTCAAAGGACAATGAAGAAGTACACAGGTATGCGGAAAGGTTGCTACAGGTTACAAATAAGGAAATATGAGGTAGAAGAGTGGAAAAGACGACATCAAAGAACTGTATGAGCAAAACAAATATAGGCTGGTCACATGGCAAAGGTCAAAGGATAACTGAAAGGGAGTCTATATGATCTACTGATATCTTTACAATATCAAGAGAAAGCCTCCAGCATGTTGGGAGAACCTCCTATGTCCAAGTCTTGGGAAGCCATGTGCAGGATAGACAAGTTATGAATTGGTTATGATTTATATCTTTGGAGAGGATGTCCATATGGATGGGATCAGAGATCCATTTGAGTAGCTGAATTGAATCTTCCTTGAAGCAAAAAACAAAAGTCTTTTGATTCAAAGTATCAAGCATTTCATAGAATCATAAGCAGATTTTTGGGGTCAAAAGAGAGCTTTGAGAACATCTAGTACAAAGCCCTCATTTTATGGAGAATGAAACTGAGGTTCAGAGAAGTGAAGGGACTTGCTCCAGGTCACCCCAGAAAGTGAAGGCAAAACCCAAAGTAGACCCCAGTTCTCTAGACTAATACTCTTATGATATACCATACTGCCTCTGTGTGTTTAGAGAGTGTTGTGATTGTGGGGGGGGGGGTGTACGCCAGAATGTGACCTTTTATCGGGGCACCCATTGGGGGCTGAGTTTTTCCTCTATATGACACCTGTGAACTGAGTTGATTTGGTCAATTTGGCCAGTCAATACTATTCATATTATTACTACTAATAATTAATCATGGACAGTGACTAGTAATAATAATATCTTACTGAGTATTTGACCGAATTAATACTTTAGTTGTCTCGATGCTGAGAAGACATAGACTGTGTGTGAACTCTGAGCCCTCTTCTCTCTTGCCCCTTTGTGATTGTGCCAGGGTGTTCAATCCAACTATTTGCAGATTTCCAATCGAAGCATATGAGAATGGAGGGAGTTATGGTTATAGTTTTAGGCCCTATCATAAAGGCTCTAAATGTGAATGTCGGCCAATGAGTCAACATGTTACTGGAGGAACTAAATCATATTTTCACCATGAATGAACTGATAAATGAAAGCTATAAAGAAATTGGGGTAGTTAGGTGGCACAATGGATAGAGTGCCAGCCCTGGAGTTAGGAGGACCTGAGTTCAAATCTGGCCTCAGTCACTTACTAGCTGTGTGACCCTGTTTGCCTCAGTTTCCTCATATGTAAAATGGAGGAAATGGTAAACCACTCTAGTATCTCTGCCAAGAAAACCCAAATGGAGTCACCAAGAGTCAGACATGACTGAAGATGACTAAATAACAAATAAATAACTTGCTACCAAAAGGGAGGACGGCTCACAGAATCTCTTCAGAGAGGTAAATAAAGCGGCTACTTTAACTAGATGAATCATGGGTCTAGTGGCAACAAGAAACATCTTTTAATGGGATACTCAATCATCTCTCCTTGTAATACTCTTTCAGCTCATTTACAGATGAGAAACTGAGGCAAACAGGGTTAAGTGACTTGCCCAGGATCACACAGCTAGTAAGCTCCTGAGACCAGATTTGAACTCAGGAAATGAGTCTTCCTGACTCCAGGCCCAGCACGCTATCCACTATGCCACTATTCCCTCAGAGGGAAGGTAGTAGCATTAAAGAAACCAGGAAAAGCTTCTTACACAAAGTAGGATTTGATCTGAAACCTCGAGGAGGCAAGGGAAGCCAATAGGTAGTGCTGAGGGAGAGAATTCGGAGCATAGGGGACAGCCAGTAAAAACATGCAGTCAGGGGATGGAGTGTATTGTTTGAGAACAGCAAGGTAGCCCATGTCACTGGGTTGCAAAGAATGTGGAGATAATTAAGATGTTAGAAACCTAAAAAGGTCAGAAGGGGCCAGGTTCTGAAGGGCTTTAAAAGCTAACAAATCATAGGATTTCATGTTTGAACCTGGAGTGACTCTATTAGAGAGCCAACAGATTTTACTGACTAGGAGAATGGCATAGTCAGACCTGTACTTTGGGAAGATCACTTTGATAGCTTAGGAGAGGATGGACTGGAGTGGGGCTGGATTTAAGGGAGACAAATCAGAAGGCCATTTCAATAGTCCAGGCATGACGTGATAAGGCAGTGGTGGTGGCAGAGGAGAGGAGTAGGTAGATATGAGAGATGTTGCAAAAGTAGAATTGACAGGCCTTGGCAACTGACTGGATGTGGGGATGAGAGTGAGGAGTCTAGGACCACATCTAGGTTTCAAGCCTGGTAACTGGGAGGACGATGGTTCCCCTTGATAGCAATAAGGAAGCTGGAAAGAGGGGAGGGTTTAATGAAAATATAACGAGTTCAGTTTTGTAAATGTTAAGTCTAAGATGTCTGCAGAATTTCCAGTTCGATATATCCAATCCAATAGCCATTTGGAGATACGAGAGTGGTGACATTAGGTGGGAGGTTAGAATGAGGTCAATAGATCTGAGAATCATTTGCATAGAGATGATAATTGAATGCATGGGACTGGGCGAGATCACCAAGCACAACTGCAGAGAGGGAGAAAAGAAAGGCCCAGGACAGAGCTTGGGGAATATCCATGGTTAGTATGCGTCTGTGTGTGACTCAGATGACGATCCAGTAAAGGAGACTGACCAGATGAGTAGGAGGACGCAGTTGACAAAAAAGATACACACAATATATGATTCCATGATGCTTATTTCTTGTTGTGTGACTATAGCTGGAATAGCCACTCTCACAGAGACTTTGGATACTGCTAGTATATTCTTAAAAGAAAGGTAATAAATTGATGGGGATGGACAGTTAATTGTCATGACTGAAAGAGTTTCTGGGAGGCATTTAGAGAAGACTACCAGAACTTCTCTCTTGAGGAGACTTGGAGAGTTAACGGTTATCTTTGAGAGAATCTGAACACAATTTTTGAAAGAACTGAGTTTAACTCATTTTGTGAAGATGTTTGAGTAGAATTCTTGGGAAAACTGAATAGTTGGGCAGTTATTCCAATGTTTTGGAAGAGCCAGAAGTCAGTAGTGTTGACATTTATACAGTGGATACATTGTTGAAATATTATTCTCTGTTTCTGTATCTCTGGTTACCATTAATTAAATTAAGGAGCTAGTAATATTAAAATCTGTCTAAGCCTCTGAATTCAAGTTTGAGACTGAGAAGAGAAAGCTCATAGGAAAAGGAAGTTTCTCTAGTTTTTACACACCAAATGGGAGCTTGGTTCAATGATCTCTGGCTTTCCCCTGAAACAAACAAGCGAACAACAAAACGGTCTTTTAAGTACCAGTATTCCCATTGTAGGGTTATATTGATAAATATTATTGAATCCCACAATCTCTGAGGAATTAAAACTGCAGATCACCCATTGGACAATGGAGAGAAACATGATGAATACAAATAGGCATCAACATCATACTAAAGATAGTTTATGCTCAGAAAGAACCTTGGGATTGCAAAAAGGAGGGCCAGTCATTTAGTGAGTCTAAGGTACAACAGATGTATAGCTTGTGTTCTATGTTTATACTTGTGCAAGGTCAAAAGCCCTTGACAAAGGCTTCTAGTTTGTTGACTGGACCACCTGTGGAGAATTTCTGGGAGGACATGGACAAGAGTCGTAGGATGAGAAGACATGGATGGGTTGAAATGTATCCTATTGCAGTGAGTACCCACATCAACAAGATCACAGCCCCATTGAAATATAAATATTGAATCATTAAAATGATTTAGGGATTGATTTTTTAAATATGCTTCTAACCATAACAAGCTCTTGGCGAAATTTAAACATTTTCTCTCTCTCAATATATGTGTATCTAACATTGATGAAAAAAAGATGATAGCTTCTTGCTTGATATCGGATAGCTATTTTCCCTTATGCTACATTTATCATTATGGGTTTTAGGGTATTCTGGTCTCGTATTTTACAACATGCTCTACATAGTCACATATTCCTCCCTGGCCCCTTTCCCTAACTTTTACTGTGAAAGAAATGATGAGGGGGACGAGATTATGAGCACACTTTGGGGCCAATTCTGCCAGCTCCTCCTTGGCAATCTCCTCAGTCTTTGAGATTCATTCCCATTTACTGAGCGATAGTAATTCAAACAGAATTGAACGACAATCAGTAAGAAAATGAACTGGGATCTAGCTCTCCCAAAATGTTTCCTTTTCACTGGCTTAGAGTAAAAGACTCCTTTAAGTGGGGACATGTGTGTATGTTTCTGGGAGAGAAAACAATCTATGTTATTGGGAGGGAGAAGATGGGAGAGGGAAAAGATTTGCAAATAACGGAAAGTTGGTGTTTACATTTCTTTGGCTTTCGGATCTCAGATTTGTGGCTCTTCTCTTGTATATCTTGTGGGTGTGAGCAGGGTGCATAGGGTAGTTCCCTGAGCACTGGACCTGCAACCCAAAGACCTCCTTTAAGTCCCAATTTCATCACTTAAATTAACTGTGTGACTTGTGTCCCAGGAAAATCACTTCATCTCTACCAGCCTTATTTTCTTCATCTTTAAAATGGGGCTAGTGATACTCACACTCTTTCTTTCTCAGGTTTGCTGTGAGGACAGCACTTTATAAACTGTGTAGAGCTATATAAAAAGTAAGCTACAAGAATCAATTAAATGACCTATAGAAAACACAGGGGCAATATTGAACTGTCTGATGTATGGCACGTTGTTTGGGAATTATGGGGTTGCTCCTAAGGTAAATTCAGGGCACATGACTCTCAGGTGTAAAAACTCTTAAGAGTACCATGTTGTAGACAATTTGAGAAATTACTACATTGAGCACAATATACATTTATTTTGTTTATATAGGTAAGATTTCAACGTATAGAGTGTGCCCTCATGGTTGGCTAAACTACACTCTTAAGGGTGGAAAAATCAAATCATAAAGAAAAAGATTAGGAATTTATTTAAAATAAACAACAAAAACGACTTCCCTGCTTGTATACAAGCTTTTTGTATCTCTAGTCCTGGACTCTCAGAGCCAGTGTTTGAAATAGCGCCGTAGGATCCTGCAGAACTCTCACTTATTAAAGGTGAAGTAAAGGTCTTAACATATCCAAGATTAAATTAGAATTTTTGATTGCTACATCACGCTACTGACTCACACCGAGCTTGCAGCACACTAAAACCTCCCAGATATTCTTCAGAACTTTCTAACCATTCAGCTCTCTCCTCTTCAGATCATAGTCTCTTGGTCATGTCAGAAATACCAACATTATACACTTGATGTGAATAACTCATAACTTCCACTGCTCTCCAGAATGGGTGAGCCTTTCAGTCTTGTTTAACTTCTAAACTGGATCCGAAGGAAGTTCCCAAGACAAACTCCAAAAATATTCTGAGCCAAGGCACTTTCACTGGCTTAATTGTCTCATCTGCTAGTGTGACTACGTTGAAGAACACTCCTTAATGACAATGTAATGTCCAGAAAGGAGGTGAACATTCACTCAGCCTTTGCTGTTGGCCACATCTGCAGTGTCACATCTGGTATTGGGTATCAGCTTTTAGAAGAAACATTGATAAGCTACTGGGCATTTGGAGGAACTTTAACCTATATGGTAGAGCAATGTAAGACCATGCCTGATAACAGTCAGTTCAAAAGTTGTAGATTTGGGTAGGGAAAAGAGGATTGGGCAAAAAGTTACAATGCCTTGTTCTGAATATTATTTCTCTCACTGTGAGATCATAGGCAGGGAATCATCTCTCAGATCCTCAGTTTTCTTTTTTATTAAGTGAGGGGGTCAGATCAGATGACGTTTAAGGCAATGTCCATCTTATGATTCTCTAAACTGGATCAGTGTTGGCCTAAAAAAGAGAAGACTTGCAGGATGGAGGGAAGGAGAAGACTTAAGAGTTTTTTCAAGGTGGGTTAAGGCCTGTCATGGGGAAGAGAGATAATCTTTATTCAGGTCACCTTTGGAGAGCATACCTAAGACAAATGGGGAAAAAAATACGCAGTGGCAAGTTTCAGCTCAATAAACTTCCTAATAATTAAAGTTATAAAAAATCGAGAAGAAACTCTACAAATTAGTAAGCTCCTCATCATTGAAATGCTCAAGAAAAGGCTAAAAGTTGGAGAGGAAATCAATATTTAAAGTGATTGTTGGACCAAATGACCTCTGAGGTTTCTTCCAACTCAAAGATTTTATAATTTATCCCAGAATGTGAGCTCTGGGTTATTTGCTAAATTCTGCCTCATTATTTTGCAATTACACCTCTTTTCTCTAGCCCATGGACCTCCCGATCTATTTTTATTTTGAATCTCCCAAATACCAGCTGTAGAAAAGTAGGTTAAAAATCACCCCTTCTTTGTGAGATGGAGCAGCCTGTATCCCCAGTGAGGGGAATAGCCAAGGCATTACTCATGGATGCTGACTTCATTGGTTTCTTTCACTAAATGAAGATTTATACCTAATCCAGCAGTGACTGAGAAGGGGGCAGTCAAAGGAACAGCACAACATGTCCTCTACCCTCTCATTAAGTCCTGATGCCACATTTCATGATGAAAAATAACAAACTGCACATCCAATTCATTATTTTTTTTGTCAATTCATGTCTGAAATGACTCATTCCAGAGCGTGTTTTAAATGGCACCTCCTTCCCTCCCCTACTCTTTCCCATTTTTTTTTGTCAGAGCTCCTGAACTCTCTTGAGGTAGCAAAAATGATTGCTGCAGTTTTTTTAACTGCCCCCTTCTGTAAATTAGGCAGAGTAGTGCAGTGGAAAGAACATTTGACTTTGCAGCCTAGGTTCACAGACCTGGGTCTGACACTTAATAGGTGTGTGATCTTGGGCGAGTGACTGCCCCTTTTCTGTGCTGTGAATTTTCTATTCTGTAAAAGAAAAGATGGTTTCTAACAGCTCTTCTGGCTATAAAATCTATGAAATACCATTTAAAAATCTTTAAAAGTCAAACATTTTGCTCCTGGCAGATTTTTTTCTTCTTTAAAATATGAAAATTTACAGAATGTGTATTAAAGTATCTGTAAATCTGAACACCATCTTTTTTGTCAGGTAGAGAGAGTTTGTGTCTAATCCTACGTAGCACCTCAGTGGAATTGACTAAGGGTAAGCTAGGTGGTGCGATGGGTGGAGTGCAAGGTCTGTTGTCAGGAAGACTCCACTTCCTCAGCTCAAATCTGGTCTCAGACATTTTCAAGCTATGTGACCCTAGGCAAGTCACTTAACCCTATTTGCCTCAGTTCTTCACCTATAAGGTGAGCTGGACAAGGAAATGGCAAACCACTCCAGTGTCTTTTCCAAGAAAGCCCTAAGTGGGGTCACAAAAAGTCTACCACAATTGAAAAATGACCGAACGGACTTTTTTTTTTTTAGTTAATTGTATACATGGCATACAGTTTAATTCAGGGCTTGGCCACTGTTGATGATCTAAATGTGATAAGAGGAAATGGTAATTCTTAAGACTAATTTATCTATGTATTAAGGATTCTTCTTTCTGACTCTGAGGACTCTGTGTGTGTGTGTGTGTGTGTGTGTGTGTGTGTGTGTGTGTGTGTGAGGGAAGTAGAGGACTAGGTAGGTAATCACTGCTTTCCCAATAACATGTAGATTAATATTTGGGGTGGGGGCTTACAACTAGAGTGGAAGGAGTTAATGCAAAAAGAAAAACATAAACTCCCCTGGTTTTTCTTAAAAGCATTCTTCTTATAAAATCAAATAATGTATTTCTTAAGATTTGTTACCAAAAGATTTAAATACTCATTTTGGAAGGAGCAGGGAAGCTGTAGTAGATTTCTATAGTCTATGACTTGGTTTGACATACTTCAGAGCATTCATCTCCCTGAAGTTTGATTTCCTTTGACTATTGTCAAGTTAAATTAGTTTTTAAAAGGAGAATACTTTGTTCAAAACAAAAAGGGGGGCACTGTATTAGAAACATAAGTAGGTACCCCAGCTCGTCCATCAGTCTTGGCATCGTTTTATTTATACATTTTCAAAAGGATTAAGGGTAATCAGTTCCAGAGGATGTGTTTGGGAACATTGGCAGGGTCTACTTTCTTGGCAATCACTTGGAATATTTTATACAGTTATTAGAGTTTAGCAGAATCCCAAATACTGGCAAGTTAGAAGTAAACAATGGTAGCATTTTAATTCTTTGGCCACTTTTTAAAAAAATACTGCCTCCTCATTTTAGCTATGGCTGTTCCCCAAAGGACTGACTGAACATCTACACAGGAAAAGTCAAGTGGATGAAGAATGACTAATTTCAAAACTAGAAATACAGTTGAATAGGCAAAGTAACCCATTGAATTGTGCTTCCCCCCATTATCAGTCAATATTAATCAGTTATCTAGACTTAATTAGATTTTAAAAAGGGTATTGTTCAGTGGTGGGATTCAGCTGGTTCACATCAGTTCAGCAGAACCAGTACCTAATTTTAGGTTGAGTTCAGTGAACCAGTTATTAGCAGGGGCAGATCCTGTGTCAGCCACATCAGCAGTGGTGGCACCTCAGCTCAGTTCTATGGAGAACCAGTTGTTAATTTATTTGAATCCCACCATTGGTATTGGCTAAGATTGTCTAATAAGAACAACTGGTACAAACATTCTCTCTAATCTGTTTGGCTGTACGAAAGAATCTGATGATTACTTTATTACAATATAGTTTGAAGTCTGATAATACTATGTTCCTCTTGCACTTTTACTCATTATTTCTCTTGAGAAGCTAGATCATCTTTTCCTCTAAATCAATTTTGCTATTATTTTCTCTAGTTTCAAAAAATAGCCTGTCGGGAATTTGATTAGCATAGCACTAAATTTGTAAATAAATTTAGGTAGCACCGTCATTTTTATAGTTTTCAAATGGTGCAATCATGAGCAATGAATATCTCTCCAATTACTGTTACCCTTTATTTCTATAAAGAATGTTTCTTTAGTTGCATTTATATAAATTTTGTGTCTGTCTTGGTAAGTGAAGTTCTAGACATTTTGCGTTATTTTGAAAGGAATTTCTTTTATTGTATTTCTTATTGGTTTTTATTGATATTGTATAGAAATGTCAATTAAATTCATTGACTTATTTTGTATTATCTTTGTAAAGCTATTAATTATCTCAATATGTTTCTTTGCTGATTCTCTGGAGTTTACTCAGTGTGCCATCATGTCATCTGACAATAGGGCTAGCTTTGTCTCCTTTCTGCTGATATTTATCTTACTCAATTAAAATATCTTTTTTAATGAAACATTTCTGATCTCGTTCCACTTCCCATTCCCACACCCCCACACTATGCACACAGAACCCTCTTAGCACATTCTAGCTCCTATACACTTTCACATTCTCTCTTGCATTACTGTCATATCTATTCTACTAGACCAGGGGTGGGGAACCTGATGCCTCAAGGCCACATGTGGCCTTCTAGGTCCTTGGGTGCAGCCTCTTGATTGAGTCCAAGTTTTACAGAACAAATCCTTTTATTAAGGGGATTTGTTCTGTGAAGTTTGGATTCAGTCAAAGGGCCAAACTTGAGGACCTAGAGGGCCACATGTGGCCTCGAGGATGCAGGTTCCCCACCCTTGTACTAGACAGTGAGTTCTTTGGGAACAGGGACTGTACCTTGTTCACCTTTGTATCTTCCACAGTGGACAACATTAGGCTTTATATATAGTATGTTCTTAATATTTGTTGGATTAAATGGAATTAAACCCTAGGTTTTGGAAGATGGTTATTTAAAAGAAAGAAGTGTAACACAAGGCTTTGTATGTCATAAGCAATACATAAATTATTGAAAGAATGAATGTCTTTCTTTAAAATCTTAACAGCTTAGAGAAGGCATTGAAATTTAAAATCTACCCAAGGAGTGTTAAGCATTTCCTGTTCCTCACCAACATTTTGTTGTTAATTAATTAATTAATATATGTACACATACATTTTTTTTTGGTCTAGGAAAAGGGTAAGGAAGTTTTGAGGAGCCAATGATCTCATCTACTAATTTCTACATGTATACACACATATAGCTTAGTACTAAACATTTTTAAAATATTTTAATAACGTGTGATTGAATCAATTTTCCTCAGCCATTATACGACAGAAGTGGTATGATGCAAAGACAAAACCAAGATGTATAAAAGGCACATTTAATAACCACATAATAATTCACATTTTTATAGCACTTCAAGATTTACAGAACATTTTCCTCATAACAATCCTGTGAGGCACAGGGCAAATGGGGTTTGCCTCCGGGCACGTACTTCTGAAAGAACAAACCTTTTTCCCAGAGGGGATTCCCTCCTTACCTTTATTGACCACTCTACTTAGTAGTCCTCAGTGAAAAGCTTTCGTTAAGCAGCCACATTTAGGGAGCCATCCCGTGGAGACCTAGTTTTTAGTAATTAGCTTATCATTTGCTTGCCATGTGACCTTAAACAAATTCCTTCCCCTCTTGGACCTTGGTTTTCTCCTCTTTGGAATGGGTGCAATAATATTTCCGCTATCTATAAATCTCAAAAGGCTACTGTGAAGTTCGAAAGAGAGAATATGTGCAAAGAGCTTTGCAAAGTCATATTGAAATGTATGCTATTATTCAGTAGAACCATCCCACATGGTTTCTAGAAAGCCAGTAATAAGCTGATGATAACTTTCATTAATTCTAGACAATACATGTGTTCCTTTTGTTTTCATACATGTAATTGTTCTTAACATGGCTTTTTACCCAAGTAACCTAATGTTGACTGAAATAATGTAATTTTCATATAGAAAATGCCAAAGAGAGGAGTATGTCTCCCTCACTTAATGTTTGTTGAAACTTAATCTACAGGAAAAGATTGTGTAACAGAATTAGAGGTTAAATTTCATTTGCTGATTTAATAAAAACTAACAGGATGGATTTGGGGATATTTCATTAATCTTTCTTTCCTTTCAGTAAAAAGGAAATTAAGTTCAATATAGTTCAAACTTCGTTTCACTATTATACAATAGGCTGCCAATGTCCGTTTTCTCTCTGGCAAGTTAAAACCTAATTAGTCACAGAAATTTCTTCCCAGATCCTGTCACTGCTGTGTATGAAAACATTGAATTGTAGATTTAAAAAAAAATAGATGTTTCTGACAAGACTTTTTTTATCGTCAGTGGCTCTTGGATTCAGGTATGATGACATTTCCGAAAATATACTGAAATGACACAAGTTTTGTGAATTTCTCTTGCCAAGCGGAAATCATGAAAGTGTCAGGGCTGTGCTAAAAGCAGCAAAGGACAATTGGAACTTTTTACCAGACCAAGAACCTTTCAAAACAGAGACAATGTCACTTCTCAGAATCTGGGTTCATTCTATTCAGTTATGGGATTTCAAATTCAACTACTATGCCTGTTGCTTTGTGGTTGCAAAATGCCATTTTCAAACGGTTTACTTCTTTTCCAGTAAAACATACAGCACTATTAAAAAACTGGTTTTTGCACTAAATAGTGCCAAACCTTACCCCTGGTATGTAAAACTTTTGATATGTCATCCTAAGAACAAGCCATACTTTTAATAGTTCACTATAAAATTCTAGACTGTTAGCCAATCAGTAGTTGTTCCAGATGGCATTTTTATTTTCTTCTATGGTAGTGTGTTACAGTGAAAAGAGGACTCAAAAGGCCTGGGTTCTAATTCTGGCTCTGCCACTGACTAGCTGTAAGTTACAACCACTTTTTTCCTCAGTTTTCTGATATTACCAGTGTAATATCCAGGGCTTCTGGAAGACTCAAAGGAGAAAAGGTATGTGAAAGTGCTTTGTAAAGTATAAAGTCTTAAACAGATGTCAGGAATCATTTTGACTACATGAGCATCAACGTAAGGAATTCCAGGTCCTCTAAGATGACAAGGTGAAATCCCTCTGACCTTTATCACTTCTCAACATCTTCCCAATCTGTCGAGGCCGAACTAAGATTCCAATTCTTTTATGAAGACTTACTTTCTTGATGCGCCAGCTAGAAGCCATCTCTCACTCCTCAGATCTCTTAGCACCACATACATTCAATAAGCATTTATTAAGCACCCACTGTGTTCTATTAGGGTGGGGAACCTGCAGCCTCGAGGCCACACATGACCTCCTAGGCCTTTGGACCGAGTCCAAGTCCTGTTATTAAGGGGATTTGTTCTGTGAAGTCTGGGTCTAGACCGAGATATTGTCTAGAATCTAAATATTGTTTTGGGAGCTAGGGACACAAAATGAGATAGTTCCTGCCCTCAAAGACCACGCACACGATGCATACTGGGAGCGGAGGCCGGGAGATGGAGCTTTATCCTAGGGCAAGGTACTCACAGGAATTGTGAATAAAGATATTTTCTGTTGTTATTATTCAGGCATTTCAGTCATGTCTGATTCTTCACGATCCATTTTCTTAGCAAAGATACTGAGGCAGTTTGCTGTTTCCTTCTCCAGCTCATTTTACAGATGAGGAAACTGAGGCAAACAGGGTTAAATGACATGCCCAGAGTCACACAGCTAGTAAGCATCTGAGGCCATATGTGAACTCAGGTCTTCCTGACTCCAGGCCTGGCAGACCTAGCTACCTGAAATAAAGATATAGCACAGTTAATCGTCATGTTCTTTCCAGTAGTAATAGTAATAAATTTGATAATTGTTCCCTGGGCCAGATGTGAAAGTGAAACGATGGGCTATTCGAGCAGAGGCAGGGCAGAATGCAAAACGCCCTTGCTGCCTCAGTATTGCCCTGGTAGGAAGAAGCTGAATGAAGTAAGCTCTATGTAGGGCTGGGGACTGCTTGTAATGGTCACAACTCCTCCTTGTGCTTTAACAGTACTTTGAGGTTTTCAAAGTGCTTTTTCTCACAACACCATGGAGGCATTATTCTCATCACTTTACAGAGAAGGAAATCAAGGCCCTGAGAGGTTAGCTGACTTGTCCAAGGACATGTAGTTAGTTGGTAAACGATAGAATTGGTGTTGACATAGAGGTCTCCTTGTTCTGAATTCGGTGCTCTTTCCACTCTATCTCACTATGTCTCTCTCCTGAACTTATATCCCATCCTCCTTCAGGACCTAGATCATC
This sequence comes from Trichosurus vulpecula, assembly GCF_011100635.1. NCBI lineage: Eukaryota > Metazoa > Chordata > Mammalia > Diprotodontia > Phalangeridae > Trichosurus > Trichosurus vulpecula. Next base: position 4,150,487 of record NC_050575.1, on the reverse strand, counting down.
TTCCTTTCTCTCACTAATCACTCAACTGATTCATCAATCAACAAAGATTGATTAAGCACCTACTATGTGCTAGTGCTGGGTATACAAAGACAAAAATTAAATGAAACTGTCCCTTTCCTCGAGGAGTTTGCCTCCTTGCCTCTTCAGTCTCTCGTTCTCCATTGGCTTTTTCCAATACGCCAACAAACATACTTATTTCTACCCAATACTAGAGAAACCTTCTCTTGATCCTTGTCCTAGGTCCGTTTTCATTCCTTTCTCTGTAACACCTCTGCTCTGGGTGTCTTCATCCTTCCCCTTCCCCCATTTCAACTTCCCTTTATGTGCTTCCTTCTCCCACTAGAACATAACGTCCATGAGGGTAGGGACTAGCCTTCTTTCTGCCTGTATTTATATTCCCAGTACTCGGCACAGTGCCTGACTCATAGTATGTGCTTAATGAATGCTTGTTGACATGAGTCCAGCCACCATCCTATTTTCCTTTTCTCATTTGCGCTTAAACTTCTGGAGTTGGTGGTTTATATCTGATGCTTCCATTTTTTCACTGCCCACTCTCCCTAACCACTTGCAACATGGTTTATTTCTATCATTCTCTTGTAATTGCATTCTTTAAGACCATCAGTGATGTAACGGACAAATCTGAGGGCCTTTTCTCAGCGTTCGTCATCCTTTCCTTCAGTGTGTGAATTATGCTGCTGTTGGTCACCTCCTCTCGTGGATACTCTCACATCTTACTGGCTTCAGAGACATCACACATCCTCCTCCTTCTCTCTGATTGTTTCCCCCTCCCCCCGCCCCGTCTCCACTAATTCCTCGTATTTACAATACAGTCCTTCCTGTTAAAAACAAAGACAGAAACTTGTGTCACCATTGGCTCTTTCCTCTCCCTTACCATTCATATTTTGTTTACACAAGTATTATGGATTTGACCTCTGTAAAATCTCTTGAATCGGTCCCCTCCTTTCTCATCTCCTTGTCATCTTCTTAGTATAAGTCCTTTCTCAATCTGCTCCTTGAGCTCCCCTCATCTCTTATACATCATGTGGGACATGCTTTCCCATCAGTCCTCTGGACCACTGCATTGATCAAAGTTCTTAACAGTTTTAAAAAATATTTTTCTTTATTAAAACATCGTGTTAATCATACTAAATGTTCTTTACGTTCTACCCATTCCCCTCTGCATCAAATCATGGAAACGTTCCCAGGTTTCTCTGAATCCATCCCTTTCAGCATTTTTAATGGTATAAAAATATTCCATTATATTATTTTTTCAACTATTCCCCAAATAACGTGAACCCCCTTCTAACCTATGATACCACAAAAAGTACTGCTATAAATATCTTTGTACATATGGGTCCTTTTCTTCTGTCCTTGGTCTCTTTAAGATGTATATCTTGTAATTTTATGTCTGGGTTAAAGGGTATATACAGTTTAGTGCCTTTTAGGGATATATTTACAAATTGCTTTCCAGAATACCTGAACCAGTTCCCAGTGCCACTAACAGTGCATACTAGTAGTATGTCTGTCTTCCCACAGCCCTTCCAATGATCACCAGTTTGCTTTTTTTTGGTCATTTTTGCCAATGTGAAAGGCATTTCCATTCTGTAAAGCTTCAGAGTTTTGAATTTTCATTTCCCCAATTACTAGCGATTTGGACCACGTTTGAAAAAAAAAACATATCACTGCTCATAGCTTGAGTTTATTCATTGAGAAATACTTATTATTTTCTTTAAACCATAATCCATTGGGGAATGGCTTTGGTTATTATATATTTCAAATTATTTTGTTATAGATCTTGCATATCAAACCTGTGCAATAGAAATTCACTGCAAAGATTTGTCTTCTTCTTATCAGTTGTCCCTGGTTATTTTAACTGTATTGATTTTACTATTTTGTATTGAAGCTTTTTGTTACTAATAATCAAAATAGTCTATTTCATTTTCTCTATTCATTCTCCTCTATCCCTTCTTTGCACATGAATTCTTCCTCTCTCCATAGTTTAAACTGTTTCACTTTGCCTGGCCTTTGAATTATTCTATGCTGTGATATTTTATATTGTGAGATATTGGTCTAGTTAGCTAAATTTAATTTCTACCAGACTGCTTTCCAGTTTTTTCTCAAAGCTTTTGTCAAATAATGAGTTCTTGCCCTAATATTTGGGGTCTTTGGGCTTATTGAAAACTATGCTACTATGGCCATTTGCTTCCTTATGTTGCATACCTAATCTGTTCCACTGATTGACTTTTCTATTCTCAAACCAGCGCCAAATAGTTTTGGTGATTACTGTTTTTATATAATTACAAGCCAGGTACTGCTAGGCCCCCTTCCTTCCCACTTTGTTTCATTATTTACTTGGGATTCTAAGGCTTTTATTCCTCCATATGAATTTTATCATTTTTTCAAGTTTTTTAAAGTAACCCTTGGTGTTCATTGGTATGGCACTAAAATATGTAAATTAATTTAGGCAATATAATAATTTTTATATTGGTATTTTTCAACCATAAGAAATTAATATTGCTTTAACTATTTAGGTCTTCTTGATTTTTGTGAAGAGTGCTTTGGGATTGTATTTATATAGTACCTATGTGTGTCACTTTTTTTGATAGACACCCAAATTATTTAAGGTCTCTTAAACACTTTGTATTTATTTGAAATGGAATTTATCTCTTCCTGCTAGGAAATTAGGAAATATTCGGAAATATGGGCAATTTATGTGAATTTATTTGATGTCCCACTTTGTTGAAATTTTAATTGTTTTAACTAATTTTAGTGGAATATCTAGGGTTATTTTAATAGATGATCATATCGTCTGGGGGACAATTGTTTTCCCTTCATCTATTTTTATTTACTCAATTTCTTCTTCTTTTCTAACTGCTTTTTCTTCCATGTGTACAACACTCTTTATTGGATGTTCAACATGTGAACGAATAATTTTCCTTTAGTAATATTTTTTCTTTGATTACATGGAAAAACAATTTTTAATATTCATTTCTAAAACTACATTAAATGTGAGTGGTGATACTAGATGTCCTTGCCTTAGCAGAAAAGATTTCTATTATTTGTCAATGAAATGTAATGCTGGCTCTTGCTTTTAGATAGATAATATTTCCTGTATTAAGAAAAGACTAATTTGTTGCTATGATTTTTAGTGTTTTTAATTAAAATGGGTATCATTATTTCAAAAAAGTTTTCTACCTTTAATGAGATAATCATAAGTTTTTTATTGTTTTTATTATTAACATGGTATATCATGTTTAAATACTTTCTAATATTAAACCAACCCTGAATTCCTGGTATAAATCCAACCTGGGTCATAGCATATAATCTTTTAAAGTATGTTGCTGTAAGCCTTTTGGTAATATTTTATTCAATATTCATGGGCTCATGCTCATTAGGAATATTAGTTGATAATTTTCTTTCTCACCTTCATCTGTTCCTGATTTAGGTATTAAGGCCATATTTATGTAATAGGCAGAATTTGGTAGCTATCCCATCTTTTCCTATTTTAGAAAATATTTTATGTCATATTAGTATTAATTATTTGAATTTTGACAGAAGTCACCTGCAAATACATTTGTTTCTGATGTTTTCTGACTTTGGAAGTCACATGTTTGGTTTAATTTATTTTTTCTGGAATTGAGTTATTTACATTTTCTTCTTGCTCTATTAACCTAGGTATTTCATATCTATGTAAATATACATACATTTCATATAAATTTTCAATTTTCTTGGCATATACTTGGGCAAAACAGTTTCTAATAATTTCCTTTATTTCTTCTTTATATGTTGTGAATTTTCCTTTTTCATTTTATAATATGGTGGAGTTTTTCTTTCTCTTTGTAAAACTTTAAAAATTCTTTCAAAAACTAATGGTTCATCCATTTTTCAAAACACCACTTCCTACTTTTGTTTATCAGTTCAATGCTTATATTGCTTTCAATTTCATTAATCTTTACTTTGACTTTAAAATATTTCTATTTGAGTCTTTAATTAGACTTTTAAAATTTGTTAATTTTCTAGGTTTCTTTTTTTTTAACTTTGCATGCCAAACTCATGGATCTCATCTTTCTTTTGTTGCTGAAAACCATATATAGATTTAACATATTGTTATGTTGTTGCAATTTTCTTTGATGAAGTTATCTACTGTTTCTATGATTTGTTCTTTGACTCACCAACTCTTTAGGACAAAAGTATTCAATTTCCTATCAAATTTGCATCATTTTCCCTTTTCCTTTTCCATTGATTATAATTTGTGGTGTGGTCAATAAAGGATGTGTTTAATATTTCTGCTTTTCTGAATTTATTTCTGAGATTTTTATGGTCCTTCACATGATCATTTTTAAAGATGTCATACAAATTAAGAAAATAATAAAAGTCCCTTAGATTCTCATCACCCTTGTGATGTCTTTGGATCTCCGAGAATAAAGGATCAACAGCAACAACATCAGTAATCCCCAGAGATCTATCTAATAATTTATGTCCCTCAAATTCTATTCAAGCCCTTAACTTCTTCCTTATTGACTTTTTTTTTTGGTTAGTTTTGTCTAGATCCGAAGGAAATACATTGAAGTTCCCAACTATTATGGTTTTACTATTTATTTCTCCTAGTAATTTCATGAAGTTTTCCTTTAAGTGTTTGGATGCTATGCTATTGAGTACACACACACACACACACACACACACACACACACACACATACACACACAATATTATTTAATTGTCTATGAGGACTTTTAGCATAACATAATTTCCAGGATTATCTCATTTTTACCATTACCTTGTCTGAAATCATAATTACCTTTTTGAATTCACCAAAGGCATAATAAATTCTGTTTTAGCCCCTTAGAGTGTGAAGCTCTATGTATACTTCTTACAAAAAACAAATTATTGGGTTATGCTTTCTAATCCATTCTGCTATCCTCTTCTGATTTATAAGTGAGCCAAGTTTTAGAGCATTAGCAGAGATAAAAAGAGGAATTATATCATGCATAAAGGCATCATAGGCAGTGGAACAGATGGCATATCAAGCAAATACTTAAAGGAAAAGTTAACTAAAATGCAAAAATACCTAGACAATGAGATATTAATAATAGATGTTACCTGTTTACCATAACTAAGTTAATGAAAAGAGAAATAAGAAGGAAGTTATGACTTGATAAGAATATTGAAAACAATAAGATATGATAGAGGAGAATGGAAATATTAAAAAGGTTAACTTTCTTCTCTAACATGACTTTGTAAGAATTGTTCATGCTGTGAGGGCATAATGAACTCATGTATAAACATAAAAAGGCAAAATTTTTAAGTACTGCCTTTATAAACCATCATTATATCAATAGAATAAGGACCCTGCGATTGCATGTGTGTGTGTGTGTGTGTGTATGTAAGTAAACTTCTACACGTACACATTTAAATCCATTTCTAATTTATTTTCTTAGAGAATTACCTGAGGCTCATGGAAATTAAATGACTTGCCCATGGCTACATAACTACTAAGTGTAAAAACCAGGTTAAAAATATAAGTAGTTAATTCTACCTTAATTAATCTATTTATTCAGTGCCACACCAATCAAACTATCAATAATTATTTTATAGAGCTAGGAAAAATAATAACAAAATTCATCTGGAAGAAAAAATGTTCAAGGATATCAAGGAAATCAATGAAAAAAATTGGAAAGAAGGTGGCCTAGCCATAGCAGATCTCAAATTGTACCGTAAAGCAGTAATTATCAAAACAATCTGGTACTGACTAAAAAGTGGTGTGGTGTATCACTGGAATAGATTAGATACAAATTATATTATAGTAAATGACCATAGTAATCTAGTGTTTGATAAACCCAAAGATCCAAGCTTTTGGGACAAAAACTCACTCTTTGACAAAAACTGCTGAAAAAACTGGAAAACTGTATGGGAGAAAGTACAACCAACATTTCACACAGTATACTAAGGTCAAAATGGGTACATGATTTATACATAAAGGGTGATAGCTAAACAAATTAAGAGAGCTTGGAATAGTTTATCTGTCAGATTTATGAATAAGGGAAGAATTTAGGACAAAATAAAATACAGAGAGCATTATAAAATGTAAAATAGATAATTTTGATTATATAGAATTAAAAAGGTTTTGCACAAGCAAAACCAATGCAACCAAAATTATAAGGTTTTCCCCAAGTTTTTCAGGGGGAAATTTTGCAACAACTATCTCCAATAAAGGTCTTATTTCTCAAATATATAGAGAACTGAGTCAAATTTATAAAAATCCAAATCATTCCCCAATTAATAAATGGTCAAACAATTTTCATACAAAGAAATCAAAGCTATCTATGGTCATTTGAAAAAAAGCTCTAAATCACTATTGATTAGGGAAACGCAAGTTAAAACAATTCTGAGGTTCTACTTTACATCTATCAGAATGGCTAATATGTTAAAAAAAAGGAAAATGTTGGATGTTGGAAGGGATGTGGAAAAACTGGGACACTAATGTACTGTTGGTGGAGTTGTGAACTGATCCAACCATTCTGGAGAGCAATTTGGAACTGTGCCCAAAGGGCTATAAAACTGTATACACCCTTTGATCCAGCAATACCACTGCTAGGTCTATATGCCAAAGACATCCAACAAAAGGAGGAAAATGCCTATTTGTACAAAATATTTATAGCAGCTCTTTTGTGGTGTCTAAGAACTGGAAATTGAAGGGATACTCATCAATTGAGGAATGGCTAAACAAGCTGTGGTATATGATTATAATGGAAAATTATTGTACTGCAAGAAATGACAAACAAGATGACTTAAAAACAAAACCTGGAAAGAATTACATGAACTGATACATAATGAAGTAAACAGGACCAGGAGAACATTGTACACAGCCTTTTGTCTGATGATGAAATGTGGATGATTTAGCTATTCTCAGCAATACAATGATCCAAGACAACCCCAAAGGACTAATGATGAAGCCTACTATCCACCTTCAGAGAAAAAACTGACATGGTTTGAATACAGACTGAAGCATACTGTTAGTCACTCTCTTTCATTTTCATTAAATTTTATTCGAGTCTTCTTGTACAAAATGACTAATGTGGAAATATTTTACATAAAAAAAACATATAAATAGTTTAGATAAATTATTTCTACATCTATTGGGGCATTTGGAGATCAGTTTCCACTGACAGAAATAAAGTTCCTGGTGCCTTTTTTTATAAACACTTGAAGATTTCACCATCCATGGAAAAGACAGTTTGCCCTGCCCTTGAAAAGGAGATGGCAGAAATATTACAAGGATCAAAAAGTGGTCAAGGATGTGGTGATTTTCACAGAATTCCTCCATGGCCCAGGAGGAGACTCTTATCACTTGATGTGAGTAACAAGAAAATAGAGATGACAGGCAAGTCTGAGGGACAGCACCATTGCTAGTGACACCACTGCTACAATGATCAGGAGGGCTACACCAAGTAGGAGCTATCAGTAACTGAAAGGAAAGAGACACTATCTAGCTGTAGTGATGTTTCCTTTCTCATCCCTCCTCCCAGGGACAGTGACTGTTCTGCAGCATATTTTTGTCTTCTAAAGTTTTTTTTTTACATTGCCATTTAATTCCTCTTGGCAGCCAGCTTAAGATAAAATATGATCAATTTTATTGAAACAATTTGCTGTTGGTATTTTTCCCTCTTTACAATGGGAAATCAGAGAGAAAGGTAGTGGCAGTACCCAGGGAGGGAGGAGACAGAAAAAAAAATAGATCCTTGCTGAAACTTTCAGAATCTTTCCCCCAGCTAATGACCCTGGAGCTAAATGAAAAATATTGGTCAAATATTTTTTATAAATTTCTCAATACAGGGTTAAAAAAGTCTGAATCCAGGGTTTTCCATTAAGGGATTTCCAATAGCAGTTTCTGCTGGTTGGGCCTGGGTTGGGTCACATCACTTGCCCCCTTCCATACATGTTCACAAACTCCACCCCTTCCTCTAGCAAGGTAATGACTCTGGTGGAAGGAGGAGAGAAGGGATTAGAAAAGACTGGTGACCCCTTCATTCCAAAGGTGGGGGTGGGGGCACAGGAGGAGTAAGAATTCTGCAGGTGAACTTGTCACCTCATACAAATAGTCCTTTATGGGCACATAGTCACCCTGTTACATACAGATGGGTAGATATAGACAGACAGAAGTGCAGATAGTTATGTATAAGGCCGTATTTAATGGGATAGTCATTTGAGAAGAGAAGACTTATATGGGCTGAAGGGTGTGGGAAGTGGGCCATAATTTTCTCTTCTTCAATAGTACACCACATTTGCTCATTTAGACTGTGGAGTTTTATTGCTGATATTTGAAAGGAACTGAGTAAAAACATATCCCTTGCTGTCAAACAGGCCTTTATTAGGCCATTGTGTCAGCTACCGTGAGGGGAAATTTAAATTGATACCTGGTGTCACATGTTGTTGTACAACTCTTAAAGAAGAACTTACTACCATGGAAGGCAGTTTTCCAAACATTTTCTATATTTGATTATGGCTGATAACAATCAGAAAGTAATTTTCTTGCCAATAATAATAAAACTTGAAGCAGCCTAATTTAATAGTGCTCAGAATTGTTTAGACATTTCGTGAATTGTTGATAGTTCTGAACCTAATGTAATGACAATACATTTTTCAATAAAAACTGAGTTTTATTAAATCACCAGTTTTTAAGGGCCCTGGCTCTCTGATAAGGAACGTTAACGCTCTATCAGCGTATTCTTCTCTTACTTGTTTGGCAGACAGGGCCAAATGTTTTACTTTACCAACATTTTCCAAAAACCTAGTGTTGAGTGGTGCAAAGACTATTCAAAAGGTGAGAAGATGAGGACCAGAGTTCTGCCATTTACTGCTGGGGTAAACTTGGGCAATTCCTTTACCATCTACTTGGGCCATCTTGCCATCTACTGGTTGCTACTGCTGATTTGTTTCTCCCCACCTGAACCAACACCCTCCCCACACCTAGATCTTCCAGAATATATGCCCAGCAACTGGGTAATTTACCTCACTTATATGTGGAGCACTTGTCCAAAAGCCTAACTCAGTTGATTGGTGACAGTATATACCAACTTACCCACTTAGCCTACTCTATCATTGGCTCTAATCCCCAAGTGTCATGACTTGATTTCATATTTCATCGAGGGAGCCAGGGAGCCTCCCTGGTGCCTCTGCTTTTTTAAAAATGTCTCAGCTATGTGTATTTTATTACATTATTAGAATGTGAGCTCCTTGAGAGAAGCTGTCACTTCTAAAAATTTTTATATCCTCAATGCATAGCATAGTGCCTGGCACATAATACATATGTAATAAAAGCATTTCCATTCATTTTGTCTTTGAGTTTCTGCTCCTTCAACTGTAAAATAGAGATAAAATACCTGCCCTTCCTATATGATATAAAGACATATCCATTTTACGTAGGCTGAGATTTTTGTTGTCGTCATTTTTCAGTTGTGTCAGACTTTCCATGACCCCATTTGGGGTTTTCTTGGCAAAGATACTGGAGTAGTTTGCCATTTCCATCTCCAGCTCATTTTACAGAGGAGGAAACTGTTAAGTGACTTGCCCAGGGTCACACAGCTAGTGGCTGTGTGGTTCTCATGGCTGAAATGAGCGACGGGTGATGATGAGGAAGCAAAGGAGCCTCTTGGCACTGCCTGGCCAGATTCAGGAGTCAGCTTCCTCCTTAGGTCAGGTGCTTGTCACCTCTTAACTAGATTATTGCAACAGCTTTCTAATTTATCTTCCTATCTCAAGCCTCTCGCCTCTCCAGTCCATCTTGGCAGTCCATGCTGCCAAAGAAGTTTTCCTTAAGTGCAGATCCGACCATGACACTCCCCTACTCAGCAAACTCCCGGAGCTCCTTCTTGCCTCTAGGATGAAATACAACTTTTATGTTCCTCTTGTAAAGTCTTTCACCACACAGCCTCAGTCTATCTTTCCAGCCTCTCTATCCACTACTCCCTTGCCCATACTGGGTGACATGGCCAGACCCCCCCCTCCCCCGCTTTTCCTCGTCTACAGAGCTCCATCTCTTCCTCCTGTGCTGCTGCTCTAGCCATCCTTCATTCCCAGAATACTCCCTTCTTAACATCTGCCTCACGGTATCCCTCTCTCCCTACAAGATGCAGCTCCAGCCCCATCTTCTGCATGAAGCCTTTCCTAAATGCCCAGATACTAATGCCCTCCCTCACAAACTACTTGGTATGTAATTTAATTTATTTGTCTTTATTCAAGATCATGCTTGTCTGCACTCCTTGGGCATTGGCGCCCTCTGTGAACAATTAGGACTTTGCTAGAAGCTGGGATCTCCAGGTCTAGCTCCAAAAACTTGGGCCCCTTTGCTAGCTCAATGGCTTTCATATATGAGAACTTGACTTTGGGGGAGGATTGTTTTGCCTGGTTCAGTGTCAGTCCTATCTGCTATGAAAGAAATATTCATTAATTCAATAATTCAATACTAAGGGATACCCTGAGGGTTAGGGATTTGTTCATATCCTTTTATTTTAGTGAGACGTGAGCCACATGGCTGCTGTGTGAGAGAGCACTGAGGGATACAGCAGACGAGATCTTCATCTATACTCATTCCTGGCTGGGGGGAGAGGGTCTTTTAACATGAGAGGAAATCAGTAGTTCTCCTCTGGGGGTGATCTTTGGGGTAGGAATCAATGGAGGAATTTGATTGACATCTCTTATCACACACATACATTTGTAGAGCATTTTCTAATTATCAGGGTTGGGTATCTCATCTCCCAGAAGCAGTGTCTGTGATAAATCACTGATACTCTAGGAAAGGGAAGAGCTTTCTTGTAGTTTCTTCAATCTATCCTCCAAAAAGTCTTACCTGGTAAGGACAGACTGTTTTTAGGCATAGTCTCAGTTGACCCTCTCCAGGGATTCTATTATTCTTTGATTTATTCTATTAGAATAAAAACAGAATAATGTTCTATTATTAGAATAATTTAATTATTTTTATATATTATATTTATATTATATGCTTATATAGGATATATGTTTATGTATTATATAGATATTATATATAATTTTTAAATATTTTAAATATAATTTTAATAATAATTATTAAATAGAATAACAGAATTACTTAATTGTATCAAGCTGCCTGAACATTCTGCTTATTTAAAAGGTTCAATGTGACCTAGAGAAACAGTTTGGTTCTTCATTAATTGGCAGGTCTCTTCCCCCTGGATGTTTCGGACCACTCTTTCCTTAGGGTTTAGGGGAAGAACTATCAAGATGGTTTTATTTTTTAATGATATGGGAGAGACGAAACTATTTTTACCTAACTCTGGGGAAAGCAAATTCTTCCTGAAAGAAAGAGAATCCCTTAGCTGCCTTGGTAGCAATCTTGATTTACTTTGGAGGAAGGCAAAGGGAAGTTTTCATGGAGTCTTAATAGAAAGGGGAGGAAGACTTGCGAAGATCTGTTATCATTCCCCTAAAGGACTCCCAGGGAAGGGCGGGTAGGCTGGGAAACACTGAGTACCGGGTGAGTCCCTATATTGACTCATGCCCTGGCACAATTTGAATTCAAGAGGCTTATGACCTCTTAGCCACGGTGCTATAGATGACCTTGACCAGTGATTGGTGACAATTAGAGGCGTTATCTTTAGCATCATGTCCAAGATGTTGTGAATACTGCTCCTATCCCTGTCTCACTATACACCAGGCACTATGCTAAATTCTGGGGGTGCAAACACAAAAACTAAACAAGATTATACAGATTGGTGAAATAAGAGGCCCAGACATGCTGGCTTACTTGAATTCAAAGAAGGAAGAGCTCCCTTGGGTGGTCTGGGAGAGTGTTACCAAGGGGAGAGCACATTGAACATATGAACTGATGAAGAGATATGACTTTTAAGCTCCAATATTTCCCATCCATCCAACATAAGGACAGGGGCTTTTATTTCTGTTTCCCCAGCAACAGGTAGGGTCCTTGGAAAATAATAAGCATTTTATATATGCTTGTTGATGGATGAATAATATCCCAATAAGAATGTAATAATATGTATATATACACACATATATGATCATATATGTATATATATATACACATGTATAGCATCTTAATTTTTAAAAATCCTCAGAACTATACTTTGAAATAGATAATTCCATTTTATAGATGAGGAAAAAGGGAATCAGAGGCTGATATTCAGATCTGCCCAATCAGTGCACAACTGTCAGAAGCACCCGAGTTTTCTGACTCCTTTAGTGTTCTTCCCATGTCACAATGGATTACTGGAGAAATAGCGGAGAAAGGGAAATACTTGGTTCTGCCTCAAGTCAGAAAAGAATGTGCCGCCAGAGCATTCAGTGTAACTAGTATAGGGAGTGGGTCCCCATTAATCCAGTTTCACAAAATGACTCTATTTTCTCAGAGATGGTTGGCAAGGGTAGACCTCAGAAAAATGATAAAATGCCAGCATTTTTTTACATGGAACGATTGCCTCCTCTTCTGATCCGACGCTCGTGCCAGCGCTCTCTGGCTGCTTTTAGCCTCTCCTGATCAATTAATTCCCACGAATGTTGTGATTCTGATTCACATGAAGATGTTAGAGATTTAATAAAATGTGAATACACATAGGGGTGGTCACACACCATCATCATTGCTCCTACTGTAAGTATTACTAATAAGAATAACACCTCATTGCCAATTTGCTGTTAAGTATGTTGGCATATGCAGTCAATAGACGTATGGCAACTCTGTGATAGAAATGGGGTAGGCGTTATTATGGCTATTGTCCAACAGTCTCCAAGGGGTGACCTGCGCAATAGCATATCACCAGTGGATTACAGGACTAGAATAAAAATCCTGGGGGTCTCCCGACTCCCTAGTCCACAGCTTCTCCCACCGTACCACACTGACTCTTATAAAAGGAACCCAGGGAGGGAATAATCCTTTACCCAAAGGAATGAGTCACCAGTGGTGCCATTTTAGGCCCTGTAACACCTGCATTAAGGTTAAGATACATGGGGTTGTAGACAGATCAGATCTTTCTAGTTTCCCTCAAATTCCCTCCATATAGGCATCTTCCCCCTTTTCAAACTTCCCTACTACTGTTGAGGATACCACCAACCTCTCCATTCTCTAGTCTCCCAACTTTGGTGTCATCGCTATCATTCATCCCCTGTACAAGACATCGCCCTCCTGATGTCATTGGTCCTCTTTGAGAATGAAGAATGAACAGATTATTGCATCACACTGCTGTTGAGTCTGCCTCCCTCAAGTATCTACTCACTCCAGTCTAGCCTCCATTCAGCCACCAAGGTGATTTTCCTAAAGCTGAGGTCCAGCCATGTCACTCGGTAACTCCAGTGGTTCCCTATCACACCCAGGATCAAATACAAACCCTTCTATTTGGCATTCAAAGCCCTTCATAACCTAGTCAGGTAAACCTCACTCTTCACTGAGTGATCTTTGATCCAGTGACACTGGCCTTTTGGCCGTTCCACGAACAAGACATCCTGTGTCTTGGCTCTGAGCATTTTCTCTGGCTGTCTGCCTTGCTGGAGTGCTCCTCCTTCTCCTCTCCATCCACTGGTTTCCCTGGTTTCCTTTAAGTCCCAACTAAAATCCTATCTTCTCATAATAACCTGGAAAGACCCATATGATCTGATACTGAGTGAAGGGAGCAGAACCAGGAGAATATTATACATGATGACGGACGCACGGTATCTATGATGACCAACTTTGATAGACTTGGGTCTTCTCAGCAATGCAAGGTTCTAAGACAACTCCAAAAGACTCATGATAGAAAAGTGATTCACATACAGAGAAAGAATTATGGAGTCTGAATGCAGATTGAAGCAAACTATTTGCTCTTTCTTTTGTTTTTCTTTCTGTTTCTGTGTTGTTTCTTCTTTCTCATGGTTCATTCCATTGGCCGAAGTTCTTTGCAACTTGACTATTGAGAAAATATGTTTAGTGTGAAGGTATATGTGGAACCTATATCAGATTACATGCCGTCTTCGGAGGAAGGGGGGAGGAGAGGGAAGGAAGGAAAATTTGGAACTCAAAAAACTTTTGGAACTGAATGTTGTAAACTAAAACTAAAACTAAATTAATTAATTGATAAACAAATCTTATCTTCTACAGGAAGCTTTCCCCAGCCCCTCTGATTTCTAGTGCCTTCCACCTCTTAATTATTTTCTGTTTATCCTGTAATCTGGTGTGTTTGTACTTTTTTTGTTTGGTATTGTCTCCCCCAATGGATCATGAGCTCCTTGGGGGCAAAGACTATCTTTTGTCTCTTTTTGAATCCCCAGTAGTTAGTAGAGTGCCTGGCACACAGTAGGCACTTAATAAATGTTTATTGATTGACTGTCCCCAGAAGTGACAACTCTTTCATCTTCTGAGGGTAGATTTGATAATGAATATGATGATAATAACAGTATCTTTTGTTTATACTGAGCTTTAAAGTTTGCAAAGCTTTTTATATACGTTATCTCTTTCGACCTCTCACAACGACCTTGTGAAGTAGTTACTTTTATTATCACCATTTTGCAGAAGGGGACATCAAGGCTAAGAGAGGCCTCAGGGTGATTTCTCCAGGGTCAGACAGAATAAATACCTCAAGCAAGATTTGAACTCAGGTCTTCCTGACTCCAAGTCTAGCACTCTATCCATTGCTACCCTTGGTACTTCATTTCATTTGGAGAAATAGCTGTTAGTCAATCACAGAACCATAGAATATTAGTTCCAGGAGCCCAGATTTGAAGGTTAGAAGACATCTCAGTGACCATCTGGTCCAACTTGTACATACAAAGAATTCTCACTGTAACATACCAGAGAAGTGGTTATTCCGTCTCTGCTTAAAGATCTCTAAGCAGGAGCAGCCCTCCTTGAGGAAGCTGGTTCCACTTTTGGGCAGCTCCAATTGTTAGGAAGTTTTCCCCATAAAGCCTTAATTCACTCCTTTGCACCTTCTGCATAATACCCCGGCATCTGCCTTTTGAGGACAAACAGACCCGGTATAATCCCTCCTCCATATGACAACTTTTCACATAGTTGAAGGCAGCTATCAGGAGCCCCTGAGTCTCCTCTTCTCTCGGATGACCATGCCCATACCCTTCAAATGATATTCATATACATGTACTCAAGGTCATCCACCATCCTGGCTGCTTTCCTCTGAATGCTCTGTGGCTGATCGACATACTCCTTAAACTACGGTACCCAGAACTGAACAAAATACTCTGTGTGAAGCCGGAAAGAGCAGAGTTTAGTGGGACCAGCAGCTCTCCATTCCTGGAAACTATACCCCTTTTAACACAAGCAAGGTCACATTAGATTTTCTGACTGCTGCATTACATTGCCAACTCAAATTGAGCTTGTGGCTCAAAGAAGCATAGAACCCTAGAACGACAAAGCTGGAAATCTCCATCAAGGATCAATTAAAGGCACCCATCCCACCTGAAGGTCCATTGATGCCTCCTCTATGGTGCTACTTCCTCCATGGCACCTTCCCTAATTTCAGTCGTGTCTGACTCTTTGTGACCTTGTAGACCATAGCACACCAATACTGTCCATTAGTTTTTCTTAGCAAAGATACTGGAGTAGTTTGCCATTTCCTTCTCTATTGGGTTAAGGCAAACAGAGATTAAGTGACTTGCCCAGGGTCACATAGTGTCTGAGGCCAAATTTGAATTTAGGTCTTCCTGACTCCAGGCCCAGAATTCTATCCACTGTGCCACCTAGCTGCCTCCCTAATTCCCCTAGCTGAACATAATCTCTCCCTATACTTTATTATAGAATTTTGTCTATATTCTCTGATGGATGCCCCTATCATATTCTACCTTGTAGCCTACTGATTTGTGTACATCTCATACAACCTGGTAGACTGTAAGCTCCTTGAGGGCAAGAAACTATATTATTTTTTTACCTTTGTGTCATTGGCACCTAGAATAGTGCCTCATAGAGAAGACATTTAATAACCAGTGTTGATTCGAATTAATAAATATCATAAAGCAATTACTATATGACCTTTCAGGTTAATGTTATAACTGGAATGGAGCTTAAAAATCATTGGTCCAACTCATTTTATAGATGAGAAAACTGAGGCCCACAGTGATTTGCTTAAGACCATGTTTTCTTTCTGAGTAATGGAAAATAAAATGGGTCTCTGAGAAAAAGGAAATGTAGCATGCCCAAGCCCCATAATCTCTGGATGAAGTTCCTGTCTTCTATGATGCAGTGCCATGGGCTGTTGACTTCAAGTTGGGAAGCTTGGGTTTATATCTTAATGCTCATACTTACTTGCTGTGTAATCCTAGCTAAGTCATTTAACATTTCAGAACCATGGTTTGTCATCTATAGAATGAGAAGGCTAGCACTTTGGACTACCTATCTCACAGGGCAGTTGTCAGGAAAGGTTTTGTAAACCTTAAAGCTCTATGTAAAAATGGGAGTTATTTGGAGAAGGGAGGATCTGGACCCAGTCTCGGGGGTATTTGGCTTTGGGATCCTTGCCTGCAGCTGACCAGTTCTCCTGGCTGGAAAAGCAGTGTTTGGGGCCAATACTGTGTCATAACAAAATTGGAAACATCTTTCCAATTATAAACCATGGTTTCATAAGGATTTTTGTCAATGGAGCCCTCAGCTCCAAGTCAAACAATATATTGCCAGCCTAGGAAGGATAGTAATAAAAAAATTCCAAAAGAACCTCATTTCTAAGTCTAGTTTAAATGAAATAAGAGATAAAGTCAAGGATCTACTAAATTCTGAAGAGGGAAAAGTTGAAGAATATTAGGTCATTTAAATTTTTAATTTTAAGTAAACTACAGAAAGCATACCTTAGAGCCCAATAGAGGGCGTGAACTACTGATATCTCAAATGCCTTTTTAAAAAGGAGATGGGACTACTTAGACTGGAATTCTGAAAAGCCCTTTTAAGTTTCATTGCATGTCTCCAAATAGCAGAACAATTATCCTAAAACATTAGTTCCAAACAATTGGTATCTGCTTTAACTGTCACAAATGAACACATTCTCGCATAGTATTTTGCAGACAGTAGAAAAATATTTCAAGACTTACACCCTATATTATGGGTGGCAGTCCATGCCATACTGAAGACCACAGGAAGAAAAGTAGAAGGAGCTATAAAGCAATACCCTGAAGGCCAGACTTCTGCAGGCTATTGAAAATCCATAGAAAGGTACTGGAAAGCTACATTAATATTTAGATGGTACACATGGAGGCATTTAGGTGGCACAGTGAATGGAGTGCCAGGCAAGACTTGTCTTCATGAGTTCAAATCTGGCCTCAGACACTTACTAGCTATGTGACCCTGGGCAAGTCACTTAACCCCTTTGCCTCAGTTTCCTCATCTGTAAAATGAGCTGGAGAAGGAAATGGCAAACTACTCTAGTATCTTTGCCAAGAAAACCCTAAATGGGATCATGAAGAGTCGGACGCAACTGAACAGCAACAACAACACATGGTAAAAAACATGAACACCCTAGTGCCCAATTAAAGGTGACGAAAATGAAACCTACTGAAAAAGAACCCCCCTCCCATAGAAAAAATCGGAAATTCTAGATTCCCTTAATCAGCAGTTGGAAGTAAAAATCACAAGGTTAGGATAACATGAAGAGTCAAAGCAACACAAAGACCAAAATAAACAATTTGACATAAACCAAAAACGTCACTACAAAGGTTTGAAAAGTAAAGAATCAGAGACAAGAGAGAATTCCCAAAGGAGGAATATGGTGAAAATTTCTAGTTGTTCATATGATTGCAAGAAGTCCAACACAATGAAAACACAAGTTGGATCAAATGAGAAACAGAAAACATGAATATTGTTCATATAATGAAGGACAGAACAGTTATGGCGAGGGAGATGACCGACTCTAGCTTTTCTGCAGAACTGGAAAGGGGCAGAGCCGAGTCTAAATATCACTTAGACTGAGTAAGATTCATAATTATTGGCTCAAAAACTTAATCATAACACATGAACTACTATGAGTTGAGACACTTCACAAGGAGAAGACATCATGTATCTAGTAATGAAAACCGAGAACACCAGTGACTGACCCCTTCAAGCAGAGGCCAACTGCATGTTTATGTACTTTTAATTCATTTACAATTTGTATCATTAAAAACATCTATAAACACTTACAAAAACAGTTATTGTTCAAGGAGCAAAAAGGAATGGCCAAAAAATCTCCGAGGGGCAGAATGGTGATTTGTTATTGATTGGGTAATTAGAGAGCAAGAAGCCCAAAAGTGTCATAACATCTACAACAAAGGTGTACAACTCAAATAGATGAGGATCTCTGTTAGGGTATAGTGACTTGGAAAGCCACAAATTAGCATTATCAATCTTGTATTGTGTTTTTTTTATTTTGCTAAACATTTTTCAATTACATTTTAGTCTCATTGGGCTGGAATCTGACTTCAGCTGGAATAGTCCTCTGGTCTGCAATGCCTTTATTGATTACTTCAAAGTCTTTGTTTAATTCCACTCTTGAGGCTTATTTACATTTTACAAATAGAAGCTATCTCAAAAGTCTTGATGCCATTGTAAGCTTTAATGTTATTAAAACTATTGTTAGGATAGTTGTATAACTTATTTTTGAATAATTATGTACTATTTGGGATATTGTGTATACAAAATGGAACCCAAGCACAGTGAAATCATTAGATTATTTGAAGTCTGTATGGAAAAGAATTCTGTATTTTTTAAAAATGCCACAAATGGGGGCGGAGCCAAGATGGCGGCTGGTAGGCAGGGACTAGAGTGAGCTCCGTACCCGAGTCCCTCCAAAAACCTATAAAAAATGGCTCTGAACCAATTCTAGAATGGCAGAAACCACAGAACAGCAGAGGGAAGCAGGGCTCCAGCCCAGGATAGCCTGGATGGTCTCTGGGTGAGGTCTATTCCACATGGAGCTGGGAGCTGGGAGCTGTGAACGGAGTGGAGCAGAGCCCAACCTGAGCGGCGTGGACCATCCAGACCAGAAGCTGGGCGGAGGGGGCCCTAGCACCCTGAATATGTGAGCTGCGGCAGTTACCAGACCCCTCGACCCACAAACACCAAAGACTGCAGAGAAGGTTAGTGGGAAAAGCTGCAGGAGTGGAAGGAGTTGGCAGTTCGACTTCCAGCCCCGGGGGCAGCAGAGGTGGGGCAG
Source organism: Trichosurus vulpecula (assembly GCF_011100635.1). Taxonomy (NCBI): domain Eukaryota; kingdom Metazoa; phylum Chordata; class Mammalia; order Diprotodontia; family Phalangeridae; genus Trichosurus; species Trichosurus vulpecula. The sequence goes on along the minus strand of NC_050575.1, from coordinate 4,131,342 downwards.
CTACAGCTGTTGTTACTTCCGGCTCCAGGCCCACCTGGTGGGAGGAATTAAGTGGCGGATCAGAGCAGGAGTGCAACAGCCTGCTGAAGACCTAAGCCCAGTCTGGACTGGGGGTTCTTGGGGAAGGAGGAGTGCAGGTCTGACAGAGCTGGCACCTCCCCCCAAAACGTGGAACATAGAACTCGTTAGTCTACAAGCAGTCATACCCCACTGAAAAACTCAAGGGTCAAGTTAGTTGGTTGGGAATATGGCCAGGCAGCGAAAACGCGCCCAGATTCAGTCTCAGACTTTGGATTCTTTCTTTGGTGACCAAGAAGACCAAAACATACAGCCTAACGAAGACAACAAAGTCATAGAGCCTACAACAAAAGCCTCCAAGAAAAACATGAACTGGCCCCAGGCCATAGAAGAACTCAAAAAGGATTTGGAAAAGCAAGTTAGAGAAGTAGAGGAAAAATTGGGAAGAGAAATGAGAAGGATGCGAGAAAACCATGAAAAACAAGTCAATGACTTGCTAAAGGAGACCCAAAAACATACTGAAAAATACACTGAAGAAAACAACACCTTAAAAAACAGACTAACTCAAATGGCAAAAGAGCTCCAAAAAGCCAATGAGGAGAAGAATGCCTTGAAAGACAGAATTAGCCAAATGGAAAAGGAGGTCCAAAAGACCACTGAAGAAAATACTACCTTAAAAATTAGATTGGAGTAACTGGAAGCTAGTGACTTTAAGAGAAATCAGGATATTATAAAACAGAACCAAAGGAATGAAAGAATGGAAGACAATGTGAAATATCTCCTTGGAAAAACCACTGACCTGGAAAATAGATCCAGGAGAGAGAATTTAAAAATTATTGGACTACCTGAAAGCCATGATCAAAAAAAGAGCCTAGATACCAACTTTCAAGAAATTATCAAGGAGAAGTGCCCTGATATTCTAGAGCCACAGGGCAAAATAGAAATTGAAAGAATCCATCGATCACCTCCTCAAATAGATCCCAAAAAGAAATCTCCTAGGAATATTGTCGCCAAATTCCAGAGCTCCCAGATCAAGGAGAAAATACTGCAAGCAGCCACAAAGAAACAATTTGAGTATTGTGGAAACCCAATCAGAATAACCCAAGATCTGGCAGCTTCTACATTAAGAGATCGAAGGGCTTGGAATGAGATATTCCGGAGGTCAATGGAGCTAGGATTAAAACCTAGAATCACCTACCCAGCAAAACTGAGTATCATGTTCCAAGGCAAAATATGGATTTTCAATAAAATAGAGGACTTTCAAGTTTTCTCAGTGAAAAGACCAGAACTGAATAGAAAAATTGACTTTCAAACACAAGAATCAAGAGAAGCATGAAAAGGTAATCAAGAAACGGAAACTGCAAGGGATTTGCTAAAGTTGAACTGTTTTGTTTACATTCCTGCATGGAAAGATGATGTGTATGATTCATGAGACCTCAGTATTAGGGTAGTTGAAGGGAATATGCATATATGTATATATATGTTTATGTATATATATATATATATATAAGTGAATGTGTATGTATGTATATATCTATGTGCATGTGTATGTATGTGTATATATATATGTGTTTTTATATGTATATATATGTGTTTTTATATATATGTATATATATATGTGTATATATATGTAAAAGAGAGAGAGCAGACATAGGGTGAGTTGAAGATGAAGGGAAGATATCTAAAAGAAATAAAATGAAATTAAGGGATGAGAGAGCAACATACTGAGAGAGGGAGATAGGGAGAGATAGAATGGGGTGGATTATCTCGCATAAAGTTGGCAAGAGGAGGCAGTTCTGTGGGAGGAGGGGAGAGGGCAGGTGAGGGGGGAATGAGTGAACCTTGCTCCCATCAGATTTGGCCTGAGGGGGAATACCATACATACTCAGTTGGGTATCTTACCCCACAGGAAAGAAGAGGGAGGAAGATAAAAAAAAAATAAAAAGCGAGGGGAAGATGGAGGGGAGGGCAGATGGGGGTGGAGGTAATCAAAACAAACACTTTGGAAAGGGGACAGGGTCAAGGGAGAAAATTCAATAAAGCGGGATGGGTTGGGAAGGAGCAAAATGTAGTTAGCCTTTCACAACATGAGTATTTTGGAAGGGTTATACATAATGATACATGTGTGGCCTAGGTTGAATTGCTCAACTTCTTAGGGAGGGTGGGTGGGAAGGGAAGAGGGGAGAGAATTTGGAACTCAAAGTTTTAAAATCAGAAGTTCAAAAACAAAAAAAGTTTTTGCATGCAACTAAAAAATAAGATACACAGGCAATGGGGCGTAGAAATTTATCTTGCCCTACAAGAAAGGAAGGGAAAAGGGGATGAGAGGGGAGGGGGGTGATAGAGGGGAGGACTGACTGGGGAACAGGACTACCAGAATATAAGCCATCTTGGAGGGGGAGGGAGGGTAAAAATGGGGAGAAAATTTGTAATTCAAACTGTTGTGAAAATCAATGCTGAAAACCAAATATGTTAAATAAATAAATTTAAATTAAAAAAAAAGGAAAAAAAATGCCACAAATGCTATAGTGACAAGAACAAATGATAGAAAAACTTAGCATTTTTCTAGGGAGATAGTGTAAGCCGATTGTGGTTCAACAGAAACATAAGTTTTCAAAATATCATTTGGTCTCGATAAGTGTAAAAATGAATAATGTGCATTAAAGCAAGACTGACTCTTCTTGGAGCAGCCTGATGAGACCTGCAGGGCTGGTTCTTGCTCAGAAGCCTCTCCCTTGATGTCTCAGAGGAGGCCCAAGTGTTAGATGGCATCGCAATGACTATAGTAAGCACTCCTAATGAAATGCAGAGAAAATACTTGGTACATGAGAAAGCCACAGGACCTGACAGTATTTAAGAGCCTGTAAGGGGATCCACTCAGAGGCCTGTCATTCTTGGTGATGGTTTTTGGAGGTCCCAATGTATATTCTTAATATTCTTAAGGGGATAGTTCCTCCCTACCCCCCTACACCCAACTTCATCCTGTCTTAGGACAAATAAGATTTAGTTGTAGGACGAAGGCTTTTGAGTTCTTGACCAGATTGTAATTCTAGAGACTTCCCAAGCCCCCTTAAGGTACTGGAGAACTCTGGAGAGGGGTGAAAGAGAACAGATCTGGCCTTCAGGCAGTGAAAGCCAATATAGTCCTAGTTATACTTGTTTATACATTTCAGAATATCAGAATCATTTTCCAATACTCCCTTCCCACACCCCAATCCCCATGATTACTTTCCCTTTGAGTAACAAAGAAAACTTGAACAAATCAATCACATCCAATAATTATATTTTATCCTGACAGGAGTCTGAAGGACCACCTGATTGCTAAATTTTTCAGTGTGAGAATTTACACCTCAGAAATCAGTACATGCTAGAAATCAGGACTTGATTTATTATTCTGTTGACTGTCTAGACTTATGGAAGTGATGGAGAAAATTCAGATTAAACTTTAAAGATGAAGCTTTTTATAGAGCCAGTTGTTAAAATATTTATCAGCATACCCTTAGTCTGCCATCTCTGTACCAAGAGAATGTAAATATATTTCACCTTCCTTTCTCTGATACCAAGATTGATCATTGTAGTTCTGAATTCAGTCACAAGTGTCTATTGATCCTTCCCTTACATCCTTCAAAATCTGATATCCAGAAACCAAGATTTCCCGCTTCCTACACATACCTGGCTTTCCTCTCCTTTTTCTATCACAAATATTAACATGAAATGGTCACTTCTATCCTCCTGCCAATGATCCTTTTCTATTTGTAGAACCATTATCCCTCTGTTTGTTAGAATCAACATCAGTTCTCCTCTTGCTCCCTCCCCCTTTTGAAGCATGCCTTCTTGGCTTGCCTTTATAATATAATTGTCATTTTATTGTGAAGGCAAGCCAAGAAATCATTAACAGCTCTGCTTTTGGCACAGAGAGAGCTATAGCAGATGTTCAGATCATTGGAGTCCCCTATCACTAATATATCATGCTCCATGCCAGGTTTGTGAGGTTTCCCAAATTCCTCATCTATTTACTTCTGCCGTCTAGGTGGTCTATAGTATATTCTGATGACAACATTGCTTCTGTTTCTGCCTCTGTTCAATTTCAACCAAATTCTCTCTATTAGCTCTCCATCAGAGAGTTCCTTCTTCTCTGGTTTCTGGGTTTCTTCATATGAAGAATATCTTCTAAATGTATATTAATGCTTCCTATTCTTTTGCCTGTCTGGTTCTGTTTGAAAGCCATACTCATTCAGAGTCATAGTCATGAAGACTATTTAAGAAGTCAAATTTATCTCAATATATTAGGATATTTAGTGCATCTGAGTTATTACTCATATTTGGTGAGCTTGCTTATAAATATCTGAGGCCATAATTTTTACTTTTGGAATTCTATCTCCTGTGATTTAATCTCCCAATAGTTTAGTTGCTCTATCTAGATTGGTTGACATAAAGAAGAGATTTTCTTTTTTTCCCTTTTCTTATCATTTTAATGCTCCCTTCATTGTACAAGAATAGTAGTTTCCCTTCCCACCTCAATTGATGTGGTTAGAGAGAGTTCAGACTGTAAGTACAGTGTCAAGATGTTAAGAAATTTTCTTATGATGGATGAATTAACAAATGAAAAAGTTTTTATTAAGCACATTTTATATAACAAGCAAAAAGCTAAGTGCTTGAGGATATGAATGCCAGAAGCAAAAATAGTTCCCGACCTGAAGATGTTTATTAGAAGGAATACCATTCAAAGTGGTGGCCAGGTTAAGAAACTTGGGTCAGAAAGTTCCCAGTATGTAGGGGAGTAGATTGACATGCCCTATCCAGGAACAATGGCAGAGTTGACGTCAAGCTTCACGATTGCCAAAAGGAAGGAAGCCTGAGGGTACTTCTGTCATCAAGGCACTGGTGAAAGTACAGAGTAAATGGCTGGAGAGTTGGAAGGGAAGTGAAGCATGGTTGAGGATTTTTCTGAAATAACTATCTAGGAGAGCCAGGGTGAATGGGGGTGTTCAGAGAGGACTAGCACCTCTGTTGTGAGGGCTTGTCAAGTCCTTTTCAGGGCTGCTCATCCATCTTTGGTGTCCAGTTGGCTCTCAACTCTCACTGTGGCTCCAAGAAGCTGCAGCACGCACAGTGGTCACACCTCGACAAACCCTCCGGGGAGTTAGGGGGATGTCTCCCCCAAGCATGTGAAGACTTTTTCAGAGGAACTGGTGGATGAGAATAATGGTGGCCATGAAGGTGGGTAAAGCAGGTGCTGTGGAGCGCTTACAGCTTGGCAAGACATCAGGGACAGCAAGGTCATATAAGTAGTAGTAGTAGGAAAGTATAACAGGGGCTATCCCTACAACCTCAGGTAGCTGTAGCCCGTTTGCTGGGCTCTGAGCTCAAGGCCAGCATTTCTATCTATCAGGAAGGGTGGTGGTGGTGGCCCCCTGCTTCTTCTGTCATCAGTCACTGCTACTGGCTATGATAGACTCAACCTCATCTTCCTCCCTCCAGCAACTACATAAATTCAGGAGATCCATCTGAGCCGTCACAGGTCCCACTAGTCACTGGGGTTCAGCGGCCGCCAGCAGAAGCTGTCTTGAAGATTGAAAGACACAGGGAGGATAAACTAGACAGAAAGAAAAGGCAGCTTCAAGATCCTACAAGGGAGGGCATTGACCTCAGAGCTCAGAAGAGAGACAAACTAAGTGGCCCAAGTTCACTTTGGAAGAAAATATCTGAACCAAGGACTCATATCCGAGGCTTTTGACCATAGTCTGGTGTCTTTTCTGCTAAGGCATGCGGCCTTTCGAAAGAAGTTAGCATTCCTTCAAAGCCCACCTGGATCATCTAAATGCAGAGGGTTTGCTTGTCTAGAAAGTTACCGTGCTTTCACTGCCCTGTAGCTGCATTCTGACTTTTAAGGCCCCTGCCAAATTGAGAAGCACAATCCATCTTCTCTCTCTGGGACAAGAATTACCTCCCCTTTTAATAGAGTTTGGGCCCAAGACAAAAAGAATGTGGTATTTGTTTCCAGGATTATTAAATTACATATATAATATACTTCCTGAGAATGTACAGTATTAGAAGAGTTTATAACTGAATTCATCCCAACCATACTCCGGTTTCTCCTAATGAGGATAATGATTACAGGGCTTAACTATAATTCTGTATTGATTCTTTTGTGAATGGGAGACTTTTGCCGGCCAGTCTTCGGAGGGCTTTAACAAAAGGCATCTTTAACTTGTGTAAACATCGTTAGTTGAGGTCTCACCCAAACTCGTTTCTTTGACTTAGTACTCTCTTTTCAATCTGTTTAATGTAGCCCAAACAACAGCAAGAGCAGATTAAACACCAGTTTACACCACTGGGGGATGGGGGAAGGAAAATGAAAGCTGATGTAGGGGGGAAAACACAGTTAATTCCATCCTGTCAACAGTGGATATTAAAGATTATTAGTCAGCATGCTTGATTATGTGTAAACCACAATGGCGGTACTGTTAAATTTTGATTTAATTTTCACAAAGGTAAGGGAAACCCTAAGCTTGACGACAACCTGAAAGTATCAGCCATAAATTTTTGTTACTTTTGAAACAGTCCCCAGGGGAGAGGCAGCGCGGTGAAGCCGATAAGGCATTGGACTTGAAGTCAAGAAGACCGGGGTTCAAATCCTGCCTCAGATACCTTAGCAAAGTCTCTTAAGTTCCACTATCCTCTAATTGGAAAAAAAAGAAAGAAAAAGTCCTTGGCCCATCAAGGTGGTCGAGGTAAGTCTGGCACCTGGAGGCAGGAAGGCCCTCTGACAGGCTGTGATTGTTCAGTGAATTCAGTAATAGCTCTTCGGTTTCCAGTCTGAAAAGGGAGATGTCCCCTTATACACTAAAATATATTTAGAGCAATGCAATTTTTTTAATGACAGCAGAGAATTGAAAACAAAGCTGTGCCCATCAATTGGGGAATTGTGATATGTAAGAGTAATAAAACATTTCATCGTTGCTGCTGTTTGGTCATATCCAACTCTTTGTGGCCCCATGTAGGTCACATGGGGTCCACGTGGACCATACTGTCTGTGGTATTTTCTTGCCAAAGGTACTGAAGTGGTTTGCCATTTCCTCCTCCAGCAGATTAGGCAAACAGAAGTTAAGTGACTTGCCCAGGGTCACACAGCTAATTCATGTCTGAGGCTGAATCCGAACTCAGGACTTCCTGACTCCAGGTCCAAAGTCCTATCCACTGAGCCATTAGCTGTCAATGGAACATTACCAGACTGCAAAAAGTAACGATTATGATGAATACAGAGAAGCACAGAAAGATCTGCATGACCTCATGGATGCAGAGTCAGGTAAACAGAGTCAAGAAAACGATATACACGACTAAAATATAGATGAGAAGAACAACCATACACACACAATAATCAAACATGAATGCTGTAAAATTATAAAGAATACATGTAACTCAGATAAAGAGATGGGAAATACCCTTTGCAGAGGTGGGAGGTCCATGGATGTGGCACATTACATATTGCATGTTTTTAGACTTTTTTGATATACTGATCAGTTATGTTGCCTTTTTAAAAACTTTTTTTCCTTTTGTCTTTAAAACATTTGTTGTACAGGATGGCTCTCTGGGAGGAGGAAGTTCATGGCAGGGGCGGGGTGGAGAATCATGGCAATGGGGAAAAAAAACCAAAAACATTAATAAAAGCTTTAAAAAATGATCAATCTTTCGCTTTTCCCTCAAAGTCCAGCAATAAATGCTTCCCCTTCCCTCCCCCCAGCCCCACCTCACCCCAAATAGTGCCCAGTTCTTTCAGCAATATACTTTTAGAGGTAGGCAGGAGGTGGCAATAGTGAGCAAGACAGGCTGAACTGTCAGTGTTCTGAGAAGGTGTGGCTTCCTTTCAGCTCCCTCCTCCTTGAGAAGAGTGGTTTTCCTTTCAAACTCAGCCCTCCAAGAATGATGGCCACCGGTTTGAACATGAAAGTAAGCTACCCAGGCTCCCCTCCTTTGCAAGTTGCCCGTCTCAGTGGCTTATAATTTATTTCGAGGAGTAGTTGAATCCCTGTTTCATATACAAGGTTTATACAGACTAATGTTCTTCTGCTTTGGCCTGACAGCTCTAAGCACCCAGATCAGCTTCTGATGGGCAGATGATCTTAACCTGGGGTCTGTGAACTAAAAAAAATTGATAGTTATTTCAGTATAATTGATTTCCTTTGTGATCTTACGTGTTTTATTTTATGCATTTAAAAACACTGTTCTGAGAAGAGGTCCGTAGGCTTCACCAGACCGTCAAAGAGGTCCATGAAACAAAAATGGGTCAAAAATCCTGTCCCTAGAATAAAAGATGCTTTCCTCTTAGCCTCTCTATTCTGAAAGCTTAAATAAAACACCCAAACACCTTAGCACTTCTGCTAACCAACAGCATCCCAGAATAGGTAAGCGAGATCTAGATTGTATGCAATCTTATATGAATGCCCACCTAGCTAACCAGTAGGTGGGAAAAATGTCTTTGCCAGGAGTTAGAAGGAAGAGGTGCCTGGATCTGTTCCATTCCTGGTATTGGCTCTTACAACTCCAGAGTAGTATGCGCTTTCTGCTGCTGCTGTTTCTGCTTTATCATGAAAGGAGATTAGTTCAGATCTTCTGATTAGACCCTCATGCTTTATCTCTCTCTGAAGCTGTTCCCCTTCATGCTCAGCTCTCAAGTCCCTTCTTTCTTCTGGCCTAGATCTGGCATCTTCTAGTTTCTAGGACCATTCTCTCCCCACCCCCCCACCATAAAAGTTGGAAAGGACAAGCTTGGGAGTCAAGATCGGTCCCTCCCATAAGATTTCCAACCCAAAGTCATAAAAATATTCCAAATCGCTCCATTTGCCATTTTGACAATTATACAAGCAAACACACAAATAAACCTTTATGTACTAGTAGGGTAGCTAGGATTATGACTATGTTGCTTCATCTTTACATTCTCTTTGTTGTTATTTAGTCATTTTTCACTTATATCCAACTCTCCATGACCCCACTTGGGGTTTCCTTGGCAAGGATACTGGAGTAGTTGGCCATTTCCTTCTCTAGATCATTTTGCAGATTAGGAAACTGAGGCAAACAGTTTACAAACTGAGGGCTAGGTGACTTGCTTAGGGTCACACAGCTAATAAGTATCTGAGGCTGTATTTGAACTCATGAAGGTGCTCTATCTATTGCACCAAGGTGCCCCTTATAATAGCTTGTAAATTAATGGATCTATGGAATTGAATTGCTTAAATGGAGTCACGGATTGATAGTGCTGGCAGAGACTCTGGAAGCCAATCCCTCTCTTCCTGCCCAGCCTACTTCAGTGTCAGTCCCCTCATAAAGCTTTCCTTAATTTCTCAAGATCAAAGAGATCCTCACAATTTTTAGGGCATTTTGTCTAGTCTCTCCTTACTAATCACATTCTACAGTACCTTGTATTTATTATCCCTGCTTATTTGTGAATCCCCCCTATTACATTGTAATCTCTTTTGAGGCAAAAACTCTGCTCTTTTTTAACTTTTTGACCTTAACACTTATCTCAGGGCTTGGCACAGAATAGATACCCAACAAATGTTTGTTAAATTGTGATTGAGGTGACAAGGAGCTTAGAATCCGAGGATGTTACAGTGGAGAAGAAACTTACCATCCTAGAATATAGAAGGCATGTTCCAGAAATCACTTAGTCCAAGGGCTGTCAAATATTGCTCCCCAGATAAGAATGGTTTTTACATTTTAAAATGCAATAAAACTTAATTTCAAAATGTAAAAACCATTCTTAGCTCACATGCCTCACAAATCAGAGGACCTGTGAGCAGTAGTTAGCCAATTCCTGAATTTGGTCCAACCCACTCATTTACAAATGAAGAAAGTAAAGCCAAGAGAGAAGGTGACTTGCCTCATTTTCTACAGGTAATGAACTCTTTGAGGAGTATCAAAGAGAAGTTGCATAATGAGCAGAGCACTGCCAGCAAGAAGCTGCTAAATGTAGTTTTCTTCTTCCACCATCTCCACAGCTGTACTTTTCTGAGGCTTCACTATACCATCTAAATAGACCCTATATTTTCCTTTTTTCTTTTTAAATATTATTTTACTTTTTCCAATTACATGTAAAGAAAAACTTTAACATTCATTTTTAAAAATTTTTGAGCTCCAAATTTTCTCCTTCCTTCCTCCTTTCCCCACTCCCTGAAACAGTAAGCAATTTGATATAGGTTATACATGTGTAGTCATGCAAAACATATTTCCATATTAGTCATGTTATGAAAGAAGAAACAGACCAAAAGAAAAAAAAACACAAAAAAACCATAAAGAAAGTGAAAAAAGTATGCTTTGATCTGCATTCAGACTCCATCAATTCTTTCTCCGGATATGGATAGCATTTTCCATCATGAGTCCATCATGGACCCCAGATTTTCAAAGGCTGCACCAGAAGAGTGAAAGTTTGGCAGGTCCACTATGCTGAAAAAAAAGGCTTTGAGGATAGTCTGAAGGATAAACCAGGTCTGTTGTCTAAGAGCAGTCCTAACTAGGTGCTGAGAAGCTCACCTTCAGTAGGTTGGCTATTGTATGGTGAGTTCTTTGTCCGTAGCAACCTATGAAACGATGAATCAGTGAAAAATGCAAAATGTCCCTCTGTCTTGGGTAATGCCTTTCTGTTTCTGCAATGACCATGGTGGGATGGTGGAAAAGGAGACAAAGGTACAAGAATCACAGAGTTTTGGTTTTCCAAACGGAAAATCCATGCCCAATGCTCAATAAGTCAACATACTAGTAAAGGAACTGAATCAAATCCATATAGACAACTTCCTTATAAAAAGAACCAGGAGATATAAAGAAATTGGAGCTAAATGTAAGAAAGGCTCATAGGTTCTCCTTGGAGGAGCACTTAAAAGCATTAGTTTCATTTGCAACAAGAGGAAGTGCAAAATATCATTTCATAGTGTACTTTGTTTTCCCACTCTGCAGTCCTCATTAAAGTATAAACAAAACGCCATCACGAAGTGAAATGTGGGTTATGTAGCAACAGCTATGTAATCTGTTGTGGAAGATAAGGAGCAAGAGAAATTATATTAATTCAAAACTGCTCTTCAACTTAAATCATCACATACTTGGCTTCAGTCCAAAGTTGGATATAGGGGAGAATATTTAAAAATATGGCTCGGGATCAAGAAATCAAAGATACCATAGATGCTTTATGCCTATATTGCATAGCAAAAAACTTTCTTTAGGAATATCCAAAGGTGCTGGAGATAATGAGCATTGATTAATATAAGAAACAAGGAAATTGATAAGAAATGAGTCATTGCTGGTATGAGAGTTATCTTCAAAGTGGTCTGTATATAGTGAGAGGATTGACTTATTAAAGTCAATACCAGCTTAAACAAAAGGACAAAATGCCAGCCTCAGACACTTGATACTTGCTATCCGTGTGACCTTGGGCAAGTCACTTAACCCTAACTACCTTGCCTTCTCCCTTCCAAAAAAAGAAGAAAGGAAAAAAAAGGACAAGATGAGAAGATCTGCATGTAATTAAAACTATGTGGCACAGTGGATAGAGTGCCAGGCCTGGAGTCAGGCAGACTCATCTCCCTGAGTACAAATCCTAGGATGCCTAAGTTACCACCTGTGTAACCTTGGGCAAGCAAGTCACATAATCTCCCTCCATCTCAGTTTTCTAATTTTACAGATAAGGATGTTCAACTAATGGCCCTGAAGGTCCCTTCCAGACTTAGATCTAGGATCTTGTGGTCTATTTAAACAAGCTCGTGGGAATTTTATTCCTAAAAATGGAGAATGGATGGTGACGAGCCTATCAACGTGGGCTATCAACAATTTCATGCAGAAGTTTAATTGATATAAAACAATAACCACATTAAAGAGGCCAAGAGAGCCACGAAGACACCTCAGCCAGCAAATACTTCATCCCTTTGCCAAGAGGGAGAAGGTGGAAGCCAAGGGAAATGTTGGTTTAGAATATAAACCGACTTGCAAAATATTATGAAGAACAGATTTTCAAAAATTAACATGCATTTATTAAAGGCCTAATGTAAACCTGGCAGTGTACTAAATACTTTACAAATATCTCAGTTTGATCCTCATAACAACCCTGGGAGGGAGGTATTATTTTTAACCCCATTTTACAGTTGAAGAAACTGAGGCATTCAGAGGTTAAATGTCTTGCCACATGGGTCACACAACTAGTAAGTGTTTGAGACTAGTTTTGAACTCAGGTCTTCCTGACTTGAAGGCCAGAACTCTATCCACTGTGCCATCTTATGAGGAGTATTGCTGTTTAATACAGTAGAGGGGGAAAAGAACCACAAGGATCATAGTCTAGAATTGGAAATGACCTTGAAGTCATCTAATCCAAATCTCACATTTCACAGATGAGGAAAAGAAGGCCCAGGGGATTCAATAATTTCTTTGCCCAAGGTCACATGGACGGTAAGTGGGCAGAGCCTGTATATAAGCCCAGTTCTGGTGTTCGAAGCTCTTTGCACTGCTGTACCTGGCCAGAGAAATAACTGTGGAGCTGATCTACCCTGATTGGTGGGTGAGTAAATTCAAATTCACCTTCCACTCTATCTACTCAGTCCCAGACTATGCATCACACCCATATCTAGCTCTTCCCCCACCTAGGAAACCAGGACCTACCACAGGAATTGCTATCTGACATCCTGCTCCATACTTAGCAGTTTCTTTTCCTTTCCGTTGTCCACCTTTTAAAGATCTAGGAACAGTCATTGAATCAATCTACTGTGACAGTTGATGACTTTATAGCTCCACTCACAATCCTTGTGACTTCTCAGACCAACATTCCCTTCTCGGGTCACCACTCCCCTATATGTGTTGTCTCTCTTCTACATAAATTCCTTGAGAGTAAAGACTGCCTCACTTTTGTGAGTATATAGCCTAGTATATAGTTCAGTGACTAACGCATAATGAGAATTTAATAAATGTTTTCTTACTCATTCATTCAAGGACTTTATGTTCATGCTATAGCAGTGTCAGTTGGAAGAACTGAAGATGTTTAGTCTATAGAAAAGAAGGCTTAGCAAGGAAGTATCAGAGGAAGGGAAGGGAACAAGCATTTATATAGCACTGTGCCAGGTATTACACTAAGCACTTTACAAATAGTATATCATTTGATCTTTCTCCAAACCCTGCAAGGGAGGTGCTATGATTATCTTCATTTCACACTGAGGTAGTCAGAGGCTTGCTCATCCATAATAATGATCTTCAAATATTTTAAGGTCTGTCATATGGAAAACAGACTAGAGTTACTCTACTTGATCCCAGATGATACAACCAAAAGAACTAGATTGAAGCTGTAGAGACAGATTTAGGCTTTAGCAAAGGAAAAACACCCAACCTAATAATTATAGCTATCCCAAAATAGAATGAGTTCTCCATTATCTGAGGTTTTTATGTAAAGGCTAGATGGGAAGATATGTTGTTGAGCTGATTCTTTTGGGGGGTAAGCGTTGGTATAGATAGGCATCTAATATCTCTCCCAAGTCTGAAGTGTTGTAAATTCTGTGAAAATGTCACATAAAGGAGAAAATGGAAGGGCAAGACACAGACTAAAAAGTGGAAAAGATCTGCGAGCATTTCTAAAATAGTTTTCTCCATAGGGATAGTAGAACCATTTTGTTCAGACTCAAACATCACAGTCCCTGATGTGCTGTATAAGAAAGTAGAAGTCTACTCAAAGGAAACCCATGTTGGAAATGACACAATTTTGAGGATGTTGAAGTATTTATTATCAAGATATCACAAGAACAAAATATCAAGTAATTGAGAAAAAGTAACAAACATTATTACTACATGAAAAGGCAATTTGAGAAGTAATCAATAACCACTAGCTCCTATGGTTACTTTCTCATCTTTAGAAAATTTTTTGACAATAATGTATCTATGTATTGACAGCATCCATGATCATGGTAGACTACCTCTTTAGAGTATTAAAACTGACTGAAAAATGAACAGATTCTTTTATAATTATTTTTCTTGATTATTTTTAATGAGTATCCTGCCATAAGGTATTTCCTATACATTTGTTATGATTATACAAAATTCACTGAGAGACACAATAACAGAGATAATTTTGTTTGACAGCCTTCTGGTTATTAATATTATGCAGAGACATACATTCATCAACCAAATGTAACCCATCTCAATCTGATCTAATAAGCATTTACTAAACATCTACTATGTGGAAGATTACAAAGAATAACAACTCAATCCCTTTCCTCAAATGGCTTATTCTACCAATGGGAAAAGGATAAAAAAGGTAAACAGACAGGTATATGAATAATAATTTGAGGAGGCAGAAGCAAGCACTAACTAGGGGATCACACCCAATATTCATACAGAGCTCTAGGTTTGGCAGAAGGCTTTATAAATGTTAATTCATTTGTTCCTCACAGCTATACTGTGAGGTATATGCTATTATTTTCCCAATTTTCCAGGTGAGGAAATTGAGACTAAGAGAGGTTAAATGACTTCACCAGCATCACACAGTTAGTAAGTATCTGAAGAAGGATTTAAATTCAGATCTTCCTGACTTCAAGTATCACATTCTATCTGCCACAACACCTAGTTGCCATGAGAAAAGTCTTTCTATAGAATATGACATGTTAATTGAGCCCATGTTTTTGCCACTTTCAGGATGTCCAGTGTGATGAAAGCTGGATTTCCTATTAATGGAATGGCATTCCTTATTTGTGGTATTCCTATTTGTGGATAGTGAAAGAGGTTCTTAGTAGAATGTTTTGTATTAACTGTCTTTACCATGTTATCTGAGAGTACAAGTAGCTGCTCTCTGGGGACCCAACCTGCCAATTTGAGAAGAAGTTGGGGGATGTGGTTGTTTCTTCTTGTTCTTGTTCTTCCTCCTTCTCTTTTTCTTTCTCCTCCTTCTATTCCTCCTCCTCCTTCATTTGTTTTTTTTTTCAAAAAGCTGGAACAATTTACTTTTTGTCCTATGAAGTTTTAACTTTTTATTTCTTGAAATAATAGCTTTGAAAAAAACAGGCTTTTAAAAAAACCTGTTATGTTTTAAATGGTGCTACTTGACTACTCCTTTAAATCCAAATCAGTATGACTTTCATTAAACAGCCAATAATATCCCCAATCCAAGCCTCTGTGGCTTATTTCTTAGGTTTGTATGGTTTAGAACGAGTATAAATAGCATTTTTTTTCTGTTCTGGCCAGAAACTCTGAGGGTCTTTCCCTCCCAGATTGACATCTTTGTGATGGTAAAGGGAGCAATCTTTTTGTCTCAACTTTTATCTAGCCCTTAGTCATTGAATGGGTGTTGTCTTAGACAAACTGAGACCTGGAAAAAACCTTAATTTAGGAAAACCAAGGTCACCCACCACATCCTGGGCCATCTCCAGTCATCTTGACCTTTGTCTTGCCATTGGACTTCTATGACTCTGGAAGAGAGAGTGAGGGTGATGACTTTGGGCAGCTCTCTCTCACTTATATCCAATACACAAGCAAGTCAAGAGATCATTCTCCTGGGGCCATTGGTCCTCTTGAAGAATGAGGGACAAACAACAGTTATGATTTGTGGGTAATATTGTGCTTATTGTATCAAGTCCTGGACTACTAAAAGCGTGCCTTAGTGAGATCCAAAAATCACTCAAAAGTGTTGAGCCTACATATTGAGACAGTAAAAACCAAGCAGATAGAGAGCATTTATTCTCTAGGGCAAAGATATACCCTATTTAGACCAGCAAAAGTAGAGGTCATCAATTACAAAGATAATGGGCAAAGTTCTTTCAGGTATAAATGAAGAATTGCCCACTTTGGATGGTGGTCTACTAATTTAAATAACTCATATAGACTTCCTCATTACCTTTGTTCCTGGACATCTATTTGCCTAGAACTCAACAGGAATTTGACAAATGTAATTTTTGTCACTATAAGTTAGGTTGGGGTCCCTCCTTGTAAGAACTCAGCTTTAAATAAGAAAGAGTTACTGAACAGGAGAGCACATATGCCTTATACCTGTCTGCGAGATGACAAACCTTAGACCTATGGTCCTGAGAAAATAGAGCTGGAAATGCCAATAGTTGGTTAATGGTTTCTGCCTTTTATGGAAGGCCACTATAAAACTTTGTCTAAAAAGAATCCTGTAATACCCCATCTGGAAGACTTCAGTTACATCAAACAGGGACTGAGACTACATATGATGGAGGCTACATAGAAGAATGAGCCCAGGAGTCCATTGAGTCAACCCATCTGACATGGGTGCTGATCCCTGTGAGGAAGAAGCCCAGCAGCTGAGTGACTCCTCCAACCAACTCAGCATCACCCAGCAGAGACATTATGCTCTGTGAGGACTAGTGCAGCCTAGTGGCAGAGCAACTCATCTGTCACCAACACTGACTTCACACTCTGCAGTGAACTTTTTAGGGACCCTTTGGAGAAAGAAATGATATCAAGACCTTACTCTTACAGAGCTGGCCCCATATATTCTGTACCTGGGCAACTAGGTGTTACAATGGATACAGCACTGACCCAGGAGTCAGGAGGACTTGAATTCAAATCCAGCCTCAGATATTTACTCACTGTGTGACCCTGGGCAAGTCATGCCTTCACTGTCCTTTGGATGACATGTGTTATGGCGTGGCTGGCCCAGCTGGGCTTGAACCTCAGGTTTGAGGCTTGAAGGAAATAATATATTTCATCTAACAGTTAATGAAAAGGGGTTTATATAAGCCAGGGTAAGGGCATTCAGAGAAGGGAAAAGCTATTCAATCATGAATACATTGATTCAATCAAGCACAGTTGTCCTGCTTCTGTGTTGCCCATGGTGATCTGCCAGTCTGGCCTCAGAACCCAGCTGGGCTTTCTTGTATCTTTTTTCAGTAAGGCAAAACCCAAAAAACTGAGCCTGTCTGCCTCAGTTCCTCATCTGTAAAATGAGCTGGAGAAGGAAAAGACAAACTGCTTTAGTGTTTTTGCCGAGAAAACCCCAAATGGAGTCATGGAGAGTTGGGCCGATGGAAACAACTCAGGAACCCCACTCTGTACCTGTGCATCTCACTATCACTGCACTTTAAATTTGTGCCTGCTCTTCTTACTACCAGGACTCTGTGTTGATTGGTGAGAGAGTGTGTCCCAGGTTTGGGAGGAAACATTTTGTAATCATTCTTTCGCTATGCCATTTGAACAAATATAATTTTAGAGTGCCAATTGAGTCTACTGGCAGATTATTAATGGGAGGCCTATCAGAGGGGACTTGTGAGTTAGTCCATTAGGAACAGTCAACGCAAGGGTTACCTCTAGCACCTGAGGTAGCTATCACCCTTCTGGGGACCCAACCAGTATGCCCATGAGTTGGGAGAGTAATCTCAAAACATTGTCACACTATAAGAATATGCATTTGGATGACTGAAGTCCATTTGTATATATGTCATACACAGAAACTGCAAATGAGCAATGAGTGGGATCCAGGATGGAACAGAGGCAAGAAAGTACCCTAGATTGCCTTGGGGAACTGTATGGCACTGGTAATGACCCCAAACTTCTCCAGGAAAAAAAAATCCTCTATTTTTAACAACAATATTCTTGCAAGGTTGCCATATGGCTATAAATCACAACCCCCACAATCTCTGAAGAATAAACATTACAGGTTGTGGAAGTAGGAATCTCTACCAGGACCCTTGACGTGGGAGATGGGCTAGCTCTGTTTTCCTAAAAGGTATTAAAGTCATTCTCAAGAAATAACTGTCTCAGGGAGCTAAAGGCTTCTTAGGCCATCGGCACAGTTTTTTGGGTTTTGCCTGAGTAAAAAAAGACACAAGAAAGTCCAGCTGGGCTCTGAGGCCTGACTGGCAGATCACCATGGGCAACACTGAAGCAGGATGACTGTGCTTGATTGAATCAACGTATTCATGTCTGAATAGCTTTTCCCTTCTCCGAACACCCTTACCCTGGCTTATATAAACCCTTTTTCATTAACTGTTAGATGAAATGTATCATTTCCTTCAAGCCTCAAACCTGAGGTTCAAGCCCAACTGGGCCAGCCACGCCATAGCACATGTCATCCAAAGGACAATGGAGAAATGAGTAGCAGACATCAGGAGGCATTAGCATATCACCAATGACAAATTGGCATAAGAGGTGGCCCTACAATGTGTGATCACAGAGATGTGTGAAAAGGGAATGGAAAAGGGGACAGGTTAGTCAATAAAAGATATTGAGGCAGACATAACATAGATAGACAAGCCACATGCCCTATGGCTACCTTTCTAAGGTTTAGAGACTAGCATTGAGGACCCCCGAGTGTGGAGTTCATGCTAGTGGAGGATTTATGAGAGATGCGAGTGGCCTGGTGTGAGAAAGCTTGCGTGAGATGATTTGTGATCTGCTAATCATATGACATCACTGCTCTATCGAAAGACTGAAATACGACTGAGGAGACCGCTCGAGAGTGGAAAGAGCCTAGATCAGAGAGCAGGAAATCTTGCTTCTGGCTTCTTCTTTGCTACCAGAGTCTCTTCGAGCTCTGACATTCTTCTTGTTCGGTCTTTTTTCAGCCACCTCCAACTCTCTGTGACCCCACCTGGGGTCCTCTTGGTAAAGAAACTGGAGCGGTTTGCCGTTTTCTTCTTCTGCTCATTATACAGATGAGGAAACTGAGGCAAACAGGGTTAAGTGACTTGCCCGGGGTCACACAGCAAGTAAGTGTCTGAGGCCAGATTTGAACTCAGGAAGATGAGTCTTCCTGACTCCAGGCCAGGGACTCTATTCACTACACCACTTAGCTGCCCTGACAATTCTATGCCTCGATAAAATAGTTTTGTTTTTTTTTTAACAGACAAGTAGTTAAAATGCAAAAAAAAATAATAAACATAATAACCACATTGGCAAAACATGCATCATTTAAATTGATACAATTTTTAAAAGAATTGTCTGTCACAGTTATTGACAACACACTAAAGGACCCAAGGAAGCCAAAACTGATTGGCAGGATACCAAGAAGGAGTCATGCAAAAGTGAAAGGTTTGATCAGACTCCTTGTCCTTCCTGGCATATGCATCTTTGGCTTGGGATGAATTCTCTGTACTGAATGTATCCTGTATATCTCCTGAGGGCAGTAAAATAATTAAAAATACCACTTATAGCCACTGAAAAAGCAAACCTTAACTCTCTCTGTTGATTAAAGGATTCATCATTCAAAGTTAAATTGTTTTTTTTTTTAATTTTTATTGCAAACTTTCAAAGGCCTTGCATTAAGTGAATGATTGTATTTACACAAACAGTTACACCCATTTCCTTAGCCAAGGTTAGGGCTTTCCATGCTTTAAGTGAAGAAAAGGGCCCTTCCATTTTTTTCTCAGGCAGGACGTAAAGCTGGATTCCCCTGGCTCTGCCACTAACTTGCCCATTTGACGATGGGCAATCCATTTTAACTTGTGGTACAGAGGGAAGGATGCTGGATTTAAAGTCAGGCAACCACGATTCTCTTCTTGGCTCTGCCATTTTGTACCTGTGGGACCTCAGGCAAATCATTTAACCAAGGAAACTTCTCAGTTTCCTTGGTTATCAAATAAGCAGGTTGGGATGGAGACTTCCCTTCTAGCTCTAAATCTATGATTCTGTGATTTCTTTTAACATTTGATATTCGGAGGTCCTTTTATAATTCTAACATTCTCTATTCTCTGAAACCAACCAGAAGCATGCGGGCTACTCTCCAACAGGGCAACTGAGCACATGCTGATGGAGACGTTTGGCCCTAGGACTCTTAGAGCTGAAACCTCAGCCACGATGTGAACCCATGGAGTTCAAAGTCATGTGGAATACATTTGAATCTGTCTTGAAACCATTAGTCTTTCTTCAAAGTGAGGGACCAGACTTACTGGGGCTAATTCTGAATCCTTAGAGAGAGCCTCAGGCTTCTCTGCTTCGTACTTCCAACTCGTTCTAGAAAAGGCATAAAGGAGCTATGACTGATACCAATGCATCTATTGATTCATTCAGTATTCATTGAAGATCTACTGTGTAACCCCACTGGATAGAACTAAGGCTGATGGAGGGGTGTGTGTGTGTGTGTGTGTGTGTGTGTGTGTGTAAATCCTAATCATACTTGTAAGTTAGTAGGGAACACTTGATTAAGAACTTCTTTACTAGTGCAGGTTTCTCTGCAACTCAGTCTGTAAGCTTCCCGGGGCACTGAGACATTAAGTGACTTACCCAGGGTCATACAGCTAGCATGTGCCAGAGAACGGACTTGAGCCCAGGTCTTCCTGTCTGAAAAGCCAGCTCTCTGTCACTCCCTATCACACATAGACACACACACACCAGTACAACTATGTTGATATCTATATATACGCATATATACATATATATATACAAGCAAAATATATGTATACGCACACACACATATATCTGATCAGACATCAGAAAACCTTGGCTCTAGTTCCTTCATTGCCACCACAATGTGTATATTTATGTGTCAGTATACATATATACACATGTACACACATTGTATATGTATATGTATGTGTGCATGCATGCATACATGTGTGTATATACATATAGACACGTATACATATATCTTATGGAAATATAGCTACCTTATGTAAATAACAAAGAAACAATTATCAGTTCACATAGAAAGAGCTTTCTAACAATCAGAGCTTCTTGACAATGGCATGCACTCCACAGGAAGAAACAAACTGTGTCAATGTTTAAGGAGAAGCTATACTATTGTTGGGAAAAGTTATAAAAGGGATTCATATATTATTTGGCTCCCCCTCTAGGACTATTCCTCTTTCTGTAACTCACACCCAAAAATACACTTTAGATTCCTTAGAGGATGGTGGGTTCTAAGGGGAATCCCTGAGCCTCTGTTGGTGTGCTTTCCATTAAGAATCACCTGGTAGACTCATTTAATGATTATTATTTGCTCAAATGGTATAGCAACGAGCTAGTAGAAAATATTTCCCTAAAATCTGGAGTCTGATCTTCAATAAATAAATATATATATAGACCCATAGAAAGATGGGCTCATACTTGGAGTACAAGGCACACACATGGCAAAGGGGAAACTCACAACTTCTGGTAGTGGAAGTCCTTTTTCCTTAGAAGTGCTTGGGCACTGCTCTCTACTGAGTGGGCTGCTCAGATGGGCTCCCAAAAATGTGCTTCTTTCTTGAGTCCATAATTGTCATTTCATTCTATCACAAAGATTTAAGCTCCCTGAAGCAATCTTTCCAAATCTATTTCTGCCCTTGATGTGTCTCTCTACTCCTGATTCAGGACCTTCCTCTGATGTCAGCCATTGATGCTCTAGGAAAACTGCAGCCACAATCTAATAGTCCTCATGGGATATTTGAATCTTTCAGAATTCACCAGATCATCATCAGTTCTGGATGTTTCCACCATGGGATCCTCATACACCAAAGATTAGGAAAACACACACACACACACACACGTGAGCAAAGGCAGTCATGTGTGCATGGCCACATGGAGGTTGGCGGATGATATGGTAAATACATTCTTTCCCACTTGATTCTCAGGATGCAGCTCTAAACAATCCTCATGCATTATAGATGGAAAGGAAAAAGAGCCTGGTAGTTTGCTTTTGTAAATTCACTGAATCACCAGTTCTTTTGGTTCAGCAGCCAATTAGGGAACTATTCATTATTACAAAGTGTAAGCCCCTGAGCAGGCTAGAATTAGGCTTCCTCTCAAGCTTCCTTGTGGTGATCAGGGACCAAGTGGACGATATCCATGTATTCTCCATACAACTGACCAGCAATGGCGGATCCAAGCATGATCCATCGTCGTGTAACAGTTGGACAAATAGTCAGACTGAATAACATCTCAGGAGGCTTCCAACTCTGTGATTCCATGATTCAAATATCATAATAATAAGATGCAGCATGATGCACATCAGACAAAGAACTGGTTTCAGAGTTAGGAAGACCTGGGTTCAAATCCTGCCTCTGACATAAACTGACTGTTTAACCTTAGGTTAGTCACTTAACCTCTTGCAACCCCTGGAAACACTCAAGTTTATTAATCACTGAGCAGAAGTGGATTGCACTGATAGAGGGAATTTCCTCAAAGTTCCATTTATCAATAAAAGCACAGGTTGGTTCTCTTCCCCCAAATATATCTGTGTGTGTGTATCACCTTGAACAGTAGTTGGCAGATAGCAGATGCTCAGTAGATGCCTGTAATGGATTGATTTGCATTTCTAACTTTTTAATGTACTTCCACATGCGTTATCTAATTCACTATACTCAACACAGGTAAATTCATTCTACGGGTAAAGAAATTGATTCCCAGATAGAAGATGTGGCCTTGATCAAGATTACCAAGCTAGTCAGTACAGAGCTGGGACTAGAAACCCCAGTTCCAGTCCTGTCTGTTTCTCCATAGACTCCATGAACTTCTGAACGTTCCCTTGAGTTGGAGGCAGGACATTATCTTCTGTGAATTCTGTATGAATGAATCATTTTGAAAACTGCAATGTTTAATAATTATCAGTTGAATGGTGGACTAAGGGGCAAGAGGCTGTGTAATGAGTAATGAAAATTGATTGCATTTCTATAGTATTTTATTGTTTACAAGGCTTTTTCCTCATAACAACCTGCATTTGGAACTGGATGTCATGAAGGCATTTAAAAGCAGATCCATTATCTTTCCCTCAAATTCACCCCCTTCTAACCTTTCCACTTACTCTCAAGAACATTACCAACATCCTTCCAGTCAACAAGGCTTGCTCAACAAGCCTCAGTGTCTTGCTCGATGCCTTACTCTCATGTCCTGTATGTTGCCAAATCTTGTCTTTTTTCCCTCAATAACTGTCCTAAAAATTCCCTTCTCCCCAGTCCCATGGCCACCATCCCAATTCAGGTCCCGCAATAACTTTCTGATTGATCTCCTTGCCAAAAGTCTCTCCCCTTTCCAATCCATCCGCCACACAACTGGCAAAATGATTTTCCTAAAGCACAAGTGTGATAATATCACCTCTATACACAAGAAAATCCAGTGGTTAAGCTGCTGTGTCATTTAAAAGCCTTCACAACCTGGCTGATCTTATCTTTCCAGTCTTCCATATTACTCACTTCCATACACTCTCAGTATGGTCCAGCCATACTGCCCAACTTGCTATTCCTCATACATCTCTGTGTCCCCCATACCTGTAATGCTATCTCTCTTCACCTCTGCCTCTTAGAATGAATTCCTGGCTTCCTTCAAGACTCAGCTCAAAACCATGGTCTGTAGGAGCCCTTTCTTGGTCTTCCCAGCTGCTACTGCCATATTCTCTAAGGTTACTTTTTAACTCTCTGCATGACCTTCTATATACCTTTCTATGTACATGTTGTCTTCCCTATTAGAATGTAAGCAAGAGCTCTTTTTGGTTTTTCTTTATATTCTTAGCATTAAGCACAGAGTCTAGTACATAGTAAGCAATTAATAAATGTTTATTAAGTAATGTAATGCAAGGATTACTACCCACATTTTACAAATGAAGAAGCAGTTAGATCACTTGCCTAGAGTGACAGATAGTAAGTGGAAGAGACAAAACCCAAACCCAGGCATCCAGACTTCAAATTTTCTATTTCTGGCAGTGCACGGATAGGGAGAAGGGATAAGAAGAGGGAAAGGAGGATAATAAGGGAACAGGCTTTCTGAAGCATGAATGTCCCAGAGGCTCAGTGACTCATGAAGGTCAATGTTAGAATTGGGATTTGTTTAATCTGAGGTGGGCAGGAGGTTGGAGAACAAAAGAGAGGTGGGAACAACAAGATATGCCTTTTTCAAAAATCAGTTTCATGACTTTGAAAACATCTAAGAACAGACAATAATAACAAAAAGAATAATATAATTAATAGAAACAAAAATAATCCAAATTTCTAGAACAAATTCAGGCCCTCATCGTCTCTCCCCTGGATTACTGAAATAGCCTTGGGCGCTCTGTCTTCAATATATCCTTCACAATTTGGACCTTCCAAAGGCACACCAAGGCACAGGTCTCAATGGGTCACCTCCTTCCTCAGAGACTTTCAATGGCTCCCCATTGAGTAAAAGATAAACTACAAACTCTTTAGTCTAGCTTTCAAGGCCCTCTAGAATCTTTCTTCAGCCTGCCTTTCCAGCCTTATTTCATATTACCCTCATCCATGCTCTCCATGCACCAGTAAAATTGGGCTGGCAATTATTCCCAGAGCTCCATCTATCATCTCCCACTCTCTCTTCCAGGGCCATCAAAGTCCAGTGGCAAGACAAAAATCAAGACCCTGGCCATGGCCCAGGTTGCAGTGTGAGGCTGACGACTTTGGGCACCTTCACCTCACTTAAATCCAATTCACACATGAGTCAAGCCCTCACCCTGTGACGTTATTGGTCCTCTTTGAAAACAAAGGACAAACAACAGGTTTGACAAAACTTCTCTTGAACTCTGTGAGGTAACTAACGCTAGTTTATAATTCCCATTTTATGCCAGATAAACTAAGGCTTATGCAGGTGTGGTGACTCTGCCAAGGTTAAGTTTTTAATAAGTGTCAGGATGAAGACACCCCAAGACCAGTGCTCATTCCGTTCTGTCATACTGCTTCTAATTTGATTCAAGGACAGGAAATATAGTGGAGAATGTATTATTTCAGAAGCTTGCCCTGGGAAAGTGAATATCCAGAATAATTAGTTGATCATGAAATGTGTTGGACATTTTATGAGTGATGCCAAGTTGTTGGGGGCCATTCCATCAAGAAACTTGGGTTCAAACCGGGCTGTGTTAGAGCCAGTTTAAACTAGCTCTGGAGAGTTGATTGTTAAATTCTCAGCGTGAGTATTTGAACTTCAGAAATCAGCAAGTGGTATAAACCAGGGCTTGATTTGTTGTTTTGTTGACTATTTAGACTTAAGAAATTTATAGGCAAATATTGATAACTTAGACTAAACTTAAAAGTGTGTCATGCATACAGTTTTTAAAAAAAGAGCCAGGTGTTAAACATTCAGCAGCACACTGCTTGTTCAAGTCCTTGCTTTGCCATCTATTATATGAATTTGGGCATGTCATATTCCCTTTTCCAAGCCTCATTTTCCTTATCTGTAAAAAGAATGCTAGGGACAGCAAGGCAGCACAGTGGATAGAGCACCAGGTCTGGAGTGTCAAGAACTCATCTTCCTGAGTTTAAATCTAGTCTCAGACATTTCCTGGCTATGTGACCCTGGGCAAGTCACTTAATCCTGTCTGCCTCAGTTTCCTCATCTGTAAAATGAGCTAGAAAAGGGAATGGCAAATTATTGTAGTATCTTTGCCAAGAAAACCCCAAATGGAATCCCAAAGAGTTGCGCACAACTAGGCTGGACGTGACCAAAGGATGAATGAAAAAGAGGGCTCCATAGAGCAGGTGAAATGTTACCATCATTTACATTAAGGTTTTTTTCTGTATTTTGAGCTGGTATAAGACGATGTGGATGGCTTGCAAAGTTCTCCAGAAGTTGTCTGCAAGGCACATCAAACCTATGGAATATATCTGACAAATGCATGAGCTATGAGCTGCTGGAAGAAAGTGAATTATTATGTAAAGTTAATTTTCTGTAGTCTCTCAGTCCCAGAATACCACGGGGAATTGAATCTGTGCCTCTAAAAAGGAGTCCTGACTGAGGGTGGAGGGTGAGTATAGGCGTGGTAGTGATAGAAGCTGGGTAAAGGATGGATCGACACAGGGTGGCAAAAATGAACAGGATATTTGTTTCTCATTCAGCCCCCACAAGTGGGTGCCTCTTCTCTGCCCCTCCCCCACCTCCTACCACCCCACCCTGATCAAAATTTCAATTCCTTCCGGGAGGATAACATCCACTACGGCCCAGTGCGCTAGAGACCGTCTCTGCTCTTCATATGGGAATGATTTCAGGCTGGGTTATGGAACTCTCAGTCATCTAAAATTTCTATAAACACAAGAATTGAGGCATTTATGAGTTTTACTAGAAATTTTATTGGCGGTCGGTCTTGTTGGCATATTGCGCCTTTAAAATGTAAATTAGATTACTGGCAGTAGATTCAATTTAGTGGTAAAAATGTAAAGAGAGTGGAATTGGGCTCGAGATGAAACAATAATGTGGTTGTTCTTAGGTCGAAAAACAGTAAAATCACCAAGAGAACAGGCAGCGTTTTAGTGGAAATATTTATGATGGAAAAGAAACATGCAGCAAGCTGAAGGTTGCTCCCGCCAGCTCTGGTCTGTACGGTAGTTTGGCTAGCTACAGAGAGGAGATGCATCCGAGAGCCAGGGCTGCTGGCCTGCGTTTTCACCTCGATAGGCAAAGGAGCATGGATGGCTCCATGGAAGTGTTTACATGTTTACTACCAAGGCATGATGGAGTCAAACTCGGATTTGGAGGAAATACTTGTTCATTACAGCTCTGAGAATAAGCCCGTCCACACATGCACAGAGGCCAAAAGAGACCATGAAAGTAGTTGAAAAGACTTCACTTTCTCTTTCCTTTCCTACATGGTTTTCATGGGAATATGTGTTAGAGGTTGTGGGATGGAGGAAAAGGGGAGGGCGACTGGCCCTGTGAATATATTTGCCAAAGGCAGATGTCTCATGGTCTATTAAGCAGAAGGAAGGCGGTATACTGTGGTGTGGTAGAAAGAACATGAGACCAGAAGTCGGGGGAACTGTGTTCAAGTTTTAGCTCTGATGCCAACTCAACTTCCTTGACTTTTGTTTTAGAGGGAGTGGCGGTTGGCATTGGGCCTGTGATTTATTGGCTTAGGGATCTCCCTTTGTAGAAATACCTTCCCCCTCCAACCAGTACACATTAGCAATTCATCTGTGACTTAACAAGAATTCCTGGAGACAAGGAGAGGTCGAGTGTTTTTCTTTGGTCACCCAGCATGTATACGGATCAAATAAGGTAGCATGTGTGTGTAAAGTGCTTTGCAAGCCTTAAAGCACCGTATAAATGCTAGCTATTTTGGTTATTCTAAGTCAGATGCAGACTCGAAGCCATGCTGTCTCTCATCTGGCACACAATGGAGAGCTTAGAGAGCTGTTACTGGGAATTTTTGCCTCTAGAGCAAGAAGTAAGGAAGGCATCCTGATTTGGGTGGGTGGGGGAGACACAAAGAGGGACACCTGGGGGATGTGAACTCAAGGCAGGGGAAGATCTCGCTGCTGTGGATCATCTGGGATGCACTCTCTCATTACATTTCTCTTACACAGCCCCTCTGTTCCTTTAAATTGCAGCTGCATGAAATCTTTCCTGATCCCCACCAATTCCCAGAGGTCTCCCTCCCAAATTATGGTGCATTTAACTACTTGGTATATATTTGAATGTATTACAAATACATTTGTTGCATTCTAAACATATGTATTTGTTTTGTTTCCCATTACAATGGAACCCAAAGCAAGTAGGAATTGTTTCATTCAGGCAACCAGATGGTGTAGTGGATGGAGATCTGGACTTCAAGTCAGGAAGACCCAAGTTCAAATGTGACATCAGACAGTTACAAGCTGTGTGACCCTGGGTGAGTCACTTAACTTCTGCCAACCTCAGTTTCCTCAAGTATAAAATGGGAATAATCATAGCGCCTACCTCCCAGGGTTATCGTGAAGACCGAACGAGATAATATAGTCCTTAGCACACACTAGGTACTTAATAAATGCTTACTCCCTTTCTCTTCCCTTCCCTTATATCCCCAGCACCTAACATAGAGTCTGGCACATAGTAGGGGCTGATGGATGGATCTAGTAGTTTCTAAACCAACCCAATACAACAAACCTTTATTATGTGCAAGATGAGATATTATCTCAGCTGAGCTTAAATAAATAAAACAGCTCCTGTCCCCAGGGAGCTTACATCCTGCTAGGGAGAGAAGACATGTAGCCGGGTAAGTATATACAGTGGAAAAGGGGGAGACGTAGGTAACAACTAGGGGATCGTGAAGAATTTCCCATGGGGGTTGGTGTTTGAGCCGATCTTTGAAGGGAGCTGTGGATTCTAACAGGCAGAGGGGAGAAGCGCCTTCCAGGCAGCCTCAGGAAAGGTGCAGAGAGAGAAAATGCAAAGCTGGGCACAGGGGGCAGTAAGCAGGTGTTTGGCCATAGAATGCGTGAAGAGAAGTCATATGAAATAAGCCTGGAAAGGCAGGCTGGAGACAGAACACATAGGGCTTGAAATAACAACTGACGATGGGTATTTTATCCTAGAAGCAATAGGGAGTCACTGAAGGATCTTGAGTACAGGAGTGACGTGATCAGACTAGCGTCTAAGGAAGATTATTTTGACATCCATGTGAATGGATGGATTAAAGGGGGGAAAGACTGGAAGCTGGGAATCCACTTAGGTAGCTCTTAGCAATACTTCAGGGGAAAGACAAAGGCTCCTGAGCTAGGATAATCCCTAGTTCAACACATCAGATGCAACTACTAGTTGTAGAGGTCAAATCTTTAAGTCTTGGCAGCTGGTTGATTGGGCAGTTAGGTGGTGCAGTAGATGGAACACTGGGCTTGGAGTTAGGAAGACTCATCTTCCTGAGTTCAAATTTGGCCTCGGATGCTCACTAGCTGTGTGACCCTGGGCAAGTCACCTAATTCTTTTTTACCTCAGTTTCCTCACCTGTAAAATAAGCTGCAGAAGGAAATGGCAAACTCCGCCAGTATTTTTGCTAAGAAAATTCCAAATGGGATAACGAAGAGGTGGTCACATCAACAACGACAAACTAATCGATTGGCTGTGGCAAGTGAAGACTCGATGCCGCTGACATTACAAGCTTGAGTGACCGTAAGGTTAGTAATGCCTTCAACAGAAATGAAGAAGTATATGGTGGATTTACAAGAGCAAATGTGTTCCTCTTTTAGGCCTTCACCTAGGCAGAAAGAGCTCAAGATCCTTTGCCACAGTCAGACAAGGTAGGGGTTGGAGCTTCCTGCCGATAGCACCCCAAGAGGAAAGAAGCTTGCCTGTGTGAGCTGGCCCCAACTGTGCCTGGGGAGATGAGGGCAAATGAAATGCACTGTTGTTGAGGTGAGAGTTCATGGTATCTTCCCCCTCTCCTGTCGTGATAGAATTCCACTACCAGCCAGTCTTACGGATGATAGAGTGCTGAGACGCCCTTCTTGCAGGGCCCATTCAAACCTGTCTTTTTTCCCTAACCTCTCATCAAACACTGTTGATAGATAATATTTTGCACTTTTTTTAAGGAACAGGGGCCCCCTACTCTTCCCTTCTCTGTAGCTTCCTGCCAGACTCTTGTTGGGTGGAAGATTCTCAGGATGTTGGAGCTACAGTACCCTGCAAGAAGATACTCCTGGCTTCTACTTCCCTGTACCCTGAGGATGGGATGGCCATGGGTGAACATTGATCACTTAGAGAAGCCAGGAGTGTTGGCAGTCCCTAGCCACTTCCCTGACTCCTGGGGCAGGGGAAGGGCAATTTGACACTCTCTAAATTCAGTCCCCTTGGTTCGACTACTTACTTTCTGCACCCCCACCTAATTCCCTACAGTTCTGGGAGTTAATAGTGTTGGCCTCCTGTAGGTATGTGAGGACATGCTCCCCACATGTAGACAGTAGCAAGTTGTAATTTTTCATTCTTCATTCTTGAAGAGGACCAATCAGGAGGGTGACGTCCCAACTTCTAAATGAACTGGATTTAAGTGAGGCAGAGCTGTGCAAAGTCATCGGCCTCATTCTCTCCTTCGGAGTCATCAGAGTCCAATGGTATGATACAGGTCATACCTTGGCCTTTTCAAGCTACGGTTTTTCCCAGGTCTCAGTTTGTCTGAGGCCAGACCCATTCTGTGTTTAAAGGCTGGGTAAGAATGGAGGCAAAAGATGGCCTAGTTTGCTTTCTCAAAAGAATCCATCTGGGAGGGGAAGACCCTCAGAGATCAAGACCAGAACAGAAACCACTGCTATATACCCTTACTCCGAGCCATCCAAACCCAAACAATGAGTGAGTGAGGCTTAGGCTGAGATCTATTATTGGCCAATAGAAAATGACTTGGGTTTGAGGCACAGTCAGGCATTTGAATCCCAATAGGCTTTATCAAAGCCTGGTTTTCCAGAGCCGTATTTCAAGAAATCATAAATGAAAACTATGAGACAAAAGAGTTGATTGTCCCAGTTTTTTTTTAAAAGAAAGCATAAATAAGTAGGGAAGAAAAAAAAGTCTAACCCCCAAGCCTCAAGATGTCTTGCAAAGTATAAACAGTCAAAATGTATATTCCTTTGGATAGAGTGCCCACATGTTAGGATGTGACTCTGCATGTGGATAGAGAGAGAGGACGAGGGAGAAGGAAGGAAGCACACTAGCAAGTTGGAGCCTGCCTAAAGGAGGTATGTTGTTGTTTAGTTGTGTCTGACCCCATGTGGGGGTTTTCTTAGCAAAGAATATGAGTGGTTTACTATTTCCTTCTCCAGGTCATTGTACCAATGAAGTAACTGAGGCAAACAGAATTAAATGACTTGCCCAGGGTGACACAGCTAGTAAGTTCCTGAGGCCAGATTTGAACTCAGGTCTTCTTTAACTCCAAGCACAGTACTCTATCCACTGTGCCACCTAGCTGCCCTGAAGGAAGCATAGAGATGAGGTATACCAGAGGTGGGGAACCTGGGGCCTCAAGGCCACATGTGGTCCACTGTCCTCAAGTGTGGCTAAATGGATTCAGTCAAAGGGCCACATTTGAGGACCTAGAGGGCCACGTGTGACCTTGAGGCCCCAGGTTCCCCACCCCTATACCCTTGTGTATCTGTGATGGTGACAACAATGTTGCTTGCAGCGGCTGTGGGGGTATAAGACTAAGAACACCAGCACACAGAAGGGCTGCTAGCACGGGTTCTTTGATCTGCTTTTCTAAAGGAAAGCAACTTTAAAGGGGTCAACAATCTTACTTTAATCAAATATATATATATGCATATATATATTTCCCTTAGTTCAGGGGAAGAGTCAGCACCCTGAACTCCAGAGCAAAATACAAACAGAAATTACAAGCAGAAATTATATAAACAGACCAAATAACACAAATCAAGAGACAGGGCTTCTAACTGTGTGACCAAAAGCAATACATACATAGTTACCAGACAGAGAAGCAGCAACATCTGGGTTTTTCAAAGCTGAGGGCTCCTTAATGGCTGCCCAGAGTCTCATCTAGCTACATCACATGAACATTCTTCCCATGAGTGAGCCCCAAAGCAAAATGCTAACCTCAGAGTATATGCATATATATATATAGTTCTTCAGGGTCAGAGTCAACCCTTGTGACCCAGGCTCATGTGACTTAAGCAGGTCACATAGGCCTATTAATGGATGGGAAAGATCTTCCCATCAAACTAAAAATACAATAACAATACAGCTGATAGCACTCTTAGTTGGTGACCAGCTACAGTAATCTGCCTTTAGCAGCTGCCCATCCAATGCCCCAGGCTAAAGCATTAGCAGAAGTTCCCAGCACCCCCCTTCTGATGTCAACCAATTGGAATAATATGAAATCAAAAGGGCTACCATGAAGGTAGTTAAATATAAGGCCTGGCTGCTCTTGGTCTATAAATCAAGAGGAAAGAATAGGTTTCCTTCCTATAACTCTTCCATTCACCAAAGGCAGCAGAGTTAGAAAGTAGTTATCTCAAGCAGTTAACAGTGGGTCATTTCTTATCCAGGGGTGAAGGAAGGGACAACATGGATGTCCAGGAAATCGTGCGTTCCAGGATCTGCTCTATCAGCGATTACTTCTACTAGTGCCACTCAACTTTCTCACCAGTTTTTGACAAGGAGAGATTGTTCTTTCACTTTGGATCCCGTAGGGTGCCCGACATTCTAACCTGGCCCTGTGTTTCAGCAAGATGGAATCTCTCCTTTTTCTCTCCAGAGTTCTCTCAAAATGAGTTCCATGTCACCCAGAATGGTGAATTCTGGGAAGGACTCTGCTCAGCTTGCGACAGCACCTTCCAGAGTCTAATTTCTCTGCGACATGTGCTTCATAAAGGCTGGGTTGGGTTATGTGATCTTGGAGAAGTCACTTCCGTACTAGGCAGCTAGGTGGGGAAATGGCTAGAATGGTGGACGTGGAAGTCTGGAAGATCGGGTTTCAAATCTGGTGTCAGACACTTCCTAGCTAGGTGACCCTGGGCAAGTCCTTCTTAGCCTCAGGTTCTTCTTCTATAAATGGGGCTAATGATGGCGCTCACTCAGATGGATTAACTTGAAGCACTGTACAAATACTGCTTATTGTTGTGGTTGCCATTCCCACCCCGAGCCTTACCTCATCTGTAAAATAAGGGATTTGGACTAGACTCTAGTCATTAGAGAACCTCGAAGGTTATTTTGAGCTTTGATATCCCACATACTGTGTTTTTTAAACCGCTTTGTATCTCTGATATCATGGTTCTAAGACAGAATTTCTCAAACTGTGCTTCTGTGAAACTCTGATATTCCACAGAGGAAATGTCATTTACTACTAGGCCATACAGGAGGCACCATGCAACAAAGGGGGATCTTTGAGCTGAGGAGGTGCCAGGTTTTAAGCCTTCTCCCCTAACTCACACCTAAGATGTGGATAACAGAAAAGAGAAAGCACAAAGGTTCTACTTGCATCCTGTTATAACTGTGACCTTGCCTAATGCATCTACTCCCATGCCACCCCACCATACACATACATACAGATCAATCAAAAGTCATTAAGTACCTAGTGTGAGTCAGCTACTGTCCTAGGTGCTGGGGACACAAATATAAGAAACGTCAGAGGGTGTCACAACCATGTAATTCAAACTCATGTGACTCATACTTTCTTGTGATTTAAACAGGTCATCAAAGACTCTTGATCGAATCAGAGACTCCATTCAAACAAAGGCAAGACTCAATCAAAGGCACTTGATTGCTTTAGTGCTGGGAAGCACTCCAAAAGAAAAAACAGCAAAATGTCCCACTTTGCTTGCCATTACACTCTATTTTGATGGACAGCGGGCATATCAAATTGAAATCCTTCTCTCTTCCCCCACCAACCTGCCCCTAATTTTTGTGGCACCACCATCCTTCTAGTAACCTAGA
This sequence comes from Trichosurus vulpecula, assembly GCF_011100635.1. Lineage (NCBI taxonomy): Eukaryota > Metazoa > Chordata > Mammalia > Diprotodontia > Phalangeridae > Trichosurus > Trichosurus vulpecula. The sequence continues at coordinate 4,098,309 of NC_050575.1, read as the reverse complement.
CCTGTAGCTAGATGTTTACATTCTAAGAGGAGCTTTACCTTTTACAGACATACATTTACCTTGAGTTTATTTGCTGTTTCAAAGAAAACTTGCACATATACTACCTAAAATCATCCTCTAATATCTAACCTAATGAAGAGAAGAGAAGAGAGGAGAAGAGAAGAGAAGAGAAGAGAAGAGAAGAGAAGAGAAGAGAAGAGAAGAGAAGAGAAGAGAAGAGAAGAGAAGAGAAGAGAAGGGAGGGGAGGGGAGAGGGGAGGGGAGGGGAGGGGAAGGGAGGGGAGAGAGAGGGGAGAAGGGGAGGGGAGAGGGGAGGGGAGGGGAGAAGGGAGGGGAGGGGAGAGGGGAGGGGAGGGGAGGGAAGGGGAGGGGAGAGGGGAGAGGGGAGGGGAGAAGAATTGGGGCAAGGGAGTTGGACATGATAGCTATTTTTATGCATTTGAAGGGTTACTGTATAGAAGAGGGATCTGATTTGTTCTGCTTGACCCAGAGGTTGCAACCAGAAACAGTGTTTAGAAGTTGAAAATAAGCAGATTGAGATAAAATTTGCGTAACAATGACAACCACAACCAACATTCGTACAGCGCCTCTTGTTTGGTGTTTTTCAGTTGTGTCTGACTCTTATTGGCCCCATTTGAGGTTTTCTTACCAAGGACACTGAGTGGTTTGCCATTTCCTTCTCCAGCTTGTTTACAGATGAGGAAACAGAGGTAAAATAGGATTAGGTGACTTGCCCAGGGTCATACAGCTAGTAAGTATTTGAGGTCATATTTAAACTCAGGTCTTCCTGACTCCAGGCCCAGCACTCTATCCACTGAGCCACCTCGCTGCCTCTTTATAGCACTTACTATGTGCCAGGCCCTGTGCTAAGTACTTTATAATTATTATCTCATTTAATTTTCACAATAAGTCTGGTAGGTAGATGCTATTATTTTCCCTATTTGACATATAAGGAAACCAAGGCAAACAAAGGTTAAATGACTTGCCCAGGGTCACACAGTTAGTGTCTGAGAGAGTTTGAACTCATCTTCCTGATTCTAGGCCTGGCACTCTATCCACTGTACCACCAAACAGATGGATAGATAGTAGATAAATAGAGAGGCATATGGATAGATATATAAAATGATGTATGTAATACATGTGTGTATATGTATGTATATAATACATATACATATGCGTGTATATATATGCATGTATGTGTATGTATACACACATATATTTTGGATAGTTTGTATATGTATATGTATGTATGTATGTATGTACATATGTATGTATGTATACACATACACACATAATCTTCATCCAAAAGAGGTTGGTTACCTCCAGAGACAATAGGTTTTCCACGTCTGGAGAGCTTTAAGCAAAGGCCCGATGACCATTTGTCAGGTATGCTGTAGAGGAGATTCTTACTGAGGTTTGGATTGGACCAGATGGCCTCTGAGGTCCCTTCCAATGGTGAGATTCTGTGATTCACAACCCCTCTCATCCTATGGATGTGGAAACTGAGGCGGGGGAAGTGATGTGCTCAAGGTCACGTAGCCATAGTTTTATAACCAGTATTTAAAACCATGCCCTTGAAGTCCAGGTCAAATATGTTTCCCACAGTGCCATGTTACCTTTTCAACCATCTAAGACAACACATAGTATTTCAAAGGTGACATTTTGCTCCAGTGAGTGGCATTAGAAATAAAGCTAGTAAGAGACCATGAATTCTTTAGAGTCAAGAGGTAGTTCAGCAAAAAACGACTGAAAAGATATAAAAGAAAGATTTCCTGGTACTGAGGCCTGCCTCAACCCCAAGGGAGAGGGGAGAGCCAAATGAGTTAACTCCTCTCCATCTGGTTAGCACTGTTGGTGCAGCCTCAAAGCCCATTCTTTAAGTTGAGTTTGCCACTTGGAAACCAAATATGGAATGGTGGGGGTGGCAGGGGAGGGAGGGTGGTGAGGGTGCCAGGAAAAGTTCAGGAGTCGATGGGAAATGATACAGTTGTGGAAAGCAGAGGGAAGGGAACAAAATTCCTTACCTCGGTGTAACAAGGCCATGGAGCTCATGCTCAGATGTCGCACAGAGCACCCCTGCCTGGTTCAAATCCATCACATGGAACTTTAGGGGCCTGCTTCTGGCCATGCATGACCGAATGGCTTAGACTTCATGATGAATAATTCTCTAATTGCCTGCTGAACTGGAAAAACGGATGACTCTTTTGTTGCTGCCATGGAGCTCGGTGGGTATGCAAAAGGGGCGATCTACTCCTCCATTACTCTTTATTTCCTTTGTGGCTACCTGAACTGCTTCTCAAGAGCCAGGTAAAGGAAGAGAGTTTACTCTGTCTCCCTCCAGACTGTATCAGCAGTGAGTACCTGCTCTCTATCTCATTCTTTTCTAATCTTAGGTGAATGAGAATCCTGAGATGGAGGAGTTCCGAAAGGTCCAAAGATCCTGGAGGTCTATGAAAACGGCAGCTGCCACGGTCTTGGAGCGGCAGATGAATTGGCTGCATCGACAACAGAAGACAGGAGGAGAACTGACTTCAGGTCTCAAAACCCCTTAAAAAAAAGCAGAGAGGAATGCCAGCCATAGAGTCTAGAATGGCATAGACTTTGAAGCTCAGCAGAGAGCTTTGCCTAAATTATGCAACAACTTCACATGGGGAGAAAGGATTTCTAGTGTCAAGAGGTATGAGTCACCTTTTTGCCACACATATAATCTACATGTGGGCTTTACTACCATTGTGTTTCAAGTTCAAGCCAGGAATGTCTCCCCCTGGGTATTATAATTGTGGGAGGGGTACCCCAGGTTTTATGGAAGAAGGGCATTTAGTTCTCACTATACTATCTGAGTAAGTGCCTTTACTAAAAGTTAACTGTCTACTGACTGATTGTTGATGGGGAGCACACCAGTGGGGACTCAGGAGCCACAGAGATAGGAGCTTAGTCCTTCATGGCCACTCTCACCCCCCACTAAAGTAGCAGGGACCCCAAATCTCAAGTGTGAGTGTAAATGAGAACATATTCCTGAGGGGGTACTACATCAAAAATAAAAATAATTTAACGTCTAGGAACAGCCTAGTAGTTGAGGAGGGTTCCCTTCAACCCCAAAGAGGCTCTTTTATTATGTTTAGGGATTTATTTTTTTCTTCTGTAGTTATGGCTTGTCATGCTTCAGGGCTCAGGTGAGGGGCAAAGCCTCAAGGCCGTAGTAAATCCTTCCTGGGAGTCTGTTAAAAGGACTGATCTATTTTTACAGAGACACAAATGCTTCTAGTTGGACCCCAGTGGCATTTATGGTGTGCCTGCCACCACTAAAGTTTAAAGTCAACCTTGTAAACTTTATGGAGACGACATGCTACAATTATTAGCCCACTGGCCTCCTGTCTCACTGGAATAGGGGAGACCTGGCCTTCTGGTACACACAGTGGTTTACACCTGAAAGAGATCAGGCCAGACCACCAGTCGTTTGCAAACCTAATCTCTAGCTTTTTGTTTCCTGCTTAGTTCTGAAAGATACTCCAGGTGTTCCAAGTAATTAGCCATCAAGGGGGTGTGGTTACTGTGTCACCATTGTGTATGGGGTCCCCGTTTCCTCATTATGCTGCCCCTTTGGAGGCAAATGTTTCACATTAAAATGGGAGCAATATACTGTTAGGTGTTGAGAATATTTATGAGAACTCGGGACTAGGGGGACAAAAACATTTCCCACAATACTCTGCAGCCCTCAGGGAGGGGATCGAAACGGTCACTCTAATGCCCACCTAAGAGAGCAGGCTGTGGTGCAGGTGTCATGGTTTTAAACACTGGAAGCAGCATTAATAACTCTGGACTGGTTTTATTATTCACACACACACACACACACACACACACACACACACACACACCCCAGTTTTTACTTTCTAGATGGCCTGTGCTAAATCCTCCTTGATTACCCACAATTGATAAATGAGATGGTCTGTTGCAAAGGCAGCAGGACGCCAATTCAACAGATAAAGTATAAAAGCATTTTAAGTCTGTCTTGGATTTCTTGTGTTGTCCTTTCATTGATACGTTTCTCTAGGTTTTCTTATAAACTCTATATCTACCCCCATCCTACCCCTACTCCAAGAAAAGGTTTTCCAAGGATTATCTTCTTTGATTGTTCTCAATGGATGTGATCGCTGAAAGAGGCCTCTCAGCATTTTGGGGAAAGCATTGGTTTTGAAATCAGAGGAATGCAGTTCAATATTTAGCTAATTATCTTGCTGCCTTACTACCTATGGGATGTTGGTCGACTGATCTCTCTAAACCTTGAATTTCTCATCTCTAAGGTAGAAGAATTCTTCTACGTGATTTCTAATATTCTTTCTACCTCAAACTTTCTAAGGCTCCTTATGCCTCTAAATCAAATGATCTTGGACTACTTTGACATTTAAATGTACAGATAATATAATGTACCACATTCACCCATTAGATTTTAACCTCCTTGAAGACAAGAACAATTTCCTTTTTTGTATTTAATACATATCTTCTGCCTCCGTTTTCATGTTCTTTTTGCTACACAGCCCCACTTAATAATGCTAGTTCCTAATCTCCAAATGACCCTGCATATATCTTGTTTGTACATAGTTGTTTTCTTTTTTTCTTGTTGTCATCTGCACATTTTTCCAGCCTATTTCTTGATTTTGAACTGTTGTTGGACTCTGCTCACCTGAGGGTGGGGAGACACTATCTCCAGCTTCAGGCTTTTTCATTTCGCTGTTTTCAGAACTAGTTCTGGGAGTCTGTAGGTATTCCATGTTCCCAAGGTGTGGTGTGATCTGGGGAAAGGTGTGGTCACTGCTCCCTTAGTCTGAGTTCTGGTCTTTATTCAGGAAGGACCCCTGCTCCCCTACAGTGCTAGCATTCCTCTCAGCCCTGGAACTACTTCTAGTCAGAGGAGTTACCAAATGGCACACATTCCTTCCACCTCCTTACAGTCTCTGGGTTGAGAGTTCCTAAGGTGCTGTTGCCACTATCGCCACCTCCAAGGCCCACTGCTGGGGTTGCTGCTTGTGTGCTCTAGGCCAGCCCCCACCCCAGTGCCACAGACCTGTCGTGTTGACCTCGTAAGTTGTCTTGGGTTGGAAAAATGTCTCACATTGACCTTTCGTTGGCTCTACCACTCCAGAATTCAATTTGAGGCATTATTTTAAAGTTGTTTGGAAGGGAATGCTGGCAGAGTCAGCTAAGTTGCTCCCTCTGCTTTGTTGCTACATAGTTTGTTTTCATGTTGTCTCCCTGATGAGATCCTGAGCTCCCTGAATGTGGACTGTGTTTTGACTTTACTTGTATCTCTAGCACTTAGCTCAGTGCCTGGCTAAAACTTAGCAAGTGCTTAACAAATGTTTATTGACTGATTGACAACACTGTGTATAGTCAACAAGCATTTATTAAGAATTTCCTATGTGTCAGATACTGTCCTATAAACCCTGGAAATACAAATACGAGAAAAAAATAGTTACTCCCTTCAAAGAGCTTACATTCTAATAGGGAAGACAGCATATAAAAGGAAGCTGAAAAAGGGATTGTGAAAAAGGTGTCAGAGCAGAGGTGTGATACAGAAATTCAGAGGAGTATAGAGAGAAGGTTGGCTTGAGTGCCTTCCATCAGTAGAGGTAATAGAAAACCCTCTACCCTCCAATCAGAGAAAGGAGCTCCAGGTATGATGAGGTATGGGTTCCAGGGCTACAGTAATCTTCAGGACGAAGAGTTTGGGGGGTATAATAGAAAAGTCCAGAAGGGGCAGCCTCATGGGAAATAGTACGAAGCAGTATGCAATTAGTGATGTAAAAAAAGTATGAACAAAGGACTATAAAGCTTTCAAAGTGGAAGAAAGCATTCTGCCTGAGGAAACTGCAAAGGAGGAAACTTCGATGCCAGTTTTTGAAGAATGGACATTAATAAGTGCATTTAGAAGAGGGTAATTAGAATAATAAGGGAACTGAAAATCATAGCATACAACTGTTTGTTAAAGAAAGTGAACTTTGTTCTTCTTTCAAGGCAAGGAAGCAGAGGTCACAAATGAGCCATCTTCTGCATGACTGTCATAAAGAAGAGGGATTAGACTTCATCTGCTTGGCTCCAGAGGGCACAACAAAAGCAGAAATGGACAGGAGCTGAATTTCAGGGTGATAAAAAGAATAACTAACAACCAGGGTTGTCCCAAAATGGAATGGGCTGCATCTAGAATTAACGTTTCTAGTCAAAAAATCTTTGAGAAGGGATCTTGACTACTTGTCAGAAGTTTAAAGAGGATTTTCCTTCTTAGATTGAAGTGGGACTAGATGAACCCCGAGGTCATTTCCCACTCTGTGATCCTATGCATGAGATATTTATAGGTAGAGAGAGAAGTGGAAGGCCATTTAAGACCTAGAAAATGTCATAATCAAAGATGTGAAGGTAAGAAAGAACGAGGCATACTAAGAGAAGGGAGAGTCAGTGTTTAGGAAATGTAGAGTGGATAATGGAGTTAGAGATACAAATAAGAACCACATTATGGAGAATATGTAATGTCTCCAAGCAAATACCTATCCACGTCTAGAAAGCCAGTCCAAAGTCCATGCCCTGCTGAGGATGGTTAGCAGTATCAATCCATCCATCCATCAATCAATAAACTTTTGTTAAGCACTTGCTCAATAAACAGGCATTGTGCTAGGTACATGTAGAAAGGTTGCAGTTGGCAAGCAGAAGGTCACCTTCAATTTCTCAGCCTCTCAGCTGTCTCCCAGGCCATCACCCCTGCACTAGCTATTTTGTCCTCTTTTCCCCACACTGACCCTTCAGGGAACCAGTTCAACTCTATACTGTCCTCTTCTCTAGAGTCCTTAGACACTTTATTGTATTACCCTGCCAACCCTCAACCTTGGCTCACACCTGCCATCCACCTCCTTCACTCCTACACATATGTTGCTGAATGAAGGTGGAGAAAGTCATGCAACCATTCTAGTTAGGTATTCTACAAATTTCTGTTACACAACCCCCACTGCTACTAAGCAATCCTACTATGCCTCTCTTATCAACTCACTATCCACTCTCCGCAGAAACTCAAACCTTTCAACCCAAACCCCTTGCTCTCTCAGCTGAGAACATTGCCTCATATTGTACAGAAAAAACAGGTAATTCACCATGACCTCACTCTTCTCCACTCTTCTGCCCTTGCTATTGCTCATATACCCTCTGCCACTATCTCACATGAAGAGGCGGTTTTGCATGAAGAGGTGGACTTACCCTTTACCAAAACTAACACCTCTCTCTGAGATGTTGAAAGATAAACAATTATAATCACACAAAGGAAATTCAGAATTTTTTTCCAATTTCTAAACATTTTCATTTCATGTTTTGAGTTCTAAATCCTATCTTTCCCTCCCTTCTTCCCTTTCCCACTTCCTGAGATTTTAAGTAGTCAGATATAGGTTATACATGTGCAATTATTTAAAACATGTCTATATTAGTCATTTTACACAAGAAGACTTGAATAAAAATGAAAGAAAAAAGTGAAAATGGCATGCTTCAGTCTGTATTCAATAAATATCAGTTCTTTCTCTGGGATCGTCTTGAATAAAACCCTTTCACAACTCTTCATCGAACAATGTTGCTGTTACAGCGTACTATGTTCTCCTGGTGCTTTTCACTTTACTATGCATCAGTTCACCTAAATCTTTCCAGGTTTCTGTGAAATCATCTTGCTTGTCATTTCTTATAGCACAATAATATTTCATCACAATCATAAACCACAGCTTCTTTAGTAATTCCCTAATCGATGGGCATCCTTTTGATTTCTAATTCTTAGCCACCCCAAGAGGAGCTGCTACAAATATTTTTGTACAAATAAGTCCTTTTCCCTCTTTTTGGATGTCTTTGGGATATAGACCTAGCAGTGGTATTGTTGGATCAAAGGGTATGCACGGTTTTATAGCCTTTTTGGCATTATTCCAAATTGTTCTCTGGTAATATATAGAGATGCTAGGATCAGCTCACAACTCCATCGAAAATGCATTAGTGTCCCGATTTTCTCACATACCCTCCAACATCCAACATTTCCCTTTTTGTCATAATAGCTACTCTGATATGTGTGGGGTGGTACCTCAGAATTGTTTTAATTTCACTTTTCTGATCAATAGTGATTTAGATAATTTTTTTTCATATGACTATAGATAGCTTTGATTTCTTTGCCTGAAAACTACCTTTTCATGTCCTTTGACCATTTATCAATTGGGGAATGACTTATGTTTTTATAAATTTGACTCAGTTCTCTATATATTTGAGAAGTGAGGACTTTATCAGAGATACCTGTTGCAAAATTTCCTTTCCCCCCACCATTTTCTGCTTTCCTTATAATTTTGGTTGCATTGGTTTTCTTTGTGCAAAAGCTTTTAAATTTTATATAATCAAAATTATGTATTTTACATTTTGTAATGTTCTCTATATCTTCTTTGATCCTAAATTCTTCCCCTACCCATAAATCTGGTGAATAAACTATTCCATGCTCTCTTCATTTGTTTATAGTATTACCCTTTATGTATAAATCATGGGTCCATGTTGACCTTATCTTGGCATATGGCATAACATATTGGTTTATACCTAGTTCCTGCTACACTGTTTTCCAGTTTTCTCAGCAGTTTTTGTCAAATAATGAGTTTTTGTTCCAAAAGCTTGGATCTTTTGGTTTATCATATACTAGATTACTATGGTCATTTACTGGAGTGCAATTTGTGCCTAATCTAGTCCGTTTCTTAGCTAGTACCAGATTGTTTTGATAATGACTACTTTATAACAGAGTTTGAGATCTGCTATGGCTAGACAACCTTCTTTCACATTTTCCCATTGATTCCCTTGATATCCTTGATCTTTTGTTCTTCCAGATGAATTTTATTATTTTTTTCTAGCTCTATAAAATATTTTGTTAGTTTGGTATAGCACTGAATAAATAGATTAATTCAGGTAGAACTGTCATGTTTATTATATTGGCTTGGCCTACCCATGAGCGATTAATATTTTTCCAGTTGTTCAGATCTGACTTTATGTGAAAAGTGTTTTATAGCTGTGTTCATATAGTTCCTGGATTTATCTTGGCAGGTAGTCTCCCAAGTATTTTATATTGTCTATAGTTATTTTAATGGGCTTTCTCTTTCTATCATGGGCTTTCTCTTTCTATCTCTTGCTGCCGGACTTTTTTGGTAATATATAGAGATGCTGATGATTTATGTGGGTTTACTTTGCATCCTGAAATATTGCTAAACTTGTTAATAATTTCAAGTAGTTTTTTTGTTAATTCACTAGGATTTTCTAAGTATAACATCGTATCATCTGCAAAGAGTGATAGTTTTGTTTCCTCATTGCCTATATTAATTCCTTTAATTTCTTTTTCTTCTCTTATTGCTATAGCTAACACTTCTAGTATAATATTAAATTATAGAGGTGATAATGGGACTCATTGTTTCACCTCTGATTGTGTTGGGAAGGCTTCTGGCTTATCCCCATTACAGATAATTCTTGTTGATGGTTTTATATAGATATGGCTATCATTTTAAGAAATGCTCTCTTTATTCTCTTGCTCTCTAGTGTTTTTAATAGGAATGGGTGCTGTATTTTGTCAAAGGCTTTTTCTGAATCTATTGACATAATCATATGATTTCTGTTAGGGATTTTATTGATATGGTCAATTATGCCGATAATTTCCCTAATATTGAACCAAACTTGCAATCCCAGTGTGTAAATCCCATTTGATCACAGTGTATGAGCCTTGTGATATATTGCTGTAATCTCTTTGCTAGTATTTTATTTAAGATTTTTGCATCAATATTCATTAGGGAAATTGGTCTTTAATTTTCTTCCTCTGTTTTGGCTATTCCTGGTTTAGGTATCAGCACCATATTTGTGTCATAGAAGAAATTTGGTAGGACTCCTTTGCCTATTCTCCCATATAGTTTATAAGTATTGGGATTAATTATTCCTTAAATGTTTGGTAGAATTTGCTTGTAAATCCATCTGGTCCTGGGTTTTTTCTTAGGAAGTTAATTGATGGCTTGCTCAATTTCTTTTTCTAAGATTGGGGTATTTAAATATTTTATTCATTCTTAACTTAATATGACTAATTTATATTTTTGTAGATATTCATCCATTTCATTTAGAGTGAAAATTTGGTTGGCATATAATTAGGGAAAATAGGTCCTAACAAGTGTCTTAATTTCCTCTTCATTAGTGGTGAGTTCACCCTTTTCATTTTTCATTCTAGTAATTTGGGTTTCTTCTTTCTTTTCCAAAAATCAAATTAACTAACAGTTTATCTATTTTATTGGGTTCCCCCCCCATAAAACCAGCTTCTAGTTTTATTTATTAGTTCACTGGTTTTCTTATTTTCAATTATTTAATCTCTCCTTTGATTTTCAGAATTTCTAATTTGGTGTTTAAGTGGGGATTTTTAATTTGTTCTTTTTCTAGGTTTTTTAGTTGCACATCTAACTCATTGATCTGCTTTTTCCCGATTTTATTGATATAAGCAGTTAGAGATATAAATTTTCCCCTAAGTACCACTTTGACTGCATCCCCAAAATTTTAGTATGTTGTCTCATTGTTGTCATTTGCTTTAATGAAATTATCAATTGTTTCTATGATTTGTTCTTTGACCCACTTGTTTTTTGAATTAGGTCATTTAATTTACAGTTAATTTTTAATGTCGCTTTCCATTGTTCATTATTGAATGTAATTTGTGTTGCATTATGATCTGAAAAGGATGTGTTTACTATTTCTGCTTTTCTGCATTTGGTTGTGAGGTTTTTATGTCCTAATACATGGTCAATTTTTGTTTATCTACCATGTGCTGCTGAGAAAAAGTTATATTCCTTTCTATTCCCATTCAATTTTCTCCACAGATCTAGCATATCTTTTATTTACCTCTTCAACTTCTTTCTTGTTATGTTTTGGTTATATTTAGTTCTGGGAGGATAAAATTGAGGTCACCCACTAAGATAGCAGTACTAAGATAGTATTCAGAATTCTTGAATATGGAAATGGAACATTTGTAAGTGATGGCAAGATCAAGGGTATGGCCATTTCCATCTATTGCTAAGGTAGAATGGAGGAATAAGTGATAGGATATGAGTAGGTTGAGAAACTGGGAAGTTAGAGAATTTGAAGGAATATCAATCTGTACATTGCATCTTCTAGAATAAGGCCAGGTGTTGAGATGGAGAGGAAGATTGTGAACCAGGCACTGAAATATTATTGGGAAGGAAAATGACTTGGAGTGTGGTAGATAATAGCTACCAGAATCTGGAATGAGTAATAAATTTGGATTGCATGACTCTTTCAAAGGAGGAAAAGTTGCTGAAATGATGGTGGTAGAGGGAGAATCTGGAAGTGGCAATGGAGAACGAATAGTATCCCACTGCCCCATCTCTACGAGTAAATCAAGAATTAAAGTATAACTAGTGCTATTAATGACATAGGAATGTAATGTCAGTTGAGGAGAGCTGGATCATACTGAGTGCCAGGAAAGGGCTGGAATAAGAGAAGAAGTGATGAAAGTTTGTTAATTGTGGAGGTGTTCCAGAGGGTCTATTGGAAGGGATAGGCATATCTGGAATGGGAGAGCGTAGGAGGGTAGGATTGAATTTATTGCAATCATGAATCATATTTTTCACTTGGGCAGGGTGGCTTATTCCTTGGGGTTTAGTATCACAAGGATGGAGACTATATTACCCATTGGAGATTTAGTTCAAGAAGTATAACAGTGGGGTCCACTGATAAGGGCAGGTGATCAGATGGTTTAAGGTCAGTCCCCTAGGTTTTGGCACATTCCTCAACTTTTGACCCTCTGTATTGCTATTTCCAATGAAACTAAAAAAAACTAGAGTAAGAAAGCACTGAGTTTAAATCCTGCCTCTGATACTTCCTTTCCATGTGACTATGAGAAGATCTTTTAGCCTTTCTTAGCCTCCTTTGCCTCCTTTATAAAATGGAGATAATACAAACACTTCCCTCATAGGGTTATTGGGAGGGACAAATGAGACAACTTGTGTAAAATACTTTGCAGACTTTGAAGTACTGCAAAAGTTTGAGCTGTGGTTAGTATTGTCATCATGGTTGTTGTTTTTGGATCAATGGAATGAATAGAATTCTTTAGAAGTGGAGGTATCCAGATTCAAGGCTTAGGATTCCAGGGACCTCTGGGACCCTGAATGGTCTTTGAGAGTACAGCATCCACTTGCCTCCTGGAATCTCAGCTAGATGTGAAGAGGAAAGAATGTCTATTGAGTGGGCAAACCTCCCTACTCTTTGTCTAAGAACACAGAAATTTCAATTCTTTAGCTTCATTGATTTGGTATCCATGTGCACTTTACCCTTCTTCTTTCAAAATCTTTAGGTCAATATTCTTAGGTTGGCAAAAGCACAATCATTTGGCCTATGACAGAACAAGCACCATTTCTTAAAGACCAACCAGGAATTTCTAGAGGTATAACCCAACTTAGGCTTGGAGTTGAGAGATGACTAAATGGATGGTATCTGAGAAATTCACTAGTGAGTGATTTTTAAAGAAAATGGACTTTTGGAGAAGTTTTGTGGAGATTTCTGGGAGAAAGACACCAGAAATAGAAGCATGGGAAATGTAGGGTTTATGATTTCATGGTTTGAGAATCTGCCCTCCATCTTGTGGACCATATGAACATTCCTGGAGCATCCAGGAATTGTGTTTCCCAGCCTTCCCTTTCTGAGATACTAGGAAAACATTTTTGCTATCACCACTGATGGCCAAAGACTGTGTTACTGTGCTGAACGTGTTGATGGGACATTTGAACACCAACACCTCCCCTTTCTGCCCAGAACAACTCCACTGTGAGTTTTGCCTCTCTTCTTCTCAAAGGGAAGGAATCTAAAGCAGGAAAAACTGATTTCTGCATCAGTAGTGGTAATGCTGGCTGCCATATACATGACAAAATATAGCCATCCTATAACCTACAATCTGTAATCTTCCCCTTTTGTTCTCTGCTCTTTAGTTGCTATCATTTATTCCCCTGTATATAAAGGTCCCTGTGGTCCCTAATCCTGATTATGTAATTACTACTGAGGCAGAAAAAAGTTCAGAGAAATGATTCTGTTTGAGTAAAGAGAGACACATATCTTTTGGCATTCAGCACAGGGAGATGGTGGAGGTAATACGTAGCACATAAGTTCTTCTAATAATAGCCATCCTTCTCACTTGACATTTTCTTAATGGACAAAAATAAATGTGCTTCTAGACACACTTCCCGATCAGTCTTGACAATGTGAAGAAGATCACTGCCATAGACAGCTTATGGAAGGATGCCACAATCGCTGTATATTCGGGCATTTAATCTTTCTTTTGATTCTGAAATTCAGAATTCCTGGAGCCTGAACTCCCAGGATTTTAACTGAGAGATTTCTGGGTAGATAACCAGGTTCTAGACACACTGGAGAAAGAACAGTATTTTTCCTTGCAACTTTATTCCCTTTACACACTCAGCAATCCAGTGACACTGGCCTTCTCATCGTTCCCTATATATGACATCTTCCAACTCCAGGCATATGTCACTGGCTATTCCCCATATCTGGAATATTCTTTATCTTCATCTTTGCCCTCTTATTTCCCTAGCCTCCTTCAAATCCCAGCTAAAATCTCTCTCTCTCTCCCTGTCTCTCTTTGTTTCTCTGTCTCTGTCTCTCTTTGTCTCTCTGTCTCTCTCTGTCTCTGTCTTTCTCTCTCTCTTTATATATATATGTGTGTGTGTGTGTGTGTGTATACATATATATATATATATATATATAAAATCTCACCATTTCCCTTAATATTAGTTCCTTCCCTCTGTTGATTATCTCCAATTTATTTTGTACATATCTTGTTTGCACACAATTGTTTGCATGTTATCTCCCTTTTAGACTGTGAGGTCCTTGGGATAACTGTTTTTGCCTTTCACCAGTGCTTAGCTCAGTGTCTATAACATAATAAGTGCTTAATAAATGCTTGTTGATGTGACTATCAACTCCTATTGGTGGACGCAGGTCTAGTATCTTCACTATCAGCTCTATCATAAGAAGTTGCATAAAGAATCTGTTGGCATATTTCATAATGATGGTAATAGAGTGCTGAGTGTTATGATAGAAAAGTCAGCACCTGAAGGACCTGACAGAGCAGTAAGAAAAATGGTGGGACTCTGAGGTGCCTGATAGAACAATGAGAAGATGAAGACACATTTTGTCTACTTATTAATTGTTCCTGGGCTACATGCAAGACTTGTCCAAGATCACACTATGAGTGAGGGACTGAATTAGAATTAGAAACTAGGTCTCAAGACTTGGAGTCTGGTGTTCTTTACATCGAATCCGTCATTCTCAGTCACACCAATGCCTTAAGGACACATGGAGAACTACTTTCAACTTTGGGTCCGCTCTGTGGATTTTGTGGAGCAAATTTTTAATCTCAGGTAAGCCTTCCCCCAAACCAGCCTGCATGCTTTTGACCCACTCCACCTTCCAGCTTTTCTGTCAATCACTGTGTGACCAAGGAATACAAACACTTCATAATACCCTCCTAAACAAAAATTTATTCAGAAGAGTAAGACCATTACCCTTCAAAGCCTATAGAATCAGATATGGAAGAGACAAAACATCAGTACTGAAAAAGATCTTAGAATACACAATGTTCTAGAATGTTCTAGAACATTAGAGCTCAAGTAATTTCAGAGATCCACTAATCCAACCCCCTACCCCCTCATATAAGAGATGATGAAACTAAGATAAGTGATTTGACTAAAGTCACTCAGTAGCCAAGTCAAGGCAGAAGTGCCATCTCCTGACTTCTAGTCTAACAGCATAGATTTAGAGCTTAAAGGGACCTTAGGTTTCTCATCAAGTACAGCTCCTTCTTTTTTACTTATTGAGATACTGAGCTTCCAAGAGACTGAGTGACTTGGTCAAAGCCCCAAATATACTAAGTGGCAGAGCCAGGACCCAGATCTGGGTCTTTAGACACGTATGTGCTCTCTCACCTATCCCACATTACCTCTCAGGTGTAATTTTCAAAGCATCTCTTGTTTTAGCTTCTCCACATCCCTGATCACCTCCACTCACACAGAAAATTGAGAGCTAACTATAAAAATCATGATTGCCTTTGGAGGCCCAAGTTTTATGCAATAGTTTCAGAATCTGCAGACTCAGAAATCTGTAGGCATTCAGGGGGAAATGGGGTCAGTAACATATGGGGATGGGTGACTGGGAAAGGCAGTATAAGATACATTGAAGAGATATGCACCCACATAGACACAAGCATGTTCTTATAATGCACTAGACGTAGAAACATTTCTAATTAGGAATTTGCCCCCAGCCCTCTCAGGATTACTTCCTAATAAGTGCTTGTTATGCTTGTTATGTAATCTAGGACTATCTATAGATTTGACTTTGGAATAATACCCCAAAATGATATCAGACTTTAAAGTCAAAAGTTTTGTGAGGGGAGTGGCGTAACAAAAGGCTGTACTTTATTTTCAAGGCAATTGATGGGCTGGGTATGACCATGTCAGCCATGAGGAACCAAAGCCAGGAGTCTTGCTAGACAAGCTTGACAAGCAGGATCTGTCAAGTGCCTTTGGTTTCAAGTCTAGAAAAGGTAGTTAGAAGAGTTACTTGCTTTGTATCTCACAGACAGACATGGTAGATCTAGGCCATTAAATTCCAGAGTCCTGGAGGTCAACATAAGGGCAGGTATAAAGATTCATGTCTCCTCAAATGATAGCAGGGGGAGTAGATTTTCCCAAATTATTCACTCAATAAAAGATCCTTCATTAAGCCCACTCACAAGGGGATGAGGATCCTAATGAAATGCCACCAACTCCAGCTTGGTCTCTCTGATGAGTGGAAGAAGTATATCCTTCCTCCCACAGCAATGATGCACAATTGTGCCAATGCATCAAAGTCTTGGGCAGGAAAATGATTTTGAGCAAAAACGATCTAATCTACTGAGAATAGCAGAATAATCTGACATTTAATCAACATCATCATCATTAAACATTTATTGTATACTAGGAAATATATTAAGCATCAAAGATACAAAGAAAGACAAAAACAGTCTCTGCCCTCAAGGGGCTCACTTTCTAATGAGAGAAAACATGTAAATAATTACATATGTGTGTATACAGAAAGAGAGAGAGAGAGAGAGAGAGAGAGAGAGAGAGAGAGAGAGAGAGAGAGAAGATAGAAGGTAACAAAAGAAAAACTGTAGCAGATAGGGGAATGAGGAATCAAGAATGGCCTCCTAAGTAAGGTAGTGTTTGAGCTGAGTCTTGAAAGAAGCAAAGGATTTTAAGAGGCAGAGGAGAGGAGAGACATCATTCTAGGCACGGAGGGCAGCCAGTGAAAAAGCATAGAGAAGGAAGATTGAATGTCATGGGTAAGGAACAGCAAATAGGCCAGTGTCACCAGATTGTAGAGTATAGAAGGGAGTAGAGCATAAGAAGTATAAGAAGATTGGAAAGGTAGGAAAAAGCCAAGTTGTGAAGAGCTTTAAGTGCCAAACAAAAGATTTTATATTTGATCTAGAGGTAATATGGAACTACTAGAGTTTACTTGGTAGGTTGGAGTAATAGTTACATTTTAGGAAAATCACCCTGGCAGTTGTGAGGAAGATGGATTGGTGGGAAGAGACTTGAAGAATGGAAATCAATTTTCCATTGTAGTAGTCCAGGCAAGAGAGCACAAGGGCATGATCTTGTGGTAGCTGTGTGAGCAGAGAAAAGGAAGAAGAGAGATGAGAAGCAAAGGTAGAAACAATAATATTTGACAACTGATACGTGGGATAAGTGAGAGTGAGAATTCAAGGATGATTCTTCTCTATTGACCATCAGACTCTGCCCAGACCCTTGGTAATGCTTTATTGGCTATTCTGAACTTTGTTCTCAGAAACATTCCTCTCTCAACACCCTCTGTTGCTCTCACTTTTTCCTATGCCTCAGTTAGCTTCTCAGTTAATTCAACATGTAGTATGGAAGTTTTGCTATAATCCTAAAATGTTCCACTTCCTATGGGGGCTGCTCAGGAACGACCAGGCTTACTTAGCACAGTTTCTGGTAATTGCAGGTACTTAATAAACACTGATTGATTGATTGAGCCTCAGGAAGATCTTTCAGTCAGCCTCCTCCTGTACCATGCCAGGGTCCAAATTATATTCCTTAACAAATTTTGGTTGGCCACCATGTGGCATCGCTTCCTATAACTGCCCTTTGTCACTCCCAAGGTCTCCTTTCAGCAGGATATCCACTACTTTCATGGTCAGGAGATGTACTTCTTACCAGTCACAGAAGACAAATTAGGGTTAAAATCATGCTGTTCATTTCCAAAAGTAGAATAGCAAACTATTAATAACAATATAAGGAATGCTCTAAACCACTAACAAAAGAAATGCACATCAAAACAGCTTTAAAGTATCATCTCACACCCAGAACATTGTCAAAGATAACAAAGACAAGAATAAACACTGCCTTAGGGACAGGCAAAAGACTAGCAAACTAATGCACCTTTGGAGGAGTTAGGAATTGATTCCACCATTCTGAAAGGCAATTTGGAATTATGTAAAGAAAGAAACTAAAATATTCATTCTCTTTTAGCCAAAGGTCCCAGGGCTAGACATGGGTCCCCAAGTAGGTCAAAGGTAGAAAGAAAAGGTCCAACATACACCCAAATATTTATAGCACCACTCCAAAAGTGATTTGCTACAACTAGTATAAAAGAGCTGGAAATAAAGTAAATGCCCATCAATTTAGGAATGGCTAAACAAGTTGTGGTACATGAGTGTAATAAACTATTTCTAAGCTATAAGAAAATGTGACTTTTAAGAATACAAGTATGCAGGGGGTGGAGCCAAGATGGTGGCTGGAAAGCAGGAACTTGCATGAACTCCCCACCAGGTCCTTCCAAAAACCTATAAAAAATGGCTCTGAACACACTCTAGAACTGCAGAACCCACAAAATAGCAGAGGGAAGCAGGGATCCAGCCCAGGACAGCCTGGATGGTTGCTGGGTAAGGTCTATCGTGCATGCACGGAGCAGATGGGAGGGAACCCAGAGTGGGCAGGACCAACCAGACCAGGAGCCGGGTGGAACAGGCCCCAGTGCCCTGAATCAGTGAGCTGTAGCAGTTATCAGACTTTTCAACCCACAAACACCAAAGACAACAGAGAAGGTTAGTGGGAAAAGCTGCAGGGGACAGAGTGAAAAGAGTTCACGGTTTGGCCACTGCCCCGGGGACAGTGGGCATGGTGCAGCTACAGAACTACAGCTGCAGTTGCTTCTGGCCCCAGGCCCACCTGGTGGGAGGAATTAAGTGGCAGATCAGAGCAGGAGTGCAGATTCTGCTTAAGATTTGCATCAGGTCTGGGTTGGCGGTTCTTGGGGAAGGAGGAGTGCTGGTGTGGCAGAGCTGGCTGTATAGAAATAGCTCTGAAATCAATAGCGCATCTCCTCAAGCTTGGAACAAAGTACTCTTTACTCTACAAGCAGTCATACCCTGCTGAAAAACTCAAGGGTCAAGTAAGTTGTCTGGGAACATGGCCAGGCAGCGAAAACGCACCCAGATTCAGTCTCAGACTTTGGAATCTTTCTTTGGTGACCAAGAAGACCAAAACATACAGCCAGAAGAAGTCAACAAAGTCAAAGAGCCTACATCAAAACCCTCCAAGAAAAACATGAACTGGTCTCAGGCCATGGAAGAGCTCAAAAAGGATTTGGAAAAGCAAGTCAGAGAAGTAGAGGAAAAATTGGGAAGAGAAATGAGAATGATGAGAGAAAACCATGAAAAACAAGTCAAGGACTTGCTAAAGGAGACCCAAAAAAAATACTGAAAAAAATATTGAAGAAATAAACACCTTAAAAAATAGACTAACTGAAATGGGAAAAGAGCTCCAAAAAGCCAATGAGGAGAAGAATGCCTTGAAAGGCAGAATTAGCCAAATGGAAAAGGAGGTCCAAAAGACCACTGAAGAAAATACTACCTTAAAAATTAGATTGGAGCAAGTGGAAGCTAGTGACTTGATGAGAAATCAAGATATTATAAAACAGAATGAAAGGAATGAAAAAGTGGAAGACAATGTGAAATATCTAATTGGAAAAACCACTGAACTGGAAAATTGATCCAGGAGAGATAATTTAGAAATTATTGGACTACCTGAAAGCCATGATCAAAAAAAGGGCCTAGATATCATCTTTCAAGAAATTATCAAGGAGAACTGCACTGATATTCCAGAGCCACAGGGCAAAATAGAAATTGAAAGAATCCACCAATTGCCTCCTCAAAAAGATACCAAAAAGAAATCTCCTAGGAATATTGTCGCCAAATTCCAGAGCTCCGAGATCAAGGAGAAAATACTGCAAGCAGCCAGAAAGAAACAATTTGAGTATTGTGGAAACACAATCAGAATAAACACAGATCTAGCAGCTTTCACAGTAAGGGATTGAAGGGCTTGGAATACGATATTTCGGAGGTCAGTGGAGCTAGGATTAAAACCGAGAATTACCTGCCCAGCAAAACTGAGTATCATGCTCCAAGGCAAAATATGGATTTTCAATAAAATAGAGGACTTTCAAGGTTTCTCAGTGAAAAGACCAGAGCTGAATAGGAAATTTGACTTTCAAACACAAGAATCAAGAGAAGCATGAAAAGGTAAACAAGAAAGAGAAATCATAAGGCACTTACTAAAGTTGAACTGTTTTGTTTACATTCCTACATGGAAAGATGATGTTTATGATTCATGAGACCTCAGTATTAGGGTACCTGAAGGGAATATACGTGTGTGTGTGTGTGTGTGTGTGTGTATAATATACACACACACACATATAGACAGAGGGCACAGGGTGAGTTGAATATGAAGGAATGACATCCAAAAAAATAAAATCAAATTAAGGGATAAGAGAGGAATATATTGAGAGAGGGAGAAAGGGAGAGATAGAATGGGGTAAATTATCTCGCATAAAAGTGGCAAGAAAAAGCAGTTCTGTAGGAAGAGAAGAGAAGTCAGGTGAGGAGGAATGAGTAAATCTTGCTCTCATCAGATTTGACCTGAGGAGGGAATACCATATACACTCAATTGGACATCTTAGCCCACTGGAAAGAAGGAGGAAGAAGATAAAAAAGGGGGATGATAGAAGGGGGGACAGATAGGAGGAGGAGGTAATCAAAAACAAACACTTTCGAAAAGGGACAGGGTCAAGGGAGAAAATTCAATAAAGGGGGATATGTTAGGAAGGAACAAAATATAGTGAGTCTTTCACAACATGAGTATTGTGGAAGAGTTTTACATAATGATATGCATGTGGTCTATGTTGAATTGCTTGCCTTCTTAGGGAGGGTGGGTGGGAAGGGAAGAGGCAAGAGAATTTGGAACTCAAAGTTTTAAAAACAGACATTCAAAAACAAAAAACAAAGTTTTTGCATGCAACTAGGAAATAAGATACACAGGCAATGGGGCGTAGAAATTTATCTTGCCCTGCAAGAGAAGAAGGGAATGGTGGATGGGAGGGTGTATTAACAATTGGCTAGCAGCTCCTGTGGGGGCGTAAGATGCAACCAGGAGGCTGCCGGCACGCTGGAAAAGCACAGGTTCTTTTTATCTGCTTAAACAAGGAAAGCACGGTGAAGGGATTGACCAGCTTACTTTAATCCAGCATTCAGTTAGCATACAGACAACATTCATTTAGTTCAGGGGAAAAACGCCAGCATTCAGTTAGCATTCATTTAGTTCAGGGGAGCAAAGAGACAAACATCAAGAGACATACCAAATACAGATTCATTCAACTAGTTCAGGGGAACAAATAGCCAGCACCCTGAAGTTCAGAACATTCATTTAGTTCGGGGGAAAACAAACCAGCACGCCAAACCTCAAAACCAAATATAAACAAATTACAAATATCAACAGACAGACCCAATACAATTCATAGTTACCAACATCTGGGCTCGGCCCGAGCGCAAGGGCTGGCCCAGAGTCACACTCCCCACTGCTCCCACGCCAACTGGAAAAGGAAAGAGAGTCTTCAAGCTGTCCTCTCCCTTCTTATAGAGATTTTGACATCATCAAGTGCTGCCTGAATGACCAGGGCCGACTGGTTCTTGAGTTGGCCCCTTCCCCTAGGTTAACATCCAATAGGCCATGGCTCTGGAGTCAACACCTCCCCTCAGCCAGCCCCATGACTCATCACACAGGAAGTTCTCTGCTCCCAGGCATGGCCCAGCAATGCTCAATGAGATAAACTGAGTCACTCAAAGAAAACAAAGGCCACTCTGGCTACAGAGGGAAGTGGGGTGACAGAAGGGAGGGCTGACTGGGGAACAGGCAACCAGAATATTTGCCATCTGGGAGTGGGTGGGAGGGTAGAAATGGAGAGAAAATTCGTAATTCAAACTCTTGTGAAAATCAAAGCTGTCAGCTAAATATATTAAATAAATTAAATAAAAGGGAAAAAAGAATACAATTATGTATGGAAAGGCTTTTATGAATTGATGCAAACTCAAGTAAGCAGAACCAGGAAGATAATGTAAACTGAAGGGTCAGGAACAACAAGGATAAAAACTAAATGCTGAGTAATTATAATACCAATATCACTACTACCTTTGATGCAGACTGGTGTCCAAGAGAATATAAATAGTACAAAGGGACTTAGGGCTCCAGTCATGGGTCCACAGCCCCCCTGTAGATGCCACCGTGGCTGCTGCTACTGCCACCACAACCACAAGGGAACTGGCAAGGGAGCAAGTGCCAAGATACCAAGACAGAGATTATGGTGGAGTGGAGTGGAAGCCACACAAAAGACATGCTGAGGGGTGGAGCCATTCCTGATGCTGAGAACAACTGATGAGTCCACATGTTCTCATTCTTTGATTCCCTTCTTGTTCTCTCTCTTAAGGGAACAAAATGAGTTTCTTTCCCCATCCTTGTTTCTTCAGAGGGGTGTGTGTGTGTGTGGCTTCCTATTTAATTGTTTCTCTAAGATAAAGTGGTTAGCCACTGCATTGCTGATCTAAGTGTTTCATTATTCATATGCAACTGAGAGACCGTCAGTGGTTAAGCACAAGAGAGACAGAAGAAGGAGGTATGTATATATGTGTGTGTGTGTGTGTGTGTGTGTGTATGTATATATGTGTATATATACATATGTATATATATGTGTGTGTGTGTATACATACACACATATATACACACACATAGACATATATATCATATGTATACATCTCTCTCTGTCTCACTCTGTCTGTCTCTCTCTCTTTCTCTTCCTGTATAAAAAGTCCTGAAGATTATTCTTCCTCAAATTTTCCTTACTTCCTCCTAAGTTTTTCAACATTTCTCCTCTCTAAATTCAAACTTGGATCCACTTCACTGGTACAACCCCATTCCAAGTCATCTATGCTATTTCCTTCTCATTGTTATTTGGCTTGACTTTTTATCTCTCCTCCCTCAAGCTTTTCCCTCAGGAGTCAAAAGTAGAATGGGACATGTTAATTTTGAGATAGATTTGAGACATTCAGTTTGAAATGTCAAATAAACAGTTGTTATGATTCTGGGGCTGACGGACAAAACTGGAGTTGGATATTTGGATCTGAGAGTCATCTGCATAGATTGGTGGTTGTTGTCCCTCATTCTCAAAGAGGACCAAAATGACGTAACTGTGCTAGAGTCAAGTTTCTGCAGCTGGTCAGACCAATACAAGCTCAGAATGCTCTACCATGGGTCAGCATGTGAACATTTGGGGTGGATTCTTTAAATTTGCACATCCTGTGTTTCCTTTGAGCTGTTTCAATTCTGCTTTGCTCATAGAGCACAGCACCTTCTCTGATGTGGGCACACCATGCTGAGCAGTCCTGTGCCAGTGTCTCCCATGTTACACAATCAATTCCAAAGTTCTTCAGAGAGACCTTGAGAATGTCCTTGTATTGCTTCTTCTGACCACCATGTGAGCACTTGCCCTGTGTGTGTTCTCCATAAAATAGTCTTTTTGGGAAGTAGATGTTTGCATTCCAACAACATGGGCTGGCCCATCAGAAGTGCATTCTCTGAAGCAGTTTGAACACTTGGCAGTTTAGCTCGATAAAGGCCCTCAGGTCTGGTATCTTATCCTGCCAGGTGATCTTCAGAATCTTCCTAAGACAATTCAAATGGAAGTGATTCAGTTTCTTGGCATGGTGCTGGTAGACTGTCCAGGTTTCATAGGCATACAACAATGAGGTTAACACAATGGCTCCATAGACCTTCAGTTTGGTAGTCAGTCTAATACCTCTTGGATCTACTAATACCTCTTCTCTGCCACACTTTCCTTCAGAGCCTCCCAAACACTGAGCTATCTCTGGCAATGAATGCTTCAACCTCATTGTCAATGTGTACATCCCTGGAAAGTACACTACCAAGGTAAGTGAACTTATCCGTAGCATTCAAAGCTTCTTCATTAGCTGTAACTGATGGTTCTATGTATGTATGTATGGATGGATGGATGGATGGATGGATGGATGGGTGGTGGCTGATGGAGCACCTGCGTTTTCTTGGTGTTAATTGTTAGGCCAAAATTAGCACAAGCAGCAGAGAATTGATCCATACTTTGTCGCATCTCAGCTTCAGAGGCTGCATTGAGGGCACAATAATCTGCAAACAGAAAAATCATGCACCAACACTCCCTCCCCTTTGGTCTTGTCTTGTAGCCTTTTCAAGTTGAAGATCAGTGTGGTAAGCTCACCTTGATGCTATGTTCATCCTCACTGAAAGCCATTTGACAATGTGGCTGAAAACATCATGCTAAAAAGCATGAGAGCAAGCATATAGCCTTGTTTCACTCCACTGGTGACTGGGAAAGCATGAGAGCTTGTCCAATATCCAGAACCTGGGCAAACATGCTGTCATGAAATTAATGTACAAAGCTGAAGAACTTCTCCAGGCAATCAAATTTTGACATAATTTTCCATAAGCCCTCATGACTGACAATATCAAAGGTCTTGGTCAGATCTACAAATGTTGTGTACAGACATCCATTCTGTTGCTGGCATTTCTCCTGAAGTTGTCAAGCAGCAAACACCATATTAACTATTCCTTGGCCTTTTCTGAAGCCACACTGGCTCTCAGGTAGATGACCATCTTCCAGGTGAAGGATCAGCCTATTAAGGAGGACTCTGGCAGGAATCTTGCCAGCAATGACTAACAGAGAGACCCTCCTGTGATTGTCACAGGACAATCTATTTCCTTTACCTTTATAGAGATGGACAGTGGAGGCATCCTTGAACTCCTGGGGGATAACCTCCTCTTGCCATATAACCTGGAAAATTTCAGTCAGCTTTTGTATGAGAAATGGGCTTCCTACCTTGTAAATCTCAGCTGGAATAGATTCAGCACCAGGTGCTTTGCCACATGAAGGGAATATAATGGCATTCAAAGCCTCTTCTTCAGTTGGAACTTCAGCTAGGGAGGGACTGACTTCTACCTGAGGTAAACAGTCAATGACTTCCACATTGATTGATAATGGTCTGTTGAGAACACTATGGAAGTGTTCAGCCCATCTCTCCAGGATCCTCTCTGTATCACTAATCGATGTGGATCCGTCAGCACTGAGTAGTTGAAGTGCACCTTAGGTCTTTGGCCCCATAGAGATGATAACTGAAAACATGGGAGTTGATGAGATCACCAAGTGGAAAAATGCAGAGAAAAAGAAAAGAGGACTCAGAACTGAGCCTTGAGGCATGCCCAGAGTTAGTGGGCCTGACATGAATGATGAATGAGCAAAGGAGAATGGGTGGAGTAGTCACACAGGTAGGAGGACAGCCAAAGGAGAGTATACAGGAGAAGATGGTCAACTTGTAACAGTATCAAATGCTCCAGAGGGTCATTAGCTTTGGCAGTTGGGAATTTTGAAGAGAGCAATTTCCATTAAGAAGACAGACAATGTTTAAGAAGAAAATGAGAGAAAGGAGAGAGACAGACACAAGTGTGCACACCCCCACACACACACACACAGATGGAAAGAGCTGTCTTTTAAGCATAACAGCTTTTTTAAAGGATTTGCTGAGTAAAGGAGTAGAGATATCGGTCAATAGCTAGCAGGGATAGAGGTATCTAGTGAATATTTTTTCAGGGTTAGAGAGACCTAGGCAAATCTGTAAAACAGTAGGGAAGGAACCAGTAGCTAAGGATAGTCTGAAGATTAGAATAGGAAAAAAGGGGGTGATAGTAAGTACAATCTGCTGGGGCAAGATGAGGGGAATGAGAGCAAAGGTATTTGTGAAGGGGTTAGCCTTGGGGAGGGAAAGAGCCATCTCCTCATTGGAGACTGGAGTAAAAGAGAAAAGAATGAGGGATTATTTCAAGGGTTTGTGAAATAAGATGGGGAGAAAAATGGAGCTCTGGAGAAAAGATCTCAATTTTCTTGTTTAATGAGGTAGGACCTCACCTAAGGGTTGGAAGGTGATGTGTGAAGGAAGAAGAGATAAGAACAGATATGGAATAGCTATCGTGGAGAGTGGCATAGAGAATTAATTTGTGTTGCTCAGTTGTTTCCTACTCTTTGTGACCTCATTTGGGGTTTTCTTGGCAAGGACATTGGAGTGATTTGTCATTTCTGAGAAGAACTGAGGCAAAACAGGGTTAAGTGACTCGCTCAGTCACACAGCTAAGTGTCTGAAGCTGGATTTGAACTCATGAAAATGAGTCTTCCTAATTCTAAGCCCAATGCTTTATCTAGCACCCCCTAGCTACCAGAGAATTAATTAGGAAGAAGTAAAAGGATGACTTTGCTAAGGTGAGATAATTTAAATTTAGGGCATAGCCAGTTAGTATGATTATGAAACTTCCTGAAATGGATAAGATCCAAGAAAAGAACCAAAAGTTTCTTCACGGACAATATCAATATGAACTCATCCAACAGTATGTTGACCAGGAAGCATTTAACAATGGCTGTGTTTGATGCTTCTAGTTTATGACATTATAACATACATGCTAATAGGAGGGGGAATTCTAGTCTGGGTAAACACCTTAATGGCCATTGACTGGTTTTGGTTAACAGTGAGGAGACTCCAAACTTTCTCTACCTCTCCTTTTTTCTCTTTTCCTCTAACCAAGTAGGGCAAAGGATGGCATTGCTAGTAGCCATCACATCAGTCCCAATTATCACTGTTCTGCAACAAGCACCTACCAGAGATCCAGAAGAATGGGGCAGGGAGCAAACATCCAGAAAATCAGATACACCACTGGCCCCTCTGCAGCATACTTTCTCCTGTGGAGCATCAAAATGGACAAATTCCTGAAGTCTCAAAGACAAATTCAAAATGATGTCACCTAACTGGTGAACAGAGTGATAGGCAGAGCCAGTTTATCCTTTCCATAATCTCATGTTGCTATGGCTGGGTGACATCTCCAGTGCCACTAACCCTGCTACCACTGTCACTGATCAGAGCAGGATCACAAGTGTTCTACCGAGAGGGTAAGTGCACTCTCTTTATGGAGTTTAGCTTCTCAGGAAGAGAGCTTCGTTAACACTTAGTCTGGAGATCTTTAAAGTGTTTAAACAGAAATGACTTTGCAGGAATTACAAGGCAGTGTCCCCACCACCAAGGTCTCCTCAAAGTCAACTGTGTTCACAAACCACATATTTCATCTGGAATCCACGCTATTCATGAGCATCATAAAAGCCCAATTCTGATGTACGCTCTCAGAGGCTCAGAATTTTTGTATATGCCATAAATTTGTTTCCAAATATCTCTTTCCTCATATAACTCAGGAACACTGAAAGTACCACCCAGGGAAGATTATCAGTTGTGCTGTGCATAAATACAACATGAGAGTTAGTAACATTTGGCCTAACAGGGAAATTCAAACTTTGAAAGTGTAGCATACAAACTATGGAAGAAATAAAGACATTCAGAAACACCGCTTTCTAAGATGTTGGCATATCACAATTCTCTTTCAAAAGAATTTCTTTTTCATTTGTGTTGACATCTAAAAGAATTAGGGAATAGAAAATATCTGCTAGACTGACTGGCTTATGCTTAAATATTTGTTTGTTTCTTTGAGAGAGTGGCTTTTCTTTTTGTACCCCCAGTGCTTGGCATAGTGTCTGGCACACAGTAGGCACTTCATAGCCTTACCTGTTGACTTGTTAACCCTACTTGACTTAAAAACATAGAGAGAAAAATAACTTCTTCTGTAGTAATAAAATCATCTGAGTCTAAATTAACAACTAAAGATTACTGAGGCCTTTTCCAAATAAGTAAAATTCTGATAATCTTGTCCTCATCTATTCTCTCTTTTAAAAAAATCTTATTTTTCATTTATCCTTCAACCATCCCTATATCACCCCACCTCACCCAGCCACAAAAATAAAGCAATGTGTTTTGGGCCTCCTGAATAATTCCCTTCTTAAAAGCATGCAATCTGAAACTCTTAAGAGGTTTGGCATTAACTTTGGAGGTGACTGTTTTATCCTTTTCCAGAGGATTGGATTATAGATTACTGATTTTTGTTCTGTAGAGGAACAGAGGCATAAATGCAAGAGGCCCAGGTATTAAGTAGAAAGCAAATGAGTTGGAGGAGGCCACCCTCTTATCTTGGAAGCCATTGTGGTTTAATGGGTTAATAAACATATAACCTTGAAGCCAGAAGACCAAGATTTATGTCTACACTCTGCCATCTAACTGCCTATAGAATACCTCTGTCAACTTCAGTTTCCTCATCTGTAAGATAGAGATAATGATCTATGCATGGCCTAAATCACAAGGTTGTTGTGCAGAGGGTGCCTTCTAAAGGGTAAAGCACTATGATAAAACAGTCGTTTATTACTGAAAGTACCTGAATTGTATTTTATTTTATTTCATTGGTATGATGGGTGGGGGATATCGATGTAGTCCTACCCTACCCCTTCTACTCTACAAAACTTGGCCCAACGTTTCCTGCCATACCTTCATTTTTTCAGGATTAAAGATCCATTCCCTTCCTTATGAGGATTTCTAGGAAGGCTAACTGGAATCTACTAATACTCCATCCTATGCCACATGAATAGCATGTGAAGTACGAAGTAGTTTCAGTGAGGCAGAATTCAGACTCAGGAACACAGAAGTCAAAGTTTCACGTGAAGGACAGTGGAGGGGATGTGTTGAGGCCCTAAGAGAACAAAGAATTTCAAGGACAGGCAGTTTACTCCAGTTAGTGGCACTTTGGGACCTTTGACTATTTGAATGCAAATTTGATTCAAAGTAAAATTTTAAAAATTACTTTCCATGTCAGATTGTCAAATTTTTCCTTCCTTCAGCATTGCTTCATTGTCTCTTGACTCTCTTAGTCTACTCTCTATCTCTGTCGCAATTTCTTTCTCTTTCTCTGTCTCTTTCTCTCTTTCCTCCTCTATCCTCCTCTCTCTGATTTTCTATCCCTGTCTTCCTTTCCCCTCCTCTCTTTCTCCTCCTTTTTTCTCCCATCTCTCCACTTTCCTTCCCCTCTCTCTATTTCTCTCCCCTGTCTCTGTCTTTTTCTGTGTCTGTATCTCTGTTTCTGTGTATCTCTCTCCACTACTCTCTTCTTGTGTGTCTCTCTCTTTTGTCTTCAAGCAGAGACCAAATTACTTATTGCCAGCGATACTATAGAGGAGAATTCTGATCAGAGGTAGAGATGAGCTCTGAGGTCCCTTCCAAAACTAAAATTCAGCAATGTCCCCTGCTCTTTAGCTCCATGATGATAAGGATCTGTCTTTCCTTCATATTTCCTAATGTCTACTGAGCATTTGATTAATGTTTATTGAACTAAATTGGCTGTAACTGGGAATCTGACTCTATAAACCATGATATGTTTGATGACCAATCAATTCATTTGTTTCTTCTCAAGCCCACTTTGATCAAGGAACACTGGCCTCCTTGCTGTTCCTCACACTAGACACTCCACTTCCCAGCTCCAGGCATTTTCACCTGTTGTCTCCTGGGTCTGGAACTCTCTCCCAGCTCATTCCTCCCTCACAACTTCCCTCGATTCCTTTAAGTCTCAGCTAAGATCCCATCTTCAACAAGAAGCCCTTCCCAATGCCCATCAAGACTGGTGCTTTCCCTCTGTTGGGTTTCTCCAGTTTATTCCGCATATAGTGTATTTGTGCATAGTTGTTCACACGTCGTCTCCTGCATTAGACTAGGAGATCCTTGAGAGCAGGAACTGTCTTTTGACGTTCTTTGTACCTGCAGCATTTAGCACAGTGCCAGGTACGTATCAGACGCTTCGTAAATACCTGCTGACTGACTCGATCATCTTCGTTGTTATTGTTCCTCCATCGCTCTTGTACTCATGTGGCCAAAATGACTGCTTCGCTCAGATGGCAGCCTTTCCTCTTGAACTTCTCTTCATTCAGCATGGCCAGATATTTTGAAGCAGAAGGGGTCATGGTAATGCTTATGGTAAGAAGACGTGGGACTAGGAAAGAATTGTTGGGAGCAGTTTTTCAAACACTGGCGATGTTTACAAATACTTCGTGCCCATCCCAGTTTATTGTCCTGCCCTTCTTCTCTCCTCTCACAGTACCCTTGGGAAGGATAAGCAGTAGAACTGCCAAGCCTACTAAAGTGAAATAGCTTTGGTCTTCAGCGTGATGCCACAAAAACACTTTCTGTTAGCCCAGGGACCTACTCATCCCCTGTCTCACGCAAAACCATTCCCCACCAACAATTGATCCATTATTTTCCAGGTTTCTCTTCTTAGCAAGGCAGTATCACAAATTTTAGTGTAATATTCTGTGGGACTGTTTATTTTTCCCTCTTATTTATTTTCCTGCATCTAATCATAAACAAAAGCAAGATCAGAAATGTCGTATGCAGCACCAAACCTAAAATATATTGCAACTGAGGCCACAAAAAATTGTGGATTGTGAGAAAATAAAGTAATATTCCACCTTAAAGTTTACAGGTCTTGGAATTAAATAGAAATTATGTTATCAAATGTTGAGGATTAACAACTGTCCAAGTCAGATCAAAGGAAAAGATCTTTTTGACATGAGGTAGAATAGACTCCTAAGGGGTATTCTTCCAAATGTACAACCCAGGTGATCGGGAGAGGTTACAGTAACAACTGGAAACATCTCCAAATCCTTTGTTGCCCTGACAAATTATGGTTTAATGATTTGGAGCACCTTGCATAGTTTATTATGGTATAAGGAATTAATCTTATTGTTCTTAGAGTATTTCCTTTTCATAAACATGATGTTGCTTGGAAGCAGCATGGTCCAGTGGATAGAGATCTGGTCTGGGAGTCAGGAAAATCTGAGTTCAAATCTTATCTCTCAACATATACTGGCTGTGTGACCCAAGGGAAAAAAAAAACATGGCACAGCTCTATTTCCTACCTGTGTGACCTTGGAGAAAGCAATTACTTTCTGAGTCTCATTTTTCCTATCTATAAAATAAGGATATCAGACCAGATGATCTCTAAAGTTACTTCCAGCTTTAAATATGTGATACCTGAGATCCCATCCAAATCTGAGATTCTTTAGTTCTGTAATTTTAATCTTTGATGGTTCTTGTCCCTATCTTTCTATATATCAACCATAGAGGATCTATCCAATGTGCTGAAGAGTTTTGTTTTGCTTTTAAGAAAAATATTTCATGATGTCAGTGAAGTACTTAAACTGTCCATCTATTAACCTTCATTTTTGCTACAGGACCCACTAGTCACATCTTTCTTTCTTTCTTTCTTTCTTTCTTTCTTTCTTTCTTTCTCTCTCTCTCTCTCTCCCTCTCTCTCTCTCTCTCTCTCTCTCTCTCTCTCTCTCTCTCTCTCTCTGTTTTTCTCCCCATTTTGACTGTTCTCTTTCCCTACCCAGTTAAACAAGTAATTTGGCACTTCCTAATTTAACCCTTTTTTTCTTTTTGCAGTTCTTTTATCCTCCTAATTTCTCTTCTCTTATAATTTATTCTTTATTCTCTCCTCCAACTCATAGACTTACTTTTTCCTTCTTTATTTCTCTGTGTCCCTCATGAAAGTTGAGCTTCTGTAGTACTAAATATGAACTTCCTCTTTTATCCTATTTCTATATTGTTGCCTTTATAGATTTTATCCCGTACTCCTTCCTCTTTTAAACACTATTCCTCATTCCTGGAAATATCAATTTATGAAAGAAGAAGTATTGAATGGAAGCAGTGCCATGTGGCACAACTCACTTTGTTCTCCACCTGAGGCATCAGGTCCAATCCAACTAACTTCCTGTTCTCCCTAAAGAACCAGACATCTTATCTTTGATTCTATATCTCTGCAGCCACTCTGGGTGCTAGCTGCACTCAGAGCCTCATGACTCCCTCTTCATAAGGACGTATATAGCCCTGGGAGGTACAACTCTTTCCCAGAGGAGTGTTCTGGGTGCAATTTAGCTCCAGCTGAAAATGATCATATTATTTTATTACAGACATATACAACTCATCCCTGTGCACCTCTCCCATTAGGAGTGTTCTTTAGTGGTACAATTTCCTTTCCCCTTTTGCTTTCCCCATGCTGGTCCTTCCCTTCTGTTGATTTTATCATATTCCCCACCCCAACTCCCAATCTTCAATCTTATTGAATCCTCAGACCTAGGTGAGATTAGATATTCCACAAACACCCTAGTAAAGTATTTAAAATTACCAGAATGCGCTATTATAAACAAAACTTAGAAGAAATTGCTATAATCTCCTTTGACCAGTCTAGGTAGGATTCTATCAAAAAAAATCCACTACCAAAATCTGTATGATCTTTTGGCAGAATCAAGTGATAGTAGGCAGAAGGTCAATTATTCAAACACAGATCCAGAACAGAATACAAGATCAGATCAGTGTCCAATGCAAGAACCAGGTCTAGATAATTCCCAGGTAATTCTTAAGCAGCCCCTCCTGAATAACAGCAGAAGAGACAGAGACAGACAAGCACCTAGGAAACCCAGTCAAGTCAGTCTCACCTGAGGCACAACAGACGAAAAGGCTGGGTTAGTATCCAGATGTTAGAGTACCCAATCCCAAGAAACAAAGTGCTTAGACAGTCTATATCTGAGCCATGGAAAGATCCAGCAGAAGAAAGGAAAGGAAATAGGAGGGGAAGGGGAATATACTCTGTAGCAAGAAAGGGAGGCAACTTCCTATTTCATATAACAAGGGTGTATGAGATGAAGAATATACAAACATAAAAGAAGAAGTAGGGAGAAAAGGCACTCAATGAATTTCACTCTCATCTGGAGCTGACAAAACAAAGGTCAAATATACACACAGAGAATTTATTATACAAATACATTAAAATAAGCAGAGAAATAATGACAGAGAGGTTTAAGAAGGACAGTAAACAAGCAAAACAAACTCCAACATCAAAAGGTAGAACATGGAATATGAAGCGATGATTAAAAGGAAAGAAAGAGTAAAAACATATTACTGGAATGAGACATGGGGGAAAAAAAGAGGGACAATGGAGCAGAAACATACTGCTTCAGTTATAGATCACTAATGTTAAGCAAACTCCTCTTTCACCACCTACTTTCTGAAGAGGAAGACATAGGGAAAAGATAAAAAAAGTAAAATGACCTTGAATGTGAATGAGATGAACTCACCCATAAGATAGAAGATAGCAGAATGAATTGGAAAAAAAATCCAACTACATTCAGATTAAAAGAAGCACATTTGACATAAATTTTTCTCCCTTGACCCTGTCCCTTTTCAAAAGTGTTTGCTTTTGACTATCTCCTCCCCCAATCTGCGCTCCCTTCTATCATCTCCCCCTTATCTCCTTCCCCCCTACTTTCCTGTAGGGTAAGATACCCAATTGAGTGTGTATGTTATTCCCTCCTGAAGTCAAATCCAATGAGAGCAAGATTCATTCATTCCCCTTCACCTGCCCCCTCTTCCCTTCCAATAGAAGTGATTTTTCTTGCCACTTTTATGTGAGACAATGTTGGATTAAGCTAGGTTAGGTTCAGATTCGGATTTGCACTGGCAATAAGATACACTTCCAACAAAATAAAGTTTTTATTGAAAGACAGGGGAAATACTCTAACAAACACAGTTAACGCAACAAAGACAAAGACACAGATGACACAGATTCATCACCTCTCAGGGGAACTCCTGCACTTGATCCTCTCAAAGCTGTGGGGATCCCAATTTACACACCTCAGTCAAGGCCCCAAAAAGGAAAGGTGGTTCCAGGCAAAGCGTCCTCCCCATGGCTGAGATCCCATGTACCTGTTTCACGTGGTGACTTTTATAGTGTCCTGAACAAGGAAGGCTTACTGCTAACTGTCCCAGATGCTCCCCACCACAGAGGGTAGCCACTCCACTCAAGAGGAGAATATCTTGTTTTTGAGAACTGGCTAAGTCCTCAAGAAGCAGCTTCAGAAATATTTCCTGTTCTTTGTTCATGACTTATCTGTCTCCTGGTGGAAGTGTATTCTATCCTTTGTTCGGACCTATCAGCCAGAGTGGAATGTTTGAGAGGTGCATTCTTATTGAGGGTTTATCAGTTGGAGAGGAATGTCTGATTCTTTATTCCAAGACATAAAGTCTAAAAGGTCTCTCTAAGAAAGAAAGGGAGAAAGGAATGTCTGATATTCCAAGCCAGAAAGACTTGCAGGGGGGGGGGGGGCGGGGAAGGGAGAGCCGGGCCTATACCGTAATATTGAGGATCTTCTATAATGATTTATCATTCAGACAATTTACCCCATTATCTCTGCCTTTCTCCTTCTCCTGATATATTCCTCTCTCACCCCTTAATTTTATTTTTTATTTTATATACATATATATATATATATATATATATATATATATATATATATATATATATATATATATATATTCCCTTCAACTACCCTGATACTGAGAAAGGTCTCATGAGTTACAAATATCATCTTTCCGTGTAGGAATGTAAACAAAAGAGTTCAACTTTAGTAAGTCCCTTATGATTTCTCTTTCCTATCTACCTTTTCATGCTTCTCTTGATTCTTCTATTTGAAAGTCAAATTTTCTATTCAATCCTGGTTTTTTCATCAAGAATGCTTGGAAGTTCTCTATTTCATTGAAAATCCATATTTTTGCCCTGAAGTTTTATACTCAGTTTTGCTGGGTAGGTGATTCTTGGTTTTAATCCTAGCTCCTTTGACCTCGGGAATATCATATTCCAAGTCCTTTGATCCCTTAATGTAGAACCTGCTAGATCTTGTGTTATCCTGATTGTGCTGCCACAATACTTGAATTGTTTCTTTCTGTCTGCTTGCAGTATTTTCTCCTTGATCTGGAAACTCTGGAATTTGGTGATAATTTTCCTAGGAGTTTTGTTTTTGGCATCTTTTTCAAGAGACAAGCAGTGGATTCTTTCAATTTCTATTTTACCCTCTGCTTCTAGAATATCAGGGCAATTCTCCTTGATAATTTCTTGAAAGATGATATCTAGGCTCTTTTTTTGATCATGGCTTTCAGGTAGTCCAATAATTTTTAAATTATCTCTCCTGGATCTATTCTCCAGGTCAGTGGTTTTTCCAATGAGATATTTCACATTGTCTTCCATTTTTTCATTCCTTTGGTTCTGTTTTATAATTTCTTGATTTCTCATAAAGTCACTAGTTTCCACTTGCTCCAATCTCATTTTTAAGGTGGTATTTTCTTCAGTGGTCTTTTGCAGCTCCTTTTCCATTTGGCTAATTCTGCCTTTCAAGGCATTCTTCTCCTCATTGGCTTTTTGGAGCTCTTTTGCCATTTGGGTTAGTCTATTTTTAAGGTGTTATTTTCTTCTGTATTTTTGGGTCTCCTTTAGCAAGTTGTTGACTTGTTTTTCATGATTTTCTTGCATCACTCTCATTTCTCTTCCCAATTTTTCCTCTACTTCTCTTGCTTGATTTTCCAAATCCTTTTTGAGCTCTTCCATGGCTTGAAACTAATTCATATTTTTCTTGGAGGCTTTTGATGTAGGTTCTTTGAATTTGTTGACTTCTTCTGGCTGTATGCTTTGATCTTCTTTGTCACCAAAGAAATATTCAATGCTGCCTGATCATTTTCCCAGCCAATTACTTGACTTCTGAGCTCTCTGTCAGGGTAAGATCACTTCCAGAATGGAGAGTGCTTTGTCCCAAGCTTCAGGGGTTTTGTGCTGCTGTTTTCAGAGCTACTTCTATTCTGAGGTGGTATGATACTCCTTTCCTGGCCTGTGCTCTGGTCTGTCTTCTGCCATGTAACTACCAGGAGGACTCCCTTTCCACAGTCACTGCAAGCTCTGCCACACCAGCGCTCCTCCTTCCCCAAGAACTGCCAACCAGGACCACGACCCAGATCCAAGCAGGGCAAAACAAGAGAATCCTGCCTCAGTGCCAGCAAAGAGATCCTTGAACTCCTGCTCTGATCAGCTGCCTGATTCCCCCCACTGTCTGTGGGCCTGGAGCTCCAGAAGCAGCCACTGCAGTCACAGCTGCAGCCACCGCTACCACTCTGGGCTGGAGTCAGACCACATACTTCTTTCACCCAGGTCCAACAGTTTTCCCACAGACCGGCTCCATTGTCTTTGGTGTTTGTGGGTTGAGAAGTCTGGAAACTGCCACAGCTCAGTGATTCAGAGCCCTGAGGCCTGCTCCACCCAGTCTACTCTGTTGTGGTCTTTTCTGGTGAGGCCCATGCTGGGCTACACTACACTCCCAGCAAGGTGCAATAGACCCTTCCCCGGGACCATCCAGGCAGTCTTGGGCTGGACACTTGTTTCACTCTGTCATTTCATGGGTTCTATAGTTCTAGAATTTGTTTAGAGTCAATTTTACAGGTATTGGGAGGGATTTTGGGGAGAGCTCAAGTGAGTCCCTGTTTTCAAGGTGGCATCTTGGCTCTGCCCCCCAGGAAAATGTATTTCAGTAATGTTTTCATCAGCAAAACAGAGACAGAACAATCCAATCCAATCAACATTTATTAAGTGCACCAGGTATTGTATTAAGTTCTGGCAATATAATTAATAAAAAGAAAGACAATTCTTCCTCTCAAGGAGCTTACAATCTAATGGGGAGAGGTAATACACAAAGGGGGCAGGAAAGTGGTGTGGGGGCGGGGGGGGGTGAGGGGTTTGGACATTAAGGAGTATTTTGTTCCATGAAGTTGAAACCAGGCAGGGGAACAGCGTCAAAGTGGAGTGAACTGAGAATTCAGTCTCTGCCCTCTATAAAGGAAGGCATTGGGAATAGTTGGTGGTTCACCCTCCAGACCTCGAATCAGAGGGAGAGAAGGCTAAAGGAAGTGGTATCAATCAAAACTTGAGTTAGCATCATGGAGATGAAATTAGAAGTAATAAGCTCATCCTTGGATGGTCATCTTATTCCATGGAAATGAAACCAGGTAGAGCAGCAAATGAAATTGAGAACAGATCAATGAATTAGATATATAATTTTTAAAAACTAAAAGAATCAATAAATAAAACACCCCATGAAAGAAACAAAATCAATGACAAAAATAGTTAAAGAAGCAAAAACCCAATGTTGAATTAGTAAAACTAGGAGTTGATTTTGGGGGGAGGGGAGATGAAGAAGATAGACAGTGAACTCATCTAATTAAAAAAAAAAGAGAGAGAAGGAAAACCAAATTGTGTCAACATTGAAAAAGGAGACTTCACAGCAATTAAAGAAAAATAAAGAAAACTATTTTGCATAATTATATTTCAACAAAAGTGATAACTTAGAAGAATGGATACATTTTTTTAAAAATATAAAATATCCACATTAAAAAACAGGAATTTTTTTAAAAACATCTTACCATGAGAAAGAAGAAATTAAACAAGTCATGAGTGAAAAAGCCCAAAGACCAGATGGGTTTATAAGTGAATGCTATCAAAAACATTTGAGAAGAATTAATTACAATATTACATAAACTGTTTGCAAAAATAAGAAAAGAATGATCTTTGCAAACTTTTTCTACAATATAAATATAGTCTAGCTATCTAAATGAGGGAAAGACAAAATTCAGAAAGAAAAATATGGACCAATGTATATTTTGTGAACAACAACACAAAAATATTAAATAAAATGTTAGAAAGGAAACTATGTCTACACATTTATAACATGATTGGATTCATGCTAGAACTGTAGGTTTGGTTGAATAAAAGGAAAATAATAAATTAGTAGGCAATATTAATAACAAAAATAATTAAAACTACATGATTATATCGTTAGAACCTGGAAAATGTTTTGACAAAATTAACACCTTTTCAATTAAAAACAACAATAACAAGAACTCAAAAGAAACAGCAAAAATGTACCTTCCTTTGACATGGTAAGTAAAATCTATCTAAAACTAAGAGCTAACATTATATGTAATGAGAAAAGCTAGACGTCTTACCAGTAATGTCAAGGGTAAAACAAAGATGTCAATTATCACCATTGTTATTTTACATAGTAGTATAAATGTTACCCATTGTAAAAGTCAGTCAACAAGTATTTATGAAGCGCTTGCTATGAGCTGTGTAATGTGTTAAGCACTATGGGCACTAAGAAAAGCAAAGGACAGTCCCTGCTCTCAAGAAGCTCAGAGTCTAATAGGGACTATACGGGAGAAACTATAGTTATGTACAAAATGGATACACATAAGATAAACTGGAGAGAATATCCTTAGGGAAGTCATGAACATAAAGGTAGATTGGGAAGGATTCTTGTAGAACATGGCTGTCCAACCTTAGGTTATCTTAGGGCCACATTAGGGCCACACCCAGAATAAAAAAATACAGTACACTAATAGAAAGTGGGAGAATGGGTTTTTATCAATAGGACAGGCAAAGGTGCAAAGCGTGAAAGCAAACACAAAACAACAAAGCGACAACACAACAGTATAAAGGTAGGTGCATACTGACTAGTCTGCATTGTACAGACAGAACTCATCCCACAGATCGATTAAAAATTCCATGTGATATGTTCCATCCGTAATGTTGCTTAAAACACCAAAGAAAATTAACATCAATGAGATTATAATAGTGATGGAATTGAAAAATCTAATATGCATTCTGTGCAAATTATTATTTTATATTTTTGCTAGTGAAAATTAAAACCCACAGGCAGGCCACATAAAATTGCACTGTGGGCCACATGCAGCCCATGGGCCATATTATGGACAGCCCTGCTGTGGAAGATAAGATTTTAGCTGGGCCTTGAAGGAAGCCAGAGAAGTCAGGAGGCAGAAATGAGGAGGGAGAGAGTGCCAGACACAGGATGCAGCCAGTGAAAATGCAGGGAGTTAGGAGATGGAGTATCTGGTATAAGGAACAGCAAAGCGACCATGTTCACTGGATCAAAGAGAATGTGGAATAAGGTGTATAAAGACTAGACAGGGCGGGGGGGGGGGAGGTTAAAAGGGCTTTGAATGCCAAATGGAGGACTTTATTTTTGCTCCTGGAGATAATAGGGAGCCAGGGAGTATCTTCAAGTTTATCGGATTGGATAGAGGGAGTGAAAGAAAGTGAGGAGTCAAGGATGATGCCTAGATTGTAAGCCTAAGTGACTGAGAGGATAGTGGTACCCTCAAGAGTAATAGGAAAGTTAGCAAGAGGGAACTCTGGAGAAAGATAATTAGTTCAAGTTTAGATATCACACAAAAAAGTGACTGTTGCAAAATTGTAAGAGTAAATATGGCTCCAAAGAAGATATATACTCTGACTCTACCCCTTCACAGAGTGGGAGGTTCAGAAGTGTTGTACATTGCATTTATTTTCAGACTTTTCCAATATATTGATCAGTTATATTGTTTTTTTTTCTCTTTTTGTCTTTAAAAATATTATTTGTTATATAAAATAGCTCTCTGGGAGGGGGAAGGGTAAGGAAATTGGGAAAACTATTGTGATGTTTTTTAAACAGACCTTAATAAAACATTTTTTTATAAAACAAAATGTATAGCTCATATGTACTAATTCTTAACAATAATAGATTATTTAGATTTATATAATCAATATACAGGGTGTCTCCCAAAAAGTCTTAGTGCAGTTTTAAGGTTTTTAAGTATTAAATTGCACTAGAACACCTGGCATACCATTTGATAAAATTATACAAAAGATACATGCCAACATCTTTAAAAGAATAACAGAACCAGACCTTTTGATTACAATGACTGGTGTAAATAGAACAAAAAATAACTGTACGTATTGCTGTAGTGAGAACCAAATGAGATAGCAGATACAAAGCATTTTGCAAGTTTTAGAAAAGTGCTAGCTATTATTGCATGCACGACACTAAGGAATTGTGCTTGGCTATAGGCATGCACGCATCCCTTGTTTTACCTGGGACATCATATGCAAGTCCAATTACAAGCTGAAGATTTCTGCTACTCTCACCTACCCTGAATTTCTAAACTCCTAGACAGTTGGTTTTTGAAATTCTATAATGATAATTCTGAGCTTGTAAATAGCTCCCTCCAGTTATCATAATCCTTTAATGGGCATACCCTGTTCTTAAATGAAATTAAATCAACAAGTGGTTATTAAGCATGTCCTCTGAGCCAGGCATGGAGCTAAGCACTGAGGTTACAAATAAAGGCCGAAAACTAGGCCCTGTTCTCACGGAGTTCATGGTAGGAGGAAAGGCGACAATATGCAAATGACCGTGTACAAACTAAATATAGGTTGATTCAAGACTTAGTAACATTTTAAACTGAAAGCTTAACACTTCACAAAGAC
This sequence comes from Trichosurus vulpecula, assembly GCF_011100635.1. Classification (NCBI taxonomy): domain Eukaryota; kingdom Metazoa; phylum Chordata; class Mammalia; order Diprotodontia; family Phalangeridae; genus Trichosurus; species Trichosurus vulpecula. Next base: position 4,058,671 of record NC_050575.1, on the reverse strand, counting down.
TTTTAGAATACTTTATATCCAGCGTAGATTGGGGATAGTTTCAGATGGAAAGTATTAATATTAAGGATGCTTAGGAAAGGCATCTTCCAGAGTGTGAGACCGTAGTGGAGTCTTGAAAGGTGCCAGGGAAAATAGGAGGCAGGGATGAGGAAGGAGACAGTTTCAGGCATGGAGGACAGGTGGTGGAAGTACACGGAGTCAGGAGACGAAGTGTCTTGTGCAAGGAATAGCAAGAAGGTCGATGTCATCAGTTTGCAGAGTACACGGAAGGGAGTAAGGTGTAAGTAGATTAGAGAGACAGGACGGGACTAGGTTGTGAAATGTTTTCAAAGCCAAAAAGAATATTTTAAGTTTTATTCCGGATATAACGGGAAGTCACTAGAATTTATTGAATAAAGGAGTGACAAGGTCCTATTGGCACTTTGGAAATGTCAATCTGACAGACTAGAATGGCAAGAGAACAGAGGTGGGAGGCCAAAGGGCAGGTAATTGCCGTAGTCTGTGTTTAAGTGGATGAGAGTCTGCATTGTCTGGTAGCAGTTGTTTTGGTGGGGGGGGGGGTATATGCTAGAGATAAAGGTAGGAGTGACAAGTCTTGACAACTGATTGGATGGAGGTGGTAAGAGAGAGTAAAGAAGTGAGCATGACAGGTGTGAGCTTGGGCCACTGGAAGGATGGACGGTGGTACCTTCAGTACTAATAGGGAAGTTAAGAAGAGGGGAGGGTTTTGCAGAAAAGACTGTGTACATGCTGAGTGTAAGATATTCAGAATATTTAATTTGAAGTGTCCAAAAGGCATTTTTCTCCCTACATCTGGGATATTAAGGTAAAATGAGGTTTCCTCTGGCCTTAATCCTCCCTCATCATCTTAACTGGAATACCTTTGGTAGAATTATTTGAATTTCTGAGAGTTATCAACACGCAGTTAGATAATTATAATCTGAACTCATCACCATCATGAAGTTCTCCAGTTCTAGGCACAGCACTGGAGTTTTTCAAAGCAACATTTTTTTTCAGTAATTCTATATGTTGACTTGAAAATAAGCTATTTTCACAGTCTTGGGCTGCTGCTTTAATGTATTATTATTATCAGTACAGCTATGTGGATAGGTGGATATAGCACTGACTGGGCTTGGAACCAGAAATATTCATCCTTATGAGTTCAAATCCAGCTTTAGACACTTTTTATCTCTGCAACAAATGAGCTGGAGAAGGAAATGGCAAACTACTGTAGTATCTCCGCCAAGAAAACTCCAAATGGGGTCACAGAAAGTCAGACACAGCTGAAAAATGACTGTGTTATTATTATCATTAGGGTTGCTGGTCACATTAGTCTTTGGGTTCATATCACTTTGTAATTTCTTTTCAGTACAGTAGGTGAAAATGAAATGATTGGAGAAACAAAGGTTCAGGCTTCTGAACATATCTGTTTATTAAGCAATGCATGCCAATTACCTAATAAATCAGGACCAGGCCCCTTCCTTAGCTTAGGGCTGGACCCTGAATACAGAGGGAGACAGATTTTAATACATTAAGAACAATTAAATAAAACAAGTAAAGGAAAACAATTAAGCAGGATACAAAGTTAAGTAATCTGATTTCTTATTGGATGAAAGATTAGGGACTTTCTAAGTTGGGAGAGGGAGAGTTAATTAGTCAGAATTCAAATCAGAAAAGTAGGTGTCCCACTCTCCTCAAGTGTCTTCGTGCAATTAAAGGAACATGAAATCACTAACTGATTGACCAGTATGGCCCAGTTTTCAGACAACATATGGGTTGCTTGAGATGTACAATTGTGAGAAAATTCCTTGCATCAATCTTAGGATCTGACTGGGTTTCAGTATAACCTGGGTCCTTGGGTAGGGGTCTCTAAATAGCAGGTTGAGGGGTCCAGCTTCCTACCACACAGGGCTAGGTTTAAACAATAAGGTTTTCTCCCATTTCCCACAATTGAATAAAGTTTTCTCACAAGACATAAGTTGGACTAAACCCATAATTGAATAGAAACGAAATTGAGCCAACTCCAGAATTGTCACCAGAGGCAATGTGGTTCACAAGTGGTTCCACAATTAACCATTTGCTGTCCTAATCCCTTCAGTTCCCTCCTTGGTTATCTCACAATGCACATTATTAAATTTTTCAATATCCTGATCGCTTTGTTGTCTTGCTTCATTTTGGACACAGAAAGACCTTATGTGGTCATTTGTTTCTCAGTACTGGTCCCACCAAGCATCAGCTTCCTCCAAACCATTATCTTTGCCCTCAGTCTCACGCCCTTTCCAAACCTCCCTCAATCTCTCAAAAGCACCACTATTCTCCCAGTCTACCAGGTTCATAACCGTGGTGTTACCCTCTATTCGTTGTCCCTTGCCCCACATATCCAAACAGTGGCCAAATCTTGCCATTTCTACCCCAGTAACATCTTTTATATCAATCTACTTACGTAGCTACCACCTTAGTTCAAATCTTCCTAACCTTTCACTTAAACTAATGAAATGCCTTCCTAATTGATCTCTGTTCTTCAAGTCTCTCCCCATTCCCATTCATCCTCCACAATCTGCCAAGTGATTTTTCTTTGCTGTTGTTTTTCTGAGGTGGTTACAGTTAAGTGACTTTCCTGGGGTCACACAGTTAGTAAGTGTCAAGTGTCTGAGGCCAGATTTGAAATCAGGTCCTCCTGAATCCAGGGCTGGAGCTCTATCCACTGTGCCATGTAGCTGCCCCCTGAATATTTTTCTTAAGCACAGATCTGACTGTGTGATTCACCTTCTCAATCAACTCCAGTGGTTCCTAATGCCTTTGAGACAAAACATAAACACTTTGGTTTGGCTTTCCAATTTTTTTTAGCCTACCCCCCAACCTATCTTCTCACATTCATTATATACCATTCCTCTTTCTGCAATCTACTACTGGACCAAACTGACTTTTTTTCGGCTCCTCACATATAACCCTCTATCTGCTCCTCCTTCCCTTGATTTGCTGCTGTTCAGTTATTTCAGTCCTGCCTGACTCTCCATGACCCCATCTGGGCTTTTCTTGGCAAAGGTACCAGAGTGGTTTGCCATTTCCTTCTCCAGCTCATTTTGCAGATGAAGAAATTGAAGCAGAGTTAAGTGACTCACCCATGGTCACACAGCTAGTGTCTCAGGCTGGATTTGAACTCAGATCTTCCTGACTCTATGCCTGGTGATCTATCCACTGCACCACTTCCCTGTCCTCATCCCTTATTTACATTTCTTAAAATCTCTCTTTTCCTTCAAGACAAAACCTAAGTGCATCTTTCAATGTGAAATTTTTCCCAATCTTCCCACCTGCTAGTGACCTCTCTCACTAACTGCCTTGTATTTATTGAGGATGATAATGCCTATCCCCATTTCCTTCTCTCCTCATTCCCTCTCTACCCTGTGCTATCCCAGAAACCATCCTGGATGGCCAGGCAGCAAGGAAACCTGGCACCCCTCTTCTCTGCCTCAGTAACCACTCATAGGTCTGGAAGGAGAAGGGCTTTGATAGCTCCATTCTTCCCAATGAGATAGAGGACTTCTTGTCTTTAACATCTGCCCTTAACATCTGCCTTGCCACCATTTCTAAGGCTCTCTAGGGCTTACCACCTGCCCTTCAGTCTCTTGACATTATTATCTGACATACTCATGTACCCTAAGGAGGTCTGGGCTTTGCCATCTATCCTACACCTGAGCTTTCTTTTAAATGTTGTGAGGGATTATCTTACTTTTTCTATTTGTATCTTTAGTGTTTAGCACATGGTAAGAGCTTAATAAATTTATTTATTCATTCATTACACACACACACACACACACACACACACACACACACACACACACACGTATATGTTTTCTCCTCCAGTACGTATGAGCTCTTTGAGAAGGATTATTTCATTTTTTAAAAATCTATATTTCCAGGCATTTATTACGCATTAATTGCTTGATTGACTGCCATATGCCCACGCACCAGGATTCTCCTTTTCTAGGTATACCTCTGTTGGTTTACTGAGGGAGTGGGTCCTAAGCACTCTGAGATATGTGCTTCCTGGCTCTAGGTGGGAGATGTACAAAGGGCTGCCAAACAAATTACAAACCTCTGTGGGATTTACTCTCCATTATGTCTTAGTTCTTTGATTATCAAGGTAAAATATTAAATTACAATATAACATTATATATATATACAATATATTCATTATACAATAATGTATTATTGATTCTTTAATGTATACTTAATATGTACATTAAAATATTGCATTAGAGAGCTATTTAACGAGTGCTAGGATGGATGATCATAATTGCCGTCATTTCTATATCACCTTCCAGTTCACAAAAGACTTTCATTACAACAGCCCTGGGAGGTAGGTGGCGGTGATGTTATCATTCAATCCCAGTTCTGCCACATGCTAGATCTGGGTAAATCATTTCAACTCCCTAGGCCCTCAATTTCTTCATCTGTAAGATGAGGGCCTGGACTAAATGACTTACTAGGTCTCTTTCAGCTCTAACACTTGTGTTTCTGGTGCTAGAATGTCAAAATGAAAAAAGTTGCCCACAGTGACAAAAACAGGAGCTATAAAGTGAATTGTTTTTCTGGAGAAATGGCCTTTAGTTATATTGTTTTTTCCATCTTTCTCTTATCACTAAATACTACTTTCCCTGACCCCCTTGCACCTCTTGCTCTTACTCTGGGAAATCAGCACTCCTGTTGCTACTAGAAAGGGTACAACAATCATCCTATGACTGCTAATAATTTATATAACTGACTTAGACCAAAACTCCCTTCCCTAGCTAGCACTCCTTCACAGGTGTCGTATCTCCCTATTAGACTATAACCTCCCCAAATAAGGACTGTCTTATTTTTCTAACTTTATCCACACTGTCTAATGTACACTAGGGACTTCCTAAATGTTTGATGATTGATTGATTTTACAGATGAGAAAATTGAGGTTCAGAGGTCAGGGAGGAAAGGTGGTTTCTGGTGGCCAAGGAAGGTTTCACCAAAAGATGTTATTTTTGTTCATGAATATTAAATTCTAGAAACTTCAAGTTTCGTCAAAAAACTAGGGAAAATGTCAGTGTTAGCTACAACTTTGTTCAGGTTTATAGAGTCTAGTAAATAAATTGTCTGTATGATTGATAAACAACAGACAGACTACCAGATTCCTACCAGACTGGGCCAAGTGACATTAAGACTGACCAAATATTCAACCTTCCAGCCTTTCATACGCTTTGACACCTGTCACCTGATAACTATGCAAAAATGTAACATTCTGAAGCCTTTAATTTTACATTTTGCAAATGCCAAGAAAGTGAAATTGAAAGGGAAAAGTTAAAGTACAATCTGAGACATGTGCAAATTAAATTTTGACTATCATGAATACATATTCTGTGTCAGTGAATGCCTATCTCAGAGAATCACTTTCTCGAGGTATTATTTAGTCTGATGGCCTTCACTACATAATTGCCTGATGTTTATAGCTCTTTCATGTGTTGGGTAATCGGAAACCTTGATCAAGGTCAACTGGGAAGGTGTCAGTCTGAAAGTTTCCAGCACCAAGTGAACATCAGGAATGGACTAACCCTTATAAATGACATTGCTCACTGAGGGTGGGGGTAGGGGAGAGAAAGGGGGGAGACAGAAAGAGACAGAGATGGGGAGAGAGAGAGAGAGAGAAAGGAGACAGGGCAGGGAGAGAGAGAGGTCTTTTGGGGCTTCCACAACAATTCATATCTCCATTGTATTTCAAGGTCTGTGAATGAGGATTTGTTAATTTCTTACTGTGTGCCAAAGCACCAAGGCAAATACAAAAAATGAGACAGTCCCTGCCTTCAAGGAGCTAAAATTCTAACAGGGGAAAATAAGCTATACAGGAGAGTTATAGCTATGGAAGGATGTTTTTCCCCAAAGTGGGAATTTGTTGTGCTTGATGGTGTATATTCATTGTAATGATTTTTTTCCCAATGGGGGAATCAGTGGGAGAGCAAAGGGAGGGGAGCAAGGATTAAAAAGAAGGGAAGGGCTGAAAAGGGAAGGGAAAGGGGAAGGGGAAAAAGAAGGGGGAGGGAACAAAAAAAGTTCAGTGAGGCATTTTTTTTAAATGTGGAGAATAGAAAGAAGCACAGACAATCAAGGCACCTTTGCAACCTATAGGATAAATTTAACTGAAAAGAAGAACAAGCCGTACATCTTAAGGATCAGCAGTTTCCTGTGTAATCCTTTTTTGTTTTTGGTTCTACTGTTTGTATGGAAATGTCCATTTTATTTGGTGCTTGTTAAATTCAAAATCAACTTTTAAAAAGAATTTAAGAGGAGTCCTTTAATTTGTGCTTGCTTTTGCCCACAGTGAGATGGGAGTGATCAGCCCTTGTGCAAATATACACATGGTGGTCATAGGTGCTCCAACCAATACTCATGCTTGTCATTTTTGCTTTTCATTAGGGAAGTCGGTGACATAGAAGAAGATCAACACAGGATCTGACATCAGAAGACCTGAGTTTCAACTGGGTCCAGTGCTTCTCTCCTGTGGGAAGCTGGCCAGGTCACTGGAAGTAGGAACTTGGGTCTTCTCTTCCAGGTGGGACTAATAGCCACTGTCCTGCCTCCTTCATTAAGGATATCACTTTACCTCTCTCTGAGTTGCCTTTTTCCCATCAGTAAAATGGCTATAAACACTCCTGTTTTGTCTCCTGAATTTTTGTGAATAGTGAATGTGCCACATTAGACCGTTTAGTAACTTGAAAGCATGACACAAATGAATTGTTATTGTGAAGTTTCTGCTACTCCTTTTAAAATGCATTAATATCTTTTGATTTTGCTTCCCCTTCATACCTCCAACATATCCGTTATACTCACCCCACCCAGAGAGCCAGCCCGTATTGCAAAGAACGAAAAAAGAAAGGAGGCAGAAAAAGCAGTTTCAACACATCAGCCGAGTCTGACAGTGTAGCCTGAGTTTCACAAACATCTGATAAGAAGGAAAGAAAGTCAACTACTCTTTGGAGTCTTATTATCCTCTTCCTTGCAAGGGACTCTCTCCCCTCCTTGCTTAAAAAAGCAAATCGAGAAGTCACTGATTCAGAACGTCCCTTTTGGTTTTTGAATCCTGCCCCACCCAAGTTCCAAGGGTTTATAAACGGATACCTTCCAGGCTGCCCACAAGTGAGAAGCTTTAGTAAATAGACAAGGAACAGCCGTGAAAACTGAGCTGCCTCTGTGATTTACATCAATTTACATTCAGCTTCCAAGTAATCCACAGGAAAATCCTGCAGCATCTATTCCATTACAATCAGAGGAAATGACACGGAAGGCGTATAATGACTTCCCAAGATTGCTGTGACACTTGCCCCCAAACACTGGGCAGATTAATTTGTAAACCAAGATGGGTGGACGCTGCTGTAATGATGGCTGCTTCTGATGAGTGTACCTACAACCTCCAAATTGGATAGATACATGTGTATTGGAGCTTTATTAACTTTATTTTCTGATCTAGCTTCAATTTCCAGCACCCTCACTTGTTTCCTCCGAGTGTCCCCTCCTCTGCGCTTTCTGATCATGCAATGCACTATGGTAAAAAGAATGCTGAACAAAGATTCAATGCAGATTCTGGCCCTCACTAGCTATGTGACACTTGCCTTCTGTGGATGTTAGTTTCCTCACTGATAAAATGTAGATTAGATGACCTCTACAATTCTTTCTACAAGGCCATAAAGACTGTAGGGCCATAGATTTAGGGCTGGAGGGTACCTTAAGGCCATCTAGGCCAATCCTTATTTTAGAAAGCAATCAATTCACAAGCCTCAAGAGCTTCTTATGTGCCAGGCACCTTAGAAGTACTAGAGTTACAAAGAAACAGCAAAAGCAGTCCCTGTCCTCAAGGACCTTACATTCTAATTGAGGAAGGAGGTAAAATATGAGTAAGCAGGTACAGAAAAAATACACACTGAATAACTGGAAGGCGACCTTGGAAGTCAAAGCACTAGAAGCTGAATACTCTAGAAGGCAGAGATGATGAGGGATGGAATACAGCCAATGTAAAAATACAGATGCAGAAGACTGTGTGTTGTTTGTAAGAAGCTAATGGTCATCTGTGATGACTGACTTTGATAGACTTGGCTCTTCTCAGCAATACAAGGTTCAAAGACGGCTCCAAAAGACTCATGACAGAAAAAGCTATCCACATCCAGAGAAAAAGTCACAGAGTCGGAATGCAGACTGAGGCAAACTGTTTGCTCTTTTTTGGTTTTCTTTCTTCTTTCTCGTGATTCATTCCATTGGTTATAATTCCTCTTTACAACTTGGCTATTGTGTAAATATGTTTAATGTGAAGGTATATGTAGCACTTATATCAGATGCCATCTTAGGGGGAAGGGGAGAGGAGAGGGAGAGGGAGAAAATTTGGAACTTAAAAACTTGTGGAACTGAGTGTTGTAAACTAAAAATAAAAAATAAATTTTTTAAAAAAGAAAGTAATGGTCAGTATGGCTGGATTGTAGAGTGCATGGAAATCATGTATGAGAAGACTGGAAAGGAAGGAAGGGGCCATGTTGTGAAGAGATTTAAATACCAAAGAAATGAGTTTATTGTTTCCTAGAGGTAATAGATAATTACTATAATATAATGAGTCGACAGTGGGGGGTAACGTGGTCAGTCCCATGCTTTCAGAAAATCACTGGCAGCTGAATGGAGGAGGGATCAGATTGGGGAGAGACCTGAGATAAGGAGATGAATTAAATCTAGGCTCTTGTGCGATAACTCAGGCGAGAGGGGATGAAGGCTTGAACTAACTACGTAGGTGACTGTGTGAGGGACAGAAGAGGACATACATGAGAGATGTTATAGAGAAAAGAACAACGAGATTTGGTAAGTGATTAAATATACAGGGCAAGTGAGAGAGGAGTTGAAAGTTGCAAACCTGGGAGGACGATGGTGCCTTCACCAATACTCATGAGGAAGCTAGCCCCAAAGAGGTTAACTGACTTACTCAGGGTCCCAAAGGTGGTAAGTGGCAGAGCAGAATTGGAGTAAGCCCCTCTGACTCTAAATGCCAACAACCCTGTAATTCTAATGCTGGCCATCATTATTATTATCATTTATAAAGTATTTATTAAGCACTTACTGTGTCCCAAGCCCTGTGATAAACACTAGATATACCAATATGACCAAAAAGAAAGCTGGTCCCTGCCCTTAAGAAGGTTCCATTTGATAGAGGCATTTCAACACATCAAAGGGAAGTAAAAGTAGAGAAGACACCCATTCAGGGGCAAGATAGAAAAATAGTTGGATGAGTTATGGGCTGGCGTGGTATGGGAGAAGCCAGGTGGCACAATGAATAGAGCATCAGTCTTGGAGTCAAGAAGACCTGAGTTCAAATCCGTCCTCAGATACTCACTAGCTGAGTGACCCCAGGGAAGTCACTTAACCCTGTTTGCCTCAGTTTCCTCATCTGTAAAATGAGTTGGAGAAGGAAAGGGAGCATCATTCAAGTATCTTTGCCAAGAATACCTCCCATAGGATTATGAAGAGTTGGACACAACTGAACAACAGCCATAAATGGTATGATGAAGGTTTGGAGAATCCACAAATCAGAGAAGAGAGGCTGGAGGGGTACAAGCATTTCAGGCTTGAGAAGGCCACTAGGGCAGAGGTGGAGGGGTGGTCTGGGGAGGCTTGGGCTGGCTGGGGTTTGAAAATTAAATAATGTTATCCTGTCTCTTGATCTCAGAGATCTTGTTGCAGTTTTCTAAGCCTTTCATTGGCTTGGCTTTCTTTTATTGCAAAATTATTTTTCATTGGCCTTAGAGCAGACATGTCAGCTTCTTGGACCATAATATGAGTTTGATACCATACCAGAAATGCCAGCTTCTGGAATTATATTTGCAAAAGAAGACCCTATCATCTAGGATGTTGTTTTATAGATGAGGAAAATTAGGCCTAAGAAAGGAAGTGACTTGCCCAAGGTAACCAAGGAAGTTAGTGACATACCTAAGACCAGAAGGTTCTTTCCACTTATATCATGTTACCAAGTCTGCTCCGAAATAAAGTAGTTATCCTAGGGGGAAGGGAAGAAAGGAAGATTGAATCGCATACCAAGCAGAGTGCTTGGGAATGGGCCTCTATATGCCATCTCATGGAGCAGGCATAGTGATGTATCTGCTATTTCCACATTTCCAACATGATTTGGTCTTTTTGCAAACTCAGAGTCTTGTGGTTGGTTCCCAGGTGTTACTTCTCATCACCTTCTTGACTGTCATGACAAAGAGCTGAATTGAACAGGATTAGCCACTGAGCACCAAGAGCTGCCCTCCCAGTAGGCTTTAAAGGAGAGATCTCTTCCATTCTTGATCTCCTTTCACTTTTACTGGGCCTCGGGATTCTTTAAGGCTCTCTTTCTGGGACTCCCCATGAGGTGGGGAGGGGATTCCTTGGAAGAATGGATGGAGTCCACAGTCAGGAGAGGGAGTCATGTATGCCAAGGCAGATAGCCAATGTGAAGTGAAAGAGAAATGCCTGATCATGTTTAAATATCAGTTTCATGTTTTAAATATTTGTCATCAAGTCAGTCATGATTTAAACATATCTTCTGTGGTAAAGGAAATTCAAAGCTGACCTATACCAAATCTACTTTGTATGTCAAGTACCTTTAAGGACCCTATTAATCTCTTTTGGGGAAACCCTAAACATTATCCAAACCTCAGTTTTGCTCAAGAAATTGTCCCCAAAATTATACTCTGGGCTGTGAGTTCAATGACCCTGCTTTCTCTGGGATCAGGCTAACCTAGGATTGAACCTGGTCCTAGAGCTGAGTCCCTTTAGTGGGAGTGATAATTCCAAATCCTCAGGCCAGTAGGTTTGTTGTAAAGGTTTTTGTTCTTCCTAGCTCCAACACAAGCAATATTGTAGTAGTAGATTTATCTCAAGGAACCAATAAACATTAGAGTTGATAGAAATGAGGGCTGTACTTTAACAAAAGCTTTTTCTGCATATCTATTGATATAATCTATGATTTTTTACTTTTATTGTTGATATAATCAATTATGTTAATAGTTTTCCTCATGTTAAACCACCCCTGTAATACTGTTATGAGTCTCAGTTGGTTATAATATATAATCATTGTAATATTTTATTGTAATTTTTAGTTATTATTTTGTTTAGGATTTTTGCATCCATATTCATTAATGAAATTAATAAAAGACTATAGAATAACAGAATTTAAAGAGGGCTCTATATACTACATCTGGTATGCAACCCTTTCTCACCTATGCCTCACAGAATCCCTCTCTTCCTTCAAGAAACAACTCAAGGGTCACCATCTACATGCAGACTTTATTAAGTTCCTCAACAGCTAGTACCCTCTCTCTGCAACTACCTTGCATTTAATTACTTTGTATTAATTTTCTTTATATTTATTCCATATATACATATATGTGCACATCTAGCAGTAGAATGTAAGTCCCTGGAGGTAAAGATTTTTTTTTTATTCTTTATACAGTCAATACTCAACTTTTGTGGAGGTAACATTCCTAGATAATGGCACTAAAGTGAAAAACAAGAATGTTGATACATTGAACCCATGGAAAACAAGGGTTTAGGTTCCTGTAACCACCAAAAACTGTAATCTTTTTCTAGAAATTTTGAAAATAAACTTTTGTGCATACAATTTCTGTAACAAAACACTAATTCTGATAATATGCACTTTTCGTAACAGTAACCATGAAATAACCCATAAAATTTAGCACACAAAATAAAACTGTTAACATGCAAAACATTTTTTCTCACTGGTAATTTTCTAGAATTCTGTGACCTTTTGTTCTAACATTCCATTTTTTAAAAAAACTCATTGATTTCAAACAATATTATAATGCTGTAAAGCTCTCCACCTTGTCCACCCTCTGAAAACCAAGGGAGAGATTGCTAGGACTTTAGTCGCTGCTGTCAAAAGACTCTAAGATTGGTAAAGTCTTTTTTTTTCTTTTTTTAATATATTTAGTTTTCAGCATTGATTTTCACAAGAGTTTGAATTACACATTTTCTCCCCATTTCTACCCTCCCCCCCACTCCAAGATGGCGTATATTCTGGTTGCCCCATTCCCCAGTCAGCCCTCCCTTCTGTCACCCCGCTCCCCTCCCATCCCCTTTTCCCTTCCTTGCTTGTAGGGCAAGATAAATTTCTACGCCCCATTGCATGTGTATCTTATTTTCTAGTTGCATGCAAAAACTTTTTTTGGTTTTTGAACATCTGTTTTTAAAATTTTGAGTTCCAAATTCTCTCCCCTCTTCCCTTCCCATCCACCCTCCCTAAGAAGTCAAGCAATTCAACATAGGCCACATGCATATCATTATGTATAATCCTTCCACAATACTCATGTTGTGAAAGACTAACTATATTTTGCTTCTTCCTAACCTATACCCCTTTATTGAATTTCCTCCCTTGAACCTGTCCCCTTTTGAAAGTGTTTGGTTTTGATTACCTCCACCCCCATCTGTCCTCCCTTCTATCATCCCCCTTTTTTTATCTTCTTCTTCCTCCTTTTTTCCTGTGGGGTAAGTTACCCAATTTAGTATGCATGGTATTCCCTCCTCAGGTCAAATCTGATGAGAGCAAGATTCACTCATTCCACCTCACCAGACTTCTCTTCCCTTCCTACAGAACTGCTTTTTCTTGCCACTTTTATGTGAGATAATTTACCCCATTCTATCTCTCCCCATCTCCCTCTCTCAATATATTCCTCTCTCATCCCTTAATTTTATTTTATTTCTTTTAGATATCTTCCCTTCATCTTCACCTCCCCCGTGCCCTCTCTCTCTCTGTCTCTGTCTCTGTCTCTGTCTCTCTCTCTCTCTCTATATATATATATATATATGTATATATATACACATATATATATACACACACAAACATATATACATACATACACACTCACATATACATAAATATACATAAACATATATATAAATATACATATGTATATGTATATGTATATATATATATATATACACACACATATATATATATATATATATATATGCACATATATATGAATATTCCCTTCAGCTACCCTAATACTGAGGTCTCATGAATCATACTCATCATCTTTCCATGTAGGAATGTAAACAAAACAGTTCAACTTTAGTAAGTCCCTTGCAATTTCCATTTCTTGATTACCTTTTCATGCTTCTCTTGATTCTTGTGTTTGAAAGTCAAATTTTCTATTCAGTTCTGGTCTTTTCACTGAGGAAGCTTGAAAGTCCTCTATTTTATTGAAAGTCCATATTTTGCCTTGGAACATGATCCTCAGTTTTGCTGGGTAGGTGATTCTAGGTTTTAATCCTAGCTCCATTGACCTCCGGAATATCGCATTCCAAGCCCTTCGATCTCTTACTGTAGAAGCTGCCAGATCTTGGGTTATTCTGATTGGGTTTCCACAATACTCAAATTGTTTCTTTCTGGCTGCTTGCAGTATTTTCTCCTTGATCTGGGAGCTCTGGAATTTGGCAACAATATTCCTAGGAGATTTCTTTTTGGGATCTATTTGCAGAGGCGATCGATGGATTCTTTCAATTTCTATTTTGCCCTGTGGCTCTAGAATATCAGGGCAGTTCTCCTTGATAATTTCCTGAAAGATGGTATCTAGGCTCTTTTTTTGATCATGGCTTTCAGGTAGTCCAATAATTTTTAAATTATCTCTCCTGGATCTATTTACCAGGTCAGTGGTTTTTCCAAGGAGATATTTCACATTGTCTTCCATTTTTTCATTCCTCTGGTTCTGTTTTATAATATCCTGATTTCTCATAAAGTCACTAGCTTCCACTTGCTCCAATCTAATTTTTAAAGTAGTATTTTCTTCAGTGGTCTTTTGGACCTCCTTTTCCATTTGGCTAATTCTGCCTTTCAAGGAATTCTTCTCCTCATTGGCTTTTTGGAGCTCTTTTGCCATTTGAGTTAGTCTATTTTTTAAGGTGTTGTTTTCTTCAGTGTATTTTTCAGTATTTTTTTGGGTCTCCTTTAGCAAGTCATTGACTTGTTTTTCATGGTTTTCTCACATCCTTCTCATTTCTCTTCCCAATTTTTCCTCTACTTCTCTAACTTGCTTTTCCAAATCCTTTTTGAGCTCTTCCATGACCTGGGACCAGGTCATGTTTTTCTTGGAGGCTTTTGGTGTAGGCTCTTGCACTTTGTTGACTTCTTTAGACTGTATGTTTTGGTCTTCTTTGTCACCAAAGAAGGATTCCAGAGTCTGAGACTGAATCTGGGTGTGTTTTCGCTGCCTGGCCATATTACCAAACAACCAACTTAACCCTTGAGTTTTTCAGCGGGGTATGACTGCTTGTAGACTAAAGAGTTCTATGTTCCATGCTTGGGGGGATGTGCCAGCTCTGCCACACCAGCACTCCTCCTTCCCCAAGAACCCCCAACCTGGACTGGGCTTAGATCTTCAGTAGGCTGTACACTCCTACTCTGATCCACCACTTAATTGCTCCCACCAGCTGGGCCTGGGGCCAGAAGCAACTGCAGCTGTACTTCTGTAGCTGCCCCACCTCTGCTGCCCCCGGGACGGTAGCCGAACAATGAAATCCTTCCACTCCTGCAGCTTTTCCCATTAACCTTCTCTGTTGTCTTTGGTGTTTGTAGGTTGAGACGTCTGGTAACTGCTGCAGCTCACTGATTCAGGGCGCTAGGGCACACTGTGCCCGGCTCCTGGTCTGGTTGGTCCGCACCGCTCATGCTGGGCTCTGCTCCGCTCCACTCTGCCCTGCTTCCAGACCAGTGCAGGACAGACCTCACCCAGAGACCATCCAGGATGTCCTGGGCTGGAGCCCTGCTTCCCTCTGCTCTTTTGTGGGTTCTGAAGTTCTAGAATTGGTTCAGAGCCATTTTTCATAGGTTTTTGGAGGGACTCGGCGGGGAGCTCATGCTAGTCCCTGCTTTTCAGCTGCCATCTTGGCTCCGCCCAAGATTGGTAAAGTCTTGACAACACCTCTGGCACTCTGAGTGCACGGGGAGCTCTTCACTATACAACAGTAGGGTGAACAAGACCAGTGAAGCACCTAGTAGAAATCCAGTGCTCCACAAATTTGCATGCACTGCCCCTGTCAATTGTTTTCTCTTCTGTGCATATCCAAGAATGTGTGTGGTTGCCAACACAAAAATGAAAATGAGGTTACTAATTAAATCACATCAGTGCTTGAAGTTGAGAATTTTAAATGTGGGAATGTTGAAGATTGACTGTACTTGTATCCCCAGGGCCCAGTATATTGCTTGGCATATAGAAGGCACTAAATAAAAGCCTGTTGATTGATTGATCTAACTCAACCCCTTTATTTTACAGATAAGGAAACTGAGACTCAGAACAATTACTTGAATTTGCTGAAAGTCTCATGGCTGGTTAGTGGTGGAGCTAGGACTAGGCCCTTATGCATTTGTCCTTTATTATTCTGAACACTTATTTGTTAGAGGTTTTAGATAATACAACAATTGGATTAGGTGCCTATATTTTGTCATGGCTTTGTAGTTTCTTCTGTGTTCCCTCCACTGGAGTAGTAATTGTCTCTAGTCTACGTAAGAGATTTGCCTTTGTACACACTTAGTTAGATCATCATAAAATACACAGAAGATCTTATGTTCAAGTAAGATCCCCAGAAAAAAAATGGTACTATTTTCTTTTCTGCTCAATTAAATACTGCTGCTTTTATCAAGGAAACATAGTCCACATACTGTGGAGTCATCCTTGGAGACAATTCATTCTCTCCCTGTTTCCAACAGAAAACATCAAGTTGAATTTTAAGATTCATTTTCTACGCTAGCTGATCTAAAAAAGATTTTCCCCCTTTGAATTCAGAAGATAATAGCATTATGCAAGTCTATGGAAGAATATAATCCAGGAAGATTATTAAGCATTATAATGTTTTGGAAAGCATATTTGTTTCAATGATTCATTTAATATTTTATTATACAGAAAGTGATTTCTAGCTTGATCATAACAGCCTATGGTTGATTGTGTTCTGAGCAATTTCAACAGGTCTTTGATTGATCTATGACCTCACTGTTGTCAGTACTGTCCTCATCAGATCAAGTCTCATCAACCCTCAGCTTTCAAATCCTATGCAATTGGTTATAAGTCCTGTAAGTCCTTCTTGTGATGTCTACTCAATGTCACCTTAATCCTTTCAATCTCTTAGAGTTGCTAATGTAGCATTCAGGCTATATGCTGTCTCTCCCTTTCCATACATGGCCAGACTGTCCCCTTTTGAAACTGTAAAAGGCCTGTATCAAGATCTGTAGGTGGTTCAGTGGGTAGAGCATAGGACCTGTAGTCAGGAGCTCTGACCTCAGATACTCACTAGCTGTGTGACCCTGGGCAAGTCATTTCACTTCTATTTGTCTAATCCACTGGAGAAGGAAATAGCAAACCACTGTGGCATCTTTGCCAAGAAAATCCCCAATGGGGTCATGAAGCATCGTATACAACTGAACAACAACAACAAAGATCTATATACAGTGACATACTGATATGAGAGATGTGTACTTCCAAAATGTCAGCTCATCTGTGTTTTGGTAAATGGTACATCCCAGAGTCAGAGAAGAACTTAGAAGGTCATTCAAAAGCAAACATTTATTGAGTTAACATATTAGGTTTAAAAACAGTGAAATAAATAACTCTAATTTAGCAAATTAATAAAATGTTCATTTCATTAAGCCAGTTACATTTTCAAACTTAAACTTCTTTTCAAAAGAGTAAAAATTACAAATGATCCAAAGAACAAGAGAAAGATGCATGGTGAATATAAACTGGTTGTTACACACCTCCGATGATGATTTTGGCTCAAAGGATCACTCATTGGTTCACAGAACATGGCGTTGAAAGGAGAGGCAGAGATCATGTAGTGCAATCTTCTCATCTTATATGGATAAGGGAATAGAGGCCAAGACAAGTTAAATGGTTTGTCCATCAACAAGGACATACAAGACTGGGAAAAGTGAGGGGGAGACAAAGAGATGACCAACCTGGGGCACTGGTAACTACCTCGACAGCAGCTCCTCCATGGACTGAGTGGAATTTATGGAAAGACATGAAAATGAACACAAAATAAATCACATAGTATTGGAAGGTATGGAAAGGCTGTCGTTTATACAAGTGGAGGTAACTTCACTGTTGAGATTTAATTTTTTTTTAATTTAACTTCATTTAACTCGTGTCTTGTTAGCTTATCTGTAAAATGGGCATAATCATATTTTCCCCACTCACCTCTATACCTCTGAAAGTTACAGATTGAATTTATTGTATATTTAAAAGAAAGGCACGATGTTTGTAATAGAGATGCACAGTTTCATGTACAAGTCTCTTCTGTCATACTATGCATAGAGCGCACACACTCTTTTATTGGCTGTTTGTTAAGTTCAGAAATTTTAAAAATGCTGAAAAAAGCAACATGCTTTCCCAGGTGGTTTTGAGGAATTCATTTTATAAACTGTTAAATGCTATAGAAATGTGAACTCTTCTAGAAGGCACTCGCTGTATTTGGGGAATGAATGACGGTTCCTGTCCTCTTCAGCCTGATCTCCCTGGACGGGTCTTAAGATTTCAGGGAGAGAGCGTGTATGTAGTTATGACGAGTACCTCCTTCCAGCGCCTTAAACCAACACCTGGCTTTCCAAGTTTCTGTAGTGTTCTTGGCTCCCTGAGGCCCCGTGTTAGCTGCCTGATTCCTCTAAAGCCCTGCCATTCAGACATTATAATAGTTCATATTCATATAACGCTTTACTATTTTAAAAAACACTTTCCTCCCAGAAGCCTTGCAACGTTAATGCTAGTGTTATTATCTCTGCTTTAGAGCCGCTGTTGTTTTCCCTTCATTCTCAAAGAGGACCAGCGACGTTACAGGGCTGATGTCTTGACTTGAGTGTAAACCGCACCGAAGTGAGGCAGAGCTGCCCAAAGTCATCAGCCTCACTCTCTCTTCCGGGGTCATCAAAGTGCAGTGGCAGGACAAAAGTCAAGATGGCTGGTGACGGCCCAGGATGTAGTGGATGACCTTGGCCTTTCTAAACTCAGGCCTTTCTCAGGCCTCAATCTGTCTGAGGCAAAGCCCATTCGATGACCAAGGGCTAAGAACTGAGGCTGGGTTAGACAGCTGGGTGGGGCAGGGGATAGGAGCCCTGGGCCTGGAGTGAGGAAGAGCTAAGTTCAAATCCAACCAAAGACATCTACTAGCTGTGTGACCCTTGACAGATTACTTAGCCTCTGTCTGCTTCAGTTTTCTCAATTCTAAAATAAGGATAATAATAGCCCCCACCTCTTAAGTTTTTTTGTGATGATCACATGAGACAATATTGCCTGGCTCATACCAAATGCTTAATAAGTGCTTCTTCCTTTCTCCTCTACAGGTTCAGAGAATGCAAGATCCCTGAAATCAGGGACTGTTTCATTTCTGTTTTCATATACAACAGGGCCTTGTATATTTTTCTTTTTCTTTTTTTCCTGATGAACTGATGGAGAAAATTCCCGGTAAAAGAAAACAAACAAAAAACTTCCTCTGTCATTGTAGGTGAGCAGGACATGTGATAAGATGGGCCACCTGGAGAAGACGAGTGGGAAGTCAGACACCCTGGGTGCTACCTATCCCCCTCATAAGAGATGTAGGTGAAAACACTGGCTGGCTCAAGTCTGGCAAGCTGGGCCTGGCCATGGCATTGTGCAACCCCTTCCAATGGAGGGCACGGGAAGAAAACTACGCAGTTACCACCATCAAGCTAACCCATATGATGGGCGGGCACCTGTCTGTGGATCGGATGCAGTACAACAAAACACCATATGGAATTCATCAGTTATGGAAAGGAAATGGGTATTTATTAAGGGCCTATACTATGTTCTAGGCACTGTGCTTGGCACTTTACAAAAAATAGGTGGTAGATGTCATTATTATCTATTTCACGGTGGAGGGAACTCAGGCAGACAATGGTTAAAGTGACTAGCAGAAAGTCACAAAGATGGTGTCTGAGGTCACCTTTGATCTCAGGTCTTTCTCACCCTTGGCTAGCATTCCATCTACTGAGCTGCCTCTGATGTGGCCACAGAACAAATTTTAACAGCAGCCTTCCTCAGCTGTTAGACCACGAGCCGATCAGGTTACTCTGACTGAGTGGGAATTTCAGTGCCAGAGAGTACTAATATTGGTCTATCGTTGCAAAAGAACCCCCAACAGAGGAACTAGACACTGAAAAGAACAATCTATGCAGTTGCAATGACTCATAAAGGGGAATTGTTTGTAGGATTGCCTAGGAAGAAACAAAAGAAACACCCTTAAGCAAAAATTTCCTTCTCCTCCTCCCTCCTTCTCCTCCCCCTCCTCCCTCCTCTTCTTCTTCCCTCCCCTCCTCCCTCCTCCTCCTCCCTCCTCCTCCTCCCTCCTGTCTCCTCCTTTTTCCTCCTCCTTCCTCCTTCTCTTCCTCCTTCTCCTCCCTCCACTTCCCTCCTCCTGTCTCCTCCTTTTCCCTCCTCTTCCCTCCTTCTCCTCCTCCTCCTCTTCCCTCTTCCTCCTCCTCCTCCTCCTCCTTCTTCCTCTTCCACCTCCTCCCCCTCCTCTTTCTTCTGGATCCACTTCTTAAGGGGAGACAGACTTCAACTTTGGAAACCTCTACCTCTCAATGAGAACAAAGATGCTCGTCTGGTGCTGAAGGACCATAATCAGTTAAGCTAGTAAAAATGAGATAGAAAAAAAAATTATAGCAAATTACAAAGCAATTCAAGGTAAACTAGGAAAAGAAAAGAAAAACTTGTCAGAAATTAAACTTCACATAACTGATCTCCCTTGTCAAAGTTCATCCCATAAGTAGTAACCACATGGAATACCAAGGCCGTTGCTGATAGTGGGGTTTCTCCTCCTCAAAGTTCCCCCTGTTAATAAGCATCCCAGAGATGAAGGGGAGAAACAGAATTCCATAGTCTTCATGCCATACAACTAAATCCAACCCTTTTTCATTCCTTGATCAGCCACTATCGGCTTAGATTTGGCAACATCAGTCTTCCTCGGGAGCATCATTAAGGATCTGCCAAATCTTAACGTCAGCTTCCCTTCCCTCTTCCCTTCCCTTCCACCATGGTTTGGGAAGATCTCATCTTACTCCAGCCTGACTCTTTAAGGGGAGATAACAGTAGAGGGAGTCATAGATTCAGACTTCATAGGAGGAATGGTGGTATTCTTACAGAGGCATACTTCAGAGGAATGCTGGTAGGAAGCAAGGGGAAGAGTACACTGGCTTCTCATTCCCTCCAGCCTCTGGGCCTAAGTGACCAGCCAGGAGGGAACCTCCAGTAAGTCTTCACAGCTCATTAAAGCAACTGCTTACTCATGAATTACTTACTTACTCCAAGGTCTTCTTCAATTCAGTTCAGTTCAATTAATTAGGTGCTTACTATGTGCCAGGCACTGTGCTAAGTGCTAATCTGATGTGATCCTTTGCCCCAGATCTAATACTTAATAATGATTGTTAGCATTTATAATAATAATAATATAGTTTATAATACTGATAGCTAGCAGCTAGGTGGTGCAGTGGGTAGAGCGCTGGGCTTGGAATCAGGAAGAGCTGAAATCAAATCTGGTCTCAGATACTTATTAACGGTACAACCCCTGGGCAAACCACTTAACCCCAATTTGCCTCAGTCCCTCAAATGTAAATTGCAAATGCACTACAGAAGGAAATCGGCTGACCATTCCAGTATCCTTGCCAAAAAAACTCCATGGACAGTGTCCACGGGGTCATGAAGAGTCAGACGAGAAGGAAGGGCTGAACAAAAACAAGCATTTGAGGTTTGTGAAGTGCTTTACATACATTACTTCACTCGATCCTCACAACGACCCTGTGAAATTGTAAGTACCATTATTATACCCATCTACAGATAAAGAAATTGAGGCTGAGAAGTGACCTGTCCAGAGTCACACAGCTAAGTGTCGAAAATTATCACGAGACAGACTTTGAACAGTCTTTTGACTCCAAGTCTAGTATTTTATCTACAGCCTACTACCTCTCACAAGACCTGACAACTAAAACAGCTTTTCGCTGACTCACATTAACTATCCCCCAGCTGTGATTTCTGCTCTCAGATCATCTGTATACAGAAACCTTGACCAAACCCCTGGACTCAGGAGTTTTCCAGTGCATCTATTCACTCCTCCATACAAAGGAATATAGATCCGACTTGTCTGTGGGCACCAGACATGTCCAGTCATGGAAAACTGCCCCTATCTGGTAGTCTGACTCTAAATAAGAATGGCGAATTTCTGTAGCCCTCGAAAGTTTACAAAACATTTGTCTGCCCATTATCCAGTGAGTTATGTAGTGCAAGTATTATAATAATCCCTATTTTACAGATGAAGGGACTGAAATGCAAAGAAATTAAGTCCCTTTTCCTACAGTTATACACCTAGTAATTATAAGAGCTGGGACTCAAACCCACTTCCATTGGCTCCTAAATTCCTACACAACTCTGCCAACAAGTTCTGACTTTCATATTGGTGGGCGGTTTTGTTTGTTTGCTTTTGGTGGTAGGAGCCTTGGTCCACAGCTTAATGGCTAGGCAAGTGACTCACTAATGCTCTATTGGGTATTTGGGGTTTTTCTTTTTCCTCTGCTCATCCAGTCAGAACAGGAAGCAAGACTCCAGAGTAACAAAATTTGATGGGCTTCAACAGCGCCTTCCAAGAGGAGTTGTCATTTTTTTTAAAACCTAGGCATAGGGATTGCCTGGAAATCCTTTGGAATCCTAGGACTTAGAAATTTCAGTTACAGGATGAATCTACAGTTCTGAGCAAGTGAATACCTCTGATGAGCTGAGAAGATTGTTATGAAACCAGAGCAAGGAAGTACCCTGCTATAAAGCTAGCAAAGTGCTTAGGAATCACAGAATCTTTGAACCTTAGACTATTAGAGCAGGGAGAGACTTTTAAATACTTAGTGTTAACAAATGGAGCTTAAAATATCTCAAAGCCAATAGGAAGCTTAAAATTATAGAATATGGAGACTAGAAAGACCTTAGAAAACTAAACTCCTTCATTATACAGATGAGGAAGTAACTTCAGAAAAGGCAAAGGATTTTACCAATATTGCATAGCAAGTGAGTCATCAGCTTGCTTTAATTAATAGTTGAATTAACAGAAATTCATGTCTCTTTTTGAATCATGGGCCTGGAATAAGCTGTGGCCCATAGCATATTGGACTAGACACTAGAAAAATATTACCTTTGCAGAGGGCTTCACTGAAAGTTTGGATAGATAGGTAGATAGATAGATATAGATATAGGTATAGATATAGATATAGATATGGATACATGTACAAACACATTACACACACACACACACACACACACACATACACACATACATGTCTAGTCCCTATATATCCCTATATTCTATAGGAGTAACTTAGCTGGAACTGGTCCCTCCCTGCATTCCTGTTGTATCTAAGTTTCCATTTAGAGATATATTTAGCAATAGCCAAAATCCTATTTTAAATCTCGGGATTCTGCTGACCGTGTCTTCCTTTCTCTAAAAAAACTTTTTGATCATGGCTTCCTTTCAAAAATTTTTTTTATTTTCCCTTGACCCCAACTCACAAGTAGACAAAAGGCAACTATCTTCAGGGACTTAGTGACTCCTAATATATTGGGAGTTATTAGATTTTCTAATAAGCAACTAACGTTCATTTCCCTTTAACCCACAGAGTCAAGGCACATGGAGAATGAACTTTTTGCAGGACTTACAATAAATGACAAACTTAAGAGGCTACTAAAGTAATGTATCATCTCTTTGGTGCTTAAAGTATGGATGAGAAGCAATGGGTTTTGGCAGAGTCCTAAAAGTCCCTAAAATTCCATAACCTAATTCAAAGTAGTTGCTAATTTTATATACTCACAAGTTAGAAAATCATTCTTCAAAGAGCCCTGAAATTAGAAAAATATATATATCCTCTATTTGTTTACTTGGAGAGTTGTTCCAAATTCCTAGCTTATGGAGCATTGAGTGTCCTGGGATCTCCAGATCCCTGGCCCAGTTTCATGAATCATATTATATGGTAGGAGAGCCAAATTTCCTTTGGAACATCTATAAATAAAGGGCTTCTTCTACAGACAATGAAATAGGAGTATTTTTTCTGACAAGCAAGCAAATGTGAGCTCTATTTCCCAACAAGACTAACACCAATCTTATGATTATTATTATGAGGCTATTGCTATTTTTAACAATACTAACAGTAATGCTTGTGGTTGTTGCATTTTCACAGCCATTTCAGATGGAAATCCCAGCTGCTGTTGAGTCCAAAATTTCCCCCACTTCTGAGGCTGCTTTTAACAACTATAACATTAATAGTTATGTTTGTAACTGTTGCATCTACACACTCATTTCAAATAGAACTGCCAGCTGTTGTTGATTCCAAAATTTTCCCAACTCATGAAGCTGGGAGAATGTGAGAATTTTGTTTGTATTCTATACCCAAAATGTTATTTTGGCCCTAATGCTGGGACCAGACTAGAATGCAGATGTACAGACCCACAATAATGAATGTATACTGTATTTCTCAGTTTAGCTCAAGAAAGGACCTCAGTATCTGGTACCTTATCTTGCCAGGTGATCATCAAAATTTTCCTAAGAGAATTTAAATGGAAACTGTTCAGTTTCCTGGCATGGTGCTAGTATACTGTCCATGCACCAATGCATGGATTGTCAGTGCAACCAAGCATGCAACAATGAAGTAATAATGGCTCTATAGACCTTCAGATGATACACTGCCAAGGTAAGTGAACTTACCCACAGAATTAAAAATTTCTCCATTTGCTGTAACTGATGGTTCCACATATGGATGGTGTAGTACTAGTGGTAAAGAACCTCTGTATTCTTGGTGTTAATTGTTAGACCAAAATTAACACAAGCAGCAGAGAATCAATCCATACCCTGTTGCATCTCAAGCCTCAGAGGCTGCATTGAGTATACAATTATCTGCAAACAAAAAGTCACAAACCAACTCTCCCTCTACTTTAGTCTTGGCTTGGAACCTTTTCAAGTTAAATAATTCGCTATCAGTGAGGTAACTGACCTTGATGCCATTTTCATATTTGTTGGATGGGTCTGACAATAAATATTAAGTGTATATTAGGAATATATATTATATTAACAAATAAGTATATACTATGTACCAGACATTGTGGTAGTTGTTGGTAATACTCTCAAGACTCAAATGGATCTGTGACCTTATAGATTTGGAAGTTCCCTCCAATAATGAAGATTAAAATTCATCCCATGTGACTCTTGTCCATGTTCTCCAGGAAATTCATAGGGCTCCACACAATATGCTACAAGCCTTCTTCATTTAATCCTGACTTTATAAGGGTACCAGTATCATAAATTTTTATGTCTGTTTGTCAGTTTTCTCATTGGTTATATGTTGCAGCCCGCTCACAGCCATCATGTACCTCTCCACTGCTCTTTGTGTTATATTCATGTTTAATTCTTCACAGATCTGTCATATTCCATGTCTTACTGTCATATAGTAACACTAGTTGAACGTTGATGCTAAAAAGATGGACCGTTACAAATATGGGAAGCTTGGGAACATTAAAGAAGCTTTACAATTTCTCAAAGCAATTCAGATTGCTCTCTTCCTGTTCAACTTTGGGCCCAACCCATCATCCATCAATACAGTCTCTTCTAGATATACATGTTCCAGGAGAAGCTCTATAGATTTTCCATCAAATGCATGTTGAAATCTGGGCAATAGATATTCTGCATCCACTTGGTCTTTCCTCTGTGGATGGAAGACAAAAACAAAGTAACCTATAACCTTGAAAGTACACAGTTGTACACAGGTAAGTTCTGGTTTTTTTCCAAAACGATAATTTTTCTAAGTTCTGTGTTGTTGTTTTTTAAATGATGATTCTTCCGGTTTGGCTGGAAAATAAAGTATTTGACTGGAAAGGCCATTAATTAGACTTTGTCACTGGAAAATCTATTGATATAATGGATTAGTAAGATAGGTTAGAACTTGATTGTGAAAAAGCCTTGAATTCCAGGCTCAGGAGCTGAGGGTCTATTCTATACCAATGGAGAAACACAGAGCAGTAGTAAACCTAGCATTAGGAATCATGTTTGCAGTGCTAAGAATGGTGACTTCCACTGGTAAGAAGTGATAGGTAAGTACTACCCTCTAATCAATGGGTTCTTTTGTGTATATGGCAATCCAACTTAAGTGCTACTTGCTTTGATGATATAAATTAATTGGTCCAGATTATATTATGATCTTACCTGCTCTTGCAACCATCTTAGACTTCATACCAGTGTGAAAGTGGTATGATTCTATGTCAATTATGCTGACATATAGGAGATACAGTAGAGAGAGCAGGGGCTTTAGAAGTCATAATACCTGGTTTTAATTCCAA
The DNA here is from genome assembly GCF_011100635.1 of Trichosurus vulpecula. Lineage (NCBI taxonomy): Eukaryota > Metazoa > Chordata > Mammalia > Diprotodontia > Phalangeridae > Trichosurus > Trichosurus vulpecula. The sequence goes on along the minus strand of NC_050575.1, from coordinate 4,033,247 downwards.
CTCTATCACAGATTTACTAAGTGACATCAGCCAAGCCTCCTCTAGGTCTCAAGTTTCCTTAAGGCAGTTAGACTAGATGATCTTTATGTCCCCTTCCAGCTCTGGTACTCTATATTCTATGAAGCAAAGGTTCTTCCCAGCTCCAACAACCTATAAACATAATCTCTTTTTTTTCAGTTGTAGAGAATCATGAGAAAGCTAGAAGAATCCTGGGTATTATATGGGTGGGTGAATAGATGAATAAATGAAGGCACAGATATATTTATGGGAGGCAATGTGAAGTGATAGAAAGAATAGTCTTTATCCATAAAATGCAGATCATAACATTGGCACTGCTTACCTCAAAAAATCATTCTGAGGAAAGTATTTTATAAATTAAGTGCTGTGTTAATCAACAAAGGAAAAACAAAGCAATACTTGCCCTCAAGGAACTTATATGCTATCAAAGGAAAAATATGTCCACAGGCAGCTATAGATATAAAAATAGAAGATAGATAGACAGAAATCGATGACAGATGATAGATAGATAGGTAGATGGATGGATGGATGGATGGATGGATGGATGGATGGATGGATGGATGGGTGGATGGATGTATGGATGGATGGATGGATGGATGGATGGATGGATGGATGGATGGATGGAAGGATGGATGGACAGATGGATGGATAGATGGATGAATGGATGATGGATGGTCAGTGAAAAGTCCTGGAGGGGAGAGATGGAATATTATATAAGAAGACAGTAAGGAGGACAGTTTAGCTATAAGTTGACCATTTTGAGGAGGAGTAATAGGTAATAAATTTGGAAATAAATTCTGGAGCCAGAGTGGAAAAGAACTTGAAAATGTCAACCAGATGAGTATGTATTTATTTGATCCCAGAGGCAAGAGATGGTTACCGGACCTTTCCAAATAGGAAAAGCTAATGCTCAGACACATGCTTTAGGAATATCACTTTGGCAGATAGAAGATGTATTAGAGAAAGGATATGCTTGAATCAGGGTAAGGTGGTTGAAAACAATTGTAATAGTTTGATTTAAAGATGATAAAACTCGAAGCAGAGGCAGCCAGTGGTGCAGTGAGTAGAGTGCTGGTCCCAGAGTCAAGAAGACCTGAGTTCAAATCGTACCTCAAACATTTAATGGCTTGCCTCAGTTTCCTCAACTATAAAATGCAAATAATAACACCTACCTCACAGGGTTGTTCTAGGGATCAAATGAGATTTTTGTAAAAGTGTACAGTGCCTGGCACCTAATGGGAGCTATATAAATCCTCTTCTCCTCCCTTTCTCCCAATAGGGGTGATGTCTTTGTAAGTGGAGAAAGAGAACCAGATGTGGAGGTAAAATCAAGATCAGACAATTGATTAGAGGTGAGGGAGGAGCAAGGGGAGGTAACTTTGGAGAGAAAGGAAATGAGTTGTGTTTTGCAGAGTTTGATATGTTGACAGGACATCCAGTGGGAATTATCCAATTGGCAGGCTAAAGCTGGGGGTAGGCAGGGAGGGAAAATGAGGGTTTGATGTATAGGTCTGGGTGTCATCTGCATAGAGATGATAATTTAATCTATGGGAACTGACGGGATCACCAAAAGAATGGGTATATAGAGAGGAAAGCCCAAAATAGAACACTCAGCAGTCAGGACATGGTTAATGATCCAGCAAAGGAGACTGAAAATCAATGGCCAACCAGATAGGAAGTGAGCCGGGAGAGAGAATGTGGCTAAGAGGAAAAGGTGGTCAGAGAGATCAAAAAAGATTAAAACTGAAAAGGGCAGTGGATTTGTCAAGAGATCATTGGTAACTTCTGAGGGAACATCTTCAGTCGGGTGATCCAGTCAAACGTCAAGGGATTGAGAAGTGAGAGGAGAGAAAGGGAGGAGATGAAAAGTGTAGAGAGATCTTTTCCCAAGGTTTGGCTCTGAAAAGCTTGGTAAGAAAGGGGGATAATAGAATGAAAGAGAGAGTTTTGTTTCTTTACAAGGAAGGAGGTCTAGGCTAGTACGTAGGTAGCAATCAAGCAACGGGTTAACATTTATTAGGCACCTACTAAGCACCAAGCACTTGCTAAATCCTAGGGAACAAAAGATAGTCCCTGCCATGAAAAGAATCTACAATCTAATGGGGGAGACAACATGCAGACAAATATATACAAAACAATCTATATACAGGGAAAATGGGAAATTACTAACAGGGAAGGCACTAGAATTAAGAGTGATTGGGAAAGTCTTCCATCAAAAGATGGGATTTTAGTAGTAACTTAAAGGAAATTAGGTAAGTCAATAGGCAAAGTTGAGAAGGGAGGTCATTCCAGGTGTGGGAGACAGCCAGAGAAAACGCCTGTAGCTGAGAGATGGAGTTGTTGTTTGTCCATTCTTGGAGAGGACCATAACTTTAGGGAGGTAATGCCATGATGCTCAGGTGAATTGGATTTAAGTGAGGGAGGGCTGCACAAAGTATCTTGTTCCTGGAATAGCAAGGAGGCTAGTATCACTGGATCAAAGAGTACATGGCTAGCAATAAGGTTTAAGAAGGCTGGATAGGTAGGGGCAGGTTATGAAGGGCCTTGAATACAAACCAAGGATTTTATATTTGATCCTGAGGGCAATAGGGAGCCATTGGAGTTTATTGAGTATGGGAGTTACTTGCCTAATCTCTTTTACTTCTAATTCAATTCCATTCTTCACAGAGGTTGGTTCCAAATCTTCTCTACTCTCTTTAAGTTTTCCACGCTGTCCTCTTCTCCTGTCTCTTTGTTGAGGACCTAACTTTATACCTTACCAAGAATAGAGAGATCATTTACCATGCATCCCTCTTTGTCCCTTCATTATGTCTTAAAATCTCCTTGACATCATTATTCATTCTATCCTTTATCCCAACATTCCATGAAAAAAATAGCCCTTATTCTTGCCAAGGTCAGCCCTTCTAGATGTAACCTTGTTCCCATCTCCTCCTCTCTTCTCGACCAGATTGCCCACTTAATCTTCACCCTTCTCTCTTTACCCTTCAATCTCTTCCTATCTACTGGCTCCTTCCCTGCTGTTTACAAATATATCTAAATCTCCCCCATTTTGTAGAAAAAAGCAACACCCTGAGTGAGCCCTACTATCCCCTCAAGCTTTTGTCCTATGTCTTTCTGTGAAAGCCAAATTCCAAAAGAAAGACGTCTACACATTCTCTACATTTTTCTCTTCTCTCATTCACTTCTCAACCCTTTTAGATCTGATTTACGACTTCATCATTCAACTTAAATTGCTCACAAAAGTTGCCACATTTGATGGACTTTTCTTGATCCTCATCCTTCTCAATCCCTCTTTGATATTTGACCCTGTTAATCATCCTTTCCACTGAATATCCTGTTCTCTCTGGAGCTTCTTCACACGGTTCTCCCCTGGTTATCCATTCACCTGCCTTCCTCTTCTTTTACAGTTATCTTTGCTGGTTCACAATTCATATCACGCCTTCTCTATGAGTTTACTCCCCAGGTTCTACTCTCTCTCTCTCTCCATGATTTCATTTAATGACCTCATCAGCTCATTGTTATTGTTCAATCATGTCCAACTCTTCATCATCCCTGTGGACCTATCATCCATGGGGTATTCTTGGCAAGCATACTGGAATGGTTTGAAATTTCCTTTTCTAGTAGATAAAGACAAACAGAGTTTAAGTGACTTGCCCGTGGTCACTAGTAAGTATCTAATACTGGGTCTGAACTCAGATCTTCCTGACTCCAGGCCCATCATTCTATCCACTGAACCATGTAGCTGCCTCACACTATATTGGTAGGTTTGACTAAAAATCAAATGACTGAAGACCACGGTTACATTCTTTAAGGCCAACCTGGTGGCATGATGTGAGAGTCACTGACCTTAAATAACTCATTCTAGCATCTGCATCTCTGGTTTGGGGTCTGGTTATCTCAGACCCAGTTAATACTCCCTGCCTAACTGGAATAGTTTCCTCTTTGGAGCAACTATTCTCTTGAATCTCAACTTGGATAAAGCCCTTCTGCTCTAAAAATGTTTCTTGCTTTCCAGTCCTGTCAGTTGTCACTGTGGACGCCACTTCGTCACTCCCCAGTAGGGGGGCAGAGACCCAGTAGCTCAATCCATAAGACTGGCAGTGAAAGGAATCAGCAGTGACTGACGAAAGGTAGTATATAATTAAGGGATAAATTGTGTGGTACAGACTGTGCTGTCAGTTGACATTCACATCAGTCACATGTGATTATTTCAGAAGGGAAACTGTCACATGTCAGAAGCTCATGTTCTGGCATTTCTGAAAGTGTGGGCGTGACCCAAAAGGACAATGAAAAAGCTAGACTGTCATTATGAGGACTAGGGAAGCATCCTACTCCATAAACACTAGTTGGATTGAAGTACATAGTGAGTTAACCTCTATGGCACCAAGAAAATCCCTGAAGCCCAGAAGATCTGGGAATAGCAGGTACTGACCTGTAGTGGACAAAGTCTGAGATGATTTGGGAAAGTCCCATGCTTAGGTAGGAGGCAAATGATCATGCATCTCAGGTATTATTTAGAGAGGAACATAAAGTTCACTTGTGGACCACATGTGTTACCACTTGTGGTAAATGAGGCTCCCAAATAATTGTGAATCATATAAAAATGTAGTGGAAGAAAATATATGAATGTAAAGATGTTATGGTGCTATAAAATTATAAATATGAAGCATACAAGGAAATCTGAAGAGTTCTATTTGAACTTATGTGGAACAAAATCGGTGGAACCAAAACCATATGTATAGACTCAGCAATATTTTTGGAACAGTTTAAACTACAGCAACAACATTGCAAAAAATGAACAATTTGAAAAGACAAAAATTCTAATCAATGCAATAACCAACCAGGATTCCAGAAGGCTGATGATAAGGAATCTCGCTCACTTCTTGCTAGAGAGGTGAGGGGCTAAAAATAGTCCAAAACTAGAACAAGACATGACCATTTGGGGCAGCTTGGACATGACCAATGTGGGAGCTTGTTTTGTTTGCCAGTGCATGAGTGTTACAAGGTTTTTATTTTGAATTTTGCTTTTCTTTTTGCAGTGTGGGAGTAGGGAAGAGGGAGAGAGAAAAATGCTTGCTAACTTAAAATAAATTAAAAAATAATAAAGGAAAGGGGATTGGACCAAAAAGCTAATATTTTTGAGAAAAGAAGGGAAGAAGGAATGGGAATTAAAAGAAGAGAAAAGAAATGGGGCCAAGAGTGGTAAAATTTGGACATGTCTGAAAGGAAACATGAAACGAAAGTAATTTACTTTCTCATTTCTAAGAAAATGATCATGTCAGCAAACTCCAGTGGCTCCCTATCACCTCCAAGATCAAATATAAAATCCTGTATTTGGCATTCGAAGTCTTTCATAACATGCCAACACCCCCCCAACCTTTCCAGTCTACCATTGCAGTGACAAAGGCCTCCTTACTATTTTTCAAATAAGATGCTTTGTCTCTCAACTCCATACGTTTTCACTGACTATACCCCCATGAATGAAATGCTTTCCCTTCTCACCTCTACCTCCTGGTTTCCCTGGATTCCTTCAAGTCCCAACTAAAATCCCACCTTCTACAGAAAGCCTTTCCCCATCTCTCTTAATTCTACTGCCTTCCTTCTATGGATTATTTCTAGTTTACCCTATATATAACTTCTTTTGTATGTACTTACTTGCTTATTGTCTCCCCCATTAGATTGTCAGTTTCTTGAGAGCAGGAACTGTATTTTATCTTTCTTTGTATTTTCAGAGTTTAACACAGTGCCTGACACATAGTAGGTACTTAATAAATGTTTATCAACTGAGTAATTTGTTATTGGTTTATTCATTTTCTTCTACATTTTAAAAGCCAAGAGTTTAGGGTAAGGGACATTTCCCTCTTGTATGTTTATTTGTGTAGCAACACCTCTAGGCACATTCTCCCAGCCCTCCCACAGGTAGGGTTCTATGGACTTATAAAGCAATATTGTTCCTGAGCCCCCATCCATTGTGTTTACCCTCCCCCAACATCAACTGTCTGGTTAACATCAGTGAACTTTTAGAAGGCCAGAAGCTGTGAAAACATTACCTAAGTTAGGGGCACACTCTCCCTTCTGCACACACTCAGTCCCTGGGGAGGGTGAATCCAAGGTAGTAAGACACACATATAAAGAACAAATGAGGGCAAATGGTGCCTCATGATTTTTGGCCCCAGGAGTCCTTTTCTCCCCTCCCAGTGTTTCCACTACGTTTGAGTCTAGGTATGGCATTGACGATGGACAAATTGCTCTCTTGGTCAGTTTGGCTAGCTCCTTGTATGACGTGGTGTGTCATGTGATAGGGCCATTCCTAATCTAAGTCATGTTTCAGTGCTAGATTCTCGCTAGAACTAGCTGCTATTCCATTGACCTCTGCTGCTGATTCCAGGTACCGATGGGACCTCGGATGGATTGTGAAGCTCTCAGTATAGTAATTTAGTGAATTCCATCTCCAGATGAGGAAATAACAAACACACGCCCAAACAAACACAAACACTGTGTGTTCACATTCATGGTAGCTGGCTGCGAGGTAGGGTACACTGCACCTTCTTCATCTGGAAGTGCGTTGCAATCCTCCTTACCAGGGAAGAAGCCACTAGGACAGAGGGTGAGAGGTCCCCTGTTTAAATCTCTTGTGTGGGAATTCAGTTGCAGTTCCTCAGTCAATTAGAAAAATCCTTACTATTCCACAACATCAATAAATGAGTTGTCCATGGTCGTACCAGTGAGAATCAAAGAAGCAGTTTGGGCTTAGGTCTTCTGACACCCGAACAACTTCTAATTCCGCTGTATCACACAGGCATCAATTTATTGTAAGTGGGGTGGGGGGGAACCATGAAAACAAGGAAGGGGCAACTGTAGGGAAGAGCACTCTAAAACCAGCATTCAACCCCCACTCATAGCCAGCCGGTCACCCAACAACCCTTCAAAATGTTAGATTGAAACCAGGTACCATATATAATTTACCCTGAAGGGCAAATCTGAGCATACCCTAAGACCCAGGCCCCAATGAGCTGGTCCTCCCTTTACATTTAATTATCTTTTTTTGGTTCTAATCACTATGTCTTTTGCTAGATTTTCATCTATCCCGCTAACTGTGGGTGTATTCCTAGGCTCTGTCCTGAACCCTCCTATCTTTTTTCCCCTATTCTCTCTTACTTGGTGATTTCTTTATTTCTATAGTCCAATTGTCATCTTTATGAAGATAGAAAGATAGAAAAATAAACATAGATCGCTGATGAGTAGACAGATAGACATAGATGATAGATGGAGATAGATAAAGATGATAGAATATGACAGAGGATAGACAGACAGACATAAATATATGATGATGATAGATAGATAGATAGGGCAGTTATTAAATGTTTTTATATGCCAGGGACAGCATGTGTCATTGCCAGGGATATAAATATAAGCAATCAAAACAGTCCTTTCCCTCAAGTACCTTACAGTCTAATAGGGAGGAGGCAATACATAAAGAGGAGAGGGAGGTAGGGAGGTGGCCTGGTTTGGAGATGGCTGGGAAGGGGAATATAGGCTGAGTTCCAGGCAAAATAAGGCCAAAACTCATTAATCAGAGCTCCGTGCCTCTGGGACAGTAGATGCCTTTGGTTTTGAGTGTGTGGGTGGATAGATTGGTGGAGTTGGGATGGGAGGGGAATAGTACATTAGCAAATGTCCATGATCATGGGGTCATAAATAACTAGAAGGAACCCAAGGGGCCAACTAGACCATCTGCCTAATTTTACAGAGGGGTGGCTGAGAGCTAGGTTGAATAAATGAGTTGTCCATGGTCGTACCAGTGAAAATCAAAGAAGCAGTTTGGGCCTAGGTCTTCTGACACTCGAACAACTTCTAATTCCACTGTATCACACAGGCATCAATTTATTTTAAGTGTGCGTGGGCGGGGGGTGGGGGAACCATGAAAACAAGAAAGGGGCAACTTGTAGGGCAGAGAATTCTAAGACCAGCATTCGACCCCCAAATCAGCCTCTGTCAGGCTGTGTGACTTTCCCACCCCAAACCTCTTACCTCATCAGCTTCCTGTATGTAAAACCAGGTTAGACATCACCATTTCTGAGATCCTTCCCAGCTCTAAGAGTTTACCAGTTTCCATGTCTATGGTTATCGTTAAGACCCTATGTTAGAATCACAGAATTTAGAGAGACCATGAGGAGAGCACCAGCCTCAGTGGTGAGTTGTCCAGCCTCTGAGAGATATTTGCTGTGTGATCCTAGATAAGATACTTAGCCTCTCAATGCCCCCAGGCAACTCTAAGACTACAGGTTGTCCAGCAAGTCCTGTCCAAAAAATAAATATAAAAATGTAGGTAGGCAGATAAGGGTGTGGTATCCAATGTACAGACACAACTGACAGAAATATATGTATACAATGTTGGACTTTATGAGAAAAAAATTATTGGTTTTGCTAATTCTGTCTCTTCTTTTAAAAAAATCTTTTTATGTGAAATGATTCTCTGGGAGGGCAGAGGGATACAGAGAAAATTTAAGTGGTATGAAAACAAAATGTATCCATCAAAGTCTATGCTTAAAAAAGAATATAGTTAAGAAAGGGCACCATAGGTTTGCAAAATAGGACATGGATGCAACTGTTAAAACTTATGGAGCGAGAAGAGAGAAGCTTATTTCAAGCAAATGCTCCTATTTTAGAGCTTGAGATAAGTGAATGAAAATGGTATGTAAGTGGCTGAAACTATAGCTGTCAACACCTAATCAAAATGCTTGGAAGTAGATTTTCAGACATTTTGTGCCATTCTGAGATTCAAAGCAGGTGCCCTGGTGCCAGGGCCAGAGCAAGTTCCATGGCTCTGCCCTCTTCTTTGCAGATTTTAAACCAGAAGGTGAAAGCAGAGCCTTTTTTTAGGGTGAACGTGTTGGCTGCCAATCGCTTGAAGGAGTAAGCCATTACTAACTTCAGGAATCTGCAGACAGCTACAACCTCCTGCTCTTAAAAAAGAAATCACAGTTTTCAAGAAGCTCCCCTCCTGGCCCTCCCCCACCCAGAGGGCTCTGGAAACTTAGGGATTGAGACACAGCTTGCTGAAAGTTGTCGGCCTTTACAACAACAGTCAGAGTGACTGAATAAATCATATCCTATTATCCAGTGGTCCCACAAGTAGGATTATATCTTAAGGATGCCATTGAAAGGAAGATAAAGGCTAGGTGGTGCAGTGGGTAGAGGGCTGGATCTGGAAAAAAAGAAGGAAGGAAGGAAGGAAGAAGAAAGGAAGGAAAGAAGGACAAAGAAGAAAAGGGAGTCCAGCAACTCAGGTACAAGCTTGTCTAGTTGAGTCCATGCTCCACATGAGAGCAGAGGAAAAGAACACATCCCATCACTCAGGATGCAGAATAGATACACATTTCAAATGCAGTCACTGTGGGAGTGTGTTTTGTTTGACTATGCATATATATTACAAGGATTTCCTGCCCCCCCCAACTTGTGGATATGGGGAAGTGGGAAAAAGAAGAGGGGTAGAGAAATTAAAAAAAGAAAGGAAGGACATTGAAATGTGCTTAATGCACAGAAAAGAACATAAGGAAGGCGAGAAAGAATGACAGAGAAGTAGTACACCTCTTAAAGTTATATGTTGAATTTATTATATATATATATATATATATATATATTTAAAGAAAAGCAAGCTATACATTATAGAGACCTGCAGTTTCATATACAATATTCTGCTGCACATTTGGAATTGCCCATTTTATTTTATATTTAAATTTAGAATAAAAAGTAAAATTTAAAAATAAAAAGGAGCACAGCCCATATTCTTCCTGCCCACCACCTCCATGACGAAATGTCTAGAGAGACTGAGCATACTTCTGGTGACACAAAAGAGTTCAAACAGAGACCTTACTGAAAAGCTATCTGTGTTCTTTGAACTGACACAGCTCCCTGCCCCTCCCCCTTCCCAATAATTAGAGTCCTTCAATTGCTCAAGCTTTCGCTTGACATAGTCAGTTAACAAGAACTGATTAAGCTAACTAGGCATGGCCGGGCACTGTACTAGGCACAGAGGACACAAAGAAAGGCAAAAGCATGGTCCTTGCCCTCAAGGGGCTCCCATTCAAATAGAGGATATAACATGGAAACAACATGTATCTGTAAGATATATACTCTATAAAATGAAGGACAAAGAAATTCCCACCGCTTCAAGTGTTGAAGAAGAGACTCGACAATCATATGCCAAGTCTTAAATTCAGTAGAGAGGACTAGATGGGAGGTAGAGTCACATCTATGCCTTTTGAGGTCTTTTCTAATTGTAAGCTCCTATAACCGATGCCTCTAACCATGAGGTTTCAGGCATGCAGGGAGGCTGATGAGGGAGATATTTAGGGACCAGATGGTCCTTTCGTGTCCCTCAGGTCAGATCACATATATGCCTCTCTGTCTCACCTGATATATATCTGGCTCTGCCCAATAGGCTATTTGGTTACTACTGCTTGTGGTGGGAGGATTGAGAAAGGGTGGTAATGAAGCAGAGAACATTTCAAGACAAGTAGAATTCCAGGCACACCAATAACTTATACCGCTCTTCTCACCAACTCACTCATAGAAAGGAATGCTAAAATTAATTAATATTTAGAGCAAATCCCTGGAAACTGGGGTGGGGGGCGCGGGTATTAGTGTCATAGAATGTGTCTCCTTTCACAGCTTGGGAACACTAGCTGCAAGGACTTGGGGAAATTCTTTCACTCCTCTGAGCCTCAGTCTTTTCTTCTATAAAATGAGGTTAATGATAATTCCTTCCCTATGACCCTCATAGGGCTGCATCACTTTACAGTGGATCCTAAAGAGATTTGCCAACTGTAAAACAAGAAACAAAAATAAAGAATTATTAAAAACAAATAACCTCTTGCCTATCCGATTCAATTGCCAAACAAAACCATCACTCTAAAAAGTTTGTTGTTGTTGTTGTTTTAAAATATGTATTCATAAATGACCACTGGCAAGCTGTTTACTGCCTGTGTTTAATGATCTGTTTATTAGTCAGGGTCCGTGTCTGTTAACACGTCCATGAGGCAGTTTACCTCATTAACCATCAATTTGGATTCCAGTTTTGGCATTAACCATGCCTAAAAGTAAATGGCCGCAGACAGTTGATTTTATGGCCATATTTTGTCTTGTGGAGGCAGAAGTCTGTAATGAGAGTTGAAGGGCTGCAAACAATAGAAATTCCACAAAGTGTCTGGATTGAAGCCCAAGTCATGGGGCCCAGGTTCAGGCACAGTCATCACTGGATTTCTAAGCTTGTAATTCTGAGAAATGTAGCTTGGCCATAGAGAGCACAACTGGCAGAGGGAAAGAGAAGGGAAAGGCAATGATGTATCACACACAAGCACAGATGAAAAACCCACTCATAAAAATAAACAAGTTAGCTCTGACCAAGGAACGAAAGAAAATTGGTTTTAAAGAAAAGATCATTAAGTCAACTAAGTGAGAATAACTCACATTTCAGCAACTGCTGGGAAGGTGTTCGACCTGATGGTTTCTGAGCACATTCCAGACGGAGTGTTTTATAATCTACCACCTATGACTTAAATACTGCACTTGGAGTCACAAGACCTGCATTTGAATACTGACTCCCACATCTAGTTGATGTCTGTTCAAACAATAAATAATTTACTTCTGGAGCCTCAGTTATTTATAAAATGAAGATAATAACTTCTGCCCAAGCTTACCTGACAGGATTTAAAAAAAAATAAATAGACTTTTACATGCATCTATTTAACAGCCAATAAAACCCCACTATCACAAACATGTATAGTCCAGCAAGAGAAAAACAACTTTTTCTCAATCCTTCTTAATTCTAGTACCTTCCTTTTGATGATTATTTACAATCAATGCGACATGTAGCTTGTTTGTGCATAGCCGCTTTCATGTTATCTGCCCCGTTAGATTGTGAGTTCCTTGAGGACGAAGACTTCTTTTTGCCTTGCTTTTTGTCTCCAGTGCTTAAGCACAGTGCCACGTACACAGTAGGTGCTTAATAAATGCTTATTGACTGACATTTGACATTCTTGAAAATGGATGTCTCTCTCTGTATTTGAAGTTCATCACTTCTCTAGCAGGAGGTTAGTGGAATGTTTTATCTTCAGTCTTCTCTACTGGTAGTCTATCATCACATTGATTAAAATTCTCAACTTTCTGAATTGTCTTTCCCCAATAATGCTGTTATCACTGTACACAGTTTGGCTCACTTCACTCTGCATCAGTTTATGGAAGGCTTATAAGTCTCCTCTGAAACTGCCTGCTTCTTATGGCACAGTAGAATCCCATTACATTTATATGAATATATATGTGGACACATGTATATGTATGTGTGTGTATATATACATATATACACATATGTATGTATATATGTGTGCATGTGTATATATATGTATATATACATGGACACACATATGTATATGCTTAGACATTCCCCAATAGGAGGAAAACACTTTAATTTCCAAATTCGGCTATTATAATATTTTGGTATATTTGCTACAAATATTTTTGTATATTTGTTACCTTCTGCTTTATTTCTTCGGGGTATAGGCCTAGTAGTAATATGGCTGGGCCAAATGTTTGTGCATATTTTGGTAACTTTAGGGACAGAGTTCCAAATTGCTTTTCAGAATGGCTGAACCAACTCACAGCTCCACCAACAAGTCCCACCAACATTTGTCATTTTTTCTCCTTTGTCATCTTTGCCAGTCTGATGGGTGTGAGGTAAACCCCTTTAATATGAATTTCTCTGATTATTAGTGATTTAGAGGATTTTTATAAGGTGCTTGGTATAGCTAGGATTTCTTCTTTTGAAAACTGAATATTCATATCATTCGATCACTAATTTATTGGAGAATGGTTCTTACTGTCAGAGTTGTTTTGAGAATCAGATGAGATAATGAGTGTGAAAGCATTCTGTCACCTGCAAAGTGCTAAGTAAATAGATTGTTGGTATTTCATATGCAGCCATCTCAGTTTCCCACCTGGTTACCATAGGGGATGGAACTGGTTCTTTTGGTTTTTCCATCTGTCAAGTTAGAATGGAAGGAGAGAAGAAAGATTTAGTTAGAAGATCTTTAAGATGCCTTCTAGCTCTGACATTTTTTGAATTCATGTTTCAAAGTTCCCTTCTAGCTCTGACATACCATAGTTTGAAGTCCCTTCCAGTTCTGACATTCTCTGATTATTTTTTAAGTCATCCCAAGGCTCAGAATGCTGTTTGGTAGTATTCTCTGCCATTTTATGTGCCTTTCCATGTTTTTTGGTTTACATATGTTGTGAAACAATCTGTCATTTTCTCCATGAAATTTTTGGGGGGTGTTCCTCAAAGGCATGGAGGAACATTTATATCATCCACAGCATGCAGTACTGGGCAAAACATCTGACTCAAAGAAAGTTAGAGCCTAAAGAGACCTTAGAGACCGCCTTGTCTAGCTTCTTCATTTTACAAAGGAGGAAACTGAGACCCTGATTTGTTGAACACTTTTCCAGTAAATGACAGAGTTAGGATTTGAACCTACATCATCTAAATCTATTTCCAGTTTTCTTTCCATTACACTCCTACTGTCTCCCAGAGAGTCATAGAACCAGAAGATGTCAGAGCTATCATCCAGGACTTCTCTCTGGCATTTGTTATTGATGACCATCCCTTCCTACTAAATATTCTTCCCCTTGGTTTCAAAGACATCCTTCATCTCTGAATTCTTCTATTCCCTTCACTGGCCCTCTCCTCCTCATTTGTGCTGATCCCTTAAGGTAGGCATTATCTAAAAGTCAATTAATTCATCTTTATTCTTTTTTCTCTGTATTTTCTCCCTTGGCACTGATGTCCAAGGTTTGGACTATGTAGACTCTATGTAGATGACTCTCAAATCTACTATTTCCTACACTGACATTTGTTATAAAATATAGCTTTTCATTTCCAACTGCCTAGGTATATTGCCAGCTAAATGCACCCAAAATTGAGGTCGTTTCACTTAAATATACTTTTTTTAAAAAATAAATTTTGTCTATTATATCACCACAGTTGTCCCTTGTATTCCTCTCTCCCTCCCAGAGAGCCATCCCATATTACAAATTATATTTTTAAGAGATGGAAAAAAGTCACCACAACTGATCAATGCATTGAAAAAGCCTGAAAACATATGCAATGTTTAAGACGTCTGGACCTTTCACCTCCATGAAATAGTAGGGCAGAGGTGTCTTCTCATATCTCTTCATTCAAGTCTTGCATGATCTTTATAATTTTGTTACATTTACTTCTGCTTTCCATTTATGTTGTTGTGTTTACTGCATATATTGTTTTTTAGCTCTGCTTCCTTCACTCTGTATCAGTTCATAGAGATCTTCCTATACTTCTCTTCATTCATCACGTATATCATTTCTAAAAGTGCAACAGTATTCCATTACAGTCATGTACCATGATTTGTTTAGCCATTCTCCAGTTGATGATCATCTCCTTTGTTTCCAAATCTTAGCCATCACAAAAAGTACAACTAGAAGTTTTTAGGAATATATGGGGACTTTTTTCTTATCAATGGCTTCTTTGTGGTATAAGCCCAGTAACAGAGTCTCTGGCTCAAGGAGTATAGACACTTCAGTCACTTTATTTATATAATTCCAAAATGATTTCCAAAATGGAAATGATCTAGAAAAATGAAACTAAAAGAGGACAAAGAAAGGGGAACCTGAGCAGGATTTCAGAAGACTTAAATATAATAGATCTGTGGCAGTTACTGAAGAACAAAAAAGGATGTGTTTGTGAGCTTTGTAAGGCACATTTAAAAAAAAACTGACCGTGTTCTGATAATATAAAAACTCAAAAAATGCAAGAACGCAAAAAAGTTTAAAATATCTTTAAATGACCACAGTGCAATAAAAGTATAATTAATAAGGGGGATTTAAATAAAGATTCAAATTAAAATGGAAACTATATAATTTAATCCTAAAGAGTAGATGGGTGAAAGAACAAATCATAGAAACAATAAATAATGTCATCAAAGAAAAAGACAACAAAAAAGCAACATGACAAAACTTTTTGGAAGCATTAAAAATAGTCCTCAGGGGACAATGTGTGTTTCTAAACACTTCCATAAATGAGAGAAAGAATAAAGAAATAAATTGAGCATGCAACCAACAACGAGAAAAGCAATACATTCTAAAAAATTAACACAGAAATAAAACTCTGAAAATTAGAAAGAAAATTGAAAACAAAAAAATTAAAACGATAAATACAACTAGCAACAGTTTTTTTAAAGTATTATTTATTTATTTAATATGTTTAGTTTTCAGCATTGATTTTCACAAGTTTGAATTACAAATTTTCTCCCCATTTCTACCCTCCTCTCCACTCCAAGATGGCATAAGTTCTCACTGCCCCATTCCCCAGTCAGCCCTCCCTTCCGTCACCCCACTCCCCTTCATTGTCTTTTCCCTTACTTTCTTATAGGACAAGATAGATTTCTATGCCCCATTGCCTGTATATCTTATTTCCTAGTTGCATGCAAAAACTTTTTTTTAACATCTGCTTTTAAAATTGTGAGTTCCAAATTCTCTCCCCTCTTCCCTCCCCACCCACCTTCCCTAAGAAGGCAAGCAATTCAACATAGGCCACATGCATATCATTATGCAAAACCTTTCCACAATACTCATGTTGTGAAAGACTAACTATATTTTCCTCCTTCCTATCCTATCACCCTTTATTCAATTTTCTCCCTTGACCCTTTCCCTTTTTGAAAGTGTTTGCTTTTGATTACCTCCTCCCCCATCTGCCCTCCCTTCTATCGTTCCCCTTTTTTTATCTCCTTCCTTCTTCTTTCCTGTGGGGTAAGATACCCAATTGAGTGTGTGTGTTATTCCCTCCTCAGGTCAAATATGATGAGAGCAAGATTCACACATTCCCCCTCACCTTCCCCCTCTTCCCTCCCAACAGAACTGCTTTTTCTTGCCACTTTTATGTGAGATAATTTATCCAGTTCTATCTCTCCTTTTCTCCCTCTCTCAATATATTCCTCTCTCATCCCTTAATTTTATTTTCTTTTTTACTTATCATCCCTTCATATTCAACTCACTCTGTGTCCTCTGTCATACACACACACACACACACACACACACACACACACACACACACACACACATATATATATGTATATTCCCTTCAGCTACCCTAATACCGAGGTTTCATGAATTATACACATCATCTTTCCATGTAGAAATGTAAACAAAACAGTTCAACTTTAGTAAGTCCCTTATGATTTCTCTTTCTTGTTTACCTTTTCGTGCTTCTCTTGATTCTTGTGTTTGAAAGTCAAATTTTCTATTCAGCTCTGGTCTTTTCACTGAGAAAGCTTGAAAGTCCTCTATTTTATTGAAAGTCCATATTTTGCCTTGGAGCATGATACTCAGTTTTGCTGGGTAGGTGATTCTTGGTTTTAATCCTAGCTTCATTGACCTCCAGAATATCGTATTCCAAGCCCTTCGATCTCTTAATGTAAGAAGCTGCTAGATCTGTGTTTATTCTGATTGTGTTTCCACAATACTCAAATTGTTTCTTTGTGGCTGCTTGCAGTACTTTCTCCTTGATCTGGGAGCTCTGAAATTTGGCGACAATATTCCTAGGAGATTTTTGGGGGGGATCTATTTGAGGAGGCAATCGGTGGATTCTTTCAATTTCTATTTTGCCCTATGGCTCTAGAATATCAGGGCAGTTCTCCTTGATAATTTCTTGAAAGATGATATCTAGGCTTTTTTTTTTTTGATCATGGCTTTCAAGTAGTCCAATAATTTTTAAATTATCTCTCCTGGATCTATTTTCCAGGTCAGTGGTTTTTCCAATGAGATATTTGACATTGTCTTCCATTTTTTCATTCCTTTCATTCTGTTTTATAATATCTTGATTTCTCATCAAGTCACTAGCTTCCACTTGCTCCAATCTAATTTTTAAGGTAGTATTTTCTTCAGTGGTCTTTTGGACCTCCTTTTCCATTTGGCTAATTCTGCCTTTCAAGGCATTCTTCTCCTCATTGGCTTTTTGGAGCTCTTTTGCCATTTGAGTTAGTCTATTTTTTAAGGTGTTATTTTCTTCAGTATTTTTTTTTAGATCTCCTTTAGCAAGTCATTGACTTGTTTTTCATGGTTTTCTTGCATCACTCTCATTTCTCTTCCCAATTTTTTCTCTACTTCTCTAATTTGCTTTTCCAAATCCTTTTTGACCTCTTCTATGGCCTGAGACCAGTTCATGTTTTTTCTTGGAGGCTTTTGATGTAGGTTCTTTGACTTTGTTGACTACTTCTGGCTGTATGTTTTGGTCTTCTTTGTGGCCAAAGAAAGATTCCAAAGTCTGAGTCTGAATCTGTGTCCATTTTCACTGCCTGGCCATGTTCCCAGCCAACTACTTGACCCTAGAGTTTTTCAAGGGGGTATGACTGCTTGTAGAGAGTACTTTGTCCCACGCTTGAGAGACTGTGCTATTGTTTTCAGAGCTTTTTCTATACAGCAAGCTCTGCCACACCAGTGCTACTCCTCCCCCAAGAATGACCAACCCAGACCCTGACTCAGATCTTAAGCACACTCTGCATTCCTTCTCTGATCTGCCACTTAATTCCTCCCACCAGTTGGGCCTGGGGCCAGAAGCAACTGCAGCTGTAGTTCTATAGCTGCACCACCTCCACTGCCCCTGGGGCAGTGGCTGAGCCTGAACTTCTTTCACTCTTTCCCCACAGTTTTTCCCACTAACTTTCTCTGTTGTCTTTGGTGTTTGTGGGTTGAGAAGTCTGGTAACTGCCACAGCTCACTGATTCAGGGCACTAGGGCCTGTTCTGCCTGGCTCCTGGTTTGGTTGGTCGGGGCACAGCCCACGCTGGGTTCTGCTCTGCTCTGCTCCCAGCTCCATGAGAGATAGACCATACCCAATGACCATCCAGGCTGTCCTGGGCTAGAGCCCTGCTTCCCTCTGCTATTTTGTGGGTTCTGCAGTTCTAGAATTTCTTCAGAGCTATTTTTATAGGTGTTTGGAGGGTCCTGGGGGAGAGCCCTAGGCAAGTCCCTGCTTTCCAGCTGCCATCTTGGCTCCCCCCACTAGCAACGGTTTTTGACAAAATTAATAAAATATATAAACCTTTGGAAAATTTGATAAAAAAAGAAAGGAAAATCAAATTGCCAAAATCAAAGATAAAAAAGAGGAACTCACAACAAATGAAGGAGAAACAAAAGAAATTATTGGAAACCATTTTGTTCAATTATATAGCAATAAAAAGGATAACTCAAATGAAATGAATAAGTAGTTACATAAAAATACTAAGATTGTCAGACAAAGAAAAATTGAAATCTCAATCTCGGGAAAAGAAACTGAACAAGTCATAAATTAACATTTATAATTATTCATTGTTCTATGATTTGTTTTTTGACTTACTTGTTATTTAAGACTTCATTACTAGGACTCCATTTTGGTATATGTCCTTTTTTGGTATTCCATGAATTGTTTTTTTTTCAAATTGTGCTATGCTTCATTAAGGAATTGTTTATTATTTCTGCCTTTTTACATTTATTTGAAATATCTCTGTACCCATGGTCAATTTTTGTAAAAGTTCCATGTAGGGTTAAGAAATATGTATGTTATTTAGCTTTCCCATTTAGAAGATGCCATTTATTTTTAGTAATTGTTCCTCTAACAATTGGTTCAATTCTATGCTTTCCCTTTTGTTTGTCTTTCTATTAGATTTTTCCTAATATGAGGGTGGAGGGCATTGAAGTTTTCTACCATTATTGTATGACTAGCTATTTCTTGTAATTAAGTTTATTTTCCCTTTGTCAATTTAGACCTATGGTATTTGGATCACATAAGCTTAATACTTATATTGGTTTGTTGTTTATGACACCTTTCAGTATGATGTAATTTTCTTTTCTGTTTATCTCTTTTTATATTATGGATTCTTGTACTTGCTTTGTCTGATAGCATGATTGAAATGCCTGCTTTTTTGTGTTCACCTAATGCAAAACAAATTTAATTCCAGCCTGTCATTTTTCTTCTGTGCATATCTTTAATTTTTAGTTGTATTTCTTATAAACAACAGATTATAGGCTTTTGTTCTCTTGTCCACCTTTCATTCTCATTTTACTTCATTATTTGATAATTTTCACTTAAAATTATGAAGAGTTAGGTTTCCTCCATTTGTGTCTCTACTATTACTATTTTTATGAATTAGGATTTTTTCCTCTCTGTCTTCTAAGAAAATACTTTGTACCTAAAATTATGTTTTACTTATTCTACTTTCAGGCAACCCTATGCCCAAAGGTTCTCCCGCTCCTCCTCAAACTGCACTCTATCTTGTTTGTCACCACTTTTCTTAGTTTTGGAGTTTTACTTAATTCATTAACTGCTTTTTTCTTTTCCTCTTATACTTAATTATCTAATTCTTCCCTTCTCCCCCTGCCTTTTACTCTCAGTTAAGTAGAAAATTAAAATTCTTCCCTCTTTCCTTTAAACTTCTATTTGTTAAGGTTATTTTCTTTCATTTTTTATACTTTCAATCTGAAAAAAGGATTTCTTTTTTAATTAACTAATTTTTAGTTTTCAACTTTCATTTCCATAAGATTTTGAATTCTAAATTTTCTCCCCTTCCTTCTCTTCTCTCCCTCCCCAAGATGATGTGTAATCTGATATAGGCTATACATGTATGACCATATTAAACATATTTCTATATTAGACCTGCTGTAAAGAAGAATTAGAACCAAAGGGAAAAACCACAAGAAAGAAGAAACAAAAATAGAGAGAGAAAATAGTATGCTTTGATTTGCATTCAAACACCATAGATCTTTCTCTGGATTTTCCATCATGAGTTAAGAAGGATTTCTTTGCCTTGTTCTCTCTATTAATTCTGTTCCCCTTATGTCACTTCTAAACTTTTATACTTTGGTTCATGGTGTTTATACATCTTTATGCCTATTTGTTTCAACAATCTGGCTAGTAGCTGTTGTGGGGGTGAAAGCCCAACAACAAGAACGCTACCAGCATGCTGCAAAAGCACAGGTTCTTTTGATCTGCTTAACTAAGGAAAGCCACGTACATTGAGGGGTATGAAAAGCTTACTTTAATTCAGCATACATATATCATTCACTTAGTTCAGGGGAAAAAGCCAGCACCCAGAACTTCAGAGCAAAATACAAACAAAGTACAAACATCAACAGACAGACCTTGTCTGATTCAGATCCCTATACATAGTTACCAGAGTTCAACAAAGTCTCAGCATCCGGGGTTACAAGCTGGAGGGCTCCTAGCTACAGCTGCCCGGAGTCTCTGCAGCAGCACACCAGCGCAAGTGAGAGCCCTAAAGAAATGGCTCTGTCCTTTCTTCTTATAGGGCTTCAGATGTCATCATACATCATCTGAATGATCGGAACTTAGGCTGTTACGATTGGCTCTTGAGTTAGCCCCTCCCCTTAGGACCCTGGGAGGTTCAAATCCACATAGGTTAGGTTAACACCTAATAGGGGTTAGAGCCTGGGGCTTAGCTCTTAGTAAGACTCAAGAGGGGCATGGCTCTGGAGCTGGCAACTCTCCTTAGCCAGCCCCACCTTGGGCCCCTCCCACCCCAGTCACCAATCCACACCCACATAGGTTCCACACCTAATAGGGGTTAGAGCCTGGGGCTTAGCTCTTAGTAAGGCTCAATGAATTACTCAAAGGAGACAAAAGCCAAACTCTTCAAGGGCATTTGGTCGAACCAAGTGTTAAGAGCCCATTTTGCTTACCAGCACACTATTTTGGTGTGCTTCTCGCAGAACTGAAGCCTCAAAAATATCAGTTTTGTGTTCTGTCTTCTAAACCAGTGGTGTCATATTCAAATAGAAATAGATGCCTGTTGCTGAATATTGACTTAGAAAACCACAAATCAATATTTCCTATGTTGTATTGTATTTTTATTTTGTTAAACATTTTCCAATTGCTTTTTAATTTCTGTCTTATTGCACTGTAGATATTTCCCCTTCTGCTCATTTTTTCTGCTGCACCTCACTCTTAGAGGAATGAAATCTCATAAAAGAAAGTGAGGATATATTGTGCCATGGTTAAAACGTCCTTGTGTACCTGATTGTGTGATTTAGCTCTACCTCCACCCTTCCTATGATCACTTTCCCATTTGCCATGGAATCTCCTATCTGGATCCATATCCTCCTCTTTTCTAGATATCAGTTACTCCTAGAGCACTGATTTTCCTTCTGGGGAAGGATAGCATCAGTAGAGGCACAGCTCTCTCTCAGTCTCTCTGAGTAACAAATCATTGCAAATTATACCCATTGTGAGATCTCCATCTTCCAGTTACAGAATGTATCTCTCCTCCAGGGGGTGTGTTTCTCAGTGGGATCCTCTCCCACCACTGATTCAAGTTCTTGTCCTTTCTTTTCCCCTATTTCAATTGCTCCCTTTGCCACCTCACCCATGCTTTTGTACCCCTCTTCTTCCTTTTTTCAAACCCAGACCTGCCCATGACTCCTTAGACCCGATATCAACTCCACCCATATCATCATGCTGGCAGTGTGTCTAATCCTGTGACCTCCTCTCTGATTAGTGGGTTCCTCTCTGAAGAGGCATTTTAGAAAGCACCCATGCTCTCTCCAAATCTAGACAAAACCATGATTTCCCAGATTTTCTTCTCCACCTTGTTTCTGAGTAGGTATTTCCCTGCTCACTTAGCTCTCCCCTTTTTAGCTTCTTTTCATATTGTCTTCCACCAATAGAATGTAAATTCCTTGAGGGTAGAAACTGCACATTTCTCTGTGTCTTCTACTTTTTCTTCCACTTATAGGTGCCCTCCCATTTTGCATCTAAGATACGCAAAGTGCATTGATTCACCTATGGGAAGGAACTGTGAGGTGTAGTCAAGGGTGTCTCAGGCTTGCTCCTCTGACACCACTTCTATTTTTAAAGTTCTGCTTCCATCATTATCTTCTTGTGCACTTTTAGAAAGAAATCCCTTAATTGTCCCTGTGTTATTGTTGTTGGTGATGTTGTTTTTTGAATTCCATAGGTGTCTTTCTAGTTTTTTCCATTTTTAATAATCTCTAGAGATCAAGTAATTTATTTTATTACTTGTTTTTCCCTTGATAGTTATGATTACTTACTTTTCTCGTGTTTCTCTTGTTTGAGGTGTTGACAAATTGAGTAATTTGCTTATATTACATTTTTTGAAGGACTATTTCAAATACCTCTCTTTCATTGTCTATTTTTTTTGATTAGGTTCAGGCTCATAGAGTATGCCATTTGGGGTTGCATCTTGATGGCCTTTGTTTTTCACAATATATAGTTCCATTCCTTCCTGTGGTTTCTAGTGGATACCAAATAGTCTTGTGTTATTTGATTTTGCTTTCCTTTATATCTCTCTTTCTCTTGGTCATATCAGAATTGTTAAATTAAGTCACTGTGTCTCTTGTACTTTGTGGCACAGGGTTTCTTTTGTTTTTTATTGGTGTTTCCACTTCACCTCCACCATTCCATCCTTATTTAGAAATTTTGAGAAATTGTTTTCTTGCAATATGGTGTTTAGGTTTTTTGAATTTTCATTACATTTTCATTCATTCGCGGAGCACCCCTCTCTAGCAGCCTCCACCCATGCTCTAGCTGGGTGAGGCTATCACCTTGTTGGGCTTCTATGCGTTTTGGTCTGTGGAGACAGTTGTAATCGCTCTACTTACGGTACATAATTCCTCTCCAGGAGAATTTTTAAGAGTTAGTGACGATGGGGAAAATAACTAGCCCTCCAGAAGTCTACATAAATGAATTATCAAAAGGAGAAGGGGACAGAATTGGATGGATTTATAATTGAATTCTATTAAAAATTCAAAGAAAACTTAACTCTGATTTTACACATGTTGTTTGTAAAAGTAGAAAAGATGACACACTGCTGAACTCTTTCCATGTTGCTGATGCATAGACCAGGGAGAGAGAGGTCAGAAAAAAATGGGTAGAATAAAACCTTTAAAGAATATTGATACGAAAATATCGAACAAAATATTATAAAACAAGCAATGGAATCTATTAAAAAGATTATGCACTATGATCAAATGAAATAATTGTCAGGAATTCATACTCAAAATAGACTCAATACTAACAAAGCTATATGCATAATAAACCACATTAATTTTTTTAAATCACATGATTTTTAACAATACAGAATTTTTTTTTTTACAAAATGCAATATATTTTTATATTTAAAAATGGGAAAGCACAGAAATAAATACAAATTGTCTTAATGTGGTATATAATATCTATCTGAAACCAGGGACAAGTATTATCTATAATGGAGAAATACTAGAGGCCTTTCCAATGAGATCAGGGACAAAGCAAGAATGTTCATTATTACCACGGTTATGAAATGTATTTCTAAAAATACAATAGCAATGACAAGAAAAAGAACTGAAGGAATAACTACAGGCAAAGAAGAAATAAATTTATCAATTTTTTCAGATGATAAAATTATTTAGCAAATCTTAGAAATTCAACTAAAATTAGTAGAAAAAAATTATAACCTCAGGAAACTGGCAGGTTATAAAACATCCCCACAAAAATCATTAGCCCTTCTATACATTACCAAAAAATTCCATCACTAAGACTTTTGAGACACAATATACATATATATGTATATGTATATATCAAATAAATCCAAGGTAATTGGGGGTAGGGATCAGGAAGTTTCAAGTAGAAGATGGTACTTGAGCTTAATTTGAAGGAAAGAAGGGATTCTGAGAGAATGTATGAAACATGACCAGTACAAAAACATGGAGATAGGATATGGAAAGCTGTGTTTGAAGAACAGAAAAATAGACCACTTTGGGTGGGCCATTGAGTATGTCAAAGACAGTGATGTTCAAGTACAGAAATGCACGCTTTGGCCAGATCGTGAAGAGATTTGGATGTCAAATGGAGATTATACTTGACTTTAAACCCAATGGTAATATGTATCCAGTGAAGTTTAAAAACTAAGGGAGTATGACACAGTATAAGGACCTTAGTAGCCTTCCCATCCACTAAATGAAGAAGCCCCAGGAAGCTCACATCCCCTGAAATTACCCTGTCAAAGTAAGACCTGAATGGCTCAAAGCTTGTTGTGTAGGGAACTTTGAATATCAACTAGCCAACAATTCCCTAGGCAGTCCCCCAGCATGAACCAGTACCAGTCCTTAGGTCCAAGCTCCTTGATCCCTCTCTCCAACACATGGTCCTGAGTAATACAAACAACCAAATAAAATCCCATCAAATTTAACTAGTTTTGGTGTCCCCTCCAACCTGCCAGCAGGGCACAGTGTTGGGCCTGGAGTCAGGAAGAATCATCTTCTTGAGTTTAATCCTGGCCTCAGACACTTACTGGCTGAGCGACCCTGGGCATGTCACTTAACCCTGTTTGCTTCAGTTTTCTCAACTATAAAATGAGCTGGAGAGGGAAATGGTGAACCACTCTAGTATCTTTGTCAAGAAAACCCCAAATGGGGTCATAAAGAGTCAGACATGATTAAAACCACCGAACATCAGCAGCAACAACCTGTCAAATGTGACTGGTTTCTGTCATCCCTGACTGCCCTTCACTGTGAGCATCTCCCCTCAGTAAAGCCAGCTAACTGTCTTGATTTGCTCTGCTCTTCCTTGTACTCTACTTTACTCATCTCATATTAAGACACATGATCAGATCTACACTTCAGAAAAATCATTTTGGCAGCTGGGTGGAGGATATTGACTGACCTGAACAGAGACAAGGAAAGGAGACCAATTAGGAGGCTACTGAAAGCTGCAATAATCCAGGTGATGATGGCCCAAACTAGGGAGGTTGCTAAGAGAATAATGAGAAAGGAAGAGATATGAGATATATGGAGAAAGAAATAAGATTTGACAACTTATTGGAGGATGAAGGAAAGTGAGCAATTGAGGATTTCTTTGAAGTTTCCAGCCTGGGTGACTGGAAGGATAGTGGTACTCTTGACAGTAACAGGGAAGTTTGGAAGAAGAGTGGGTGTGTGGAGAAAAAAGAGTGGATTTGTTGGGATATGGGAGAAACTGGTCAGAACACCTCTATCAATTGATTTTACACACTACCCCTTCCAAGCCCAGTTGATGAAAAAACAGAAGGAGCAGGTAATAGAGCCAATAAAGTGTTAATATATAAAACACACTTTCTTTCAAGGCTTTTACTGCCTTGCTATGAACATTTTGGTACATATGGGACTTTTCTTTCTGTCTGGCTGCCTTGGAGTATATGTTCTGTAGTTCAATTTCAGGGTCAAAAGATATGAACAGTGTAGTATTGTCCTTACATAATTCCAAATTCAAACATTTCCGTAATTCCAAATTCAAACATATTAACAATGTTATATTCCCCAAGAATCTTTTTAAATACTATATCCTATTCTGTTCATTTCTTTGTGGGTATGTATATCACAACCATATACACACAAGATACTCCAAGGACTGATTTTAAGATTACATCATTCATGACTTTCCCAAAACACCAGCTTTTCATCTCTCAAACAGAATTGATTTTGGATATTTATGATTTCTGTGTCATAGACTTGCAGAAGGTAGAAGGGACCTTAGGTATCATCAGGGGTGTGCTGGAGCCAGCTCTGAGAGTTAAATTTTCAGTGCGAACATTTACATTTCAGAAATTCTAAACTGTTACAAATCAGGGCTTTAAAATTTATTGCTTACTGATTGTCTAGACTTAAGAAAGTGCTAATAATGCAGATTAAACTTGAAAGTGTATGTGCATATGCTTTTCCCCTTCCCCCGGAGAGCTGATTGTTAAATATTACCAGCACATCCTTGTATTGCTCTACAAACATTACTTAAGCTCAGCAGGAGTGCAATAGAAGCCTTGGGGAATGAAGTCATCATCAGACTAGAGGCCTGGTTACTGTAGGCTAATAATATTAATAATAACTGGCATTTATATAGCACTTTAAGGTTTGCAAAGTGCTTTACATTCATTATTTCATTTGAGCCTCACAACACCCCAGGGTATCATTAGTCCATTCTGCAGATGAGGAAACTGATGCCGAGAGCTGAAGGTAAGTTATTGACCAACGGTCACATAGTTAGCAGGTGGGAAGGCCAGCACTTCAACCCATAGCTTCAGTCCAATGTCAGATCTCTTTTCACTACAACATATAATCTTCCAATTTTGGCAGCTCACCAGAAAGAATGGTTAAAATTTTGGGTAGTCTTTCCATGTTGCTTAATGTAAACTAGTTCCTTTTAAAAATCAAATTCCTCTGGATAGTGTTTCTAAAAGCCTTTTAATGCCCCCTTTAAAAATGAAAAATAAAAAGGCAGTTAGTTATATATACCTCATTAGCTTCACTGGATTCAGAGGTCTGTTGATCTGTTTTCCACAACAGATCAGAGACTCCTGAAGAAGACTCAGGTCCTAATTTTGACACTTTAGACAAGGGAGGCATACTCTGATTTAAAGGAATAAACTGGTCTTTGTACCTTAGAAAAAGCTCCAATCCTCCTTGAACAATGAGTTCATATTTCTGAACTTCTTCCTCACAACAGCCTTGTGGGTCTGGCATGGCAATTATTATAATACCCGTTTTACACACAAAGAAACTAAAACAGACAGTTGAAGTGACTGGCCAGAAACAAACAGCTAAAAAGCGTAAGGCATAAGATGTGAACGCAGTGTCCTGGGATCAATCAGTCAATTGGATGGTCAGCAAAGATCTGTTAAGCCCCTGCTATGTTCCAGAGACATGAAGAAGTCTCTCCTCTGGAGGAACTTACGTGTTACTGGTGGTGACAGCATGTTCATATGTAAATGTATAAAAAATAGATAAATTAATTTTGGGTGTGAGAGTACTAGCAGTTGGGAAGGGGAAGGAGGCGGGATCAGGAAAGCTAATGCTGAAGGCAGTCCTTAGCAGGCATTTAATAAGAAGTATGTTCCTTTCACTTCCCATTCCAGAAGTGAAGAATTTCACATGGAGAGGTGAGGAAGGAGTGCATTCCAGGCTTGGGGCTCTGCTAGCCCAAAAGCATGGAGATGTGCAATGAAGTCCATCAGTCAAACAAACATTTATTAAACACTTTCTATGGAGGGACCAAGTCCATGTGTGTGTGTGTCTGTGTGTCCGTGTCTGTGTGCACATGCACGTGTGTGTAAAGCAAGGCTGGTTTTGTTAAACTAGTCTGCAAAATGTAATGACAGTATTTTATTTATAAATTAAGTTATATATTATCATAATTATATACATATCTGTGATGTAAACATATATTATACATATATAGAATGTACATATATGATACTATGCATATGGAGAAACTGGGCCTTTAAAAGCCATACAAAGGAATTCATTTTATCTCATTTTTTCATCTTAAAGGCAGTAGAAAGACATTGAAGTTTACAGAGTAGGGGAGTTCAGAACTGAACATCAGGAAAATCACTTTGGCAACATGGTGGAAGGTGGAGTGTAACAGAAAGGGAATTGAGGAAGCGATACCACTGAGGAGGCCATTGCAATAATTCAGGTGACAAGGGAGTGAACTAAGACAATGGCCATGTAAGTGGGTAGACAATGGATGAGAGAGACATTATGATGGTACAACTCTTTCCTGAATACTGTACTGCTACAGACGTTTTTACTTGTCTCTGTAGTGGGGAGGTGGATGGAGGATGATAGGGGAAGGAAGAAATTGAATTGCCATGGGAACAGAGCATGCATACTTTGGCTCTAAGGGGAAAGACATGGAATACTCCAAGGTGACCCTTTGGTCCCCATAATAGGAGGACTAGGGTAGGGCACAGTTTTTACCAAAGAAGACTGACAACTAATCCAGGAAGAGTTGTCCACTCTTTTGTCCATAAGAACCAAGGAGAGATGCTTGCTTGTCTCTTACAAATCGGCTTCTCGGGTGGGACCCATCCAGTGCCAGCTCTTTCTTGATCTTCCATCAATGAGGAAAGGAGGTGGAATTTCTCTCCTTTCTGCCTTGCCAGCAGCAGCTATGGCAGTTATAAGCACATAGAAGAGAGGATGTGTCTGCCCAGGTGAATCTAGATTGACTCTCAAGTCTCTAGCTACCTCTTCTGCTTTGTGTTTCCTTCCCTTAGCACAAGTGATCAAACAGCAATCCCGAGAGATGAATTTTTCCATCCTTTGCGGTTACCTCATGAGCTCAAAAAGGTCCAGAGTCAGTAAATTGGGTGCTAGTTGGCCAGCAGGAGGTATTCCCTACAACTATGCCCTTATCAGAGGAGGTGACTAGCACCAAGAGGATGAGCCCCTGTATCCTTGGTTGTCCAGAAGATATAGACCTTGAACTGCTATTGAACAGTACAGATATTTGGGTTTTTTAAGCACTTATTTTGGGTGGCAAAAATAAATAGCTGTTCTGTACCTGATATCTATTACTGTGTACATTGGGTAACTTTTCTAGATGAGATCCTATTAATCCTTTTTTAAGAGTTTCTAGACATCAGTCGTACCTAAACTTTTCATAGTAGATGTTCTCCTGAATTCCACTTTGGGGTACAACTGTAACAATCCAGTTCCACGACCAAACCCTTTTCTTCTTGAGCCCAGGGCCAGGGCTCCTTGTGAGAGGGGGTGCCCCCATCCCAGCCTATGGGTGATATGCTAGAGGCTCACCTCTAATACAATTAAGTCCAGTAAACCCAAATGACAGATCTCTTTCTGGGAACTCAGCACATCTAAGTTTCTTTGCTTTCTTTTGAACTACCCTACTCGTCCTATTTTCAAGTGGGTTCAGACCTCCATTTGGAATGCCCTATGATATTTCGAGTATATACTAGAAGAAAACTGAGAAGACTTATTTGTTGCAAGGACCCATAAAATATTTTATCTGGCCTTCATCTGGATAGAACTGAATTATCAGGGCATCAGATGGAGAAATTTATGGTTACTTTATGGAGAAACCTAAGGAGATATCTTTATCCTAAACAATTTGGTTTCTTACCTGAGAGTGACAGAGTGATTTCCAGTAAATTCTACATTCTCTGTCTCTGTTGGGAAAATTCCTTATGCACTGAGAGTTCATTCAGCACTATACTTTGCTTTTGAAAGAGGAAGCTCATTTTTTCCTTTTATTTCACTTTTGTTAGTTATGTATTTTCAGTCTTAATTTTTTCCCCTTGCTAATTATTGTAAGCTGGTATAGGCCCTTATAAGTACCAACTAGGTGGTAAACTATGAGAACATTGTAAAATGTTGTTTGGTGAATTTGTATAATTTTGTTTGGGGGAATGATCGTAATCTCCACTCCCACCAACTATGGGAAGTCTGGTCATCACAAAGACTGGCCATTTAAGTGTTTTCTATGAACTATGCTAAATGCACTGCTTGCAACTCTATTCAGGAAATTTTTACAAACTGTGCCACATGGATTTTGTTGAGACTTTAGTGAAAGGCTCTAGGGGAAGCACTTGAAAGAATAATGCTTAAGCCTCTCCAGATCCCCAGAGAATTGAAGATGTGAACAAATGTGCCAAAAGTACCTCATTTGATTTGTTGGGACAGTAAATTTAATTTGGGAGAGGAGTGTAGTAGTAGGGTAGTATTACAGCACCTCCCAAAGAACTGAGCATGTGTGCTTTGACTCCCTGGAAAGGGACTCTACTACATGTACATGGCCTCTTGCTAAAGGGCATGCATGACCATAGTCTCCCTTTGTCACCATGACTGGGGGCCTGTGATTGATGGAATCAAGAAAGTCCATGGGCCATAAGGATTGTGGCATCTCTTTCTAATGTAGCATCTTTGCTGGAACAGAGACAAAGCTATCTTTCTTGGACCTTCCAATGGGGTGGGGATGGGAGAAAATTTATCTTCCATTTTTCTCCCCCATAAGCAACTATGATGATAATAAACATAGGACAGTGAGAACATATACTTCCTTGAGCAAGTCTGGAAATTGGATCACAAGTCCCTGACTTTCTTTTTTAAATTTTTTTGCACTTAATAGTATTTTTTTCCAATTACATGTAAAGACAGTTTTCAATATTCATTTTTGTAAGATTTTGAGTTCCAAATTTTGCTCCCTCCCTCTCTTCCCTCCCCTTTCCCCAAGACAACAAGCAATATGATATAGGTTATACATGTACGATTGTGTTAAACATATTCTTGACTGTTTCTTCTGCTGTGTATTTCCTTTCCTAAGCACAGATGACTGAAGAATGATCTTGAGAGTTGGATATTTACAGCTGTCAATAACCTCATAGTTTGAGAAGTTGGGAGTTTTGAGGCACTGAGTGGTATAAGGATATGATTTTTTACAAATGGAGCACTTCTCATAGAAGGAGACCGTTAACTTCAGGAGGGTTACTTAGTCCTTGGTTGGTAAGATCTGCAGTTGTTGCTCAGTGCAAACAAGTGAAAGTAAAATCTATTCTGCAGGCCCTCAAGTCTCCTGGGAGTCTTTCCTGCCTCCCAGGAGTGAATAATAGAAGTGATGGATTGCAATTTATATTTTCAGTTTGTGCTAATGTACATTTATGAGTTTTTTTTTCATTTTAATTATTCTTTTGTGGTAGAAGAAATAAATGTTTTCAATACCTGATATCTACTACTTTCTACATTAGGTAACTTTTCCAAAAGGGACCGTGTAAATTCTTTTGGAGACCCTAGACAGAAACCATATCTGAATTTTATTTAAGAGATTTTTTTCTTGGAGTTCTACTCTGTTATTGTTGTGTTTGTCCTTCATTTTCAAAGAGGACCATGACATCAGGAAAATGATGATGACTTGCAGTTGACTTTGATTTCAGTGAGGGAGGGCAGTGCAAGGTCACCAGCCTCACTTTCTCCTCCAGAGCCATCTGTGTCCAGTGGCCTGATATTCACCAGGATATTCACCTGGAGGTGGCCCAGGATGCAATGGGAGACCCTGTCCCTTTTAGGCTAAGGCCTAAGGCTCTGTCATGGGAGTGTATTAGGCAGAGAGTTTTAGAAAAGCTAGACCCTCTGTCTTTGGAGTCAGGCTCCACCTAGAACCAAACTGAATCCATGTGAGTCCATAAGAGAAGTCCCCTTTCAGAAAGGGACACCTGTGGGGCCACAGGTGACATTTCTATTTTCCATTATGAGCCATTAATTATTAGTAGGATGAGAATTAACTATTCAGTTATAAACTGCTTCTCAATCTTTAAAGAATTTGATCCTTATGTTCTGAAAATTGCAAATCTTCTTCTCCCTTAGCTCACCCACACCTGAATCATGTGGCTCTATTCCTCCCCCTTCTCTTTTAAAGAACTTACTGGAAGCAGCTGGAGGATAATTTGAATGACTCAGCCCAACTGCCCTGGGGGAAGATGGGAGCCAGGAGGAAAATGTAGAAATTCTGGCAGATGGCAGGCACTGATGCAAAAGGGCCCTGAAGTGTTGTGGGCAAGAAGAGGCAAAAGACAGACAAGCTACGTGGGGTTAAAGATTGAGATTCATAAGAAAAGCGTGAGAAGAGAGCACCTAGAGAAAACCCTTAGTGTGAAAGGGAAAGGATTTGTGAGATCTGTGTTGAACAAAGATTTCTCAGAGGGATGGACAGATTCTAACCCTGAGGTGTATTTTTAAGCTTTACTACATTTGAATGAGGCAGGGTCTCTGAAGTGGTTGCTCCATATAGGGCAAAGAGCTGGTGTCCTGGGGTACGTGGAGAGCTCCATCTGCTGGGGAGTGACAGAACTATAGATTCCTCATCAAAGGAGCTGAACTAGGAGTGAAGTTGTGGAGGATTATAGTGCCATTAACTAAGCCTCAGAAGAAGAGAGAGTGAGGTCTATGAGCAGTAACCATTACCTGCTGTGCACCAAGGGAAGCTACAAGATGCTGAGAGCTATGGGGAGCAGTAAACCCTGTCCTGTCTCCCTTCCCCCACCTCACCCCTTGCTGGAGCCTATCCCAAAGCTGTATCATAATCTCAAACACTGAACAGGTTTCTAGGGATAGAACCACCCATTGTGTGTCCATGTGTGGAAGGGGGCAAAGGGTTTTGACTGCCTGTGGGCTTGGATCTATTATTCAAGCCCTTCCTTTGCCCATTAATTTACCAATGAAATAGTTGTGTTTTAACCTTTGTGGGTCTATGTGCTTATAAGAGGAACTAGCAGCTCTCCTTAGTGAGAGTGCCAAATATGAACATTCCTAGTACCACTTGGGTGGGAGCAAAAACTCATCTAAGTGCAGTATCTCCCTAGAGGAGGAAATCTTTACAAAGGTTCTACTTATAAATCACCTTGTGAAACATGCATGCCAGGCAGAGCTGGTATTACTATGCTGATTTTATATCACAGGATCATTAGATTTAAAGACAAAAGTGACCTTAGAGGATATCTAGTCCAACTTTTCCTTCTTCAGATGAGGAAACAGAGGGCCATGGAAATTAACTGATTAGCCACACAATTAATATATATATCTGAAATTGCATTTGAAATTAATTCTCTCACTCAAAATTTAGTGTCCTTTTCTACTGGACCAAGGCTATGCTGGCAAATGTTTTACAACCAACTAGATTCACCAAAAAAAAAGTTTGCATACACATTTTAAAATTTTCATTATTAATATTTCTCCATCACTTTCTTCAGTTTAGACAATCGACAAAACTATAAAGAAAACAAGGATTTGTGGCATTTACCAATTTCCAAGATGTAAATGCTCACCCTGAAAATTGAATAAATAACTCTCACAGACATGAGCTGGCTCCAGCACATCCCTGTACTGGACCATATTGCTTCTCAGGAAAACAACAAGAAACACTCTATGCTAAATGTGGGTCTTGTAACCTTGAAACTGAAAGTTTCTTATACTGAGCTAGCCAGGAAATAAGAAAATTGAGGCTAGGAGAGATGAGGTAACTTAGAACTAAAGAAGGCTAAGAATTAGAAGGAACCTTAGAGATCGTCTAGGTCAATGCCCTCATTTTACACAAGATGAAATAAAGATTTAGAGATGTGAGGTGACTTGTCCAGTGCCTTGTCAGTGGGGAAGTCAGGTTCTAACTCAAGTGTTCTGAATTCATGTCCAAGGGGCTTTCTATCATACCTCACTGTGCATAATGGCTGGAGGATAAATCAAATCATTTTGTTGCTTTATTCTATGCATAGAATAAAAAAAAAAGAATAAGGAAGTTTCCACCACTCTCTTCCATTTCCCTCTCCTCCATTCTATCCTAACTGTCACTACCTTTCCCAGTAAGCAATACTTCCACCCCATCTGGAACTAAGCGGGAACTAACTGAGCATACCTTCAGGTTGTGCTGTATGCAGTGCCCAACCTTAGTGTTATAAAGGCATAGGTGAAGGTTGCCAAAATTCAAGTCTAAAGAATATATTCCAGCCACACTCCTCAAATGATAGTGTAGCTTTGACCCAAGTAGAACCTTAAGCTCCTAGGATCTGTCAGCCTCACAAAAGGAAGTAAAGAACAGCTCAGGGTTTAGCAATTCAGTGAAGGAGCATTAAAAGTATTGGGCGATGGGAGAGGAGGGACTTCGGGGAGTGAAAGCTGCAAAGATAGAGTGGAGTAGCAGCAGTAAGGGGAGTGGCAGGATCATGCCAAGGGAGCTACAGCAGGTAAAGAGAAGGGTGCTTCAAGACATATCAGGCTCCCTTGCCAGAAGATGGAGCCATAAGTAGTGTTCCAATCATGGTACAATCACCACAGAGCATGAATTGTTTAGGTAGTTTTCTTTTCCTCACATTAACATGGGTTTCCACAAGAGATTTGTACTTCTGTGTTTGAGAAGCACAGAATGATTTTATGGTTTTAGTTTCTCTTTGTTATTTACTTTGCTATTACGTCCCAATTAAATGCTTCACTATTTTAATATATGGTTCCTAACTAGTCATTGGTAGAAAACGCACTAAACGGAGGCTCAAGATATATTTGCATGATTTCTATTACACAAAAAACTGCAGACTAATTTGGAGACAGAGAGTGGTTCCAGAGTCACGGAGGGAGCTTTACTTAATACTTGTACCCTAACATTTTATGCTCAAAAGTAACTTTGTGATTCAGCTGTCTTATTTTTACCAAAGGGCTTCCAACAGAAGGTAGAATGTCTCTTAAGGAGGTACTTTTCAAAATTACTTGGGAAAGTTGGGAACATAATTTTACTTTTGGAAAGGTTTACAAGAGGAAGGGGAAGGGAACTCCCTAAGATGTTAACCTTGTTCTGATTCCTGTTCTTCATAGCAGCTCCAGGCTCATCCATTTCTCCCTGGACATCCTCACCAGGAGAGGGTCACTGCCTGTGGAATGTTTAAAGGATTGTGTTATTCAAACTGAGTTTTCAGTGACAAGAACCTGGGTCTGTTTCAGGAGTTCAAGCATGTCAGCCAGGCTGAGTGAGGTCCTGTGCCAAGGACTGGCACTGGGAGGTCAGGTTCTACTTGGTCAAGGCTGGTGTCTATCATTTAAGGAGTATGGCCAGAGTGTATTTCTTAGACTTGAATTCTGGCTAGGCAACTTTCACCTATACCTTTATAACACCAAGGCTGAGCACTCCAGACAGCACGACCTGAAGTCTCACATCTAACTTTTTATCTTTTCTTATGGCAACTATCAAGACTTTTTACCAATTCTTCATTTTAATTCTCCTTCACATTTGTGAGTTATTTAGCCCTCGCTCCCAGTTGGGGTAGTACAAATGAATTCCTTTCAAGTCTTTTCATTGCCTTGGCAACTAGTACTTGGACCATGCAATTTAATATGAAATGCTGATACAGCTCAGATGAGCATTTAACAATGCTGGAGAGGACAGGGGAAGAGCTGGAGGCTTTTGCCCTATAGTCTGATCCAACAGCAAAGCTCCCTGTCCCCTTCATATATAGAATACAAAATGTTAAAACTGGAAGGAACCTCAAAACAAAGAATATTAGACATAGAATAAGATGATGCTCAAGCTGAAGGGACTTTAGGAGATAAAATCAGTATAATCAAGGTGGGGAAGACATGTTCTACGTGGTTCTATAAGGGGTCAAGAACCATATGGTCTAGTTGTTGCTGTATGACCTTCATTTTTGAAGAGGACCAATTACATCATGGGGTGATGTCTTGACTTGTGCATGAATTGGATGTAAGGGAGGTAGAGTCGCACAAAGTTTTCAGCCTTAACAAATCTTACTGAATCATTAAAGTCCAGTGACAGGACAAAAGTCAAGATGGCTGGTGGCCCAAGGATGCGGCAGATAACCTTGGAGTCTTCTATGCCTGACCAGGCTCTAAGCACTCCACTGTGCCTACTTCAGCCACCTTTGTGGCCATTGGAACAAATTGTTTTCTGCACATTCCACTAGGGAAAGTTTTCACATGCTTGAGGTAGCCATCCCCCTCACTCACTTATGGTTTTGAGGCCTGTTGGTTACCCTCAGCCTGGTTTAGCCTGTCTATTGAGATGGTTTTACCAGGGTGTGGCCACTGCACAAGCTAAGGCTTCTTAGAGCAACAGGTGAGAGCTGGAGGAATCAGGGGGACACCAAAAATGGCTGAGCAGCCCTGAGAAGGGCTTAGCAAGCTCTCACACCAGAGATGCTAGTCCTCCTGAATACTCCATACACCCCATTATCTAGTAGGAAAAGCATGGACCCAGCAAGCAGAATCGAGGTTAGACTCTAGTCTAGGCCACTGACTAGTAAGCAACTAGTTTTCTAGTTTCTATTTTCTGTTTTACCAACTGTAAAAATAAGATTAGAGCCAGGACGTTCATGCATACCTGTAATCTCTGCTCCTGGGGAGGTTGAGGCTGGTGAGTGGCTTGAATTTGGGGAGTTCTGAGCTATAATGGGCTAAACTAATTGAGTGATTGCACTATTTCAGACTCCAATGATGTAAGTTCCCTCTGGAGTCCACCAGACTCCTAAGGATGGACAAACCAGACCAGGTCAGAAATGGAAAAGGTCAAAAAAGGAAGAAGAAAAGGAGGAAGAAGAGGAGAAGGGAAGGGGAAAAGGAAAATGAGGAAATTCTTAGGGACAAAGGCAGGATGCAAAAGCAAGTTTCTCCTGACTCAAGAGAATATAAGCTTCTTAAGCTTCACGACAGTTCCATTTCTTGTCTTTGTATCCCCAGCATTTAGCACAGTGCCTTGCATGTGGCAGACTCTTAACAAATATTTGCTCAATTGAATCGAAATTCCTCTAAGCCAAGGACCCTTTCCACTAAACTGTGCCCTCGCCAACAATATGCTTCCCATAGATATTTAGTAAATGTCCAAATCAAATCTGATATCCCCTATGAGAGCTCATTCAGCCCCTTTGAACATTTCTCATACTGGAAGTATGGTCATGTGCACAAAAATGGATCTGGAGTTAAAGCACCTGAGGTTCAAATCTGGCCTCAGCCACTTACTAGCTATGTGACCTTGGGGAAATCGAATTCCTTCTCAGTGCCTCAGTTTCCCCTTCTATAAAATGGAGACCTACCTATAGAAACAGTGTTTTACAAAGTACTGTGGAAGCATGTGGCCTCAAGCCACATGTGACCCTCTAGGTTCTCAAGTGTCAGCCCTTTGACTGAATCCCTAGGATTTGTTCCATGAAGTTTGGGTTCAGCCAGTTCCCCTCCTCTGTGATAAATTTCTGGGATGATGATAATGATTATCATCTGGAAGGATCCTTTCATGAAAGGCCTTAAAGGTATAACCTTGGGAATAGTAATTGTAACTGATTACCAACTATCTTTAGGTTTGTCAACTGAAGCTTTCCATTTTCAGAAGCCCTAGGGAATTATTCATTAGCAAATGGAGTTAAAATCACAGGATTCTGTTTGTCTGCAATGAATTTTCCATTAACATCCATGAGATTGCCCATATAATACCATTCTAGGGTGATAACTAATTCAGATTGTTAAGGAAAGGAAAGGCGGGAGGGAAGAGGATTCAGAAAAAGTCATTTATTTCCCAACTATCGATGTTCTTTTCCCCTCTCTTGGACATTGGCCTTGTGGCTCGTAGGCTTTCAATTGGTTTTAGTGCCCAAATCTTACCTGGTGTAGAGTAAGAAGAGAAGGAACAGATAGTCTATCTTAATCTTTACTGCTAAACAGCAAGCTCAAGCATTGTTTGGGACAGTAATCCCTTCTCCCTACAGAGAACTGAATAATCCTACTGGCAAACCTATCTTGTCAGAGCTACTTCAGGGTTAAGAGCTAATCTCTTCCTCTTCCTCTTACTCCCTTAAAAGTAGCTGAAAATCCCTAGGGTTTTAGGATACCAAGAGAAAAGATCCTGCAAAAAGGTGTTAATGGGCCTAGTTTTCCTAACAACCTAACCTTTCTGGGTTACCTTCTATGTTCTTCGTAAAGGCTCCTTCTGAGAAGATGAAAAGCTGTTGATTAACCAATAAAGCAGAGAGATGATGGGGAGTATTTTAATCAGAAAGGCAGGTAGGAAACTTGTGATGAACTGGGAGTAAGGAAACCATAGTTCTGACATTCCCTAGCCATTCCACCCTGGATATCATTGGACTTGAGGAAATCAGGTGATGAAGTGAGCAAAGGCCTGAGTTCAAATCCTGCCTCAGAATTTTATAATTCTGTGATCCTTGACAAGTCTTTTTAGAATCTCTTTTAGCCAGTTTCTTCATCTGCGAAAGGAGGGTAATAATATTACTTCCCTCACAGGACTGTTATGATGATCAAATGAGATAATATTTGTTAAAAAATAAATAAATAAAAGGTGGAACGGTGAGGGATCTAGAATCCAGCGATCTAACTCTAAATCCAGTTACCTTCTCCACTTGAGATAATCGAGTTTACTCCTACTTCCTATGCTTCTCTAACAGTGTGGCAGTGAGGAAAGAACTACAAAATACTACAATGTGGTGAATTATTATTTTCATGTCAGTTATCCTGCTCAGAAAAGCTTCAATGGCTATCCCGGAGACAGCGTGGGGCTGTAGGAAGAACACGGCCTCCAGATTCAGAAGACTGGAATTCAAATGCAATCTCTTACTATCAGAGCAAAGCTGACTTTTCTCACCCGTAAAAGGGAAGCTAGGCTTGGA
Organism: Trichosurus vulpecula; assembly: GCF_011100635.1. NCBI lineage: Eukaryota > Metazoa > Chordata > Mammalia > Diprotodontia > Phalangeridae > Trichosurus > Trichosurus vulpecula. The sequence goes on along the minus strand of NC_050575.1, from coordinate 3,995,220 downwards.
TGGTGTCTGAGGTCCGCTCCTGCTCCAGATCTATGACCAAGGCTGACGACAATGCTCAGAAAAGCTTCAATGGCTATCCCAGAGACAGCGTGGGGCTGTAGGAAGAACACAGCCTCCAGATTCAGAAGACTGGAATTCAAATCCCATCTCTTACTACAGGAGCAAAGCTGACTTTTCTCACCCGTAAAAGGGAAGCTAGGCTTGGATGGTGTCTGAGGTCCGCTCCTACTCCAGATCTATGATCAAGGCTGACGACAATGCTATGGCAGATTGAGCCTCCTCAATTTGGGATTCAAGGCTCTTCAGCCACTAACCTTCCCCTTGTCTTCTGATAAGTTATGGCTCAAGACCATTCATTCCAGCTAGGCCTGTTTCCACATTCTCCTCTCCCTATGTCATGCTAAGGCCTGTGTGAAAGTCTGTGCATGCGCTTTACTTATTTAATAGCTCTCTATTTGTTGCTTTCACTATTGTTTAGTTGTGTCTGACTCTTTGTGACCCCATTTGGGGTTTTCTTGGCAGAGACACTGGAGTGGTTTGCCATTTCCTTCTCCAGCTCATCTTACAGATGAGGAAACTGAGGCAAACAGGGTTAAGTAACTTGCCCAGGATCACATAGCTAGTAAGTGTCTGAGGCTGATTTTGAACTCAGATCCTCCTGACTCCAAGCCCAGCATTGCACCACCTAGCCACCTTTCTTCACTTAGCAGCCTCCTATATATTTCATTTCAATCCAAAGAATGTTATTAAATGCCTACTGTGTGCAATGCCTAATATGTTATAGCTTATAGGAATACAAAGAAGAAGAAAAACCAATGCAGTCACTTCTTTCAAAGGGCTTATATTTCACTGGCAGTATATAACATATCTGCAGAAAGTATAATAGTAATGACCGCTGCTGGGCCCAGTGGGGAGAAACGGACACACTCTCTCTGTCTCTCTTTGTGTGTGTGTGTGTGTGTGTGTGTGTGTGTGTGTGTGTCTCCCTCCTTCTCTCTCTCTCTCTCCATTTCTGTCTGTCTGTCTGTCCCTTTTTCCTTTTTCCCTCTTTTTAGAGGTCTCTCTCAGGCTAAGCACATTTAGGCAGACTAGGTTCAGTCCTGGTAGAGCCTAGACTCTAAAGATAGAGCTATGGCTCTTTTCTGGATATTCTCCGGTACTTTACACGCCCAATCCCAAAGCTCTGGGAAATTACTTAAACCTTAAGGTTGGATATTGTCCTGATTCTTCCCAAAGAATCAAGAGCGGAGTAGAAAGAACTCGATGAATAATGTAAATCAGGTACAGGATGGCTATCTATTTTATCCATACAAAAGAAATGCTTCACATGCAAGCAAATATTAGCAAAGATTCAAAACAGCATACAGTAACATAACAACTACAATACTCTTCCAAGAGGTCAATATCTAAAGCTATCAAAGCAATTTGTGGGAACACTAAATTGTTGTTTCATATTTTACCTTGACGCTGTCCAAATAATTTCCTCCAGGTCTTTGTCTTCTATCCAGGCCAGGAATAGGATTTATCCTTCTGAAAGTGGTCATTCTCTTTAGTGCAGAAACTCATCCTGCTTCCAGATAGTTTTGACTGAGAGGCCAGTTATCTTTGTACTAATCAAACTCACAAAGTTGCCTGTAAGTTTGGACAGAGATCCATCTTGAGACCTCGGTTTGGTCACCTAAGCTCAGGGAAAGAGAGAAAACAGAAAATACTGTAGTTTAACGTCCAAACTCAGGCTTATCTAAGCCAATATGAGTGCTTTAGCTTCCCTGTGCTCTTTCTGTTAGGATAGGGGGAAGTATAAAGTCCTCCATCCTCCCTCTAAGAAGGGTCTCAAAAAGCCCTGGCATGCCCCCTCAATGGGAAAAGAGAGAGCCAGAGGATGAAGACCCTTTAAGATCCACCAAATGGGCCTTTCCCGGGGACCATAGCTTTGGCAAAAACTCTCCTATTCCAACCATCACAGTTTGGGGGAATAAAGGACCACCCAAACTTTGCTGCATTATTCAAAGTGACAATCCCTTAAGCACTGAGCCACATGCTTCCCCAGAAGTAGCCAAGGAACAGGCTCATCTCCCCATGGGGTATGCTACAGCCTGATCAGACCATGGGGCCTGCTGTTTACCTGCTTTGCCCAAGTAAATATGAGATTATTTGAAAATAGAGTGAAGTCTAACAGCTGAAGGATTCAGAAAAAGCTTAAGACGAGATGGCCACTGATAAAGATTCAGAGCAGGCAGAGCAGAGGAGGAAATGCGGCCATGGGAGACAGCTGCTGAGAGGCTCGAGATGTAACGACTTGTCCACTGCACAGCTGTTTCTTTGTGTCTTTGTACCCCTGGTGCTGAGCACAGTGTCTGTCTGACACGTAGTAGGCAGGTAAATGCTTATTGGTTGACTGATAATAAAACTGCCTAGATTAGGACCCAGCTTTCTTACCTTTCCAGCTTTTTCTGATTATACTTCCTTCACTGCCTTTGATATGAGAAATGCTTTAAATGCATCCATAGAAAGATACTTTATCAGTGTTAACTCTTCCAGACAGAAATCGATTTTCAGTTTTTTCTTAATGTCCTGAAAGGAAAATTTAAGAAGTGATTCGAACAAATTTACTTGCTTTAGACACAGATTGCTGGACATAGTGGTCCACCTATTTAACAAGACCTAGTATGATTTTTTTTCCTTCCCCTCTGGCCTTTCTCCACATTTGGATCTTTAGAACTATATCTTATTGGACTCTTGGGAAATATGCCACCTTATTTTGATGGCGTTGCCTCATAAAACCACAGGAAGGAGTCTTAGAAATCTTTTAAGCCAACTTTCTCATTTACAGGAGAGGAAACTGAGACCCAAGGAATTAAGTGACTACCTAAGCTCACACAGATACTTAGTAGCAGAGCCAGCCAGGGATGGGGAACCTGTGGCCTCAAGACCACATGTGGCCCTCTAGGTCCTCAAGTGTAGCCCTTTGACTGAACCCAAAGTTCTGTGATTTGTTCTGTGAAGTTTGGATTCACTCAAAGGCCCCCACTTGTGGACCTAGAGGTCCACATGTGGCCTCAAGGCTGCAGGTTCCCCACCCCTGGACCAAGTTAAAACTAGTTAAAAAGGATTTATTACAATATGTTAATCACTAAGATGCAAATAAAGGCAAAAACCAGTCCATGCTGTCAAGGAATTCACAGTCTAATGGGAGAGAACTTAAAAGCTACTATTTATAAACTAAATACATACAGGATGAATTGAAATAATCGCAGGAGGCAGGTACAAGAATTAAGGATGGTTGGGAAAGGCTTCTTGCAAAAGGTGGGACTTAATCTAATATTTAAAAGAAAGCCAGAAGCAGTGATGAAGAAAGAGAGAGTGCAGGCATGGGGGATAGCCAATGAAAAGGCCTGGAGCTGGGAGAGGAGTTGGGAGCTGGAGTGGCATGTGTTGGGGAACAGCAAGGAGACCAGTGTCACTTGCAAGTGGAGGGAAAAACCTAGGTATACTGACTCCCAGTCCTGTGCTCTTTAAATCCCAAGGGTTTCTATCGAATTGAATGTACCTCTGGGCACTCTTCCAAGTATTGGCCCACGTCCCATCAAACCCCCAAACCACTGATTTGAGCTTAAGCTATAGCTGGAAGCAATTCTGAGTGTTTCCTTTCTGAGAGCATTCACATTTCCCCAGAGAAAGAGAAGAGAAAGGTCAGGAAGCATGAGAAGAGGAGAGGAGTTACTCAACGGGACAGTGGAAAAAATGGGCTAACTCTCTTCTCACCCCCCCCCCACCCTTACCTCTTTTATCATTTAGGCAATTTAGTGTTTTTAGAAGTAAAGAAAAAAGTAGACTATGGAAAAACTTCTGGACAGGGAGTCAGGAGACCTGGCTTCTAATCCTAATAATGCTGTGTGGGCAGGTTAGCCCATTACATTAGGGCTCACTTTTCTCATCTGTAAAATAAAGGGGGGGAGGGGGACTAGAATATTGATCCCTAAGGTTCCTTTAATTCAAAATTCAGTGATTCTAGCAAATTATGGTTTGGAAAGACCTTGCAAAGATGGAGATTGACATAATGTGATGGCTTGGTGACAGAAGGGGGCAATTCGAACAGACAAGAGAATAGCCTCCATTTATTCAGCATCGCCCCCTCCCCCCAATCCCAGCCAAAGGAACTACATTTACCCCAAGCTTCAGTTTCCAAAGCTAGCTCATATTTGGGGATTATTTTGAGTAATAATAATGCCATTCTTTTTGGTCTATGTGTGTGTGCGTGTGTCTGTCTGTCTGTGTGCACATGCATTTATTTAGAGGCAGGAATGCATTTTTAATATGTACCACTAACAGAGATAGCTTGGCCAAGTGGATAAAGAACTGTCAGGAAAACCTGGCTTCAAGTACTGCCTCCTACTCACACTGATTATGTGACCCCCGGTAAATCTCAGTGCCCTAGGCAACCCTCTAAAACCATAAGCCAATCTGCATTAATAAAGAAAGTTTTCTCAACTGGGAGCTCCTCATAGCTGATCCTGCCCCATCCCTAGCTCAGTATTCTCCACTAAGGTCACTTTCTGATGCCTCATTTGTGGTCAACGTAGACTGTACTCTAAGGCTATGTTTCTTAGTAGACTGAAGGCTCTGGCAAGTTTTGCTAAATTGGAAAGATTGAATAAACTCCAGTGGCACGGGTGGTATGGGGCCCTCAAAGCCGTATACAACCTGGCTCCAAGTTACCTTTTCAGGCTTATTATGAGTAGCAGGGCATTGGACTTGAACACTTCTCATGGATCTAAGCATGTGTGCTATGGTTTCAAGAAGGGTAAAGAATTTGCTTCTTGTTAAAGGTCAAGCATAGTGGTGTCTCTGTGACTAGGGGCTGCAGGAGATAATTGGAGACTAAGTAGAACCACAAACTGAGTAGAGGCCAAAGTTAACTTCTGTTCCTTTTTTTGAATGTATCAGTTAATTGAGTGAAATGTGAAGATGAGGATGGCAGGGGAAGAGGGGGAAATATTTTATAGCAGTGATGGCAAATATGAATACACGAAAGCCTAGTCAAGCCTGAGCCTGGATCTTAAGTCTCTAGCTTCCTCTTTCCCTGAACACAGGTGACTGCACAGTCCTAAAGGATAAACATATCCCGCTCTGGAAACTCTGGAGTCACTGAATTGGATACTGGTCATTCAGGAAGAGAAGCTCCCTACAGCCATGGTCTTCTCAGAAGAGATGCCCACTGCCCGGATGACGAGCCGTGTGTGTCTGTCTGGTTGGAATATACGGACCTTCGGTTCCTGCTCACAGTACAGATCTGAGACAAATGTGAAATGCCTGCTTAGGAGTCCCATGAGTCCCCTGGGAGTCTTTCCTACCTCCTATGGGAATATGATAGAGGGGATAGGTTATGATTCGGTTTAAGCATGTGTTTATGTGCACATATGAATATTTGGTGTTTTAAGCATTTCTTTTACAGCAGAAGAAATAAACAGCTGTCTTATACCAGATATCTACTTCACCCATGGAATACTTTTCCAGAAGAGGGAAGGGAAGGTAGCGAATGAGTGTTTTTCTATAGCACGTACTATGTGCCAAGAATTGTGCTAAGCCCTTTTTACACGGATTATCCCCCTTGATCCTCTCCACAACCCTGGGAGTTAGATGCTACTATTCTCCCTATTTTACAGGTGAGGAAATGGAGGCAAACAGAGTTAAGTGACTTGCCCAGGGTCACACAGCTAGTAAGTATCTGAGGCTGGATTTGAATGCCACTCTTCTCTAAGAGACCTTATTAATCCCTTTTAGGGGAGACCCTTGACATGAGCCACACCTATGCTTTGTTTAAGAGATTTTCCTCAGAATTTTGGGGTTAAGGCATAATAAACAAGAAAATGAATGCAAGAAAAAGCCTGAATCTTCTCTTTTGGGGATCAGGCTCCCTAGGGACTAAACCCAAGTCTATATGAATCCCAAGCAAGAGCCCTCTGCAGGGCAAGGGCACTCCCTGAACTGTGAGGAAGACACACATTCCTACCCATCACGCACAGCCAGACTGACTTTCTTGTTCAATTTCTCTACACCTTTGTGCAGGCTACTCCCATGCTTGGAACCTATTCCCTCCTCACCTCCACCTCTTCAAATCCCTAGCTTCCTAGAAAGCTCAGCTCAAGCTGACCTTGTCTGATCTGCCCTCCCCACCTCAGCCCTACCCCACCTGTTGGTCCTTTCCCAACAACTACTTTGTGTTTATTTTGTCTGCATTGTGCACATGTTTATCTTTGTAACATTGTCTCTCTGATAAAATGTAAACTCTTGGAAAGCTGAGATTGTTTTATTTTAGTCTTTGTATCCCCAGCAGCTAGTTCAGGGCTGGACTTAGTGGTAGGTTAATAAATGCTTGTTAATTGATTACAGGCCTGGAGATGACCTTGTATCAGTCTTCTGCACACCAGCCTGGCTAAACGCAGAAAGGTTCATTGCCAGAAGGCAGACCACCAGATGAGTATTTTCTTTTCAGCTACAATTCATGAAGGCTGTCTACAAATCTGGAGAGTGACTGTAATCTATTTTAGCTGAGGGGGTCGGCAAATCTATGAGATCACAGACCTATCGATGTATTTAAATACCATATTAGAATTCAATACTTCAGAAATTCTCTAATTTCATTGGTGTGGGTCTTTTTTCCTACCAGTGCAAATAGCAACCCATGGACATTTAATTAGAAATGTAAATATAACAGTTGAGTAAATACTTTGACCCTGGGTGAGTCACTTAACCTCTGATTGCCTGACAAAATAGATCCACTGGATCCACTGAGGAAGGAAATGGCAAACCATTCCAGCATCTTTGCCAAGAAAACTCCAAATGGGGTCACAAAGGTTAGGGCACCACTAAAACAACTCAACAACAAATACTTTAAGATATGTTATATAACATAGAGTGTCCTGGGACTTCTGGGTTGTGTGATTAAAAAAAAAAAGATGGAGAACTGACAATTTTAGCCAGTCTCCTGGATATCTCAAGTCTCTCCAAGAAGGATATCATATGCCAAAGAGAATGCATCGGGCCTGGAGTTAGGAGAGAAGCTTTGAGTTCTACTTCTGACATTTGCTAGTTTTGTGACTCTAGGAATAATCCTTATGAGGATCAAATAAGATAATGTATGTTGAGAGTTTTGTGAACCTTAATTTTCATATTCTATGGCTTTTTATATTTCTGTATTCTAAGGATTCAAGTTGATTATGTTTTGAGATATTTGTTATAGTTCTTAAGATAGAGACTTTCCCCCAACTCCACCACCAGAGGATAACAAAATCTGGATTAGAATCCCTGCCTCGAAGTGAGATGTAGACGGCTGAAGAAAATGCCTTGACCTGGGCATGAGGATACTGGTTGATCATATTCTATACAGCTAACATTTGCATTTGGTTGTTGTTTCAGACTCTTCATGACCCCACTTATAGCTTTCTTGGTCAAGATACTGGAGTTGTTTGCCATTTCCTTCTTCAGCTCATTTTACAGATGAAGAACCTAGTCAAAGAGGGTTAAATGACTTGCATAGGGTCACACAGCTAGTAAATATCTGAGGCCAGATTTCACCTCACAAAGATAGTCTTCCTGTATCCAGGCCCAGCAATCTATCCATTGCCCCAACATTTACATAGTGTTTACTATATAAGCACTATAAGAAAATCCTTGATTTCCTAATTGCTAAATTAGAAAACCTTTGTTGGTCCTCATCCTTTTCAACTACTCTGCAACTTTTGACACTCTCTCCCAATTCTAGCCTCCAACTCCCCCTCTTTTTAGATATTCTCTTCTACTTGAGTTTTCCTGGTTCTCCTCCTATCTGTATAACTGATTCTTCTCAGTCAGGTTCTCTTCTCTGTCTCAGGGGACCTCAGCATCCCTCAGTGAAGAAATCAAAATCATTCCTTAGAGGAGTAAGAAAAGCCCATGGATTTTATAAATTTTTATTTTTGGGACCAACATCATCATTACACTTAAAGCTCCATATCACATATGGGACCCCATTACACATAAGTTTCCACCTAGTAAATGTGCATGGATATCACAGAAAGAACACAGCACAAGCATCCTGTGCAGGTAAGAGTCCATTCATACAGGTGTATAGTTCAACTTTGTATGCACTTTGCATAGGAGAGCTCAAAGTAACAATGGTACAATAGTATTAATAGTATTAATATCATGCTGTAGTGTACGATACCGTACATCACAGAATACTGTAGTGTGGTGTAACATGCTATAGTACAGTATAATGTAGGGTAATTCAATGGAGTGGGCATCCAGGTGGCACAGTGGCTAGAATGCTGGGCCTAGAGTCAAGAAGACTCATCTTCCTGAGTTCAAACTTAGCCTCAGGTGCTAGCTGTGTGATCCTAAGCATGGCACTTAATGCTTCGTGTCTCAGCTTCATCGTCTAAAACGTCTAAAACGAGCTGGACAAGGAAATGGCAAACCACTCCAGTATCTTTGACAAAAAAGAGAAAAGAAAAAACAAACAAATAAACAAATGAGGTCACAAAGAGTCAGATACAACTGAAACAACTGAACAATAGCAAAGTTCAGTACTGAACTTTGAGAGCAAATATAGTATGATATATGTAATATATTATTAAATAATGCAATATCTTTATTAATTTCTAGAAAGGGGCCAGGAAAGTAAGGGAAGGTGGCTGAATAAAGCTCAGTCTTTAAAACAGGAGTTTAACCTGGGATCTGTGGACTTCTTTAAAAAATTTTGATAACTCTTTCCATATGATTGATTTCCTTTGTAATTCTATGTGCTTTATTTTATGTACTTTAAAATATTAATATGAGAAGGGGTCCAAAGTCTTCCTCAGTCTGCAAAAGGGGTCCAAGACATGAAAAAGGTTAGAAACCCTATTTTAGAATGTCTCTTGAATATCATTCAGAATCTAATTGACTGTCATCAATCAATTAATTATTCAGCATGTGTAGGGTGTCTAGCAAGTCCTCTTTTTTTCTTTTTATTAGTTAATTTTTAGTTTTCAACATCCACTTCCACAAGATTTTGAATTCCAAAATTTCTCTCCATCTCTCCCCTTTCCCCACCCCAAGACAGCATTATACCTTCCTCCAATCTGCACTCCCTTCTATCACGCCGCCCCCCTTCTCTTATCCCCTTCCCTTCTATTTTCTTGTAGGACAAGATAGATTTCTATATCCCATTGTCTATATATCTTATTTCTCAGTTGCATGTAATAACAATTTTTAACATTCATTTTTAAAACTTTGAGTTTCACATTCTCTCCCTTCCTCCCTCCCTACCTACCCTCATTAAGAAGGCAAGGGATTCAATATAGGTTATACATGTATCGTTATGCAAAACACTTCCATAACAGTCATGTTGTGGAAGATTAACTTTATTTCCCTCCATCCTATCCTACCTTCCATTTATTCTATTCTTTCCTTTGACCTGTCCCTCCTCAAAAGTGTTTGCCTCTGATTACCCACTCCGCTAATCTGCCCTCCCTTCTATCATCCCTCCTCTCTTATCCCCTTTCCCCCTACTTTCATAGAGGGTAGAATGGATTTCCATACCCAATTGAGTGTCATTCCCTCTTTAAGCCAAATCCGATGAAAGTAAGATTCACTCATTCCCTCTCACCTCCCCCCTCTTCCCCTCCATTGTAAAAGCTCTTTCTTGCCTCTTTTATGTGAGATAATTTACTACATTCTACCTCTCCCTTTCTCCTTCTCCCAGTAGATTCCTGTCTCACCCCTTATTTTTATTTTTTAGATATCATCCCTTTATATTCAACTCACCCTCCGCATATACACACCACACACACACACACACCACACATTCCCTCCAATTACCCTATTACTGAGAAAGTCTCATGAGTTACAAATATCATCTTTCCATGTAGGAATGTAAACAGTTCAATTTTAATAAGTCCCTTATGATTTCTCTTTCCTGTTTACCTTTTCAGGCTTCTCTTGAATCTCGTATCTGAAAGTCAAATTTTCTATTCAGCTCTGGTCTTTTCATCAAGAGTACTTAAAAGTCCTCTATTTCATTGAATATCCATTTTTCCCCTGAAGGATTATGCTCAGTTTTGCTGGGTAGGTGATTTTTGGTTTTAATCCTAGCTCCTTTGACCTCCAGAATATCATATTCCAAGCCCTTCGATCCATTAATGTAGAAGCTGCTAGATCTTGTGTTATCCTGATTGTGTTTCCCCAACACTTGAATTGTTTCTTTCTGGCTGCTTGCAATATTTTCTCCTTGCCCTGGGAACTCTGGAATTTGGCTATAATATTTCTAGGAGTTTTCCTTTTGGGACCTCTTTTGAGAGGTGATTGGTGGATTCTTTCAATTTCTATTTTACCCTCTGGTTCCAGAATATCAGGGCAGCTTTCCTTGATAATTTCCTGAAAGATGATGTCTAGGCTCTTTTGTGATCATGGCTTTCAGGTAGTCCAATAATTTTAAAATTATCTCTCCTGGATCTATTCTCCAGGTCAGTGGTTTTTCCAATAAGATATTTCACATTGTCTTCTATTTTTTCATTCTTTAGGTTTTGTTTTATAATTTCTTGATTTCTCATAAAGTCATTAGCTTCCATTTGCTCCATTCTAATTTTTAAGGAATGATTTTCTTCAGTGAGCTTTTGGACCTCCTATTTGGCCAATTCTGCTTTTTAAGGCATTCTTGTCCTCATTGGCTTTTGGGATCTCTTTTGTCATTTAGGTTAGTCTATTTTTTTAAGTTGTTATTTTCTTCAGCACTTTTTGGGTCTCAAACTTTAGCAAGCTGTTGACTCAGTTTTCATGATTTTATTGCATTACTCTCATTTCTCTTCCCAGTTTTTCCTCTACTTATTTTACTTGCTTCTCAAAATCTTTTTTAAGCTATTCCATAGCCTGTGACCAATTCATATTTTTCTTGGAGGCTTTGGATGTAGGAGCTTTAATTTTGTCGTCTTCTTCTGGTTGTATGTTTTGATCTTCCTTGTCACCAAAGTAAGATTCTATAGTCTGAGTTTTTTTTCTGCTGTTTGCTCATTTTCCCAGCCAATTACTTGACTTTTGAACCCTTTGTTAAGGTAGGACTCTGCTTCCAGTGTAGAGGATATACTTCTCCAAGCTTCAGGGGTTTTGTGCAGCTGCTTTCAGAGACATTTCTAGGGACCTGTAATTTTCAGTTCTTCTGAGGTGGTATGATAAAAGGAGAGGTGTTTACTCCTCTCCTGGTCTAGTTGGAGAGTGACCACAAGCACTCTTTTCTGCCTTGGAACTGTGAGGAGGATTCCCTCTCCACTGCTGCCACAAGCTCTTGCCATGCCAGTGCTTCTCCTTGCCCCAGGACTGTGACCTAGATCCAAGAATGGGCAAAGCAAGAGAATCCTGTCTCAGAGCCAGCAAAGAGATCTCTGCAATCCCTCTCTGATCTGTTGCTTGATTCCCCCCACCATCTGTGGGTCTGGAGCTCCAGAATCAGCCACTGCCACCACTGCCACTCCAGGGCTGGGGCCAGACCTTGCTTCTCTCTCACCCAGGCCCAACAGACCTTTCCTACTAACCTTCTAAACTGTCTTTGGTATTTGGTAGGTTGAGAAAACTGGAAATCATCACAGCTGCCAGTGATTCAGCACCCTGAGCCCTGCTCTAGGTTTGCTGGGGGCCAGTCCCTGCCAGCGCAGCCCACGCTAGACTGCACTCCTCTCCCAGTCAGGTGCAACAGACCTTTCATGACCTTCCAGGTTGTCTTGGGCTGGAAATTTGTTTCAGTCTGTCATTTTGTGGGTTCTACTGCTCTAGAATTTGTTTAGAGTCATTTTTTACAGGTATTTGGAGGGGTTTGGGGGAGAGCTCAAGCAAGTCCCTGCTTTAACTCCACCATCTTGGCTCTGCCCCTAGCAATTCCTTTTAATACATATACCATTTCAGTAACTTTTGTACATACAGACATCAAAACATTTATCATTGAAGGGAAAGGCAGTCATATGTACTGAGTCATTCCAAGGACTTTAAAGATCATTTTTCTCACCATATCAGCTCATTTCAGAGACTGAGAAACTACAGCACAGAGGGAGGAGGTGACTTGCACAAAGTCACATGACTGAAATGATAGGGGGTGGGGGTGGGGCAGGCAAGAAGTACAGTTCAACCAGTCATCCCTTCCACATCGTGACTTTCCTATTGTGGTTTCAATATATCATGGGTTGGCACAAGAAATTAAATGGGACTTTGGGGGGAGTTTTGTGGAAGCCAAAGATGACACTTGAAGGCCAGCAGATGACACAGAAAAAGTATTTTTACTTAACATTGACCTACATATAGCCTATGACCAAATACTTAACCCAAATTTTACAATAAGATACTGTAAACACCCCATAAAAGACAAAGAAAAAAATTCAGACTTCTTCTGTGGTAAGGGGAGGGCCAAAAAATTTTATGTGGATTTTCCAATGGATTTTCCAGATTGTGGGGGCACCACACCCCTAAGCCCTGCAATGTGGAAGGAATAACTGTATATAGCACATATAAAAGTCTAGAGCCATAGATTTTTCTAGGTATTTGGCTATGAATAAGAGAAGAGACATAGGCTGACAGAGTCAAGGGGATGGAACTATAAAATGAAAGGTTTTTTAAGGATAGTGGATAGGGCATGTTGGTGGTTGCAGCTAGGTGGCACTGGGGATGGAACACTGGACCTGGAGCTAGGAAGACCTGAATCCAAATCTGACCTCACATACTTGTAAGCTATGAGACCCTGGGCAAATCATTTTAATCTCTGTTTGCCTCAGTTCCCTCAGCTATAAAACAGGGATAATGATAGTACCTACCTTCCAGGGTTGTTATGAGGATCAAATTAAATAATAATTATAAAGCACTGAGCACAGTGCCTGAGCCCAGAGAGGACCAGTGACTTGCCCAACATCACACAGCTAGTGTTGAAGCCCAGATGTGAATTCAAGTCTTCCTGACTCAAAGTCCAGTGTCCTATCCAACATACTATGCTACTTGCAAAGTGTCAAGGACGTGAGTAAAAGGGTTGGCCTTGGCAAGGAAAAGGGCCACTTCTTTGTCAGAAACTAGAGCAAAGGAAGAGAGAAATAAGTGATACAAAAGAATTTCAGTGCCTACTATTGGGGAGAAGAGGGAGCTCAAGGTGATGGACCGTATTTCTCAATAAGTTAAGTAGGCAAGGTTATCTACTTAGAGGGGAGCAAAGAAGAGATGTTGTGGGAGGCTTAAAGAGAGAAAAGAAGGTCTGGAACAGGGGTTGGGAATCTGAGGCCTCAAGGCCACATGTGGCCTTCTAGGTCCTTGGTGTGGCCTTTTCACTGAGTCCAAGTTTTACAGAACAAATCCTTTTATTAAGGAAGGGGATTACTTCTGTGAAGTTTGGATTCAGTCAAAGGGCCACACTTAAGGACCTAGAGGGCCTCATGTGGCCTTAAGGCCGCAGGTTCCCCACCCCTGGCTCTGGAACATCTGCTGTGGGGAGTGAGAGAGAAAGTCAGTTCTAACATTTTATGGATAAAGTTTCCTTCTAATGTTAATATTCTACACGCAATAGATATCTGCCCTGATTTCATTTGCCTGCTTTACATCCCCAATGTAACAATGCATGTCAAGGGAACACAGAGAGAAGGGACATAATGGCAGAGGAAGGACTCCACAGGGCACTTTAAAAGGATTGAGTCAAATGTTAGGGTATACTGGAGCAAAATTTTGATCCCTAGGCAGTTTATGCCTCACGGGGAAAATTCCCTCCATCCCCCCACCCCCCAATATGTTTTCACATTCTAAGGTCTATTATGCTGTGGATGGAATTTCACAATGACTCCACTGCATCTCTAGAAAGAATACAATAATTTCTCTGAAATAAGAAATAGGATCTATTTCTGACATATATTTAATCTTCATTTTTCATCATGAATTGACAATAAGCAGATATCCTTGGTTATACTTTGAAGAGTCCTTTACTAAAGGGCATGAGCATTCTCGGGGTTATTTTTAAAATTATCGCAAGTCTGATGTGAGCACAATCACACTAGTTTGGGCACACTTGGAAAGGGCCTTTTGGAAAGTTCTGAAATGGCCACTGCTGAAATCAGTACGTGGATAGTTTTACAATAGCTTAATCAAAAACGTATGCTAGCGTCTCGAAAAGCACTGAGGATATTTTATGATCCAAATCATTCCCGGACTCTAGAGTTTCACAGTGAGTCTTGTCATTATTTGGGATTAATTTTTTTTTTTACTTCACCATTTCATTTGCAAATTTTGTGTTGACTTACTAAGTAGTGATGAAAATGAATAAATCCACAAATGTTACAAATGGAGGGAAAAAAAGGACTTTGGGGAATTGTAAAAAGAAATGTACGGTATCATGTAGACATGACTTTTCTAGCTCAGCTGTCCGGTTCTTGGCTCATGAATCGAATCCCCAAACTATCATTACTATGAACAGACTACTTTCCCCATGATAAATAAATTAGAAATAACACAAGGACATAGGACTTGAACTATTGTGATTTTAACTGAAGACCTTCTGGTCTAAGGAAAGATTTTTACAGAGTAAGTGAAAGCTATCCCCAAGATGTCATCTATCGGTTTTTCCTTTTCAGTACTGGCCATGCCCACATGGCAAGAACAATAACTGCCATGGAGAAGTCAATCTGGTGTTGCAGACAGACTTATCAACTGAATTGGATCGAATTATCCCAGAGCTAATCAACTGGTCTTGTGATTGTAGAATCTTGGAATAGAAAGGGTCCTCAGTCATCATTTAGCTCAATCCTTGTCAGAAGCATAAATCCTGTCCAAGACAAACTCTAGCACTGAGGCATTTAGCTGTCCACTAAAGTTCTCTGTTTCTATTAACAAAGAACTCACTGATTCCTGAGATAGCCCATTCTTCTTTGATACTAATTGTTTGGAAGTTCCTCTTTATACTGAATCGACATTTGCTTTTGTTTTTCCTTCCTAAATTCTACCCATTGGTTCTATTTCCACCCTCTGGTGCTAAACAGAATCTCTCTCTCTGTCTGTCTCTCTCTCTCTCTGTCTGTCTGTCTCTCTCTCTCTGTCTCTTTCTCTCTCTCTGTCTCTGTCTCTTTGTCTCTGTCTCTCTCTCTCTCATAAAAACTCCAAAGGAGATCTTTGAAGACACCAATCCTATCTTCTCTAAATCTTTTCTTCTTTGGGCTAGTTATACCCAGTTTCTTCAATTGATTAGCATATCACGTTTCCAATTCCCCTCACCATCCTGGCTTCCCTCCTATGTATGCACTCCATAATTTCCCTTCTAAAATGTGGGTGTATAACTGAAAATAATAGCATGGATATATGGTTTGGCCAGGGCAGAGGACAATAGGATCATTACCTCACTTGTTTGGACATTATGCCTCTAATTACACAGCATAATGCCTAGAATGATTATGCAAAAATTGATTAATATGGCCCCTGAACAAATCCTAAGTTAAATAGATTCATTGGGTAAGTATCAACTTGTTATTTAGCCATTTTTGGTTGTGTCCAACTCTTCATGACCCCATTTGGGAGATTTCCTGGCAAAGATACTGGAGTGGTTTGTCATTTCCTTCTCCAGCTCATTTTACAGATGAGAAAACTGAGGCAAATAGGTTTAAGTGACTTGCCCAGAGTCACACAGGTATTAAGTGTCTGAAGCTTGATTTTAAGTCAGGAATGTGAGTCTGACTCCAGGTCCAGCACTCTATCTACTGTGTCACCTAGGTCAAGCTAATTGAAGGCTTGAGATAAATATCTGATAGTTTATGAAGAGAGAAGAAAAAGGAAGAGGAAGAGGAGGAGAAAGAAGAAGATGAGTAAGAAGAGGAGAACAACAAGAAGAAAGAAAGAGGAAGAAGGAAGAGGAGAAGCACAAGAACAATAAATTAATGAGGGGGAAAGACAAGAGAAAGATTAGCTCCAATTATATTGAGTGGCTAATAATGGATCGACTCATATATATATATATATATGTTTATGTGAAGCAACTGAACCAATATATCATCTCTTGCATTGATAATGAAGGAGCTATTAATTTAATTAGTTTAAACATTATCCCCGTATAAGAAACCAATAATGACCTCTGGGAGAAGGTAACTGATGTAGTGTGAAGAGTACTAGATTGTGAGAAATAATGATAAATGTTTGTCAAACAAATTCATGAATAAGATTGGCAGTCAAAAGGCACAGATTCTAGTTTTGGCTCTTCTACTAATCAACTGTGTGACCTTGGGTAAGTCATTTCACCTTTCTGTTTTCTCATATATAAGGTGAAGGATCAGATGATTTCTACAAACTCAAGTTCTAATATTCAATAATCTTTGCTCTAACTTGACCTTCTCCCAGTTCTAACGAACTCTATGAAAGTTCTTTTTTTTCCTTTTGCCATTTTTTCCCATGACCTCTCTACTTGCATTTGACTCACACTCCTCTTGACCCTTGCAAGCATACAAGAATGTGTGACTATAAGGTAATGATTTTTTAACAAGCAGACCAGAACCTCTACATCCAAGTGATTTATCTCTTGAAGCAGTTCCTTTGGGAAGTTACATGCTTATGTCAAAGAGGATGCAATTATCTGAACCATATTTTTTAAACTTTATTACAGGACAATACTTATTTGAATTTATAAGTTCTAGTATGTGTGTTTAAAAATCAATCTCATAACTTAATGATCACAATCCATATATTATAATACTATTTCCTTTGTTTGTGAAATGCGGTCAGTGTTGCATCCTGGTCAGAATTCTCATGATCTTTCCTGAATTCTGAGATGATTAAATGACAAACCATTTCGTCAAGCCTTCTTTTAAAGGGGCAAAAATGAGTTAAAGGGGCTGAATTTGATTCATGGTTCTAACTTCTCCCTGTATGACTTTGGGCAAGTCACTCCTCTGAATTTCAGTTTATTCATCCATAAAAACCACGTAATAAAACACTTCCCACCTCAAGGGGTTATCGTGAAGAAAGTATTATGTAAAATCGAGCTATTACTGAATCATTGGAACTTAGGATTTAGAGCTAGAAATGGACCTTTGCAATCAGCTAGTACAAAGCCACTCATCTTACAGATTGGGAAACTGAGACCCCAGAGAGGTTAAGCCATTTACCCAAGGTTACATAAGGGTCTAAGTAGCAGACCCAGAATTAAAACTGAAGAAGAAATTCTATTTCTTTAGCTACTGAGGAAACTGTTCATTTCATGAATTTTCAAATGTGGAACTAAAAGTCAATTACTCTCTTATGATTTTCACTTTTATTTCATGAGTGACTTTTTTTGTTAGTTTTGTTTTGAAGCTTAACAAAGAGCTTGCCTTCCACATTGCATTGGTGTGTGGGGAGCCAAAATGGTGTCAACTATTGGTTGACTAATTGGTGACTGAATATTCCTACTAAAATATTCTGAATATGCCTACTAAAAAATGCTTTCTAAGGATTCTGTCAAAGTAAGGAGCTGGCAGTGATGGAGCATTGAATTTCGCAAATTGGTTGTTTTCCCGCCAGCTTTGGAAGTACAACTAACCCGGAAAAGATTACCCTTATTCATTTCAGAACGAATTCAGAGATTAGCCTGGAATGTAGGACCAGAAGGAAAAAAAGATTATGTCTTCTTTATATCTTGAAATGTATCCTTTTCTGTTTGCTGACCACAATATGATGTGTTGGAATGCATAAGAAATGTAAATAGAACACCTCCTCTCACTCCTTTCCGCACCAGAGAGGCCTTTCAATGATTCTATTTTCTTAATTAGATTTCACTGTGGAATAATCGCCCTTATTAAAAGTGCCTCAATTTGCTCTAGTCTCTAAACTCCATATAAAGAAATGTATCTGTGGAGCCCTGTTAGCTTCTTCCCCTGCCCCCCATCAAATACCTCTAAAAGTTAACAAAAGGGGCAGTGTATCTCAAAAAAGTCTGTTTATGACAAACTGACATATACAATAAATATGAATTTTACTACAGTAACGGATTGAAATTATATAGTTCATTGAAAGCCCCTTCCAAGTTCAGTTTTCACCCCAGCTTGAGCACACAGGAAATAAACACATTGAACTGTCTGGCACCAAGCAGCTCTCAGGGACCTGGTCTGTCTACCACTGGGTGAGCCATCCATCCAATCAACATTGCAAGGTTTATTTATGTGAGGTAGATATATTAGCAATAAATGGATTTATTCAGTAGCCCTTCAGATTTATATGCAGACAAAAATCACTTGGGTGGAGGTTGCCTTGAGACCAAGTCCCAAAATTTTCCTTTCTTGCTGAGAGCACTGTGGAACACAAAATTTTTGACCAAAGTTGTGGTGGGAGTACGTCATTAAAAAGTCCTCCATTTAATGTGTGCTATTTGCATCCAGAATTTTGTGAACTGAGAATTCTGTCCTGGGTCTGCATCCCAATGGGTTCTATGTCACCAGACCGTTTTCTGGTGCTATATTCCCAAGGGACATCTAGATTTTTTTAAAACACCTATTTGTGCATTTGCCTGATAGGTATGGATACAAGACATAATTTAATGTCATACAAGTCAGTCCCAGCAACCACTTAAGTGGCCTGATATAGAGAAGACTGACAGAAGATGTGCTTTAATGCTATAGTATCAACTATTTCTCTCTGAGAATAAATGACATATTCTCACCTCCTTCACAGCTTTTAATTCCAAATGGACAATACTTTTGAAATATCCTTTTTCTGAGGCAGCCACTTGAAAGTTGAAATGTAGCAAGAGTGTAATGTTAGGTGCCAGCTTTCTGAATTACAGGGTGACGGCTTTAGCTGATCCTAAAAAGCAAGTGTCTTTTTATACCGCATAAAAGGCTGAAATGTTTACATATCAAAAGGCTATAGGCCAATTTCTGTCAAAATTATACATGAAG
Organism: Trichosurus vulpecula; assembly: GCF_011100635.1. NCBI lineage: Eukaryota > Metazoa > Chordata > Mammalia > Diprotodontia > Phalangeridae > Trichosurus > Trichosurus vulpecula. Next base: position 3,976,333 of record NC_050575.1, on the reverse strand, counting down.
TTAAGCAGTACAAGCAATTTATTTAAACACTAGTCATTGTAGAAAAATTCAAAACCATATGCTCTTTTAGCAGTTTTTCACAAATGCATTTGACCCATGACTTGGCAAGACATACAAGCTTCATGATTTACTCTAAATTTCAAACCCCCTTGACATTTAACTAAAAGATCTTCATTAATAAGGTTTATATGAATGAAAACTTTAGAAGCTGATATTGTTAGCGGGAAGCTCTGGGAACTGCCTATGCATTTGGTCTAATTTTCAAATGACTGACTTTCCTAATCATTTCAAGGGAAATTTTCTCAGAGAACAAATTATCATCATTTACAATGTATGATTTACCAGAGTGGTGGAGCAATCATTCTGAAACAAACTGGGGTAAATGTGATAGCTGAATTCAAGGCAAATGCATCACTGGAGCAGCCCAAGCTGTTTTCTGAGGTTTTCTTCTGAGCTCACCCTTCTTTTTTGTCTCTCCGGGTGTTACACTGAATTTATTATTTTTTTTTTTGCTGTTGTGATTTTTATTGTCATTGTTTTGGTCCAGAGTTCTGATTTCACTGGTATAAGAAGTTCCTGATGAGAAAACCTCCTCTTCCAATGAAGTGCAGAAACTTTAGTCTTAAAGACATCCTTGAATGCACCAAATAGTCAAGTGACTTGCCCAAAGTCCCATCTCCTGTATTTATCAGAGTTAAGACCTGGACTCAAGTCCTCCTGACTCCACTTACTACTTTAATCCACCTCTGCCTTTTCTTTAAGAAGAGGACAAAGAAGAAGTAAAAGCAAGAGGAGAGAAACAATGAGTACAACGAAGCACTTCAAAATATAGAGACCTAACAGAGATGATCAAAATTGTGTGGGAATAGGATGAGATGAATATCATCCATGTTGTCCTGTCTGCTGCTGGCATTGCACCAAGGATGCTTTCAGTGAGCCTACAGAGGATGAGTTTATATCCAAATATTTTTGTTTTAACTATGAAAAGCAATTATTTCCTCTCCCTGCATAATAGTCCACAGAATATTGCATGCATGAGAATGATAGCAAGATAATGACTTGTTCTAGAATGGTTTCTGTCTGAACCCCACAGAAAAACCTGAAGAGAAAATAACAGTCACTTATCTCAAGGCCTTTTCATCAAACAAAAAAAAAAGTTCAGAAGAAAAAAATAATAGTAGCTCACATTCCTATAGCCAACGCATTTTGCTGACAACAACCCTGTGAGCAATTCTCATATATCCCTATTTTATGGATCAGGAAACTGAGACTCTGAGATCAAGTAATTTGGCTCTTCAGGTAGTAAATGAGAGAGAAGGCTATGGTAGCTCGTTTTTTTTTTTTTTTCCCTCCTCTTCAAGGTTGCTGGTTTTCCTACTCCATCTCACTGGCTCTTGATTCTTCCCTTCTAAGAGACTTAAACCACTATGAGTCTGATCTCACTGATACCCGGTGCCTTTTCCCATTGCTGTCTTTCTACCCTCTGATTCTTGGTCATGTTGTCTCATAAATCCTCTCCAGAAGATCTAATGTATTATGGGTTGTGTGTTCCTATCAATTCCACATTTTTAAGAATTATGAAAAGAAAAAATGAAATTGTATTCAGGTGTTCTCATTAAGAGGACACCCCCCCCCATGTCTGGACAAAATCAATAAAAAATAGTTTTGAAGAGATCTCCCTCCGACCCCACCCCCAAAGGTAAACCAAGACTCACAGTGTATTGGTACTGTCACCCCATTTGATCCACAGCTCCTGAACTTGTTTTCCACATCCATTAAGCTTCTCTCCCAGAATCCACCCCAGAGACTTCAAGTCCTGGGACAGACAGGTCTGTCCAGCAGATGCCCTGAATTCACCGCAACGGTACGTGCCCAGCTGGGGGGCAGAGGAGAGGCTTTTGAGCCAACAATCCTCACTTTGGAGGGTAACACTGAAACACAATGAGTCGCCTGTCTCCAAGAAGTCTTGCTTTCCCTTAGACCAGGCTCAATTCCTACGCGCCCCCTCCACCTCTTCACTGGGTTTAGATACATTATTCTTTAATTAGGGGGCAAGTGAACCCTACCTGACCCCAACAAATTCAAGGTCAAAGACGCCATTTTATCTCCCAAGACAATGTGCAGATTTATATAAATTGCATCAAAATCTCCAACTGAACATTTCTGATTATAAAGTACGATCTGTTTCAAGGAGCTATGGAGAAAACTATGAAGGCAAAGTTCTTTGTAAGAGAAGTTGGGGGGCCCACAGACATGGTTTTGACGGCTAACAGCGGGGTGGGGAAGGGGAGGCAAGAAAGTGATGGGTGGGGGGAATAGTTTTTCTCCTGATAGAAGCATCAGGTCAGAAAAGTGTGTGTATGTGGGGGCAGGGGGCCCACAACTTTGTTGCTCTCTGTTTTAAATCACGAAAACAATTTAATCTAACCTTTATGAATCAATTTGACTATGGCCGCTGCACAAAAGAGGCTTGATAAGCTGAAAGGCAATATACCTGATGCATTTTGTATCCGCTGATCTAGTCTTTAATATCTTAAAAATGAGGAATATTGCCAGAATGACTGACTTCGCAACAAACACATTTTCATAGACTTCTGCATGGTGATTGCTTTGTATGAAATCGTGTTTGGGGGATAATATTGAAAATCAATGCCCTGTTTACTGTATTTCTGCTCTAACAGCCTGTCGGACCCGTCCCCGTACTCCGCCTTCCAGGCATCCTCCGCTCACGCTGAGACTTTGCGGCAGTAACAAACAATCGCTTAGCAACACTAGGTAGGACAATTTGCTTGAGTTTCATTTGTTATTCCAATTTCACCCTGACCACGCGGGACAACTGATTGTTTATTTAGTGCCTTTATGACTTTTGTAAGTTCTCTTCTCCGGGAGGGCTAAAGGAGAATTCACCGCGGGAGGAAAGGGGGGTTCTCACTTGCGAACCCCGGCTCCCCGGAAAGTTCTGCGAAGTTGACGCGAAGGGGGAACGTGGACTTGGAATTCGCCCTCTAACCTGATGAGGCGGTGGGGGGGTGGGGGGGGTGCTGAGGGGTTGGGGAAAAGCCATTGGGTAACCAGGGCGTGGATTCTGCAACAAATCTAGAGGAATTTTTCCTCCCCGAGACTAGAGCCAGGCTGTTCCAAGTTGAGAAAGAACGTAGCGGCTGTCCCAGGCTGACCTAGTGACCCGTAGGGGCGGCCTCCTGCTCCAAAAGAAGCCACCAGTAATGTCATCTGTGAATTCTTCCCACACCTTCACTCCCGACCAGCACCAGCCCCTGCCCGGGCGTTATAAGCAGTAGCCATTGGTTTCGGGGGTAGCTTGCAAATTGTTTGCCCTAGTATGGGCGGTTAAGGGACAGGGGACTCGTCGCGTCGAAAATAACTGGAAAAGCCATTCGATTCGTTTTCCAACTGTCCCAACACATAAGGGACAATGAGACAATGTACGTAAATTCCTTTGTAAAACGCTACATAAAAGTCAGGTATCATCATCATCATCATCCTTAACGGGGATAGGGAGAATTTTGAGGGAAAGGAGAGAGAAGAAAGCTGTATCGCTAAATGACGAGTTACCTTCGAATTCCTACAAATCGTTTAGGTTTACAAAGCGCTTTCCCCAAAATAACTGTGCGAGGTAAGTATCCTGATACTTCTTTCCCCAAATTACAGATAAAGAAACTGATCTCACAGAGGTTAAGTGACCTGCCCAGGGTTAGGCAGCTAATAAAATGGCAAATTGACTGCTTGCTAAACTCTGAGGTGATCTTTTATGTGAAGGAACGTGCCCAGAGAGAGGAATTTCACAGGGTCCTGTCTCCGGGACTTCCCAATCCAACCTCACCCCAACCCACAATAGGATTAGGGCCAAGTGGAGAGGACTGGAAGTACCCAAAGATCAAGTTAGGGCTCCCACCCGAAATCCATCCCCTGGACCATTCTCCTAAGATGATGCCTATTAATTTTTTTAAATAGAAAACTAAACAAGAAAAGAAAATTCACTTCTGCGAATTATTGTGATTTCACCTCTCTCGCCAATGGTCCGTTAGTTTTAAAACCTGGGAAAGGTCAACGGGGAGCGTGAGCCGAGAGTAAGAGATTTACATTGACTGATAGGAAAAATAAAATGGGCTTGTATCCCCAATGAGAGAGCGCGCGAGAAAGCGGTGGAGCAATTTGCTCCCCTAGATGTGACCCTGAGGCACAGTCATTCCTGTCCTAGGGGACGGGCCACACTGAAGCTTTTCGATTTTTTAATGAACAAATTATAACGCTTTCCTATCTACAGAAGCATCTCCAAGCCTCCCCTTCACCTTCGAACAGAACCCGGGGACTCCTTGGCTGGCCTGCGGCAGCAGTTGCACTCAGCCCGGCGGCAGTCCGGCGTTGCCGGGGAGCCCCGGGCAGCAGCTGCAAAGGAAAGTGGACCATTTGAGCCTACAACCTAAGCACGCGCACTCAATTGGGGACCGACCGCCAGCCTTTGGCCTGATGCAGCGTCGGAGAGAGGCGGTAAGTAAGGGCCTGCAGGAGTTCTAAGGCTGTACAAAAATCTCCCCCTGTCCTTGCAGTGATCCTCAGACCGCTCATTTAATCCAGCCTATTTGTGTTTATCTCTGGCTCTTGGGCTGTCGGGGAATTACGGAACCCCTAGCCCGTCCGTCTAACTCTAAACAGACCACTACTACTAATCTACAAACTCCCTACCTTTCCATCCGTCAACTCTTTCCAACCTACTTGTAAGTCATTTCTGAGTTCCCGATCTACGCATCAGAAAATAAGGGATAGTGCTTAATTGGCTAATAACTATTGCTTTAAAAAGCAGGGAGAAATCCGGAAAACCCATCTAGATATTTTAAGGTGACCTTCGTGGCACCAGAGACAATCACGTTTAACACGTTCGCTGCCGACGCTGAGTCCTCCTGCTCGCCAATCTCCTTTCCCGAGTCGGCGGGCAGTCGGGTCGGCCTAGGTCTGGCGGGGGAGTGGATCCAGTTGGGTTTTCTGGAAGCGCTAATAAACCCAGCCTTCGCTGGACAAAATCAATTGTGCCTGGCCAACAAAGGCCAATGTTTTGCTTTCGTTACACGTTACAATTTCCTACCTTTTCTGACGCAGCGTTGATGGGGTAAATAGTCTAATCTGATTCAGTCCACCTCCTGTGGATTCTGAGGGCCAGTCGTGACAGACCGAGGATTGTGCAAATCACTGGGCAACCTGCTGGTGGGGGAGCTCGGGGCTCGTCAGTGGAGAAGCAAGCGACTTTTGGAGGGGGAGTGTAAGCTTTGTGAAATATTGTGTGCCTGCATCCCTAGCAGAGTTTGGGCAGGTGGGGGTGGGGTGGGGTGGAAGAAGATTGTCGGAATAGGGGAGAACTTTCCCCCGCCCGTACTTCCCTATAAGGAGAAAGTGAACTCTAGATAAAGAGGGGGAACCTCCAGCCTCCCCCCCCAAACCCCAGTATCCTTCACACTGAACTGGAAAAGAAGCATCGCTGCAGGACACTGCGTTGGTAAAGATTTCAAAGGCTGTGGTGTGTGCGTATAATTTCCACCTCAAAATCTCTGCAAGAAATATTAGTTTGTTTTAGAAACTTTTGGGGGGTGACCTCCGAAAGGCACTGTCCTTCCCTCTAAAAAGGAAGGGATTCTAGGGAGACTAACCTTTCTCTGGAGAGGAGAGAGTGAAACAAGAGGAGAGGAGGATAGTATGCAACGAATTAAGTGCAGAATTAAATGCAAACGCTGCTGGGGCAACTTTCTTAAAAATAAAGTAAAACAAAAGTGAATAAAATTACCCACTGCCAACAAAATGAGCCCCTGACTGAGGAAATCGCCCGCAAGAGTAGAACCCAACTTGAGAAAACGAGTGGGTGCGTAACAGACTGGGCGGGAATTGTTAATGGCTTTCGCACAATGGCATTAATCAGATTAACAGGAGCAATTAGCTTGGCCAACCGAGCTGCACAGCCTTCAGAGCGCCCAGTAAAGGAAAGGATTAGGTTAATTTAATTAATTCTCAATACACAGACCAGTCTCCTTTCAGGCCATTGTGTAACCCCCTCCTTTAGCCTCTCCCCCAACCTGACCCCCCTCCCTCCCATTCTCAAACCACCACTATCCCTACCAAAGTTGGCGGGGGGGAGGGTGGGAGAGGGAGAGAGAGAGAGAGAGAAATCAAATCTGGTTTTGTTTGTCATCTGCATATTACCAGGAACTAAATGTAGGATGACGTCGACTCTGTATAAAAAAGGGAAGAAGTTCAGCTGGACTACTCTATCCTTCATCCAACTCTGGAATGAGTTCAGTGAAGGCAGGAAAGGGAGGGAGGGAGAGAGAGTGAGGAGGGAGAGAGGAAGAGAGGGAGAGAGAGCGAGCGAGACACAGAGACACAGAGACAGAGACAGGGACAAAGTGGAGGGAGTGGGAGACAGATTTGCGCAGCTCAGGATCTTCTTTCGGTTTGAAAACCCGCTCAGACGTGCGTGTACTTCAGTTTAGTTTTTGGGGGAGGGTTGCTCTGTTTCTCTTTATTATTATTATAGTTTTTTCTTATTTATTGTTAACATCATTTGGGTTCTTCCTTCTCCTGTCCCCGGCGGGAAGAGTTCGGGGATGCCTGCTGGCATGTTCAGCATCGACAACATCCTCGCCGCCCGGCCTCGCTGTAAGGACTCTGTGCTGCCTCTGGCCCCCAGCGCCGGGGCCCCGGTGGTCTTCCCGGCCTTGCACGGGGACTCTCTCTACGCCAGCGCTTCCGACTACGGCAGCTTCTACCCGCGCGCAGTAGCCCCCAGCGGAGCCGGCCTCCAGACCGCGGTCGGTGGCTCCCGCCTGGGCTACAACAGTTACTACTACGGGCAGTTGCAAGTGCAGGCGACGCCCGTCGGCCCGTCGTGCTGCGGGGCGATGCAGCCCCTGGGAGCTCAGCAGTGTTCTTGCGTTCCGTCCTCAGGTAGGGGAACATTCGCCGTCCTCTCCCGATCGCTCCCCGCGCGAGCTTTCAGGAATCCCCAAGTCTCTCTTGGCTCCCTGGTGTTTGTGTGTTTGTTTTGGGCTTTTTACTTTTGGCCAAAGTGCGCGCGGGGAACCTGTGGCTCCTAGGACCGAGGCGGGGTGCCGTTGGGACCCACACGAGATATTATTCTTTATTCTTTTCCATGCACACGGACGTTTATTTTACTTCTGTAACCTTAGCCAGAGCTCGCCAGCCCAGTGTTTAAGGCTTGTGCAAACTTTGGCAGACTGGCTGGGGAGAGGTCGGGGAAGCTCGGTTCGGTCCGTTTGCGGAAAGGGGGCTCAGCCCTCCTTAATCCTGATACTATTAACTATACGGACACACTGCTAACATAGTGCCAATGCGGGATCCGGGCTGGTGAGAGCCCCCTGGGAGCCCTTCAATTCCCCCCGTTGTGGATGGCTCCCTCGGCTAAGCGCCGGCGGGCGGGCGGGCTTCGTCTCAGCGGGAGGGCTACGGGCGAGTGGTCTTGAAGCCCGGATTCGGGGAGAGCTCACTCCAATCTGGGGTCGTGAGCTCCTTGTCCCCACCCTTTCCTTCTCCACTCTCTCCCTAACCCCCATCTACCCTCCTGCTGCAGGTTACGACGGCTCGGGCTCAGTCCTGATGTCCCCGGTTCCCCACCAGATGTTGCCCTATATGAACGTGGGCACCTTGTCGAGGACCGAGCTGCAGCTGCTCAACCAGCTGCATTGCCGGCGGAAGCGGCGGCACCGAACTATTTTCACGGATGAACAGCTGGAAGCCCTGGAGAACCTCTTCCAGGAGACCAAGTACCCCGACGTGGGCACAAGGGAACAGCTGGCTCGGAGGGTGCACTTGAGGGAGGAGAAAGTAGAGGTACTGCCACTCTCTGCCCCTTGTACAAAATGTTCACAGCTGGCTGAAAAGCTCCGTCTGGGGCAGCCGCATTTATTGATTTTTGGGAGGCCGATGAAGTTTTGAACGCTGTTTTTAGTAGCTTTTTCATGAGTATGCCACTGATACACGGGCGAATACCTGGTTTAAATCCCCAGGATTCCTCCTTAAACGTCTACAGAATTTTTAAATACAGCCTGGTCCACTTCCCAGTATTTATTTTTGAGCCAAGGAAGACTCAAAGTAAAGTAGGCCGGAGTTTTCTATATGGTGATTTCCCAAAGTCTCTCCTCTTCTTTCACTAGAAGTTTTTTGGTTTTTTGTTTTTTGTTTTTTTAAATGAGGTTCTATCCCCACCAATTAGTTGTTTGTTGTCTTTTCTCAACAGGTCTGGTTTAAGAATCGAAGAGCAAAATGGAGGCGGCAGAAAAGGTCGTCCTCAGAGGAGTCAGAAAACGCACGGAAGTGGAGCAAGGCTTCGAAGCCATCCCCAGAGAAAAGGGAAGAGGAAGGTAAAAGCGACTTGGACTCTGATAGCTGATAGCCCCGGAATGGAACTTTGGGACTTGCATCCCTTTAGAGACTTGCACATACAATGCTACTATCTTGCACACTTGCTGCCTTTGTGGGGGAGAAGGAAGGGGAATGAGGAAAACTGTAAACTGGTGTAAATATTTCCTGGTGTTTCTTGTATAGAACTGGCTGCAGAGAGGCTCGGCCAGTCTAACAGCCCCCTTCCCCCACCCCATTCTGTAGTATTTATAGTTAAATTAAAGGTGATGATACAATAAATGGATGGTGGCCAAATAATGTACCAATAGCCAATATGTTTATACGTCCTCCACCACCTCCTTCACAGGCTGACGGCAGAGAGCAAATTCAATCCTTGATTTTTAATTTTTTAGTTTGAGGTTTTTGTTGGGAGGGAGGGAGTTGGTTTTTGGATATGTTACAAAAAATTCAGTCATGAAGGGAGTCATGTACTCCCATGGGCCTCTGGAAACATGCATTTTGGTCCGAGGTCTGTGGTTAATTAATGGAGTGATTTTAGACAAATCATTCTCCCTCCCCAACCCCCCATCCCAGGCTTCAATTTCCTCATCTGAGAAACAAGGGGGTTAGGTCCAGTGATGTCTAAGGTCTCTTGATCTGGTTCTAATGGTTCATGATTCTGTGAGTCCATGTGCAGAGTAGAACGAAGGAATAAAGAAGGCTGCTGGGCAGTCCCAGAGGGTCTGGAGAATGAAATAGGGGAGGCTGAAAGGTGTTCCACAGTTCCCATGTGTGTTATTCCCTAAATTCAGTTCACTCCAAGACTTAACCCTCACAATATTGACAATCAAGATTCAATATGGTTTAATGGAAAAGAGACAGGATCCTGGTTCTGCTACGTACTACTGCTGTGACCTAGGGCAAGACACTGAACCTCCTCGGGCTTCAGTTTCCTCACGGTAAAATGATTGGGTTGATTTCTCTTGACTACTTCCTGAATGCCTCCAAGAAGCCAGGCCCGGGGAAAGGAGGGTCCTTGCTCTCCTGCAAGACCCATCCTTGTTTAACTAGCAAATGGTGAAGGCTGGGAACTGAGTGGCCAGGGACCAAGAGAAAGGGAGGAATGAGAGCAAGGCCTGCTAGCCCCTAGGCAGTAGCTTTCTGGAGACCTGGGTCCATACTGGTCAGAAGGGATATTGGTGAAGAAAATCCCACACTTCCATTTCCAGATTCTCCTTCTGCTGCCTTCTGTAACTTGACCCCATTGACTTCCTGCAACAGGAGCCCTTTCAGAGCCACTGGCCTTGGATAATGTGACCCCAGTTTCTAATCTCTAGAGCCCCCTTTCTCTTCTCATAGCCTTCAGAGTTCTATGGCCAACAGGAAGCGTCCTGAACAGATGGAGCCCTCTCCGTCCCCATTGTGAAGCTTCTCATGCCCTCTCCCTTTTAAAATTCTCTTCTCTGGGTCTGAGTGAGCCCTTAACTGCTCTTGGGATAACAGAATGAGGTGGGGTGGGTATGCCGAGTTCTGTTGCCTGATCACTAGACTGTAGACTGCAGAAAATGAGAAACCTGAAGCCAGCTATGGCTCAGGACTGGATAAACTCGGGGCATGTTATCATGGGCCTATAGCCCCCTTCCTTGCTTCTCTACAACCCTTCACTTTACAGTTCACTTTCCAGAATAAAATCCTTTGTCCTATTTAGTGGCCCCTAATTCAATGCCACCCTTTTGGCACACACACACACACACACACACACACACACACTTTCACAAATATACACACACTCACTTTTAAGCACAGCGATATTACCTATACCTCTGGCCTACACCTACACTACCCTTTCCTTCTCCAGTAGAGTGGGGGTGTGGAAGAAGGATAAGTTGTTACTTTGAGATCTGCTGCAAAGTTCAAGAAGCTGCTAGCGTTATTCCCATTCCCCTTGGGGAGGGCAATGAAGCTTTTAGTTAAACTGTGTCTCTTGACCGAAAGGGCCCAGGAAACTGTGTGACAGCTGATGAGAAAGACCTTCTTCTAGCTTTACTAGTTTCCATAAAGGTCTTTACCTTCAGGTGGATTTCCAGGGTAGCCCCCTCCCCAATTCTCTTAATTTTTCCTGTGGGGACTTTAGAGGACCTGGAACTGCTGAGTTGTGGCTTTAAATAGAATTCCCCCCATAGCAAGGATATCTATGTTCTTTTTAAGATAAAATGATATGGTGCCCCCTTTTTTAAAAAGTAGGCTGATATGTCTGTTATGTTGTGATGACTCAACTTCTGTGTTTTACCTAGAATGAGGTGACTTTCCAGTAGTGAATAAGTTTGTCTTTTGCGGAACCTGAAGGGACACTGCCTCCCCTCTCCAACAGTAAGCATCTAGAATTCCCAGGGGAAGAAGACCAGGTAGCCCTTTAGATAGAAACATTACAAATGAAAGGACAAACAAGAATGTCTGCTTGGTAGCCACCATCTTGTTGGAATCTCTGTTTTTGTAGATCTCTGAGACATTCATGGCCCACAAATGAAGTGGAGGTGGGAGATTGGTGTAATACCTCACTTAATTAGAACAGAAACTTGTTCCTTTCAGAAAGGTCATTGTAATAGCGAGAAAGTTTCTGTACCATCCCCATATCTCTCCTGAATAGAAACTCACTTCACATTTATTCTATTTCACTGCTTAAGGTTGGAGACCATAACATCATAAAATAGGTTTCCTCTCTACCTACTGGGGAATCCTTATGTTATTCCAAAGATTCTATAGAAAAGACCTCTACTGAGTTTTTCATGTATCTCTTTTTCTACAACCACATTTTCCCAGGGTATCTTTTTGCTAGGTCTTGCTGTCACAGACAGAATGGACACACTTCTAATTTAAACTTCTGCTTTAGAAAGATGAGGGAGGCACAAAAAGCTTTCCACACGAGTAGTATAAAGTGTATCCTGTCACTGAGTGCGTGGCAGTGGTGAGTGTCATTGGTCAGTGCTAGCTGCAGTAGTGAAAGGGGAGATCATTTGTTTTAAATTTTGTAAAATATGTTTGCCAGGAGTAGAGGTTACAGAACAAAGAGGAAGAAGTAGCTGACCAAGATTTTGGAGAGTCTTCCCATAAGCAGAGCCTGGGGATGGGGCAGGAGGACTCTCTAGCAGAGGAGAAGGCAGCCCTCTTTCTACCTTCTGTGTGCAACTCTGAAGAAGAAAAGTTACTCTTGCCTTCTGCTCCAGTGCTAAGTGTAGTGTTTAGTGGTTGGCCTAACTTAAGAAATTTAAAAAAAGTCAGTAAGACAGTATCATTCTCTATTCAGCCTCTCCTTAGGGTGACTGGATCGACCTTTATGCTAAGCCCCCCTCACCAAGATAGAATGTTGGATTTTTGCTGCCTAAGTCAGGGGGTGCACAATGCTCCCACGTGGTGTGAGTGGGAGCTTTGAACTGCAGAGGAAACTACCCTCTAACTGTGCAAGAAGAGTGATCATCGGTTGGGCTTTAAAAATAGCTCTGGTGAGAACATTTATTGTAAAAATTTAGATGCATTTCAAAGGAAGGCTATTTATGACTTAAAAAATTGTATTTGCACAATTCCTGTTTTTCCTGGAGGAGCCTGACAGGACTCGACTGGATCAAGCAATTCTTGAGACACTCAGGATTTAATTTATCAGTTTATCCCTCCCCTGCCTCCTAGTAGTGAGAATAATCCCATTTTGGTGCTGGGGCTGAGGAAGGTAGTTTGGTAATCCCTTCAATTGGATGAACTCCAGAACACTGACCTTTTGCTGTCAGCTGACTATTCCGGATGGTCAGAAAACTTTTCTGATCTTAGAGGCTTACGTCATTTAAATTTTAAAATTTAGTTGGTTACACTTGAAAGGTGGTGGGGGGGAGGGATACGCCCTGAGAAATAAGTAGGCTTACTAACACTAATTAACTAATTAATTGTTTCCCTTGAAAGTAGGGCAGCAGTTGAATAAATTACGGACATGAATCTTTAAAAACGTGCAAATCACAGCAACTCCTAACTTTCTGTTGATAGACTCGACCTTGAATGGCTCATTGTCTTTTAAATGAATCTTTCTGAAGAAGACGGAGACGTTAAAAAAAAGTTTGTGGCTGGCAATTTGATGGTTTTTATTCTAGCCCCATGGGTGTGCCATTAAAGTATGAGGAATGGGGGTAGGGTGTGGAATGAGGATGCAGGGCTATCATTTTCTGGAGCAGAAGTTAAATAATTCAACTCCACCAGCGGATCAGAAATGGGAGCAGTTGATGAAAAGGAACTTCTCTTTCTTCCTCTCCCTCCTCTCACTCCCTTTTATTTCCCCCACCCCTTATTTACTCTGTCCCTGTCTCATCCTTAAGTGAACCAAAGGTAAGCATATTAAAATGATAACATAGCACACATAAATGAAATCTAAATCAGCAAGACCTTGCATAAATTGATTTAAATTAGGAATTCAGGAATGTATTGTTTCTTTTGGCTCAGGATCTTAACCACAATGACAGTCCTCACATAAATTCTGATGAAGTCAGTGTGATGTTGTGTGTTTAAGAAAACGGGCTTCCTTGATAACAAACGATAGGATGTAATCTTGAGTTAGGGCTTCAGGCCAGATGTTTTGTAGGGAGAGGAGACTGGGTAAAGAGATAGGATTAGAGCTCAATAAGATTACTAAATTGTTTTTAAAGATTGAAAGCTGGGGGGAAAACATTTGATAAATATTCTAATTAAGTCTTAGGGTATCTCCCTTTGCATATGAAAGATGTGGAAAATAATTCATTAAATTAACAAATATTAAGTGTCTACCATGTATAAAGCCTAGTACTTGGCCCTGAGGATACAGATTTTAAAAATATATACAACCACTACCATCAAAACTAATATAGCTTGATAAATACTATGGGGTAGAGGTGGGGAGGTGGTGGGGGGAGGATTAAATGGATTGGAGTCTTCTTAAAAGAGGTGAAATTAGTAGTCCATAAAGATATATTTGGGGCTTTCAAGGAAGCCAGGTGGCCCAGTGCATAGAGTGCCAGGCCTGGAATCAGGATCAATTTGAGTCTGAGTCTGCATCAGACACTTACGGTTAGGTGACCATAGGCAAGTCATTTAACTGCTATTTGCCTTAGTTTCTTTACCTGTAAAATGACATAATAATTATAGCCCTTACCCTTCTGAGTTATTGTGAGGAGCTCTTTGCAAACCTGAAATCCTATATAAATGCTATCTGTTGTTATCTTCATTTAACAAATATTAGGCATTTCTTCTATTCCAGGCACCATTCTCTGGTATTATATAGAAAGATGAAAGTAGGCAGGGGCCCTGCCCATAAGGAGCTACAAATCTACTAGGGGGTGATGCAACTTAATTACACAAATACAGAAGAATGTGATAAAAAGCAAAGGAGAGGCACTGATAATTTGTGTTGGGAAATACCGCTAAAAACTGGGGTGGGACAAAGCTGTGCATATCTGGGAAACTTAGTGGCCTAGATAGCCACTGGAAGAATTGAGAAGGGAAGGCAAAGTCTGGAGAGTAAAGGACAAGATTGGAAAATAGCTGGTGGTCCAATTATAGTGTTATCTGCCTCTCCCCATGTGTTTTACTCCTCCTATACTTATCCTGGGATCTCTAGTCCCTCTGTTCCTCAATGCTATTCCAGGATATTACCTTTAGTATGGCTATACTCTCCCCTCTTCCCAATCTTCACTCTAATCTCAAAATCCTGTTCCTTTGTCATGTTATGATCACGCCTTCCCAGCCCCAACCCTGGAAGACCCCTACCATTTACCTCCTTCACTCCTACTCAAGGCTGCCTAATGAAGCTGGAAAAAAAAATCATGAAACTGTACTAACTGGGTACATTAAACATTTATACTATCTCATCTTAACTGAATCCTGACTTTGGGAAGGCCAAAGTATATTACTACAATTCCTTCATTTATCCCTATTCCACTTATCACAGCTGCTGTTCCAAAACCCCCACATCATTCTTCTCTCACCCTCTCAGTTGAGAACTTCACCTAATACTGAACCAAAAAAAATTAAGGTTTTTGGCCAAGAGTTCCCTTTCTACCCCATCACCTTACATCCCTCACACGTCCTCTCTCACTGTCTCCTTTACTCCAGTTTCCAGTGAAGAAGTGAGCCTTCTGCTTGTCAAGGACTACCCTTCTATGCGTGTGTACTGTGGTTCCCATCCCATCCCATCCCATCCCCTCAATCCATCAGATTGCTCCCATAATCATCCCTACTCTATCTCTAATCATCAACCTCTCCCTATTTACTGGATCCTTCCCTGCAGCCTACAAACACACCCATGTTTCCCTCATGCTTAAAAATATAATAATTCTTACTAGAGCCTACCTGCTCACTGGCTATCACCCTCTATCTCTCCTCCCCTTCTCAGCTAAACTCTCAAAACCATCTACAGTCAGTACCTCCACTTTTTCATTCTAAACTCTATGCAGTCTGGCTTATTCAACTAAAACTGTTCTTTGCGAAATAACCAATGATTTCATTACCATATCTAATGGCCCTTTCTAATCTAAATCCTTCCTGACCTTTCTGCAGCATTTGCCCTGTTGATAATCCTCCCCAGGTTCTCTCCCTAGGTTTTCTTGAGGTTCATTCTCCTTGGTTCTCTTACCAGTCTGACTGCTTCACCTCAAGTCTCTTGTGCTGGATCTGCTTCTACTTCAGACCCACTAACTGTGGGTGCTCCAGTGTTCCCTAGGCCCTCTTTACGCTTCCTCACTTGTTGACTTCATTAGCTCCTAAAGGTACAATCATCATTTCTATGCAGATGATTGCCAGGCATGTGCATACATATGTGTGTATGTATGTATATTTACAATATATATATGTGTTTGTGTGTATATATATATACATATTTTATATCTATCCATCCATCTATCTATCCATCTATCTATCTATCCATCTATCTATCCATCTATCCATCTATCTATCTATCTATCTATCCATCTATCCATCTATCTATCTATCCATCTATCTGTCTATCCACCTATCTATCTATCTATCCATCCATCTATCTATCCATCTATCTATCTATCCATCTATCTATCTATCTCCAAGTCTCTCTCTGATGGCACACTTTGGCTAGAATACAGAGTACGTAATTACACTCTATACATACTCTGGCACATAATAATAGGTAATAATTATATATCACTTTAAAGCTTACAAAATACTTCATATAAGTTATCTCATTTGATTTTGACAACAGCCTTGTAAGGTAGGTGCTATTATCACCCCCATTTTACAGATGAGAAAACAGACTGATACAAGTTAAGTGATTAGTCCAAGGTCACGCAGTTAAGTGTCTGAGGAAGGATTTGAACTTAAGCATGCTTAACTCCAACCACCTTGCTGCCTAAAGGGGAGTTATATGACATAGCTCTGGAAAGGTAGGCTGGAGATAAGTGCTGGGGGGCCTTAAATACCAGGCCAAGGAGGGAACGTTTTTCTTATAGAAATATGAGAGAGTCATAGAAGGGTTTTAAGCAAGTAAATGATGAGGTCAGAACCCTATGCATTAGGAAGATTAATTTGTCACATGTATAAGTGATGAAATGGAAAAGAGAGAAGCTAGGGACAGAGAGACCTATTATTAGGGCATGTTGTCAGGTGGTTAGCAATGCCATAAGGTCATAACTCAGAGAGCTAGAATAGATTTCATAAATCATAAATCTAGTCCAGCCTCTCATTTTACAAATGAAGAAACTGAGGCAGGTAAGTGACTTTGCCTAAGGTGTCACAGTTAATAAGTCAGAGGTATTATGTGAACCTGAATTCTTTTTTTTCCTATTGTACAAATATTATAGAAAATTCAAGGAGGATTAGGACTGAGGAAAAGCTATTACATTTAGCAACTAAATTTGTGACCTTAGATAAAGCTTTTCAATTCCAAAAACCTTTCACATCATTCCATCCTCCTACCCTCTGAGACAAAGACTTTACTGAAAAAATTAGGCCATTTGAGGAGAGCTTCTTGTCCCCTTCCCTTCTTTTCAATCACTGAGATGTGTTCCTGAATTAGTAAGGAAGAAAACAAGCATTTATTAAGCACCTATGTTATACCAAGCACACTACTGAGTGCTTTACAAATATCTGATCTGATCTCACAACAACCCTGGGAAGCAGATTTTATGGTGGTATGGTGGATGTAATGCTAGGCCCAGAGTCATGGAGATCTGAGTTCAACTCTGGCCTCAGAGATGCACCAGCTGTATGATACTAGGCAAGTCACTTAACCTATGTTCGCCTCAGTTTCCTCATCTGTACCTTCCAGGGGTGTTCCAAGGATCTAATGAGATAATATTTGTAAAGCGCTTAGCACAGTACCTGGCACCAAATGAGCACTAATGTTAGCTATTACTATCATTTTACAGCTGAGGAAACTGAGGCAGGCATGGGTCAAGTGACTTGCCCAGGGTAACACAGCTAGTAAATGTCTGAGACTGGCATCTAGCTGCCTCTCATCCACATTACCTCTTCTCCTTCACAAGTCTCACTCAGAGGTGGCCCTTTTCCCAAGGCAAAGCCCTGTACATCTCCATGTGATCCTGTTGGACCTCTTCCTCTACAGAAGAATGACCCTCTGTCATCTTCCCCTTCTCCCTAATCCTCAAACTCTCCCTGTCTCTGGACTACTTCCTTGCCACCTACAAACACAACCGTGTGCTAAGAGGCAGTTAGGTAAGGCAGAAGAAAGAATATTGGGCCTGGAGTCAGGAAGGCTCAAATTCAGCCTCAGATGCTTACTAGCCATGGAGCCTAAGCAAGTCACTTAACCACTGTCTGCCTTAGTTTCCTCAACTGTAAGATAGAGACAATAATAGCACCTACCTGTCATATAGTAGGTGCTCAATAAATGTTTGTTTCTCACCCTTAAAAAAACTTAATTGGGTCCTGCCGTCCCTGCTTGCTACCTTCCTATATTTCTCATCTTGTTAATGGCTAAACTCCTTTAAAAATCTGTTTACAATCAGTGCCTCCACTTTTCTTTCCTCTCACTTTAGTCTTAAATTTCTGTAGTCTGATTTGTGACCATCATTCAATGGAAAACACTGTTTCCAAAATTACCAATGATTTCCTCATTGCCAAATGTAATGATCTTTTCTTACTTCTCATTCTCGTGGACCTCTCTGCAGCCTCTGACACCAGTGATTGATCACCTGTAAACTCTCTCTCCTCTAGACTTTCACGAAACTCTTCTCTCTTGGTTCTCTTATGGCATATCTAACTACTCAGTCTTTTTTTCAGAATCTTCACCTAGGTCACTCTCACTCACTGTGGGTGCCCCTCAAAGCTCCATCCCAGATCCTTTTCTTGTTTCCCTCTATACTAAGCTTACTTGTTGATCTCATCAGCTTGCATGGGTTCAATTAATCATCTCTATTTGGAATGATTCCCTTCTGTTTATTAAGAGCTAACCTCTCTCCTGACGTCCAGTCTCACATCACCTTTTAGACATCTTCAGCTAGATGTGTAGGCATCTCGAACTCAGCGTGTCTGAAAAAGAACTCATTATTTTCTCCTATATCCTTCCTGCTCCACCATCTTATAAAATCAGGCTAACAATTTGAGTATCACTCTTGACTTCTCATTTGCATTCTTTCTATATATCCAATCAACAGCCACAACGTCATCTTTCACAGCATCTCTGGTAGGTACCTACTTTCCCACTCACATGACAGCCACCCTGACAGACCCTCATTATCATGCACCTGAACTATTGCAATAGATTTCTGGTGTTATTGCTGCCTCAAGTCTTCCCCCGCTCCAGTCCATTTTCCACTGAGTTGTCAAAGTGATTGTTTTAAGTGAAGCTTGGACCATGTCACCTTCTCATACTCGGTAAAACCCAGTGAATGTCCATTTACCTCCAAGACAAAATATAATATCTCCTGTTTGGCATTTAAAGCCCTTGACAACCTGACCTCTTGCTACATTTCTATCATATACTTTACTCCCCTCCATAAACTCTAGGATCCAGGAACCATGACCTTCCTGACTGTTTCTTGCATCTCCTAACTCTGCCTTGTCATTGACTGTCCCCCAAACCTGGAACACCCTCTCTCCTCACCCTGCCCCTTGGCTTTCCTGGCTTATTCCACCTCTTCAGGAAACCTTTTCTACTACCTCCCTCCCTCCCTTGTACCCTTCCTCCAATTCGATAGTTACTTCTCTCTGAGATTACTTGTTATTTACACTAGATATATCTTTTATGGACGATTACTCAAATTTTTTCCCCTCATTAGAATGTGAGCTTCTTGAGAGCAAACATTGTGTTTTCTCCTTTCTTTGTAAGTCCTGACCCATAGTAAACTCTTAATAAATGATGTTGTTCATCCTTCATTTTCAAAGAGGACGATGAATTAATGACTGATAGAGACAGAAACCAAACTGCCAAGGATTGAACAGTGATCAAGTGGTGAGGAAGTATAGGCAGTGAGTGTAGAATTCTCTTTTTAGAAGTTTATCAGTTAAGGAGAGGGAGAGATGGGATGATAGTTTGAGGGGATGGCAGGATCAAGGGAAGATTTGTTTTTTGAAGAGTGGAGAGATCTGACTATCTGTAGGTATAGAGGAGGTAGCCAACAGAGAAAGATAGAAATTGATAAAGAATCAAAGATTGGATGAGTGATGGAAGAGATCATGAGGAAATCACAGCACCACAGAACTTAATAGTTGGAAGAGAGTCCAGTGGGCATCTAGTCTTGACTTATACTCAGAAAGAATTACTACTACACACTTCACATGGTAAACTTTGCTTGAAGTCTTCCAGGGTTGGGGAAACCACTGCCTCTCAAAGCAGCCATTTCACTCTGGGATAGAAAGGTTTTTTCCTTCTAATAAGTCTAATTTTGTTTTCAATAAAGTGGCTTCCAATTTCCACTCATTGATTCTTATTTTGCCCTCTCTCTCTTTCATAGGAAAGCCTTTTCAAGTAACTGAACTTGGATGGATCTACTGTCTTCCATCCCCAATCTTCTCCTCCTCCAGACTAAATATCCCCATTTCTTTGAATTGATCTTCATCTAGCATGGACTCAAAGCCCATCATTTTTCTTACTTTCCTCATCTGGATATGTTCTAGTTTATCAACATTTTTAACTTAAGCACCAAAAAAAGAAAATATTTCCATACACATGGAAACCCCAAAAAATTCTGTATAAAAAATGAAACTTGATTTCATATGCCTTGTTTTAATATATGTGCAGATATGTATGTGTTTATACACAGATCCCATATATTTATAACAGATCCTACAATTTTTTTCCAAAACCATCCTGCCTCTGTCCTTCCTTTCTCAACTTCCTTCCTCAACTTCCTTCTGTTCTCTAAAACTAAAAAAAAATCAAATAATTGCCCTCTTTTTAAAAATTGTATCACCAGTGATACCTAGACCCATTAAAAAAAGAGGAAGAAAGCAGAAAAACACCTTGTAACAAGTAACCTAACCAAACCAAACCAATCTATACAGTGGGCACATCCAAAAATGTGTGTCTCTTTCTGTACTTTGTGTCCATCACTTCTCTATTAGGATATGGGTAACATGCTTCATCATAGGTCCTCTGGAGACAGGGTTGGTTATTGCATTAATTAGAATTCTTTCATAATCTTTCCTCATTGTCTTTCTTTATAATGTTTGTGTCCTGGTATAAATTGTTTTCCTAGATCTATCCTGTTCATTTTTTTACCAGTTTATATTACCCAAGTTACTCTGAAATCGTCCCTCAAAATGTCTTATGGTACAATAACATTCCATCACATTTATATACTATAATTTGTTTAGCCAGCTATCCCCAGCTATCTAAAAAACAATGGAAGATACCTTCTTAGACTCTATTTTTCTTTTCTTTTTTTCCTTTTATTCCCCTTGAAGTTCAGGAAGCTTGTTTTATTTTGCGATTATTCCCACTCCAGTATTATCCTCCTTCTTAACCCCTCCCTCCTTCTCTACTTCTACTTGTTTTCCTGTTGAGTTTGCCATATTTCTACACTAAACTCTTTTTATGTGTTCTACTCATCTTTGTCTATTTCAGAAAAGAGTAAATTCATCTCACACTCCTGCCCCACCCCCTTCATCTTTGTGTACTCTTCTCACACACCCCAATTATGAGAAATACCAAGGTCTACCTTTTAGTACACTTTTCAACACCAGTGTATTCTTTTAATCTTTCCTTCTCTTTCCCACTTTAAAATCCTCAGAACAGAAGCAATACACCCCTATTCCTGGCAGCTCAATACCTTTTAAAGACACTTTTGAAGAGACACATGTCTTCTTCTGTTAGAATGTTAGCACTACTTCATACGATTCCTTCCAGTTGCTCAAATAAGCTTGCCTTTCTAGGTTTCTCTGGACTCATGCTTATATTTCAAAGTCCCTACTGAGTTCTGATTTTTTTATTACCAATGCTGAAAAGTTCTTTATCCCACTGGAAATTTGTTCCCACCTCTCACCCCCCCATCCCACCAAGGATGACATTCAGCTTTGCAAGGTAAGTTATTCTTGATTGTAAGACTAAAAAGCCTTTGGGGATATTGTATTTCAAGATCTCTCTTTTTTCATAGTAGCAAGTTTCCAGGTCTTATGTGAACTTTTGGATATCTACAGGTTTTTTTTTTCTTTGAAGTAGGACCTCTGAATTTTGGCTATAACATTCTTTGGACTTTTCTTTTGGGGATTTCTTTCAGGAGGTATTAGTGGATTCTTTCTATTGTCCTCCAATTCTAATAGATCTGAGCAGTTTTCTTTTCTGATTTATCAAAATTTTGCACTCGTTTAAAAAAAATCACTGTGCTCAGGGAATCCAATGATTCTTAAATTGTTTCTCTTTGACATGTTTTCCAGGTCACTTATTTTTCACATCTACCATTTTTTTTCTTTGCTAATTGTTTAATTTTGTGTATATACAAACACATACATATGAATGCATGTATATATATGCACATATATATACATATATGTGCATATACATACATACATATTTATTGATTTCTGTTTGGTGTCTTCTAGTTTCCTGAGTTCATTTCTTGGGTGAAGTTTACCACTTCCTCTTCTAAACTATTTATTCTCTTTTCAATTCTTTCCTCCAGAGTTTTAATTTCATTTTTTATTCTTTGCTTCATTTCTTCCAGGTATTCATATAGTCCTTCTGTAAAATCATTTTTTCCTTTGCTTTTGCTTGCAGTTGTTATGGAGTTATTCCTTCCTTTTGAAAAATCTTTGAAATTTTGCAGTAATTTTTCATGCTGCTCGGTGGTTTTTTTTTTAACATCTTCCCAACTAGTTTCTTAATAGGGGCCTTGTGCTAGACCCTGCTGTGCTTTCAGGTAAAATGACAGGACCTGCTTAGTCTTGGCTTGGATCTCCAGGGATCCGTTGACTTCCATCTTATAGGGTTAGTTCCCCTTAGATCTTTGAGGTTCTGAGCTCTGGATCTTCACCTCTCTCTCTTAGGTCTCAGCACATAGTGTCAGGGACCTCAGAGACCCTGGATCTGGGTTGTCCAAGTCTGAGTGCTGCCATTTGCCTGACTTCCAAAGTCCCTGCCCAGGGGCTTTATATTCACCTTGAGGCTTTCTCATGGAAGCCCTTCACTCTTTAGGCTACACACATCTTGTTTCTGTTCTAGCTAGTGCCAACTTTGCTGAAATGACTCTCCTCTTTTCCATGGACTTCTGGCTGACTTTTGTTAAGTTCTGGGGTATAAGAAGTCACCTACTGTAGTTTTTCATTGGATTTTTAAAAATTACTATCTGATTTGGTGCAAACTTTAAGGTTTTGTTGAGGTAGTTACATGGGAGCTGCAGCTAACCTCCTATTCAGGCAGCCATCTTAATAGAAACAACTATCAACTTCCTTTTTAAAACACAGTCCCCAGAACTGAGCACCATACTGAGTGGGACATAGTACAACAGGACAATCACCTCATAATTCTAGGAAGATACACTTTTCTCAAAGTGGCAGCATGGAAAAGCTACTGATTCTGGAGTCAGGGCAACACCTAGGTTCAGGTGCTTACTGCCTTTGTGACCTTGGGAAAGTCTCTTAACTTCCTTGAACCTCAGTTTTCTCATTTCAAAAATGAAAGTGTTAGAGTAGGTAGGCTTTGGGGCTCCCCAAACTGTTGGGATCGATTCCTTTCTCTTTATGCAACCTGAGCTGCTTTTTGCCTTTGTGACTGCCATAGCATACATACTATCGACATATTTAGCTTGTAGGCTTCTAAAAACCCTACTGCTGTTTTTCAAACAAACTGTTGTCAGATGGTGCTGCCCCCGTCCTGTGAATTTCATGAACCTAAATGTTAAGCTTCACATTTAATCCTGTTTGATTTCCTATTGATAGATTTAGCCCATTTTTAAAAGATGGTCAATATTTCTTTTGAGTCTAACTCTGTCATCCTATAGGGTACCTGTCCCACCTTGGTTTGCAAATAGAAGGATACCACAGATAACCTTATCACTGTCAATGATTTTAAAAAACAATCATTTCCAAAGCATAGGGCTAAGCACAGCTCTATAGGGTACAATACTAGGACATCCTTCCAAGTTGACTTGGAGCCATTGGATCAAGGGTCCCAGATGGAAAAGGTCATGTTGGCATGGGAGAAGATCATCTCTTCCTCTGAGATGGCAACAAAGGAGGAAAGGACAAGTGTGAACACAGAGGGTTTCTGAGGTATGGAAGAAGAGAAAGATCAAGTCTTTAATAAAAAATGGCTATTTGTATTTTATCATTTGATGAATACCAAAAAAAGGATCATAATAGCATAGAACTAGAAGAAAATTTAAAGATCATGTAGTCCAATCCCTAAGTTTTAAAAAAGGGGGAAATGAGGCCCTGGGAGGGGAAGCAGCTTACTTACGGTTATACATTGTCTGACCAGAAAAGTCAGAGTTGATTATCAATCTAGTGTCTGTACTACATTGTATGAATGTTGGTCTTTTCAATCCTGGTCCGGAGCTCTTTTCATCCAAAGGGGTCCATCCTTTTGGTGTGGTCCAGCACAAAAGGGGCCACACAAGTAGTGTTTATACCAGTGGCCATATGGCATAATATGCCAACCTTTATTTGATATGAACTTCATTCTGAGTCTGAGGAAAGAAAACATCATCTCTCTTGTTCAAGTGACCCACTGAAGAAAGAGTATGAATTCTGGGATGTTGCCACAACTTAAGGAGAGTCTAATTTTTAGATTCCAGCTTCGTCAATTTGTTCCCATGACTTTATACTACAAAGAAAGAAGGCACAGAAAACGTGAGAATATTGGGGAATTTTTTTCTCTATAATCCCTAAGGATTTCAGTCCATTCAAGCTTTATGTTTTCCTAATTTTAAAATCCTCAAAAGTCCATTGACCAAATCTAGAGATTAGGCTTTTGTCAAAAATCTGTAGCACTCTGGAGTAATCATTTAACCTGATTTGAGATCTACAGATGATGGTTTGAGTGGTAACAATTCTAGCTGTAATAAATAAAATTAAAAGCCACCAATGTGTTGAGTGCTTTATTAGTGGAATGAGGAGTTATATTAAGTACCAGGTGTTTCAGGTACAGGAAGGGAAATTTAAGTCCAGGCTAAAAGCCTTCCTCAATGCTATTATTTCCCGATTTTTCTTTGAAATACGGCATATCTTTATTTCTCTCTCTCTGTCTCCTCTTCCTTCTTTCTCTTCCTTTTCCACCCTTCCCTCTTTCTCACTGTCTCTCTCCCTCTCTAATTTTTCTCCCTCATGTTTCTCCCTTTCCTTCTCATTCTCCCTTTTGTTTCAGAAGGGGTCAACCCCTGGTGGGCTGAGGGTCACAGTCAGGGCTGTGTGCAACCACAGGTGCGGGGAACCTGCCATAAAAGCACTCTCACTTGTACATCCGTGCACACAGGAGTGCTCTCCTGGTGTTGGGCAAGGCTGAGAACTAATATGCTGTCAAAGGCCCAGTGCCTACTCAGAAGGATGAGGTTTGTGCATTTGGAAGGGAGACGTGGGAATTTATGGTTTCAGAGGCATACCAGATAGGTACCTGCCTGTGCATTTAACATTATAGTCACCTCATTAAAGCAGCTGGCAAGGCACATCTGTGGCTTCCAACAATGCACTATTTTAGCTAGTGTAAGGGTAAACATGTGCTTTTTATTGTATCCAAAACAAATTATTTACTTCAGGTGGCACATCTAATAGGCCCTCAGTAAGAGAGGGCTATGGAGGTTAATCTTTTCTTTAAAGCCCCCTAGAAAGTAAGATATTGGACCTCCAAAAACTCTTCCCTGAAAACTCCTGAGGGTCATTTGATGGAATCCCATGAAGGCACAGTCACTGATACTTTGTTTATCCAAAAATTTCATACCAGTATGGGCCAGATGGCTGAAATAGCAGTGGAATTGCATGGATGGCATTGGTTTTTAGCATTTAAGGAATAAATATTTACATTTTGAGCCAAGTAAATCACTTTGGGGTTTTGGTTTTGGTTCCTTATACAACACATATGGGATAACTGCTAAATTGTACACTGGATTCATCTGTCAATATAAGGAGTTAAACTACATCAAAAATCTTAGCCATGATCCAAAGTGGCTTCTAGCTGACGAAAAGGAATCTCAACTTCCTGAAATCGCTCATTTCACTTTTCCTGAACCTCTTCTTCACATCCTTCAGGGTGCAAGGTAAGCATATAAAGTGGCAATGGTAGGTTTGGACAGAATTTTGAGTGAAGAAGTTGTTGCCAGTCTCTTTAAAAATAAACAGCATCATCATGACCTGTGTGACCACGAGCAAGACACAACGTCCCCAAAACTTTAATTTCCCTGCATAAGATGACCCATAAAATCCCTCCCCTTCTCGATCTCTGATCCTATTTAAAATGACAGGGAAGCGGATTTCATCTCAATGTTGAGAAGAGCTTCATAACAATTAAGAGTTGTCCAAAAATGAAATTGACTGGCCTTGGAGGAAATGAGCGCCCTGTTATTGGAGACCTCCAACCAGAGGCTGAATGACCAACTGGCAGAGGTGATGTACACAGGATTCATCTATCAATTCAGGGAATTGAGTTACATCAAAAACATTTCAGACACTGTGCAGAGCAGCTTCTCACTCATGAAAAGGGAGCCTTATCTGTCAACCTGCTTATAGTGCTTTTCCTGGACCTTTTTGCATCCATCTCAGTCTTCCTGTATTATGATTACTTGTGTCGTGTATGTGTGTGTGTGTGTGTGTGTGCATGCCTGCTCTTGTTACTTTGTAAATTTCTCAAGAGCAGATCTGTCCTGTATCCATCCTCGTGTCCCCACGATCTAGCATTTGAGCTCATCGAGGACCTGAATGAATGTTTTTGCAAAATAAATTGGAGGTTGAAGTCTCCAATCTCTGGTCATATCCTATTTTTTATTCTTTGCCCTTCTCTTACAAAAATGTGAAACAAACATTCAATCTAAGTTGGAGACTAGTAAATCAAATGGACCTCAGAGATCTCTCTCCACCTTAGAATTCTATAATCTTCAAATTACAAATCTTTATGCTAGGTGTTTATATTTATAGAAAACTTTAGTAGTAATAACAATGCCGTAAACAACCACAGTATTAGTGAGATGTAGCGAAGTAGAGTGGAAAATGTACTGAATAGGAATCACAAAACCCAGGTTCTACTACTTGCTTTACTACTAATTAAAAAGTTGTTTAGCTTTGTGCACATGTTTTAAATTGTACTGAACCTCAGTTTTTCCATCTTTAAATGGGATAAGGGGCAGAGGAGAGACTAATTCCTGTCCTGCCTCCCTCACAGGATTGTTATGAAAATTTAATGAGATGGTGTATATAATAATATATTAACAGACCAACTAGGCCAGCCATATACCTGCCAGGTTTCAGACTCTAGCAATGGTTGTGACATCTATCTACCACCATAATTCTAGATTCCTACAACTACTAAGTCCAATATCCCATATCTCAGCTCCAGAATGTTTAACTATCAGACTGATAGCTTACCTCCAAAGTATATTCTCTTACAATGTTGGCTCGACTGTTAGAGTTTCAACCTCCAGCAGCCACAATGTCAACTTTATACTTCCATAGCTTTAGGAACCAGAAACTGCTAGTCAATCACATTGACTGTTCATATTCACAACTCACATTTCTAGGATTTAATTCAGAGGCTTGAGTTCTTTGGGGTCCTTATGACTGCACCTTTCATCCTAAATCAAGAGACTGGGATTTCTCCCCATATCCTCCCTTCCCCCTCTTTCCGTCTTAAGCTAGAGCTCTGACTTTTTTTGTTTGGGTTACCATTGCTATATTGCCCAACCCCCTAACAGAAAAAAAAATGAATAAAATTTTAATAATGTGATATAATAGGCAAATTATATTAAAAGATAAGAGAAAGAAACTATTTTTCCTCCAAGAAGGCAAGTTCAAACATTGATGGATAGGAAAGAAAGAAGGAAGAAATATCAAGTTAAACTGAATAATGAATATATTAAGGAATTAAAGGAAGACTTGAATTGAATAAATTTGCATGAAAAGGTAAAAGAACAATTAGGGAAATTGCAAAGTAACATCTAAAAATTAAATACATCAATAGAAGCAGCAAATAACAAAATAAGGTTGAGAAGAAAAAAAAAGATTGAAGAACAAATCCAAGATACATCAAAACTTAAAAAGCAACTGTGTGCTAGTTGTGTGAACTTGGGTGAGTCATGTAACTTCCTTAGGCCTCAGTTTATTCATTTGAAGGGGTTGAACTAGATGGGTTTACATTACGGCTCTAAATATAGTCTATGATCCTAATAGTCTTATGTTATGCAGGCCAAATTAATAGCTTTGGGAGACAAAGAAAGAAGTAAAAACACTAAATTAGCATCCTAGAAAACATTAGGAAAAAATAAACAACTAGACACTATATTTAAAGAGCAAATTAGAGAAAAATTGTGAGACTGTTTAAGATTAGGCAACACTCCACAGAATATACTGGACTTTGTCTTAGTGAAATCCGAACTGATTCTGCAGGGGCACATAATTGTTGAACTATGCAACTACAATTGCAAAGCTAAGATCCTCCAAGCATCCAGAAAGAAAAAAAAGTATCATGTTAAAAATTATGTTAAAAATATTATGTTGAAAAGGTATTATGTTAAAAAAATAACAGTATATCATTAGAATTCCTATGAATAACAGGAAAAAATTAGAAAACTGGGCAAAAATATACCAAAGTCTTAAAATATAGAATCATCACCCCAAATAATATAGTTGTGGAGACACTGCATGCCATAGTGGATAGAGAACTGATCTTAGAGTTAGGAAAACCTTGGATCAGATTCTCTCTCCAACACAAACTAGTTCTGTGACTATGGGTAAGTCACAACCTCTTGGTTCTCTACTCCATTTTCTAGGACTAAAAGTTGCAGAAATGCTGCCAATCTCCAGCAATGGAAGGAGTTTTTGCATCAGGAATCCTCTATATGAATAGATAAAATCTTAAGTTCAGATTAAAACATACCCCACCTACTAACTACTTATAATTAAGGTTTTATGTATACGTATGCATATATAATACATATATGTATAAATATAGGTATACGTATGTATATAAACATATATTAAATTGTTCATGGATAGAGAAATAGTGAAAAGCATGTCACAAGGTAATCTTTACCTTATGAATAAAATAAAGACAAATCCTCCAGCCTGACACTCCCTCATCTGGCTCTCCCTTCTCTCATAGCCCTGGCCTGAACCAGTTCAGGGAAGAACTACATCTTGAAGGGCCCTGACTCTAAAAGCCTTTTGGAATCTCTCTGCTTCAGTGTCCCAGCTGGTCACCTCTCCCCATGAAGGGCATAGACCTAGTCTGAGAAAACTGAACAGGAAGTAAGTGTTGGAGAAGGGGCCCCACAGCATGGGGCACACAGAAGGAAAAGGACTGACAGAAAAAAGCATGTTAACTGCAAGGTTATCATATAAAAATCAACAGAATGAATGATAAAAACAGACAAAAAGCTTACTGAGAAGAAGCGAGCAGACATATAAAGAAAAGAGAAATCTCAACGGATAAGTACTTTGTAACCAAGCACGGGCTAATTCTGTTGTTCTCTCTTTCAGAGATTTAGAGATAGAAGACAGCTTTTATATCAATCCTTCATTTTATAGATGATGAGACTGTGGTCTATAGAAAATCAAATGACCTAAGTGACCAAGAACATGCAGGTAGAAAGTGGCCAGAGCCGATTTGCATCCAGGTTCTCCAACTTCCACTCTTTCACATTTTCCACTAAATCACTGACCCATGCCACCTCCTAAAGAAAATAAAATTCCCAGAAGTTTAAGGTATTACAAAAATTTTTGTAAGGACCAATGAAATAACAATGCAACAACTGTTTAGAAATCTTGCAGAACTGCTTAGAAGAACAATCAAAGAATTAATGAAAATGTCAAAGAGATAAGGATAGAAATTAGACTAAGACATTAGAACTCATAAGTAAGAAATCATCAAGTGTGATCAAAGGCTAGAAAATGTAAAACATGACAAACATATGCTGTACTAATTCATTTCTCTGAAAAAGAGAACAACAGAATTAGAACACAAAAATTTGGAGGCAGATAGGAGAATTATGTGAAAGAAAGTGAAAAAAAATCCCAAATCAAGATTGGAAGAATATATAAGAGCTCTGCCAAACATGAATATTGAACTTGAAGATAGTGCTGAGAATTAAGCTAAGGACTATAAGTTATTCAGAAAAGCATAATAAAAAGAAGACTTAAATACTGCACATCAGGAAATCATATGGAGAAATTGGACAGAAATTTTGGAAACATATAGTAAAGTACAGAATGAGAACACAAGCTATAAGAAACCCAAGCTTCACTCACTTAGAAACACTAAAGTCAAACCTCAGAACTATAACATCAGACAATACATTTTGCAGGCAACACGGAAAAAAAAATCCCTTTAAATTACAAGAACAGCCAATCAATATAGTATAGTATTTCTCTGTGGTTGAAATAAAAGGAAATATTCCAATGAGGAAATATTGGTTGGCACCCCCCCCAAAAAAAAACCCAACAACAAATATTCCATCCATACTCACTTTACTTCAGACTCAAATAACTCTTGCAATGCTTTCCCTAAGAAAGCATTAAGAAAACCCTTAAGAAAAGTATGCCCTGAGGCCCATAGTCTTGATTGGTGGTTCCCTCTCACAGATCACCATTTTGGGAGGGGCCTCAGGCATGTTAACTTCTCTTGTGAATTCCACTCACTCATTTTCTGGACTTCTTTACCTCCTCAGTAACTGCCTTGCCCCTTTAATAATTCAATTGTTATTTTCCTCACCTCTGAAGGTTAGTTAGATAGGTTGTGTAGGAATGTAGGTAAATTAAGTAGAAGGATAGATAGACAGATAGAAAGATAGACATAGATAGACAGACAGACAGATAGATAGATGGATAGATAGATAGATAGATAGGTAGATAGATGGGTAGATAGCCTATATTAAATGCTTACTATGTGCCAAGTACTGTGCTTAGTGAGGGTGACATAAATATAAGCAAGTAAGACAGACATCTTTCCCCTCAATTGTTTTCCCTTCAATTATTCCCCCTCAACCTGCACACTGACCCCTCTCCCATTAAAATACTTTGAGGTATCATTGAGAGACTCAAAAATGAAATGTTTATCTTCATATAATAGGGCCATGAATACGAGGTGGAGGGAGTCACTTTGTCTGACTTTGTTTACAATGAAAAAAAAAAGAAAGAAAAACCATCTCTCATTATTTGAGAGACATTGAGAAGTCACAGAAAACATTCACAGGTCAAAAAAGAAATCTGTGGAGTTAAGGATATGGTAAGAAAATCAATAATAGAGTACACAGGAGTAATAAATTAGAATTTTAGTGGGAAAAATATATTCTTTCATTGGCAAGCCAATATTATAGGTGATATGATGATAGAGAGGTACTCTTCTCAGCTGAGAGAAGAAAGGATCCCAGATAAAGACTGGGCTTTCAATATCTTCCTGTTTGGGGGTTAGTAGGACAACAAGGATGGACTAATATTGGAGCATATCACAGATGGAAGAGTGTGAGTTGGGTAGACTTAGGAGAAAGTAAACAATTCAGTAGCACTTAAAAAAGATGATCCCACAAAGTAGAGGGGGTGTGAAACCAGCGCCCTGCAATGAATTCTGCTGTGGGGCTAAGGTAGACACTTCAAGAGATCAACTTCTATGATAAGGGGCTGCAAATCTTAGTATTAAATCCTGTTAGAGAAGAGAAAGTGATCGGGACCCCCAGAAAGTATGTGAGAGGATGTCATAGGATGGTATGACAAAAAGGGATAAGCACTAAGGTAAAAGGAAAAGATCAGGATTGGACCCCTCAGACTAGGGTTACAGAATATTCCCCATTGTATCCCACTGACTCCATGAAGAACACGAGGGGATCCTAGAGTATCCTAGAAGGGGAAAGGAAAAAGAGTAAGAACAGCCCTTCTTGGAAAAGGGCATTACAAATTAATGCCAGTGAAGTATGATGAAATTCCCTGGGCTGGGGTGGGGTGGGGTGAGACAGGAAGGATTCCATATTCAGATTTTACCTAAATTGAGAAAAGGAAGGGTGAGGTGCTATTCCAATTCTTACTTCCATGGATGACTCCATTCCCCATAGCGTGTCTTCTCGGGGCAGCCTAAGGGGTTAGAGTAGTGTCTTTTTAGTATTAAATTAGTTCTCACCATGATTGTCAGTTACTATCAGTGACTCAGCCAGACAATTAGATTTTAGAAAGGGGTGTTTATTAAGGTAGTATAGTGAGAGCAGTTTGTATAAGACATTCCCTCCCTTCCTCCCCACCCCCCCCAAAAAAGGCTATGACACAGTCTCTCACCCTGGACTCTATGAAGGTGGACTCAGACTTACAGATCACATATGGCAAAGGACTAATTCATAGTTTCTAGCTGCTGGAAAAGATGCCAGAAAAAAAATAACCAGTATAAGTCAAAAACTAACAGATTAAATGAAAAAGTGAATGTGTCAGAAAAAAATCAAATGTACAAAGGCACCCCCCAGTCTCCAATGAATAAATACAAAAATTATATGCATGGATGTTTTACAAAAGAGGAAGCAAATTGTAAAAATTTCTTAAAAAAGCAAAAGACATTTTTAAAACCCCAAACTTCTGACATACCACCTCCCACCCTTTTTAGTATCATTATTTATAATTGGAAGAACCTGGAAGCAACCTAAATGTCCAGCAGTGAGGGAACAGTTCACAATAATTCTGATAGCTAATATTTATGTAGCGGTATATGGATACTACTTGATCCCCACCACAACCATCTGAGGTAGATGCTCTCACTGCTCCTTCCTCTTAGCAGAGATGTGACAGACAGTGTTTACAAAATGAGGCATTTTCAGTCAAGACTAATCTATAAACTTGATCTGAAACTTTTTTGTTACAAGGATGAGTTTTTATTTAGACTCGGAGAGGGAAAGTTGTGAGGAGAGGTTTTGATGGGGGTAGAGGGGAAGAATGATAAAGATTAAAAAAAAAGCAAGAAAAAAGTACCTACGATTAACCTGCTCCCTGCCTCTTCCCCAACCCGAACACACACACACACACACACACACACACACACACACACACACATACGCTGTATCAATGGTAGCTTTTATATACAGGATATCACAAAAGTCTTAGTGTGGTTTTGAATCAGTCATTTCTGTCGTGTTCAACAACTTGAGATCCCATATGGGGTG
Organism: Trichosurus vulpecula; assembly: GCF_011100635.1. Taxonomy (NCBI): domain Eukaryota; kingdom Metazoa; phylum Chordata; class Mammalia; order Diprotodontia; family Phalangeridae; genus Trichosurus; species Trichosurus vulpecula. The sequence goes on along the minus strand of NC_050575.1, from coordinate 3,944,201 downwards.
TTCTTGGCAAAGACACTGGAGTGTTTGCCCTTTCCTTCTCAAGCTCATTTTACAGATAAGGAAACTGAGGCAAACAGGGTTAATTGACTTGCCCAGGGTCACACAGCTTATCGGTATCTGAGGCCAAATTTAAATTCAGGTCTTCCTGTCTCCGGGCCTGGTGCTCTATCCACTTTACCACCTAGCTGCCCAACTATATAAATGTTAGCTATCATTATTATAATATTTTTTCATTTTACACACTTAAAACTTTAGTCTGAGAAAGGATCCACGGACTTCACCACACTGCCAATGGGGTTCAGGACCCCCGAACTAGATGATCTTTAAGGATTCCATCCAGCTCCAAATCTTAGGATCCTAAAGTTAGGGATGGCTTCATGGAGGAAACAAGACTGGAACAAAATTGGATGGGCCTTGGCTAAGTGGAGGGAAGGCTTGCGAATGAAAGGAAACAGCAGGAGGGAAAATGCAGAGGCCAGAATGTGGTGTGTTCCTTTGGGATCCTGGGGAGACAGGCCTGACTTTCCGAGGGTCTGGCTCTGATTGCTTCAGCAAGGTTTGAGGGCTGTGAGGGTCCCATTTAGCAGATTGACCTTTCTTCTGGACAAATTGGCCTCTCGCTCAGTTAGTAGTTTATAAAGCTTTTTAAGACTTGCATCTCCAAGGGAGGCCTCCTGGATAATTTCTTCTGTATACATCAAAACAAAACTTCTTAGTTCATCCATGCATGGGGAGGTAATCTCTCCAATTAAAGAGGCATTGCAATGACAACTTCTCTTCTCTAGCCTCAGAATTCTTTCCTATTCCCTCTAGACAGAATTTAGGTATCAGCTCCGTTTATTCAAACAATGCTTATTCAGCATTAAAAAAAATGATAACCCACCAAACTTTCAATTGTATGAATATTTATCAAGCTCCTACTATGTGCAAAGTACCTTGCTAGTTATTAGGGGAGATAAAAAATAAAATAAAACGTAGTTCCAGTCTTACCTAGAGAGATACAGAGATCAGATGACTGGGAACCATTGAAGTATTCAGGACATAATTGAGGTCTGACTAGGTAAAGGTCATTTTCAGCAATTAAACAAAAATGCTTATTATCTAGCAGTTAGAGTGGAGAATTAGCATGAAGAACTAATTCTTTCTTCTCTAGGATAGAGATTCCCTCCCCACCCCACCCCCACCCCTGCCTGCCCAGTTAATGCAAAAATATTGAAGACCTTTTCATTGATTGAGATGGGACAATGTATTTGGTTTTGAAACTATAAGATTTGCAAAATTCTTTCTTCACAATTACCCAGTAAAGTAGACAGAGAGGGTAAGTAACATTTCATCCATTTTACAGATGAGGAAACTGAGGAAAAAATTCTGTAAATATAAGAAGGAAAGGAGTAAAGAGCAAAGGGGCTGTTTTGTCAAGGTTAGTTTTAAATGACAAATAGAAAGCATCAATCAAGTCAATGAATACCTAGTAAGTGCTTTCTATTCGCCAGAAACTGAACTAAGCTCTGGGAATAAAAAGACAGGCCAAAAAGAGGTCCCTGGCACACAGTAGGTACTTAATAATTATTTATTGATTGGATGATTAAGCAATATTCTGACTGTACATCAAACACTCTATGCACTGCCCTATGTTGTCTTTTATATCATCATTTTATATGTGCATGTCTTTGCCCTTTCAAATAATCATTTTTATGCATTTGTATGTTTTTGCTCTTTTCAAAAATCATCATTATGTGTATACATGGCTTTGCCATTTTCTTAGATTTTTGTGTACTTTGAAGGGCATGGTCTATGTTACATCTATCTTTTTATCTCTAACTCCTAGCACAGGACCTTGCATGTAGCCAGAGGTTCCCAAAGTGGGTGATACCATCCCCTGGGGGGTGCTGGAACAATTCAGGGGGGTTATAGTGGCCTCAGTACAGTTGGAGGATGTCGAATAAAAATAAGGGGGTGGTGGAAGCATAAGGAAAGAAGAGAAGAGAAGAAAATTTGGAAAAACTATACGTTTCATCTGTTGTGTAACAATCAAAGTCATAGTGATTACATTATTTTCCAAATAAACACACAAAATGCAAGTTATAACTAATCAGTGCTCAAGTCTGCTGACAGGTCTTCACAAGCAAGTGAGCATGTTGCACATTGTTAGGAAGTCCAGCATGCATGCAGGAATATGTGCATGTAATGACTTGTTTGCAATACAGTACCATATAGTTACATGATGCAATATTGCATCATCAACATTTCAATGCAGGGAAAACCCCCATGAATTTGCAATAAATTATTAAATTTAAGATACATCATCTAAAAAATTTATATATTTTTGAAATGATGCAAATTTCAAAAAAAAACATTAAAGGGTTAAAGATTTCCAGGGGGGGACTGAGTAATTTTTTTAAAAGGAGGCAGTAGGCTAAATACGTTTGGGAGCCTCTACATGTAGTAATTATACTAATTATCATAGTGCTTTAGGTTTACAAAATGCTCTCCTTGCAACAGCTCTGTGAAGTAAGAGGGAGGAAGTATTTATTAAATGCTTACTATATGTTAGGCACTATGCTAGGCTCTGGGGATACAAGTTCAAATAAGCAAGACAGTGTCTCCCCTTAAGTAATTTATATTCTTTTTAAAAATAATATTTTATTTTTTCCTTAATTTCATGTTAAAACAATTTTTACATTAGTTTTTTTTAAAGTTTTGAGCTCCAAATTATATCCCTGCCTTCCTCTCCTCCCCCTCCCTGAGATGGCAAGCAATCCAATATAGGTTACACATGTGTAATCATGTAAAACATTTCTATATTAGTCATTTGTACAAGAAAATTCAGAAAGAAAGAAAGAAAGAAAGAAAGAAAGAAAGAAAGAAAGAAAGGAAGGAAGGAAGGAAGGAAGGAAAGGAGGAAGGAAGGAAGGGAGGGAGGGAGGGGGGAAGGAAGGAAGAGAAAGAAAAATTATTATGCTCCAGTCTGTATTCAAACAATATCAATTTTTTCTCTGGAGGCAGAAAGCATGTTTCATCATGAGTCCTTTGGCATTGTCTTGGCTCATTGTATTGCCAAGAATAGCTAAGTCATTTATAATTCTTTATCATACAACATTGCTGTTACTATGTATAACGTTCTAGTTCTGCTCATTTCACTTTGCATCAGTTCATGTAAGTCTTTGCAGGTTTTTCTGAAATCGTCTTGCTTGTAATTTCTTATAACATAATAATATTTCATCACAATCATATACCATAATTTGTTCCATCCCCAATTGATGGATATCTCAATTTATAATTCTTAACTACCACAAAAAGAGCCGCTATAAATATTTTTGTGCAAATAGGTCTTCTTCCTTTTTAAAAAAAATCTCTTTGGGATACAGAACTAAGTAGTGGTATTGCTGGATCAAAGGGTATGCCCATTTTTATAGTCCTTTGGTCATAAGGAGCTTATATTCTAAAAGAAGAGGGGTAGCAGTGGAGGTCAGGGAGGAATGTTTTAGACAGAGAAGTCAGGGAATGGTGATTGGAATCAAAGGGTAATCAATCAATTCATCTTTTGCAAGAATGACATTAATAATTTGATTATTGTCTCAGAGCTAGAGTGAGAGAGGGGAAAGGAGCAGGGAGTAGAGTATATGGAATGAAGATGGCTGAGAAGTGGCATAATAAGCACTAAGTAAATTGTTACATTTGAAATCATATACTCCCAAATACTTTTCCTCTTCCCTCTCCTCCCCCTCCTCCTCCCCCTCCTCCAACTCTTCCTCCTCCTCCTCCTCCTCCACCTCCTCTTCTTTCTCCTCCTCCTCCTCCTCCTTCTTCCCCAAATTGTCTTCTACCTCCAACATTTAAGAACATTTTATAATGAGAGTAAATATTACAGAGATGATGGTATGAGAGAGAACATGGCGTGATAACAAAGAGCAATACTGGACATTATGCAGTTTAACTTTATAACATTTCCTTGTGTGGTGGAAATACCATTGGGCTAGAAGTTGAGAGACTTGGGTATGAATCCCAGCTCATTTCATCTTACTGAGCTTTAGTTTCTTCTTAAAGAAAAAGAGAACCAGCAGCCAGAAATCATTTAATCAATGTAGACAGATAAAAGAATAAATAATAACTCTTCTCATTGTTTTCTTTATCCATACCCATTGGAAACAATTAGCTTCTGGCACTTAGCAGCTTCTATATGACTAGGATACTGAAGACCATCATTCTATAACATATTTGTCATTCTTCAATTCTGGTACACTTCTCAAACATATATCAATGTAGTGGATAAAGCACCATGTTTAAAGTCAGGAAGGCCAAGATTGTTATATATATATAACAATTAGAATCCATTGCTGATCTCAGAGGACTGGAGTATTGTACTCTCTTCTTTTTTCAATAAGGGGCTCCTTCCTTTTAGACTCAGGTGTGCAGTGACCAGGTTCAGTTTTTGGGGAGCCTGACCCCCTAGCCTAGAGCATGAAGAGGATTCCTTTTCTTACACTCACTGGCTCATTATACCCCACCCATCACCCACCCTGGTACCTCAGAGAAGGTATTTAAAATTTAGATTTTGCTAACTTTGGGGTGTCCCCAAAGTGGAGAGAGTAAAAGAAAAGTCTTTAATGAAGTGTAAATCAGGTAAGGAATGGATATTTATTTCCTTTATGTAGAAGATATGCTTAACACAAGACTCTTATAACTGTGCATTGACAAGAATTAAGCAATCACTGACTTATAAATTATAACAGCTATTACACTTTCCCAGGATCCTGAGTCTTCAACAATCTATTTTATTTTTGTCCAAAAGGCTGATAACAAGCCATTTCTAGTTTCCTCTTACAGTTTTTCCATCAAAAAACATTACTAATTTCTTTTTCTTTGCAAAAGGAACTTTGTCTTGAAAAAACCAAAATACTTAACTATGCATGGTGTGACCAGATCACCACAGAAATAGTCTTTTTAGTAGGAACTCCTTCTTTTAACTCTTGGTATGGCCAGAAATTTAATATCATTACAAATGCCTAGAAATTCTTTTAAGTTCTTATGATTATTCCAGCTCTTTTGAATGAAGTTTGTGCTGCCCTCCTGTTCAAAGTACCATAGTGATTTTGAAAAGGGAATGATATAGAGATTTCTGTAGTAGTATTATAGGACTATAGGTCAGTAGACTTTCCAAGTTATAAATGGCAGTCCTAGTGAGACCAATAGAAAATTTGATCTTCTAATACAAGACTCAAGAGAGGCATAAAAAGGTAAACAGGGGGAAAATATATAAAAAAAAAAAACCTTTGTTATTCACCAAGGGCAAACTGTTTACTTTCATATATGGGAGGATGATATTTGCTAATTTTGAGAATGGTCTAGTTAGAATGACATCTAAAATGGATATGCATAGACAGAGGGTGTGGGTATAAATTAACTGATGCGATGATAAAAAACTTAAGGGATGAAAAGGGATTGTAATGGGAGAAGAGGTAAGGAGGAGGCAGACAAGGGTAAATTATGTCACCTGAGGAGGCACAAAAACATATTATAGTAGAGGGAAAGAAGGGAGGGAGAAGAGCAGTGTTTGAGCTTTACTCTCATCACATTTGGTTCAAGGAGGGAACAACATACTCTGTTAAGTATAGAAATCAAACTTGCCCTACAGGCAGTAGGAGGGGAAAGGGGAAAGAAAAGGGGAGGGAAAAAGTAGTAAGGAGAAAAGAATGAGGATAAGGGGAGGGCTGAAAGGGAGGAAATATGGAGGGAGGTGGTGGTCAAAAGCAAAACTCCTTTCAGAAAGGGAAATGAGAAGGGAGAAATAAAAACATAAATGGGTGGGGGAGGGAATAGGATGGAAAAAAAGACACAGATAGTAATCATAACTGTGAATATGAATGGGATGAACTCTCCCATAAAAGGGAGGTGAATAGCAGAATGGATTAAAAAAACATAATCCTACAGTATGTTATTTACAAGAAAAACATTTGAAGTAGGGGGAAAACACAGGGTAAAGGTAAAAGGCTGGAGTAGAATATATTATGCTTCAGCTGAAGTAAAAAAAAAGCAGGGGTAGCAGTCCTAATCTCAGACAAGGCAAAAGCAAAGATAGATCTAATTAAAGGAGAAAAAGGAAGGAAACTATAACCTGCTAAAAGGCACCATAGACAAGGAAGTAATATCATTACTTAACACATATGCATCAAGTGGTATAGCATCCAAATTCTTAGAGGAGAAGTTAAAGGAATTACAGGAAGAAATAGACAGCAAAACTATACTAGTGGGAGACCTCAACCTCCCCCTCCCTGAACTTGATAAATCTAACCTGAAAATAAACAAGAAAGAAGTTAATGAGGTGAATAGAATTTTAGAAAAGGTAGATATGATAGACCTATGGAGAAAACTGAATGGGGATAGAAAGGAATATACTTTTTTCTCAGTGGCACATGGCACATACACAAAAAAATTGACTGTGTACTAGGACATAAAAACCTCACAATCCAGGGAAGAAAGGCAGAAATATTAAATGGGTCCTTATCAGATCATGATGCAATAAAAATTATTTGTAATAAAGGACCATGGAAAGATAGACTAAGAATTAATTGGAAGCTAAATAATCTAATCCTAAAGAATGAGTGGGTCAAAGAACAAATCATAGAAACAATCAATAACTTCATTCAAGAGAATTACAATTACACACCAAAACTTGTGGGATGCAGCAAAAGCGGTTCTTAGGGGAAGTTTTATATCTCTGAATGCTTATATGAATAAAATAGAGAAAAAGGAGATCAATGAGTTGGGCATGTAACTGAAAAAGCAAGTAAAAGAACAAATTGAAAACCCCCAATTAAATACCAAATTAGAAAAAATGAAAACCAACGGAGAGATTAATAAAATTGAAATCAAGAAAACTATTGAACTAGTAAATAAAACTAAGAGCTGGTTTTATGAAAAAAACAATAAAATTTATAAAACTTTGATCAGTTTGATTAAAAAAAAAAGAAGAAAACCAAATTACCAGTATCAAAATGAAAAGGGTGAATTCACCTCCAATGAAGAAGAAATTTAAATAATAATTAGGAATTATTTTGCCCAATTGTAGGCCCATAAATTTGGTAATCTTAGGGAAGTGGATGAATATTTATAAAAATATAAATTGCCCAGGTTAACAGAAGAGAAAGTAAAACACTTAAATAACTCCATCTCAGAAAAAGAAATTGAGCAAGCCATCAATGAACTCCCTAGGAAAAAATCTCCAGGGCCAGATGATTTTACATGTGAATTCTATCAACATTTAAAGAACAATTAATTCCCATACTTTATAGACTATTTGGGAAAAAAGGCAAAGAAGGAGTCCTACCAAATTCTTTTTATGACACAAACATGGTATTAATGTCCAAACTAAGAAGAGTGAAAACACAGAGAAAATTATAGACCATTTTCCTTAGTGAATATAAATGCAAAAATTTTAAATAAAATATTAGCAAAAAGATTGCAGCAACTTATCACTAGAACAATACATTATGCCCAGGTAGGATTTATTCCAGGAATGCAAGGCTGGTTCAGTATTAGGAAAAATATCATCACAATTGATCATATCAACAACAAAACTGGCAGAAACCATATGATTATCTCAATGGGTGTAGAAAAGGCTTTTGAGAAAATACAATGCCCATTCCTAATGAAAACACTAGAAAGCATAAGAATAAATGGAGTTTTCTTTAAAATCATAAGTGGCATCTACTTAAAACCATCAGCAAGTGCTATATGTAATGGGGATAAGGTAGATGCATTTCTAATAAGATTGGGGTGAAACAAGGATGTCCACCGTTATTCAATATGGTACTAGAAATGTTAGCTTTAGCAATACGACAAGAAAAAGAAATTAAAGGAAATTAGAATAGGCAAAGAAAAAACTAAGTTATCACTCTTTGTAGATGATATATTGATTTACTTAGAGAATCAAGTGAACAACTACTTGAAATAATAAGCAACTTTAGCAAAGTTTCAGAATATAAAATAAACCCACATAAATCCTCAGCATTCCTATACACTAGTAACAAAGCCCAACAGCAAGAGATAGAGAGAGAAATTTCATTTAAAGTTACTGTAGACACTATAAAATATTTGGGAGTCTACCTGCCAAGACAAACCAAAGACCTATATGAACACAATTACAAAACATTTTTCATGCAAATAAAGTCAGATCTAAAAAATGGGAAAAAATCAGTTGCTCATTCTTTAGCCAAGCTAATAGAATAAAAATGACAACCTTACCTAAATTAATTTACTTAGTCAATGCCATACTGATCAAACTACCAAAAAATTATTTTACAGAGCTGGATAAAATAATAACAAAATTCATCTGGAAGAACAAAAGGTCCAGAATATCGAGGAAACTAATAAAAAGAACTGCTAGGGAAGGTGGCCTAACCATACCAGATATTAAACTGTATTATAAAGCAGCAGTCATCAAAACTACTTGGTACTGGCTAAGAAACAGAGTGGTGGATCAGTGGAACAGGTTAGGTACACAAGAAGCAGTAGTCAATGACTATAGCAATCTACTCTTTGAGAAACCCAAAGAGTCCAGCTTCTGGGCTAAGAATTCACTGTTTGACAAAAACTGCTGGGAGAACTGGAAAACAGTATGGGAGAAACTGGCCATAGACCAATGCCTGACACCGTACACTGAAATAAAGTCAAAATGGGTTCATGATTTAGGAATAAAGGCTGATACTATAAGCAATTTGGGAGACCAAGAAATAATTTACCAGTCAGATCTATTGAGAAGGGAAGAATTCATGACCAAACAAGAAATAGAGAGCGTTATGAAATGCAAAATGGATAATTTTGATTATGACAAGTTGAAAAGCTTTTGTACAAACAAAGCCAAAGCAACCAAGAGTAGGAGGGAAGCAGAAAACTGGGGAAGAATTTTTACAACCAGTGTCTCTGATAAAGGGCTTATCTCTGAAATATACAGGGAACTGAGACATATTTATAGGAATACAAGTTATTCCCCCATTGAGAAATGGTCAAAGGATATGAACAGGCAGTTTTCAGAGGAAGAAATTAAAGATATCTATAGTCATATGTAAAAATACTTTAAATCACTATTGATTAGAGAAATGCAAATCAAAACAACTCTTAGGTACCACATCTCTCCTGTCAGATTGTCCAGCATTACAAAACAGGAAAATCATAAATGCGGGAGAGGATGTGGGAAAATTAGAACACTGTTTCATTGTTGGTGGAGTTGTGAACTGATCCAGCCATTCTGGAGAGCAATTTGGAACTACGCCCAAAGGGCTATAAAAATGTGCATACCCTTTGACCCAGCAATACCACTTCTAAGCCTGTATCCCAAAGAGATCACACAAGTTGGAAAGGGACCCGTATATCAAAAATATTTATAGCAAAACTTTTTGTAGTGGCAAAGAATTAGAAATCAAGGAGATGCCCATCAATTGGGGAATGACTAATTGTGGCATATGAATGTAATGGAATATTATTGTGCTTTAAGAAATGAAGAGCAAACAGACTTCACAGTAACCTGGAAAGACTTACGTGATCTGATGCAGAGTGAGGGGAGCAGAGCCAGGAGAACATTATACACAATTAGATACATGGTATCTGTGATGACTACCTTGGTAGACTCGGCTCCTCTCATCGATGCAAGGTTCAAATATAGCTCTAAAAGACTCATGATGGAAAAAGCTATGCACATCCAGAGAAAGAATTACATAGTCTAAATGCAGATTGAAGCAAACTGTTTGCTCTTTTTTTTCCTTCTTTTTTGGTTTCATTTCTTCTTTCTCATGATTCATTCCATTGGTTATAATTCTTCTTTACACTTTGAATATTGTGTAAATAAGTTTAATGTGAAAGTATATGTAAAACCTATATCAGATTACATAACATCTTAGGAGGAGGGGGAGAAGATTTTGACCTCAAAAACTTGTAGAACTGAATGTTGAAAACTAAAAATAAAAAATAAATTAAAAAAAAGACTGATGATGAAACATACCTTCTACTTCCTAGAAGAGTTTTAATGGACTAAGCAGACAGGAGTTCTCAAACATAGACATTGTGTTGATTTGTTTTACATGTGTAACCCTTATGCATTTGTATAGGGTTCTCTCCTTATTGCTGGAGATGAACAGTCTGTCCGGTGTAAGGGTTAGGGAAGAGTTGGTGGGAGGGGAGCTCTCCGGCCTTCATGAGTCTCGCTTCTGGACTCTTCATGGCCAGTCTCCTCTGGGGACTCTTCAAGCAGGAGTTCCCCTTTGGAACTCCTCAAACTTTGATTTTTCAAGTGTCCAGACATTTTGAGAGAGAAAATGGAAGAGGCCAAAGCCATTTCAGTTTGCTGAAGGAAAAGACTCTGGGAAGACGTGAGAGGATTGGGCAGTCTCCATCGTGCCCCTATTCCCAGCTTGCTAAAGTGGAGACTTTGGGGAGACTTGAGTGAAATCTAAGGTTCTCTCTCTCTTAACTGAGCTGAGTTATCTCATTCCAAAAGGAGAGCTCCTTCATTCTGCATTGTCTGGCATTTATTCTCCTATGTATACCTTCTCTGAGTTGTCTTTTGCTGTGATTTGGATAAATGGATTTCTTTGCTATTCCCTATGTGTGTTCATTGTTGAAATGGTATTCAGTAGAAAAGAGGTCAACCTTGGGGTCCTCCTTCCTTCCAAAATGACAAACTGATCAGAAATTAGATGGAACTTGATCATATCCCCTAGACTAATAATATTTAGGGGAGCAGATAAATGTATTTCTAGTCTGGGATTACCTCTTTCTGAGGAGAGTGGAGTAGCTGTAGCCTCAACTTCCTGCTTTCCCTCCTGGCAGGAGTGAAAGCCTCCCTTGGAGGAAGGTGGTGGGGAGAAGAGGCTAGAGTATCTATTCTGCCTCCCTTGGAGTCACACAAGGACAGTGTCCTCACCACAGGTGGGCCTCAATATATATGTGTGTGTGTGTGTGTGTGTGTGTGTGTGTATACACACACACACACACACACACACACACACATATATATATATATATGGTCTACTTTTCTGTTACATTTGATTATTTTTTCTTTATTATAAGGGAGACCTTCAATACCCACCAATGGTTGGTGATGAACTGTGATAGACATTTCACAAGAAGCATCAACAAAGCATCTTTAAAACTGCATAGAGGGAAGGGAGGAGAGTTGTAGAAGGGGGAAATAGGCTAATTTGCTATTACTTTTTAAAGGTTTACATACATATACACACATACACATCTTTTTAAAAGACATAATGTGACAAATTCATAATCTTATACCATTCACTTCCTAGTTTTTGTCTTGAAATGTTTGCGATTGTTGATTGCCGAATTCACAATCAAAAGGAAATAAAAATTATTAAAAGACTGTAGAGCTAGAATTGACTTTAGTTATCACCTGGTCTCCCCCCTGCCTCACACATTTTTGCAGGTGGGGCAGTTGAGGATCAAATAGAGGACTGGCATGTTCCAGTCCCTGTAGGAAGTGAAGTGGAGGAGCTGGAATTCAAGCACCTGATGGATTCCAAATCCAGTGCATTTTCAACTTTGTTACGGCTGGCTAGCTGTAACAACAATGTTGCTACTTGTTGCTACTGTGGCTGTGTAAGACCAACAACACCAGCACACAGAAAGGCTGTTAGCACAGATTCTACGATCTGCTTTTCTAAGGAAAGCAACTTTAAGGGGTTAACAATCTCACTTTAATCAAACATACATATACCATTCACTTAGTTCAGGGGGAAAAGCCAGCACCCTGAACTTAGAGCAAATAGAAACAGAAATTACAAGCAGAGACAATATAAACAGAGCAAACATACAGTATTATCAACAGACAGGCCTCTAGCTGTCTGACCAAAGACTTACATAGTCACCAGAGAGAGGGGCACCAACATCTGGGTTTTCAAAGCTGGGGGTCTCCAGTGGCTACGCAGAGTCTCATCTGGTCAAATCACATGACACCCTTCCAGTGAGTGAGAGCCCCAAACAAAACACTAACTTCTGAGTTTATATACCCTGTTCAGGTTCAAAGGGCATCACAACCATGCTACTTAAAACCATGTGATGCTTCTTCAGGTGTCACAACCATGCAACTCAAACTTATGTGAACTAGGCTTTCCCTTGACGTAAGGAGGTCATCAAAGACTCAATCGTAATCAAAGAAATAAAGGCCAGACTCATCAAAGTCACTTGATTACCTCAGTGCTCCAAAAGGGAAAACAGTAAAAAAATCCTACCCTAATTACCCATACACCAACTTGCTGGAAACTTTAACTGATGAGAAGAACTGCAGATAAAATTTTGTTACAACAAATTCTAAGTAATTGGGGCAGGTATGTGGCACAATGGATGAAATACTGAGCTTGGAGTCAGGAAGACTCATCTTCCTGAGTTCAAATCTGGCCTCAGACACTTACTAACTGTGTGACCCTGGGCAAGTCACTTAACTCCATCTGCTTTAGTTTCCTCATCTGTCAAATGAGCTGGACAAGGAAATGGCAAACCATTCCAGTATCTTTGCCAAGAAAACCCCAAATGGGTCACAAAGAGTCTGAAATGAGTGAAAATGACTGGACAAGAACGAAAAAGTCATTGTCCATTTTGATATATTAAGGTTCCATTCATTCACTCCACATTTTCTTCTTGACTGAATGTGTAAGATACTGTGGTAATCGGGAGGTGGGAGAGATGACAGATGTGGGAGGGAGCATGGGAATACATAGTCCCATGTTTTAAACTTTGACAATTTGTTATGTAAAAAATGCATGTGTGTGGAAGAATTTGTTGTAAGGGAATTTGATATTTCTACTTTTTTTCCAATTAAAATAGCATTGACGGATTTTTGTTTTGCTATAACAGACACTTAAAAGCATCCAATCAGACATGACTATGGAGTAGACGGATTCCTATTAAGCAGTTAAGCAACACCATTTAATCCCATGATTGCAACTGATTGCACATGCCACTTTCCACTTACGTAGCTTATTGACTGATGACAAAAAAGCTGTGTTCTTGTTCTTGGACTTTGATAGTATGATGCTAACATTGTCCTTCATATTTGAGCTTAATTTTGACTTTCATTTACAAAAGTTGTAGTAACCGTGTACATTATTCTGTTGACTCTCTTCTTTCTTTGCACCACTTCATACAAGTCTTCCCATGTCTCTCTGCATTCTTTATACTTGTCATTTTGTAGAGCTCATCAATATTCTGTTATACTTATATATCAAAATTTGGGCAGTCATTCCCCAACTGGCTGGAAAATATGTTGTTTCCAGCTTTTTATTACCAGAGATAATATGACTACAACTATTTTTGTACTGTTGGATTTTTCTTGTTGCAGTAACCTCCTTGGGTTTTAGTCCCAGTAGGACCAATCAAAGGGTATTAAAATTTTAGTAATTTGTCTTACATAATTCTTTATTGTTTTTTAAAATGATTAAATAAATTCATAGTGAATTAGAATTGGTCTTCCTCCAGGTTCTCCAAAAATGAGCTCCCCTCTACCATCTGCCAATTTAATGAGGGTCAGTAGTCAATAAACATTTATTAAACACTTACTATGTGCTAGGAAATGTGTTCTGAGCTGGGGATGCAAATATAAAGAAAGAAAGACAGTCCCTGCCCTCAAGGAGCTTACATGATGAATGAAGACAATCCAGAAAAGGGAGCTAAAAGTGGCAGGGGAGAAGTATCTGACATGGGGAATGATAGAGAAGTCAGAGAAGTTCCAAAGCAGTACAGCCAGATGAGAAACGAGAAGATGTCTGACCTAAGGTCCCTCCTGAGCTTTTGGAGTTCATGGCTCTACCTTCTAATCACAGGGGCAGAAGGTGGCAATGATGTTGAAAACCAAGGTTGATGGGGTCTTGCAGGATGTGTGAAATAACTGAGTTTTCAAAATTTACATTTCTCTGATTACTAGCATTTTCAACAATTTTTCAAATGTTTTCATTTATTCTGTTGGAAAGTATTTGTTCATATCCTGTGACCTCTTTCCCATCAAAGAATTGCATTTAATTTTATAGATTTGCATTAATTATCTATTGATTTTTTTTCCTATCTAAATTTTCATTAACATTGGTTAATACAAAGATTCTTGCTCCGCTCTAATATTTTCTTCTAATTCTAGCATATTGTTTTTATTTGAGTAAAAGCTTTTACATTTTATGTAAGAAGATAGTTCAGTTTATCTTCTATCTACCCCATGTCTGTATATGAATGTTTCTCCTGTCAATAGTTATTCTTGAAAGATATAACTTTTTATGGTCCTCTAATTTTTTGTGACATGAATTTTTATATTTGGATAATTTATCCCTTTAAATTTATTGTGCTATATGGTATACATGACAGTCTAAAGTTATTTGTTACCAAATCTTTTTCTCAGCAGATTTTATCAATTAAAGTGTCCCTCCCTCTCATAGTTTATGTTCTTAGTTTTATCATATATTGGACTACTGTGTATCTTTGTTTTCAGGTTCTATATTTTTTTTTCTGTTTTAGTGGAAAATTATGAATGGCATCACTTGCTAAACCAGCAGGAAGCAAAAGAGAGGGAAAAAGTTTATAGGAAACTTGGCTAGAGACCCAAGGGAGCAAAGTAATCAAGTTCATATTTAAGAGTGAAAGTGGATGGAGGACAACAGACAAGAAATGGATGTTTTACAGCTTTTTTTTTTCATAAGTTGCTGTTTTCACCATCAATGACAGTAGATCCACTACATCTTGACTCTAACATCATAGGGGCCAACGTTCTATATGAAGAAGTGAAAGTGTTGCTAAAGAAATCAGATGGGAAGAACAATTGAGTGGGTCAGATGTTCCAAGAAGAGTTCCATACTGAGGCTATTGAGTAATTCTTTCGTGAGGTGTACGAAAGTAGAAGAATGCCTATTATCCAAACTCATATTATGGAGTTGCATGGATAATTAATAGAATTTGTTCTATGAGTACACAGATTATGGACTGAACTGAAAATGTAAGATAAGCTGGGTCCAGAACTGAATAGCAAAAGAAAGTGCACTGACTCCCAAGATTTTCCCTGTAACAGAAGTCTATCTCATTTTTTCCCTTCCCCCCAACCCATCCTAGCATGTGTACTTAGTTGCCACATCATCCTTATAATAGGATCATAGAAGTGGAAGGGACCCCTAAGGCCATTTGGTCCAACTTTCATTGAGGGGACAGCATGGTGCTATGGGAAGATGAGCTTGGAGCTACTAGATCTGTATTTAAGACTTGACTCTGCCATGTACCAGCTATCTAACCTTGGTAAAGTCACTTAACTTCTCTGGGTCTCAGCTTCCTGATCTGTAAAATAAAGGGGTTGAATTGGATGATGTATAAAGTCCCTTACATCTTTGAATCTGTGGTCCTGTAATGCTAGTGGCATGAATTCTTGCTTCACTGATGAAGGTCATGACCCTTAAATGACTTGGCAGATGATCTTTTTAAGTTGTTTTGGAGAGAGAGACAGATAGAGAAAGAGAGACACAGAGAGAGAGAGAGGATGAGGAGAGAGGGAGAGAGAGAGAGAGAGAGAGAGACAGAGAGAGAGAGACAGAGAGAGAGAGAGGATGAGGAGAGAGGGAGAGAGAGAGAGAGAGAGAGAGAGAGAGAGACAGAGAATGTGCATGACTGAAAACACTCAATGTTTGTATCTAATTTTCTTGTAAAGAGACTTTCCAAACTTAGACTGATCCCAAGACTACCAACACTTAGCATGTTGCTGAGATGATCTTTCCCCATGTGTAATGACAAGCAAAGTAGGATTTTTTTTTGTTGGATTGAGTTCTAGTCAATCAGAGACTTGTGTATTGAGTTCTAGCCAATCAGACATGTGGAGTGAGTTTCAGCCAATCAGATGCTGACTAGAGCTGTATATAAAGAGAGCCGGTGTTAAGAGAAAGCAGACATTGAGAGAGCCAGCATCGGGAGGGTGAGCCAGCATTAAAAAGAAAATGAAGAGAAGTGACAAAGGAGAAGAATGAGCTTTGAGCATTGAGCTGAGAGGAAACTTCTGTGAACAGAGGGGAGACCTCTGAGAGTGAAGAGGAGACCTTTGATTGCAGAGACTTGCTGAAGGAGTTTCCGACCTGTAAAAGCAAATAGAGCTGTAGGGCAGAAACCTGCCTATGGGAAGGGGGCTTAGCTTAAGCCCCTTTTGAGAGCCGTTAAAGTGAACTGAGCTGTTATCACAGAGCCTCTGGACTTTGGAGGTGAATTGAGATGGTGGTGCTGGTATGTGTGTTGTTGCCCTGTTAAGTTCTGTTTTCCCAGAGGCAGAAGCTGTGAGCAGGATCTCCTGGAGCCTGCTATCTGGCATGGGCAGAAAGAGCTTAGAGTAGGCCAGTTCTTGTGAGCTGAGACAGGGAGCAGGAGTGGAGAGCTACCTACATGTGAATCCAGGCAAGAATCAAGAGTGGTCAGCCCACAGAGGAAGAGCCATGGGACTTGGAAGTCAACCTCAAGTCAAGATGAGAAAGGACTTTACTTGGATGCTTGGCATTGATTAAGAAGATTGTTCTTATTGTGACCTAGGGATGGATGGTGTGATATTTTCTGCTACCCCTTAAGGATGTGTTGTGCTAGGGGAGACCCTAACCTGGGACCCCCTGATTGTGTAAACAATTATTTCGGGGAATGCTACTAAATGCAATGATACATGCTATGTGCCACATGACATACTGAGTGTTGTGATACGTGTATGCGTGTGTGTGTGTGTGTGTGTTAGATGATGTTTTGCTTAAGGATGTTGTTATGAATGTTATGCTTTACTTATTGACAGTGCTTTAGTTTATTGCTGAATAAATAGAGAGTTCATTATACCATGTGATTAGACCCTTGAAATTATTCCCAGCAGCAGTCCTCAATGTGCTGCCATGGTTGGTGTTGCACCATGCTACAACCAATGCCCTTGAATTTTGATCATTTAGAGATGAGATTCTCTGGGGAGGCAGCATGGAGTGCAAGAAGGAACATTAGTGAGGATAACTGGATTTGAGCTCCAACCCAACACATGAAAGAAGCACAGTATGCAAGAGATAAGGAATCCTTCATGCTAATAATAAGATCGTAGGGTTTATGAACCTTAAAGATCATAGAATCATAGGATCCCACATCCAGAACTGAAAAGGATCTTATGGGCCACTGAGTCCAAACCCTTGAACAAATGGGGAAATGGAGGCTGAAGGAAGCTAAATGTCTAGTCATACAACTAATAAAAACTGAAAGAAGAATTTGAACTCGGGTCCTTTTAATTCCAAGCCCAGCAATTTAACCACTGTGCCAGCTAGCCATCTCATGTAGTCAAACTCCTCCTTTTACAGGTGAGGAAATTAATGCCCCAGTGAGGTGAGGTGACTCTCTCAAGGTCATGCTGGTAGTAAGCAGCAGAGTCAGGATTCAGACCCAGGGCCTCTGACTCCAAATTTCAAGCTTTTTCTACTACTCCAAACTTCCTGTGGGCTAACTCAGACCTTTGGAAGAGCTCTTTCGCCACACCCTTGGCAGAAATACATCTACCCTCTGCTTAAAGATGTTGGCCACGTCAATTACCCTCCTGAGGTCTTGATTTCCTCATCTGTAAATCGAGGAGGTTGAGCTGGACGGTCTACGAAGTTTCTTCCAGCTTAAGTGCTCTATGACCTCTGTGACATCACTATGTCCTCAGCAAACCCATTCCACTTTTGAGTGTTTTTGAATGTAATTAAGATGTTTTCCCTTATGTTACCCATCCAAATCTAGGCAAACGACTGTCTCTTTGGAAGCCTTAGCTGGCTCGTACGATTTTTGTGAGAAAAGTGCCCGGTAAGCACTAAGGTGATATTACAAGGGAAATGAATAATTATTATATTTCCTTGAAGATTGAGAATGAGACCTTTGAGATAACAATGTACCAGACCTGCTTAAGTTATGCCATGTCTCACACCTTCTCTAACCCCATCTAGAAAGAAATAACCCCAAGGAGATAAAGTATTGTGTTTTCTATAAATCTCTCAAAGCAAAACAGTGTGGGGGTGGTGTTCTCGATGGCCTCTATTACATTCAAATACTTAGAGGAGTTTTAAAAAGTTACACAAAGCCTTGTTATTAGGCTGTACCAGGCGAAGGCTTCCCAGCTGAAGGAGTCATCTGGATACTGCCCAACCTCCATTCACTGGGCAGAGTCAATTGTATCTTATGAAGGATGGGTGTGTTTCTTGGTTTCCTAGGCTCTTGTTTGTTGAGTGTCTGTAGTAGGCAGATTATTCCCAGTGAGGTGTCCTCTCTGACCAAATGAATGAACTTATTTGTCATTCCCAAGGAATAGTTTTCATCCAGAACAGAAATATACGCTAAACTCTAACATTGTTTTTTGTCAGAATGATATATGTCTTCCCCTCCTATTCAAGTTTTATAACCTCCATGGAAAAGATGCCATTTCCAATCCAGAAAATTGTCTTCTGTTTGTATTGCCTTCGAGTTACAATCAATATTTGACCTAGATTAGGAAGCTCTTAACATATCTGACTTCAGTCAAACTGGTTTAAGAGCTTGCTTGCTATAGTGGAAAGAACACTGGAACTGGAGGCAGAAGACATGAGTTGGGATCCTGGTTTTTGATTTTGGGCGAGTGAGTTTACGTCTCTAGGCCAAAATGTTCCTATCTGTTAAATAGATGTAGTAAACGTGCCAAATTTACTTTTACAGGACTATGAGCACTGAATGAACTGGTAAAAAGCACTTATTATGTTATCATTTCTTGTGAGGAGATCGGCTCTAGCATTGTAGAGGAATATCGAGCAGACTTGGAAGGACTTTCTGCAGTCAGTTTAGGCAGACTAAAAGTCAACTTGCTGAACCTTTGCTATTCCTCAGTTTGCTCATCTGCATAATAGGGAGAACAGTGTTTGAACTGCCCATCTATTAAACACCGCTATGTCGCAGGGCTCTTTAGAGAAAAGTGCTTTTTGGGCCATGAGATGCTACATAAATACGTTATTGTCACTACCATTATTTCAGTTGTCTGACTTTTCTGATGGGACGATCAGGAGACAGTTGTGATTCTATGGGATCAAGCAGAAAGTCTTGCATTAGGATCCAGACCTGGGCTTCTAGCTTATGACACTACCACCGGCTCACTGGGTACATCAAGGAAGTCTTACAAACTCTCAATACGTAAAATGAGGAGAAATTTACTTTCTCCCTTTTCTTGCTAGGGAGCACTATTGTTCTTGAATAGAGACTCTATGTACAAGGCCCTCTGCTCGGCACTACAAAGGTAAAAAAGGCTCCATTCTTCATCTCAAGGAGTTTGCAATCTAGTAGAGGAGATAAGATACTTATACAATATGTAAGTGCGATAAGAGAGGTGAAAGAGTATTATGGAAGTTCAGAGGTCTCTCTAAGCTGAAGGGATCAGAAAAGGCTTCATGAAAGGAGATTGGGGAAGGGGGCACTGGCAGAAGTGGGGAAAGGCTTGCCAGAGGGAAGAGTGGGCTACAAGTGGATTAGCTGTAAAATTAAGCAGTCTGGTGCAGGAGAAAGAAGTTTGCAGTCTCAACACTTTTGAATCCCAGTCCTGATACCTGCTACTTATGTAATCTTGGGACAGTTACCTACCCAAGGGATTCTAGGCCTCAGTTTCCTCAACTGTAAAAAAAATGACTTGGACTAAATGAACTATAAGTTCCTTTCTGGCTATAAATCCATATAAATGAATGTAAATCTATAAATATTTATGATAAAATACATATATAAATCTATATTCTATAAATCACAGAATATATCCTGGAAGCAACATGGCCATTATTATGATTTCGGCTCTGTGGAATCTTGATGACACATTGTTTCATGTAAGGTCCTATGCCTTTTAGGTACTGACCTTTCATATGGAGCAGTTCAGTAGTAAAAGAGGCAGAAAAGAAAATTAAATCAACTAATAAAGGACCTGAGGCACCACCTATTCCATAGGTGAGTAATTTGGTTCCTGGAAGGAGTAGAAGGGAAAAAAACACTTGATTTAAGAAAAACTGCTAAAGTTTTCATATAAAGAAACAGGTTTTCAAAGATTATTAAATCAGACCTCTTCAAACACCATGGAATGAGTGGAGCAGAATATTTCGGTTTCTCAGTTTATTTGTAACAGGTTTTTTTTAAGATTTAAGAACACAAAACAAAGAGAAAATCTATACAATTGGAAAACCATGGGATAATTAAACAAGGACTATGAATTTCCCAGGAGAGACTTGATGAGTTTATATCACATGTAAAAAGTGAGTTAAGTGTGGATGAAGAGGGAAGAAGAAGCTTGGCTGGGGTGGAGCAAGGGATTAAAGAATTAGTAGAATCTAGAGAAGCCAGCCCTGTCAGAGTCGTGTGAATATGAGGCAGCAGAACTGGCCAGCTGACAAAAAGGCTTTAGTTTGATGGTTCCTGAATTGTCTGAATTAAGGCTCAAGATCGTTGGAAGAGAACTTCAGATTTAGTTGTGCTTCCACACTATCTATAGACTGAGAACAAATTGTTTTTGCTTTACTTAAATGGTCCATTCCGTAGACCTC
This sequence comes from Trichosurus vulpecula, assembly GCF_011100635.1. Taxonomy (NCBI): domain Eukaryota; kingdom Metazoa; phylum Chordata; class Mammalia; order Diprotodontia; family Phalangeridae; genus Trichosurus; species Trichosurus vulpecula. The sequence continues at coordinate 3,923,655 of NC_050575.1, read as the reverse complement.
AGTGAAATTAGGCACTCAGATAAGAAAAAGAAAAACAAAACAGAATCGAAACAAATGAGAGCCAAAAGCTGAAACCGAATTTTAAAAAAATCCAACCGAAAACTTCAGTGCAAATGGAAAATAACACAGAATAAAAGAAAATAAATTTATACTTTAAAAGGAACAAAATCATTTATCAAAATTATGAATCCAACAAATAGATATTAAATGTTATTCAATAAATAATCATTCTTTCCTCAAATTAGCAAACTGCTGAACTAAATTCAACTTTAAATATAAAAGCTGGGAGAAGGGAATTAGCATAAAATGACAAAAGAAATTAGTACAAGTATCTCTTGTATATACGGCAATAATACAGGAAATTCTACTTTAAAAGATACAAGAACTACAACTGAATTTAAACTCCCAAAGCAGAAAAACCAAAAAGTTTGCTTTTCTAAAAGTATCCTCCGGACAAACGCCCATGGACAGCAGATGTGGCAGTGTTGGTTGTCTGTGTGAGAGGAAGAACAAAGGTACTTCTTCCGTCTTAGGTAGCCCCTACCCTTTCTATGTGGCGGTTGCCAGTTTCTTTTCCAGCCATTGTGTCTCTCTTCCCTCCCAGGTGACCTAATCTTTTGTTACCATCCTTAGCTCCACTCACTGCAGGAGAAGTTTCATAAATATTTACAGAAGGATGCAAGTGGGGAAAACATATTACCTATGTACTGGGGCAGCCCAGACCCATCAGAGAGCCAAAGGGCTGATTTTTTAAATCCTGTGATTTTAGCCTAACAAAAAAGGACCACAGTCACATAGTTGCCATCTTGCTCTGCTTTTGAGAAAGTTATCAAATATAACAATTAACAGACCCTAGAGGATATGGAGAGGAGAGAAAAAGTGATGACAGACAAAGTGCCTCCTCTCTCTCCCTATCACCAGCCTGCCGCTGTTCCAGGTACCATCACCCTCTTTTGCAGCTCACCAATCACAAATCGTAATAGAAGAAAAATCGAAACATTTATGATTAATCACATCTTTACATAAAGTAAGCTGGCATTACTACTGATTAAAACAGAAAGCATAAACAATCTTCTTCCTTTGTTTTGTGTAATTTTTCATTTTTTCATTATTCTGAACTTGATAAACACAAACATTAATTTGCCATATGCAGATAAAAAGAATGTTGTACATGAAATTTTCACCCTTGTTATGCACAGATCATTTGGGCTGCTTTTAAGGACATACTAAATTCAAAAGCTTTTTCACTTGTCTGTTTTTCTCTGAACCTCCTTCTGTCCTCTTAATGTGTATTTTAAGAATGCTTTGTTGAACCTATTTTCCTTCTCCTCTCCTTTTTTTTCTTCTGTCTCCCTTCCTCCCTCTCTCCCTCCCTCCCTTCCTTCCTTCCTTCCTTCCTTCCTCCCTTCCTTCCTTCCTTCCTTCCTTCCTTCCTTCCTTCCTTCCTTCCTTCCTTCCTTCTTTCCTCCCTCCCTCCCTTCCTTCCTTCCTTCCTTCCTTCCTTCCTTCCTTCCTTCTTTCCTTCCTTCTTACCTCCCTCCCTCCCTCCCTGCCTTCCTTCCTTCCTTCCTTCCGTCCTTCCTTCCTTCCTTCCTTCTTTCCTCCCTCCCTTCCTTCCTTCCTTCCTTCCTTCGTTCCTTCTTTCCTTCCTTCCTTCCTCCCTTCCTCCCTCCCTCCCTTCCTTCCTTCCTTCCTTCCTTCCTTCCTTCCTTCCTTCCTTCCTTCCTTCCTTCCTTCCTTTCTTCTTCATGTCTCTTATCACTATCACCAGCCCCCTATTCTTCTTCCCCAAATAAAAAAATCTTCCTTTGTTAGCATAATATCTCAAGACAAATTTATATTGTATATTGGCAACACCTGGTAATGTATGTCTCATTAATTCTGCACCTTGAGAGTATCATATCTCTATCAAGGGGCAGTTTCTTGTTGGGTGTTGCATTGATGAGAGTTAAAATTCTCTGTGCTGCAGGAATGAAAGCGTTGTGGATGGGATGGCCAACTGAAAGCTAAATTGGATGAAAGCTAATTGGATGAAGACTGTTGCTGAAACAGTCAGTGCACACCCTGTGAGAAGAAGCGCGGCCTGACGGAGAAAGCAGGGACCTCGTTCAAATCCTCGCTGCTGCTGCCTGTATGACCGCGGGGCAACCACTTAGTGACTCCAGGCCTAAATTTCTTCAAGTGTGAACCGAGGAGCTTGGGGTGGATGGGCTCTAAGGTCCCTGGGAGCTCTAAATTCTACAATTCTTATCTGTATAGGGCTTTATGCTAACGTTGTAGTGTATACTGCACTATATTATATATTGTACCATCCTATTGCTAAGTTATACCATACCATACCATGCCATACCATACCATTCTATACTGTACTGTACTGCACCATACCACACTGTACCATACTGTATCATACCATTCTATTCTACACCATACCATACCATGCTATATAATACCATACTATACCATATAATACCATACCATGCCATGCCACACCATCCTATATTATGCTATGCGATACCATACTATACTATACTATACCACATCATTCTATTCTATATCATACCATACCATGCCATGCTATGCTATACTCTTTTATAGTATAACATACCATATTATAACATTCTGTACTGTATATACGTACCATATATAGTGTATATACGCTGTATGCCTCTGTAGTGTCTATCTATATCTATATATCTATATGTGTTGCTTTGTCTCCACACACACACACACACACACACACACACACACACATACACACACTAGGGAAGCATCTAGGTGTCTCAGTGGATAGAGCGCTGGACCTAGAGTCAGGAAGACCTCATTTCAAATCCAGCCTCAGACACACCAGCTGTGTGACCCTTGGCAGGTCACTTCACCTCTGTTGGTCTCAATCCACTGGACAGGGAGATGCCAAACTACTCCAACATCTTCGCCAAGAAAACTCCACGGATAGCATTGGCATGCTATGGTCCATGGGGGGGCGGCGATCACAAAGAGTAGGCATGACTGAATGATCGAACAACATAACGCGTCCTATACCACACTGTACTGTACTGTAGTCTATGCTGTTCTATGCTCTGTATACAGTGAGGTGGCACAGTGATGAGAATACTGGAACCAGCATGTGGAAGACCTGAGTTCAAATGTAGCCTCAGACACTCACTAACAGCGCAGCCCTGCACCAGCCACTGAACTTCCTTCTGCCTCAGTTTTCTCATGCCTAAAATAAAGATAATATTAGCACCTACCTCCTAGAGTTTTTCTGAGGATAAAATGAAATATTTTTAAAGTGCTTTATAAAGCTTAGGGAGCTAGGCTAGCTAGTATTACATGCAACACGCCTTCCCTTCCTCTATTTCATCTGCGTTTAATAACAGCAGGGTAACCAACGAGAGCCTGGCATTAATTTCCATTTTTGAATTGACAGTTCGGAGACCCAGACAGATTTACTGGTTTCCAAATCAGACTTCACTTTAAAACTTGTCCTTGGATCTCCATGAAAGAACTCTACCATAGCACCTTACCTATATGTAGGTGCCTGCATGCCCCCATTGCTAAAGTTGATTTTAGAACTGGCTAGTATTGAGGCGGCATGCCAGGGAAGTGACAGTAACTTTAGTTTTCACTGGGTAGGCAGTACTCACATTCTAGAGGGAGAGACTACATTAAAAAATAAATTCATACTTTTTATACAAGGTAGATGGAAAGTGACCTCAGAGGGGAAGACTCTAGCATTAGGGAGGACCAGGAAAGGCCTCCTGGAGAAGGTGATGTTTCAAATGAGTATTGAAGGAAGTCAGATAGTCTAAGAGGCAGAGGTGAAGAGTGAAGGTAGTCCAGGCAAGGTGGACTGCCAATGCAAAAACATAGAGACGGAAAATGGACCATTATGTACAAAGAACAGCAAGCAGGTTGATAGAATGGAATTTTAAAGTGTAGTCAGAGGAGCAAAGCCTAAGACTAGAAAATTGTGTGTGGGGTGGGGCGAGGTGTGAAGAGCTATAAATACCAAAGGAATTTATATTTGATCCTGAAGGTTATAGGGAGCCACTAGAGTTCATTGAATGGGTGGATGTTGACATGGTTAGCCAGACACTAGGAAAATCACTTTGGTAGCTATCTGAAGGATGGATTGAAGTATCTTGAGGCAAGGGGACCGATTTGATCATTACAATAGTCCAGGTTAGGGGTGAATGACTAACTAGGTGTATTGAAGGTGGGATTAGTATTTCAGTAGGGGTTGGATTAGATTCCACAGAAATCCCTTCTAACTCAGGAGATTCCATGATTAATCTTAGTTTATGTCTGTGCACTCCCATCCCTCTACCCCACGGTGGCAACAAGTCACACTGTGTCCCTCCCCCTACCACCACTGTATAACAGCCCTTCAGTGACTTTTGTTTCCCTTCAGGGCTGCTGCTGAATTTCATTTAAACCTGGTTTCTCCTGGATGAGGGCAGGTGTATGCAATTCAATACGGTAAAAATGGTTCTAGTGTTTAATTTGTCCCAAACTCCACATCCCACATTACATGGCCCTGACCCCTGAATGGGGGTGAAAGGTCCAAGGATGACCTTTTCCTAGACTGTACTTTTGTGTGGAGGCCTATTGGAGAGAAGACTAGTCCTGCAGCCTGGCCCCATACTGGTATGTGTTATCAGAGATATTTTTCCTGTTTTAGGGTTTCCTTTCCTTTCTGGTTTCCATCTTCCTTCCCCCACCCCAGACCATGGCAATATTGCCAATATTCTAAATATGTGTATAGGATCATGGTCTTACCAGTGCTCAGAACTCCATTACAGATATTTTCTCCTTGTTTACTTTGCAGTCACACCTGATTAATCTAAATCAATTCGTAAATGTCTCTATTTACATGGAAAACTCTCTGGATAAACAAAACTCCTGATGATATATTCCATACCAGAATAAGTCTCCTGACTCTTTAGGTTTTCTTGACTTGCAGACACCCAGATATGTCTGAGCCCATTTTGGTCACTTTGGAGTTAGTCCTGTAGAAGCTCAGCCTGATGTGCGTTCAGGGTGAATCATTTATGGGCTACTGTAAGGCTCTCCCTTTCATAAGGGACTGTGGAAAGAATACATCTTATTCTCAGCATTATCCATTAGATATGTTCCAATACAGCTGCAGGCGTGTGAGCCTTAGGTCTATTTTAGGGACGGCTGGTCCTGGAGTTAGAACACCTGGATTCAAGATTTGACTCCATCCCTGCATCCTAGACAAAGGGTGTTTCTGAGACTCACTTAACCCAATTGCAAGATGGGGATAATAACATCTTCTCCCTGTCTGTTACACTGCTAGTGCCTTTCCTCTGAGATTACTTTCCACCTACTCTCTCTATGTCTTGTATGTCCCTAGTTATTTTCATGTTGTCTCCCCCTTTAGAACGTGAGTTCCTTAAGAATTGGGACCACATTTTTGTCTTTCTTTGTATTCTCAGTGCTTAGAACAGGGCCTGTCACCTAGTAAGCACTTAAATGCTTCTTCATTAACTTTTGAATAATTCACAGGGCTGTTGTGAAGAATGCAGTGTAAACTGCAGTATACACACACACACACACACACACACACACACACACACATATATATATATATATATAACGTATACATGTGCATATATGTATACACATAACTATAAAATGTCTGTGTCCATCTGTCTATCTCATACATTGTCACTAATTTAACAAGGCATAATGGGAAAAAGGCTTCCATAGAAGTCCTTTATTACTTCACCATAGTATACACATTTTCAGGAGCCATGCTAGTGAAGCATAAACCCTGGTACTTTCTTCCATGCTGGAAAAGGTTCAAATACAGTCCCAGTGACAGACTGTGGCTGCTGTCTGAGGACCAGTCTAGTTAAGAACACAATGGCTCATCGATGTCAAGTAAGCAGACCATTAGGTGATGAATTCTTTGGCCATGGAAACCCATGAAACAGAAAACAATTCTTAAAAAGCTCTGAGTTCTGTGAGGCACCTTCTGTTTCAGTAGTCAATGTAGCAGAATAGCAGAAAGGCGGGGGAGCAGCAGATACTAAGGCTAACACAATCTTTAGCTTTCCTACAAACATTTTGCTGTTATTCTACATAGGATATTCTATATATTCTATTGTTGGCAACAGTGGACCAGAAAAGGAGTGGACAGCTTTCGGAGATTTTGGCGTACAGCACTGCATTTGCTCATCTAGGTTGGAACATTCACAAGCATCAAGACTGGTTTGATGAAATTGATGGGGAAATTCAGAAGCTGCTAAATGAAAAACTAGAACTCCACAAGGTTTATCAGCAACATAGTTTATCCATCTCTAAGAAGCCACCATTTAATTCCATCAAAAGTAAAATACAAGTGAAGCTTAGAGAGATGCAAGATTCTTGGCTCAGTAAGAAGGCAGAAGGTTCTGAAGCTTACCTGGCAGTATAAGATACCAGACACTGAGGTCCTTTCTCAAACTCAACTGCCAAGCTTTCAAACTCTACTGCAAAGGGTGCAACTCCGATGCGCTGTTCATATTGTTCAAATGCCAAAGATATACTCACCTAAAAGACTATTTTATGGAAAACTCACACAAGGCAAGCATTCACATGGTGGTCAGAAAAGGTGATATAAGGATATAAGGTCTATCTTAAGAACTTTGGTATTGATTGCATGACATGGGAGACACTGGCACAGGACTACTCAGCATGCCATGCCCTTATCAGAGAAGGTGCTATGCTTGATGAACAAAGTAGAATTGAACTAGCTGACAAAAAATAGCTCAAAAATATGAGATGTGCAGACTTAGAGAATCTACCCCAAATGTTCACATGGACTATTTGTGCCCCACCTGTGGTGGAGCATTCTGAGCTCATATTGGTCTGATCAACCACAGTTGGAAACACTGTAACTTGTCTCTAACAGTGATGCCATTTTGGTCCTCTTCGAGAACAAAGGACAACATATATACTGTTATCCTATAAAGGCCATCCTTTGTTAATGGTTCTGCTTATATCATTCTGCATCAGTTTATATATGTCTTCCCAGGTTTCTCTGCAATTGTCTCTTTTCACCATTTTTATGGCATAATAATATTCCATTATAGTCATATAGCAGAATTTTTTTCACCCATTCTCCAATTAATGGGTATCCCATTCATTTCTTGTTTGTTTTGCCACTACAGAAAGATAAACTTTTTTGTATGTTTGGGTCCTTGTGTCAATGGATCAAAGTGCTATTTCTCTCTCACCTAGCTTCGTAACTTTTGGGGTATTTTCCTTTTTTATTATATTAGCTCGGCCTAACCATGAGCAACTGATATTTCTCCATTTATTTAGATCTGATTTTATTCGCGTGAAAAGTGTTTCATAGTTATGTTCATATAGGCCCTGGGTTTGTCTTGGCAAATAGACTCCCAAATATTTTATAGTGCCTTCAGTAACTTTGAATGGAATTTCTCTTTCTATCTCTTGCTGTTGGGCTTTGTCAGTAATGTATAGGAATGCTGAGGATTTATGTGGGTTTATTTTATATCCTGCAACTTTGCTAAAGTTGTTTATTATTTCAAGTAGTTTTTTACTTGATTCTCTAGGATTCTCTAGATAAATCATCATATCATCTGCAAAAAGTGATAATTTAGTTTCTTCTTTTCCTATTCTAATTCCTTCAATTTCTTTTTCTTCTCTTATTGCTACAGCTAATGTTTCTAGAACCAAATTGAATAATAGGGGTGATAATGGACATCCTTGTTTCACCCCTGATCTTATTGGGAATGCATCTAGTTTATCCCCATTACAAATAATGCTTGTTGATGGTTTTAGGTAGATGCTATTTATAATTTTGAGGAAGGTTCCCCTTATTCCTATGCTTTCTAGTGTTTTTAATAGGAATGGGTGTTGTACTTTGTCAAAGGCTTTTTCTGCGTCTATTGAGATGATCATATGGTTTCTGCTAGTTTTGTTGTTGATATGGTCAATTATGCTAATAGTTTTCCTAATATTGAACCAGCCTTGCATGCCTGGAATAAATCCTACCTGGTCATGGTGTATTATTCTCATAATGAGTTGCTGCAATCTTTTTGCTAATATTTTATTTAAAATTTTTGCATCAATATTCATTAGAGAAATTGGTCTATAATTTTCTTTCTCTGTTTTAACTCTACCTGGTTTGGGTATTAGTACCATATTTGTGTCATAAAAAGAATTTGGTAGGACTCCTTCTTCACCTATTTTCCCAAATAGTCTACAAAGTATTGGAATTAGTTGTTCTTTAAATGTTTGATAGAACTCACATGTAAAACCATCTGGCCCTGGAGATTTTTTCCTAGGGAGTTCATTGATGGCCTGCTCAATTTCTTTTTCTGATATGGGGTCATTAAGAAATTTCACTTCCTTCTGTGTTAGTCTGGGCAGTTTATGTTTTTGTAGATATTCATCCATATCTCTAAGGTTGTCAAATTTATGGACATACAGTTGGGCAAAATAATTCCTAATTATTGTTTTGATTTCCTCTTCATTAGAGGTGACCTCACCCTTTTCATTTTTTATACTGGTAATTTGATTTTCTTCTTTCTTTTTTTTAATCAAATTGGCCAAAGGTTTGTCAATTTTATTGGTTTTTTCATAAAACCAGCTCTTTGTTTTATTTATTAATTCAATAGTTTTCTTGGTTTCAATTTTATTAATCTCTCCTTTTGGGGTATTTTCCTGATTGCTTTCCCAAAGCGACTGGACAGCTCCACCAACCTATTTTCCCATATCCTCTTCAACTGTAGTCATTTTCCTTTTATGTCTGATTGTCAACTTTGCCAGTCTGATGGGTGTCAGGTGGAAACTCAGCCATCCTTTAATTGACATATCTCTAATTATTGGTGATTTGGAGCATTTTTATATGACTATTGATAGCTTGGACTTCTTCCTCTGAAAACTGCCTGTTCATATCCTTTAACCATCTATGAACTGGGCATTTGCTCAAACCAGTTCTTTACATATGAGAACTGAAACCTTTATAGAGAAATTTAATGCAGAGATTTTCTCCCCATAGTTAACTGTGTCCTTTAAATGGTAGTTATATATATATATATATATATATATATATATATATATATATATATATATATATATATATATATGTATATATAAAACTTAATATTAGTTTTGTTTGAACAAAACTTTTAAATTTTGTGTAACAAAACTGTCCATTTTCTCTTCTGTGTTCTTCTCTGTCTCTTGTTTAATCATCTCTTCCATCCATAGATCTGAAAGGTATTTTCTTCCTTGCTTCTCTAATTTGTTTATGATGTAACCTTTAATGTGTAAAACACATATTCATTTGGAACTTATCTTGGAATATGGTTTGAAGTGCTGGTCTAAACCTAATTTCTACCAGATGATTTTCCCAGTTTCCCTAGGTTACAAGGTTCATTTGCTTCTGTTTATAGTATTCCCAAACTGTTCTGCTGATCAACTGCTTTATTTCTTTAACTTGTGCCAGGTTGTTTTGATGATCACTGCTTTGTAGTATGGTTTGAGATCTGGTACTGTTAGGCACCCTTCCTTGACACTTTTAAAAATGTTTTTTCCCTTGAGATTCTTAGCTTTCTGTACCTCAACATGAATTTGTTTTTTAAAAAGTTTTATTGCTATCTATTTTTATATTGCCTAAATATTTCCCTGTATCATTTCTCCCTTCCCACATCCCACAGAGCCAACCCATGTAAAGAATATTTTTTAAAGAGAATAAAAAAAGGATTAAGAGAAAAAATAATCAGCAAAACCTATCATTACATAAAAACTGAAAATATATGCAACATGCCATACCTTTAGACCACTCGTTTTTGCAAAAGAGTGCAAGGGGATGTCTTTTTATATTTCTTCTTTGGAATCATTAACATTATTTTGTGGTTGCTGCACATTGTGTATATTATTTTCTTGGTTCTGCCTATTTTGCCCTGCATCAATTCATATGTCTTGCCATGCTTCTCTGTGTTTATCATATTCATTGTTTCTTACAGCACAAAAAATTCCATTATATTCAGGTACCAAAATTTGTTTCCCCATTCCATAATTAGTGGCTAATTACACTTTTTTCAGTTCTTTACTACCATAAAAGTTCTGCTTTTATTATTATATATTATGCTATATATGGAAAATTTCTTTTTATTAGTAACTTCCTTGGAATACCTTGTAGTGGAATTTCTGGGTCATAAGTATGGACATTTTAGTCACTTTATTTGCATAATTCCTACTTGCTTTCCAAAGTGATGGTACTAAATCATGGTTCTATTATCAATGCACTACGTCCATCTCTCACAACCCATCCAACACTGAGTTTCCCCATCTTTACCAATTTGATACATTTGAGTTTAAACCTCAGGGTTATTTTAATTTTTGTTTCTCTTATTATTAGTGATTTGAATCATTCTTTGACATGGTTGTTAATAGTTTGCAATTCTTCTTTTGAAAATTGCCCATTCATATCTTTTGACCATTTACCTGTTGGAGAGGGTTTTTGGTCATACACAGTCACACACATATGTTAGTCATCTGTCTATATTTGTAATTAAAATTATCAATTTATCTTTTGTAATTGCCTCTATTCCTTATTGGTTAAGAATATATCCTCAAGCAGTAGCTATGAAAAGTATATGGTCTTCTCTTCTAATTTGTTATGGAATGATCCTTAATATTGAGGACATGTATGCATTTTGAATTTATTATGGAATATGGCATGATATATTGGTGTAAATTTAATTTCCAACAGACTGCCTTCAGTTTACTGAGAAATTTCTTATCAGATAGAGGATTTTTTTCCTAAGTCATCTATGTTTTCAGATACATCAATATATCAAACACTGGTTTATTGAGTTCATTATTTCTGATCCTCACTTGTCTAGTCCCTTTCATTTATCTACTCTATTTTTAATCAATCCCAGATCATTTTGATGACTGCTACCTTCTAATTGTTAAAGATCTGGAAATGTCATTTCCCCTATGGTTTTATTTTTTTTAAATATTTCCTTTAATATTGTAGATTTTCTGTTCTACCAAATTCATTTTATTATTTTTTCAAATTCTGTAAAGTATCCCACTAAGAGATGATTGGTAGAGTATAAATACTATTAATTAACTTTGATAGTACTATCATTTTTGTTATATTGGCAAAACCCATCTATAAGCATTGAATATTCCTGTAGCTATTTAGGTTCTTTTATATCTTTAAGGAGCACTTTAAAATTGAATCTATTTAAATATTAAATGTGATTTAATAGATTGATTCCCATGTGTTCAAATTCATTTTGCAGCTATTTTGAACGAGATCTCTTTTAATTTATTTTTGCTAATGTTATCATATCTAGAATTATATCAGATAATAACAAGGAGAGTGGCATTCCTTGTTTTACCTCTCTGTTTATTGGGAAAGCTACTAGTGTATCCTCACATCATATGATGTTTGTTTTTGGTTTTAGATAATTTTTTATAACACTAAAGAAGTGCCCTTCTATGCCTATACTTTGTAGGATTTTTTTGCATAAATTAATTTTCTGAATTGCTAAAGGCTTTTTCTGCATATATTAAAATAGTTATGTGGTTTGTGGCATTTTTAATATGATTATATTTATTGTTTTCCTAATGTTGAAGCATTCTTGAATTCCTAAATAAATCCATCATTGCTTTCATCCTACTGGGCTAAAATGAGTGATTCTTTGTATAAACTGCTCATTTGATAGGATTTAATTGAAAACGTGTATTACTATTCATTAATGATATTGATCTATACTTCTTTGCTTTATCCTTCCTTAGTTTAGATATTACAACTACAATTGTTTCACGAGTGTCTTAATTTTTAGTTTTTGAGAATAATTTGCATAGTATTAGTATAATTCAATCTAGTTAGAATTTGCCTACAAATCCAGTTGGAATAGGAATTTTTTTTCTATGATAGTTCCTTTACCATTAGTTCTATTTTATTTTTTGAAATCAAATTACTTACAACCTCTATTTGCTCTTCTGTTAGTTTGGATATTTTCTATTTTTGCAGATGATCCTCTATTTTGTTTTCTCAGTTTTGTTAGCATACAGCTCTGCATGCTAATTTCTAATAATTTTAATTTCTTATGATTTTGTTGTAAATTTAGAAATTTCCCAAAGGTTTTAGTAACAATGGGGTCATTGTTGTAGTGGATTGGGAATAAGGTAAGAGTATATCATCCTTATAAAAGGACATTAGCCAGATATAGAAGTAAAGATACCTATAATTACTTCTGTTTGGGAGGCTAAAGTTTGTGGATCACTTGAGCTCTGAAGTCCTGGGCTATAGTTTTCTAAACTGATCAGTTCTGAGTTGGAGCCCCTAATTCTGTTCCAGGGTTATAATGTGCAAACTTTATTTGAACAAGTGAAAATGAACCAAACTCACCCCTTAAGTTCCATAAGCCCAAAGTTTAGAAACTCCAAGTTTTAATAATAATGGGGTCATGGTCATAGTGGATTGAGAATAAGGTTAGGGTATATCCTCAATCCAATCAAAGAAGTCAAAGTGCCTCCCAAATCAAAGGTGTGTGCCCAACAATCTTAGGCAGGTAACATTATAACATATAACACGTTAAAAATGATGTCTTAACGTGGGGAGTTGTGTGATTTGGAGTACATGACTTCCACACTGTGGACCTCAGTTTCCTCACAATGTAAAATGAGTATAAAATGTAATTTCTGTAAAATGATTGGGTTGAATTTCTTAGCCTTTTTTGTGTTGTGGACTCCTTGAAAATCTGAGGAAGCCCAAAACTTGTCAGGAGAAATTTTTTTAATGTATAAAATAAAATCTATAGAATTACAGAGGGAACCAATTAAATAGAATTAGTGTTAGTAGAATATTTTTTAAAAACTAGTTTATAGTGTCCAGATTCAGAACTCTGGGTGATCTGTAAGATCTCTTTCACATTTAACATTCTATGAAACTGCTCTGCTGTCATAACAGAGTAGTGGTAACTTACATGTATGGAGTTGAGACAGTGAACCTAAGAAGAATTTGCTAGTGTTTCCTCAGTCCTCTGGTTCCCTACTCTTGCTATGATTCTTTAGGCAGAAGTATCCAACAGTAGAAGAGGGCATTTTGTCAAGCTATTATGACTTGATGGAAGATTTTCAGGAATGTGTGCCTTCCTTTGTTCTGATGCTATATGATGTTCAAGGAAGACTAGTACCTCTGGTGTGAGGCTTACGAAGCCCTTTCCAGAGCTGCTTGTCCACCTTGGTGTTTTACCTGTGGCTCCAAGAAGCCGTAGCATGTGCAGCGACCACATCCTGGTGAAACCATCTCTGCAGATGGGCTAACCCAGGATGAGCATAACCAATAGGCCTCAAACCTGTCAGTGAGTTAGGGGACGTCTATCCCAAACATGTGAAGACTTGGGAGGGTGAGAATTGGAGGGTGTAGCAACAATTCAGTTAGCAGCAGTTGTTGGGGTGTAAGACCCCACAAGACCAGTGCAGGTTCTTTTGATCTGCTTTATTAAGGAAAGTAACTTTAAGAGGTTAACAATCTCAATTTAATCACACATAGAAATATAACTCACTTAGTTCAGGAGGAAAAGCCAGCACCCTGAACTTCAGAGCAAATACAAACAAATTACAAACACACATTATAAATAGACCAAATACAAACCAAAATCTGGGTTAGCAAAGCCAGGGAGCAGTTACAATTGCTTGCCCAGAGTCATGCACCACTTTTCCAGTGAGTGAGAGCCCCAAGGAAAAATGCCAACCTCTGAGTTTATATATCCTGTTCAAGGTCAAAGGGAGTCACAACACGAGACTCAAACCCACATGGCCTAAAAGCTTCTGGCGTCACAAAGATGTGACACAAGCCCATGTAAACTAGACTTTCCCTTGAGGCAAGCAAGTCATCAAAGACCAAAGAAACAAAGGCCAGACTCATCAAGAGCACTTGATTAAATAAATGCTAAAAGAGAAAACAGTAAAAGAAAGTCCCACCTTAATTACTGATACAGAGGGCAAGGACAATTTGTTCCAATGGCCAGAAAGGCAGCTGAAGCAGGTGCTGCAGAGTGCTTGGAGCTTGGCCAGACATTGAAGATGTGAAGGTCATCCATTGCATCCTGGGCCATAGCTAGTCATCTTGACTTCTGTCCTGCCACTGGACTTTGATGACTCTGGAAGAGAGTGCGAGGCTGACGACTTTGTGCAACTCTGCCTCACTTAAATCTAATTCATGTGTAAGTCAAGACATCACTCTGTGATGTCATTGGTCCTCTACCAAAAAGGACAAGCAACAATTATAGGCATACACCACCGTACCCAGCAATCTCTTATTATGATTGTCTTGTAATTAATACCTTCTTGAAATTCAGTTAGCTTTTCTTTTATGAACTTAGATTAATTAGATTAATATTGATGTTGACTTCTTGTCTATAGTTCCTTTCAGCATAATATAATTTCATTGTTTATCTCTCTTTACACTGTGAATTCGTGCTTTTGCTTAGCCTGATAGCATGATTGCCAACTCCTGCTTTTTTTGGATTCTGAAATATAGTGTAATCCTGGCTGAAAGGGCCAATCGTATGGGGCTATCTCCTCATTGGTGGAGATCAATGCCCCTTTGAGGGGCAAAGCAGAGTTGAAAACTGGAGAGGGGAGAGATCAGGTCTCTTGTGTCTCTTCTGACTTTTAGTGTGTACTTCAGGCTGGCTCTTAGCTTCAAGAAGGAAGATGATGAAAACCCCTCTTCAGGTTGCTGAAGGATGAAAAAGACTATGGGAAGAAGCCCAGATGAGAGGAACTTGCAATCTCCATCATGTCCCTATCCGCAGCTTGCTACACTAGAAACTAGGAATTTCCCCTTTGGGTGAGATCTGACTCTCTCTCTCTCTCTCTCTCTCTCTCTTTCTCTCACTTTGTTCCCAAAGAGAAAACTCCTTCATTCTGTTTTGTCTAGCGTATATGCTTGTATACATTTTTCTCTAATTTCTGTTTTGCTATTTACTTGGACAAATAAGTTTCTTTGCTATTTTTCTATTTGTGTTTGTCGTGGAACTAGTATCAGGTGGGAAAGGGATCAAATCTTGGATATAAAACTTGGGGCCCTCTTTTCCCCATTAAGAAATAGTGATCAAGAAATTATCTTTAACCTTAAAACTACATTCCATAGATTAATAATATTTAAGGGAACAGATAGATGTAATTCTAGTCAAGTGGCTACCCCTCCTCCCATCCTGTCCTTTCTCTGAGGAGATTAGAACCACTGGCCTCTGGCCATAACCTCCTGCTTCCCCTCCTGTCAACAATTAGAGAATCCTTTGGAGAAGGATGGCAGGAGGAGATGATAGAGACGTATCTATTCTGGCCTCCCTGTGAGCCACACATAATACACCCCATGTTACATATGGGGATGGGAGGCAGCCTTGTTGCAATAGCCAATTTTATTCCAGTTCCTCATTTTTATTCTATGTATGTCTTTGCATTTTAGGTATTTTTTTCTTCTTGTAAACAATAGTTGTGGGTTGTTTTCTTATCCAAACTATCGCCCTGTTTGATTGATTGGATTCTTTAAAAAAAGTTACACATAAACTAATGAGAGTTGGGTTTATATTTTCTTCCATTTATATTCAACATACCCTAGTCAACATTACTTTTTTTAAAAAGCTTTTTTGTTGGTTTTTCTCCTCTTATTTAAAGACAGCACTTTGTTTCTTCAGTTACTTTTTGCTTAATCTACTTTAATGCATTCATATTCTTACAGGCTTTCTTTCCCTCACTCTCAAGCCCCCTCCCCTTTCCTTAGCTTTTTATATTTTACTTAACTTTTTTCTTTTATTTAATTATCTAATGTTTCTTTTTCCTCTTAGGTTGGTAATCAATTAATAGACCCCTGCCTCTCTTCCTTTTCAACTTCTTTTATTAGTTTTCTTTTTTTATTTTCTGTGCCTTTTTCTAAAAAGGATTTATCTCATTATGTTAATCAATTCCTTCCCTTTCTGTCTATTGTAAACTCATATTCTTTGATTTGGTCATTTAGATGTATTGGTTGCTATCTTCCTTTCTATTTTAATATTTTCCCTATGGACTTATTTGTTTCTACTTTAGTCTTTTAAGTGAGTTTTCTTCCTCCCAAAATCTTTGTTGGCTTTAGATTTTTCCCCCCTTTATATTCCTCTATTTCTTACTTTTGGAATATTTTCCCTTTTATGGTGGTCTGTCAGAGACTGGATCTCAAAGTCATCTCAGTCTCCTTCCACATTGGGTAATTCACTTTTCACCAGGCTTTGAACTATGAAAAAGTGGGATTCTGTGATCTGTACTTTGTTCTTTGCTATTCAACATTTTTATCAATTAATTACTAATTAATTGGATCAAATTTGTAGATGACACGTAAGTGAGGACAGGTAACAACAGATAACAGAAGCAAGATTCCAAATTATCTTGAGAGGAGTTTAATAGGGATATATGTTGCTGTGGCCAGGATATTGGTGGAACTAGAGAGGCTTGAGTGACCCTACCACACACACACACACACACACACACACACACACACACACACTCACACACATGCACACACACACATTTCCACAACACAAAGTAGGACAGTTGTGAGTGAAAAAGTTAGAGAACAGACCTGGAGCAATTGGAGCTAACGTTTTCCCTGTGTAGATTGATCTAGGACCCAGCTATGGACCCTTTGGACAAATAAGATATAAAGTCAGCTTTAAGAGACTGTCAGTGAGTTCTTGAGAGCTCAAAGAACTTCTCCACTCCTTGCTTTTAACCTCCTCGCTGGTGGCTTCCCTCAAGATCTGAGTGAACTGTGGCATCACTGAACTGTTGAGCCAAGACCTGGAGATCTGTCAATTCTTATTATTGGGTTAAAAAAACCAACTTCACAAGGACAAGATGGAGAAGGTGTGCTTAGACAGCAATTCATTTGAAAAAGGTTCTGATATAAGCTCCATATGAGTCTACAGGGTGATAGGATAGCCCAGAGAGCTAATCAAATCTTAGGCTATATCAAATGAGGCATAATGCTCCACATTGAGAAAATAGTTCCACTTTACCCAGTAGAGCCTTGGTTACATGTAGACTCCAGTATGTCTGGGGTATTAAGGTCAGTTCTGGACACCAAATTTTAGAAAGGACATTGATAACCTAGACCATGTCCAAAGAAAGGCAACTTTGCTTTATGGCCTAGGAAATTCCTGGGGTCATAATGTCTGTCTTCAAGAATCAAAGGGCTACTAAGGTGGAAGAAGAGGGATCTGATTTGTTTTGCTTGTCCACAGAAAATGGAGCTAGAAATAAGTGTAAGTTGCAAAGAGGCAAAATTCCTTATGAGGTAAAGAAAAATTTCCCAACAATTTCAGCTCTCCACTTAAGACTTGTCAGGTATTTGGAAATTCTGGTTCCAATACAAGTTGCATAAGGTAGTCTCTGCTTTCCCTTCCAGTGGAGATTTGGTGACTAGGATGCAAATAACCTGTCCTGTATATGCAGGGCAGTCCACAATTAGGAAAGGAGGACACTGTTTGACATGAAGGGACCTGGGCCCCGAGCCCCTGATACCTCATTTAAGACCAGTTGTAATCCACAGATAACATAAGCTCCGACTTTATAGACTCATAGATTGAGAGCAGGAAGCTGGATATCATTTAATTCAACTCCTTTATTTTTTATTTGTACAAATCAAAGAAGCTCAGTAACTTGTCCAAGGTCATATAAGTAGTAAGTGACATTAGAAACCAGGTCCTCAGCATCCAGATAAAAAGGCCCCCTTTCCACAATATTTTGCCTTCAGAGGAGCAATGTCAGATTCCTGAAGGGCCCATTCCTTTCCTTTGGGTCTTTTTTCTTGGGATTATTGCTCACAGATCCTTACTGTAGCACAGTGCCTGACACATTGAAGGCCCTCAATAAATACTTATTGACTGGCTTACCAACAGTCATTCTTTTTCATTCTGGGTGGGAAGGATTGAATAAAAGCTATACAAATTACTTCTGACAATGCCACACTCTCCAGAGGAAGTTCCAGACTTCTGGCCACATTTTCTTTCCTTCCTTTCTTCTCTACTCTTCATTCTGCTTTCTTCCAAAGTAAAGCAAATTTAAGATTTTGGGGGGCAATGTTCTTATTTCTTCAAAATAGCAAATAGAAACTGGCATTAACATCAAATGTGTGAGACTGAAGTCTCTTTACTCTTCTTTGCCTTTTAATTTTCCCCTTCCTTGCCTTCATATTAGAACCTTTACTTCTACAAGGTCCCTGCTCTAGGGACACAACACTTCCAAATAGTTACAAAAATGATACTCAAGAAAAAAGTATTTCATGTGTTTTTCTCTATGTACCATGTTCTTTTTTTTTCTTTGCCCAACCTTTAGCTAGGCCTTTGAGGAATGCAGGAGAACCAGAGTCTCTTCAGAAGGCTAATATTTTACATATTTTGAGGTTGTAAGAAGAATGAGAGATTTAAAATATTCTTGTTTTTATTATTATTGTATCTTGCAGCAAAAGGAAATAGGAGACCTTGGAATAAGAGCACCCATTGGCTCTGGGAAAGATCTAGTGCTTCATGTCGGATTTTTCAGTCAAGGGTAAGCCATTGTGGTCACCAGCCAGCAGTGTTTATGTAGGCATTTATTCAGGGTGAGTCTGCCCCCCCAAGCCAGGCAAACCTTTCACAGTGAAACTGGAGACTGTGTAAAGTCCAGGAAGGTTTCTGGAACTGGAAGCATTATTTGCCCCTAGCCCAATATTCTCAGCCTAGAAGACTTCATCTCTCTTTCTCAAAGCAGACTAGATACAGCTTACAGATATAAATATAGATATAGATATAAATATAGAGTTGAAAGACCAGGGTTCAGTGCTGGTGCTGCTGCTTAGTACCAGCTGAAATGATTTTGGACAATTTTTTCCCCCTTTAGGGTCATTTTTAATCATTTATAAAACGAAAGGGTTGGTCTAAATGATTTTAAAGTGCCTTCCCATTCCAAATCCTCTGATGCTATGATAGGAAGGGGCAGTGCTTGACTCATAGTTGTGAAATGTCTGCACAGTTGTGTGTCAAAAGGTTGTGAAGAAAGAAACTCTGAACACAGAGAGGGAGGGAATAAGCATTTGTATAGTGTGTACTATGTTCCAGGCACTGCTAAATGCTTTACAAATATCTCATTCACAACAATACTGTTAGATAGTTGCCAGTATCATCCCCATTTTACAGTTAGGGAAACTGAGGCAACAGGTTGAATGACTTGCCCAGAGTCACACAGCTAGTAAGGGTCTGAAGCAGGATTTGAACTCAGGTCTTCCTGACTCAGTGATCTGTTAATCGTGTCACCTAGCTGCCCCCACAGGGATCGGAGAGGCAAGAGGTAGAAATTTGGTTTAGAAGTATTTTTTTTAATATAATGGGCCCAGATACTTGATAATGGGCCCAGTAAATAAGAGGAGGAAATTAAAGTTTACAGAGAGGAAAAGACTTGTTCAAGGTCACCTATTTAATAGTGTAACTAGGATATAAGCCCAGGTTTTCTGACTTCAAATCTCATGACCTTTTCACCATTACCGTGTCGTCTCTGACTCTCTTCCCATCTCGCTTCTCTACTGTTCTGTTTTTCAGCTTTCAAGAAGGCTTGATTTCAGGAATACTTGATTCAGGGTATTAAAAACCCCCCGCAAAACTAATTTCACACGTATGCAACAGGCACGATGCAAAAAGAAGGCTGTGTAGATTAGGAGTCAGAGGAAGTGAATTCAAATCCCGACTCCGCCACTCATTAACTGGGTGCCTTTGTATAAGTTATTTTTGTTTTGAAAAAATTTTTAATATTTTATTTTTTCCCACTAATACATAAAAACAATTCCCTGTATAAATTATTAATTACTTTCTTGGACTCACCTTTTACATCTTTAAAATGAGAGGGTTGGTCTATGTGATCTCTAAGATTCCTTCCAGCTTTAATCGATGATCCTAGGATGGGAGGAGCTACAGTTTTTGTGTTTCTTATCATTTGAGTGATTATGGAACACCATGACATATCATAGACAAGGGGGGGATCATGTAGTAAAAAGTGCATTAGACTGGGAGTCAAACAATCTGGGCTGAAGTCCCCACTCTGACATGAGGCGGGAGAATCCTCTACCTTTCTGGGCCTCAATTTCTTCATTTGTAAATTGGGAATAACCACTGTTGCACTACCTACTTGACATGATGGTTGTGAGGAGGTGCTCTGTAAAACTTTAAGAAATGTAAGGCGTGATTATTATTTATCTGAAATCATGGGATGCATCAACAGAGTAAGCTTTTCTGAGGGAGAGAGAATGGCAAAATGCAACAAAAAGAATGACTATTCAGGAGATTTAGGCTGAGTGGCCTTGGGTAAGTCATTTCCTTTCCTCTGAGTCATGCTTTACCTTCATCTATAAATGAGAGTTGGATAGATGGCTTCTAATATACCTTCTAGCTCTCAGATTCCTAGTAATTCCTATTTTAGAAGGTAACCCCTCCAAGTGACAACTTTTTAAAAAATTAACCATTAATTATGTATTTTTTTTAAAAGCTGGATTGTATATCTTGATTCCTCTCACATCATACAAGCACACTGAGCACAATTGAAACTTTCCTGCAGACTCAGTAAGGACATAATTAAGTATCTGGACCTGAGTCGAATTTAGACGTCTCTGTTTTCACCTTGGATGGGAGATTTTGCCATGTGATGCTAAACATACCAGATGATACCCACCGCAAACATAAACCCAAGTCCCTGAAGGACTAAGGCCCTCGGGTGACGTTGTTGGGCCTTGTCCAGAATCCACCTTTGATCGGAAATATGTTGATCCGAGGCAATATTCTGTTCTGATGGGGTGTACTTATTTGTCTGCTTTGGGAGGAGAAGGGAGTCAGCTGCTGGTTTTAGCAGCATTTTATTTGGTACAGACCATGCCAGCAGTCCAAGAATGTACTCGTAAATGTGGGACGGTGAAAAGAGTGTTGAGCTCAGAGGCACAGACTGCGGCTTCATTCGCAGCTCTTCCATTTGCTGTCTGTGTGACCTTAAACACGTCACTTAGCTTACTAGGGCCTCAGTTTCCTCATCTGTTACATAAGGGGGTTGGGCTAATCAAGGGGTCTTCGTATTCTCCTGTCACGGACTCCTTTGGCCACCTGATAAAACCTGTAGACCCCTTCTCATAGTAATGCTTTTAAATGAAAAAAAAATAAAATGCATAGGATTGTAAGAGCCACCAATTATATTGATATATTTATATATCAGTATATGTGTATATGTTCATATAGACATGTGTGTGTATGTATATGTGTGTGTGTGTGTGTGTGTGCGCGAGTATTATGATAGGAAGGGGCAATGCCTGATTCATGGTTATGAAATGCTCCTAAAATTATGTGTCACAGATTCTATTCATAGGATCACTTCATTCAGAGCTGAAATAAAGAGACCAAACCAGTGGGAGGAAGAAACAAACATTTACATAGCATCTATTATGTGCCGGACGTTGTACCGAGTGCTTTACAAATAGTATATCATTTTCATCCTTACAACCACCCTTTTAGGCGGTTGCTGTTAACATCCCCATTTCACAGCTGGGGAAACTGAAGCAAGCAGCGGGTTTTTTTTAGTGACCTGCCTACACATGTGTGTGCATACGTGTGTGTATATATGCGTGTGTGTGTAGTTCATGGACCCCAGTTGAAAACCCCTGGTATATGATCTCAAAGGTCCCTTCCAGCTCTAGCCCCATGATCCTATACTGCCATGATTCTTATACAATTGTAAAGTGACCTTTTATGTTTGTCTAATGGGGTGAGCGGGTGTCACAGCTGCTTTGATATTGGAGAGCTGATGCTCGGTGATAGGACTGGAGCCCGATGGAGGGGTGCTGACTTTGTAGATTTCCACAGATTGTGATGGTGAAGACATTGAAGGAATCACGCTATGAATTTTTAGTTAGGCTAGCAAAGATTGGTCAAAGCACACTGTCATTATACCATGTGACCTGCCTCAAACAGCAAGGCATTGCCAGGTCCTCAGGTAAATAAGCAACAAAGAAAGATCTTGGAAATTAGTTGCTAAATTCATTCTCTTCCTCTCCTTGCCCCTTTGCCTCACTGCTGAATGGGAATTAATGAGCCCTTTTGGTACCATAGAGGTGGATAGATGGTAGGTTGATAGATACAGACTTTATTAAGCTCTTACTATGTGCCAGGCACTGTGCTAACTGCTAGGGGTACAAATAGACATGAACAAGTCAGTCTCTGCCCAAGGAGCTTACATTCAATGGAAGGAGAAGACATTTAAAGGGGAACTGCAAAGGAGGGGGAGAAAGGTGGAAAGCTTCCCCACGCTAGAGAGAAAATAGAGAAGTGTGGGGGGTGAGTCAAA
Source organism: Trichosurus vulpecula (assembly GCF_011100635.1). Classification (NCBI taxonomy): domain Eukaryota; kingdom Metazoa; phylum Chordata; class Mammalia; order Diprotodontia; family Phalangeridae; genus Trichosurus; species Trichosurus vulpecula. The sequence goes on along the minus strand of NC_050575.1, from coordinate 3,901,257 downwards.
CCGAGATGGAGCAGGATTGCCTGGTGACTGTGTACAAGACCAGCTCGGGGGAGGGAAACTTACCCCAGTAGCCAGTTAATAACGGAGTGTTAAAAGCCTTGTCTTTGGGCAGGGATGCGCTGGTGTAAGCAGAATGGCCTTTGTTTTCTTTGAGTGACTCAGTTTATCTCATTGAGCCTTGCTGGGTGCTGGGCCCCAGGCCCAGAGCCCTGTTACATGTGGAACCTTGGTGGGGTAGGGCTAACTCCAGGGAGGGCCTATGTTGGATTAAAGTTAGGTTGTCAACCCCTTCACCTTGCTTCCCTTGGTTGAGCAGATCGAAAGAACCTGTGCTTTCCCAGTCAACCCCTTCACCTTGCTTAAGCAGATCAAAAGAACCTGTGCTTTCCCGGTGTGCCAGCTACACCCCCACAGAAGCTGCTAGCCAGATGGTTAAAAACAGCTTCCGTTGGAGCCAGAGGCAGCTACAGCTGAAGCTGAAGCAGGAGCTGCCGGTAGCAGAGCTGACCTACGTGTGGATCGAGGAGTGCTGAGCAAGGACTTGAGGCCAGTGGGTAATCTTTTTACCATAGAGGGGAAGCATGTATATGATTTTCTTTATACCATCATGCTTCTTTGTGGCCTCCTGGTCACTCTTGTGAGGCAGACTTATTGGGCCTGGAGGCTTTTGATCCAAATATCAAAATAGGGATGCTGGTTTGTGGGTCTGTTACTCTGGAGCTTTAATTCTTCTGCCTCCTACCTTGAGAATTCCTTATATCCTGAAGTTCTGAACCTTTCAGATATATATATGATTCTCTTTGAAATTATAAATTCTGCCTTCATAATACAGCTGGCAATCTAGGCCTTGGCTCAGACTGGTATAGGCTGTCGTTAAGCAGTCCAGTGAGAAATGGGAGCCAAAATGGACAATTAAGGATATCCTTAGCAGAACCTAATTACCTGGAGTGGAAATCTTTGATGCCTAACCAGAATGTGTTGCAGATGACTGAGGCAAGAACATATAGGCAGTCATTCGACTTCCAGGAGATCACCCTTGCCATTATAAGCACTTGGAAGATGTGACGCTCTCAAATCAAAGTACTCAGTTATTTTCAGGTGTTGGATAGCCAGTTTGCTATTGCTAAAAACACTGAAGACAACTGCATGACATCGGTATCTATTTCCCAACATGAGGGAAACAATATTTTGTCAGGAGAACTTATTTTAGAGAGTGGTGGTCAGGTGTGTGGTATCCATGGAGCATTTAGACCACATTAGGCTGACTCAAGTTCTTTGTAAGAAAACATATTGTCCTGCTATTGGTTCAGCTTCAGTTCTGTGGGCTACAGAAACAGCTTTCCCTTACCCCCTTGACTAAATCAATCATTCAGGTAGATAGAGGGAAGGCACATGGATTAGCCTGCTGAGGCAGAAAAAAACCAAAACAAAGCAAAATATGACCCTTCAAGGCTCCAGGTGATTCTCTCAGATGTGGACTATCCTGTGAGGAAGGCCAGGCCAAGCCTCCCATGTGCCAGAACACTGTGTAGAGTCATACCTTCCAAAGACATAAGGAGGTTCAATTTTAGAGGTCAAGGCTATTCTCATCAGGATTCACTCACAACTGAAAGTAGTCAAGCTATGTTTGCTACGATTGTGGATGAGAGAGACACCTTTGTGCTAGGTTCTTTCAGGGGAGGAATTTGAAAAAGTTCATCCAAAGCTGCATTTGATTGAACCAGAATCGAGAGACCAAGACTGGGGCAGGGGCAGAGGGCTACTCCCTACCCTGGAAAACTAACTTTTCCTGTGTCCTTTTGCTTTAGCACGGTACTTAATAAGTACTCCATTTATCTACCTTTATACGAGAACTTAAAGAAGTCTGTACAATGGCGAAAGTGAGATTTGAGATTAAACATTCCCTGCTGTGCTGGACAGAGATCCCAAGTGGCAATTATATTATTTAAAAGAAAATTCTTGTGTATCTCTGTGACTTGAATGAGAAGGATTACCCATATTTGAATTCTGTTCTAGTGTGTTTGGAATTCCCAAGGGAATTCATCGGGATCATTGAGAACTCGGACACCTTGGTTCTAGCACACTCAGATCTAGCAAACATCTCAGGATCTAAGATATCAAATGCTAAGAGATCTTGGGGGACCAGGTGATCTTTCAAGAGCCCCCTTGAGGCAACCCAGGCAGTATTTTGGAGCCCACTTGCAGCTACCTCCCTGGGGTTCTATTTCCCGGCTGCCACCTCTCTCAAACTTGGTTCCTGGGGTTCCTTAAGCTATTCTCTTGATGAATCTCTTTCTTGTCTTTTCACTTGAACTCAAGGGCTGGGGAGGATGAGCAATTTGGCTATCCTTTATACTGCTTCCTATTTGAATTCCTCTCTGCCCTGGTTGAATGTATCATCATGCTTCATTTGAAGTCCACATCAATGACTTCTCCTACTGCCAATGCCCTTACAGGGCTAGGCTTGAATGAGGTGGAATCTGCCAAAACCATACTGAGTTGGGGTGGGGGTGAACAGACCTTAAGATTCATAGGGACCTCGCTGTTGCTCTCAGGGAGGCTTGCTTTTCATGTAGGGTATTACCAACCCTAAGCCCACTAACCTGATGGTGGCTAGTACAGAAATAAAAAAGGGTTGTGTTGAATTGCAAGGTATATTAACTATGTTGTATTCTTCATTCCTGGGACTCTCATTGAGGGACCATTGGAGGAGAGAGCATCCAGTGTAAGGAATGGCCACAGCTTGTGGGAAAAAGCTATTCAACAAGAGAGATTAGGAATATGCAGTTTGGTTTCTCATAATCCTTTTTTTGCCTATGTTTGATTTACATATTTTTTGGTTATTACTTTACTATAATTATCAGATAATTCCCAGGTTTCTCTGTCTAGACTTAATGTATCTCCTAGGTTCCAATCCCACATCACCAACTACCTTTCAGACTTTTTAAATTAGATACCCTATAGGCATTTCAAACTCAAAATATCCAAAACAGAACTCAAATTCCCACTCCTTCAAACCATCCTTCTTCCAAATTTCATTCTTTCTGTCAAGGGGACCTCTGGATTTGTTGTCTCTGTATCCTCTTCAACATCTCACTCTCATTTATCCCACATATCAGCTTAGTTGTCAAATTGTGTCATTTCTACTTTTACAACACTTTCACATAAATCTCCTTCTCTCCATCACACATTTCCCACCTCACTTTGGGACCTTATCACATTTCCCCTGGACAACTGCGGTAGCCTTCTAACTGATTTTCCTGCCTCAAGTTTTTCTCTATTCAATCTATCTTCCACTCACATGCCAAAGTTATTCTCTAAAGACATAGATTTTGAGGCAAAGTACCAGCCACACCTCCTCTGCAAAGATTTAGAAAACACACCAGATGAAATCTAGACTAGGAAATATAAATCAAGTGAGTCACTTTTCCAGCCCAGAGAAACACAAGGAGATAGAGAAGTCTGCAAACACTGAAGACAGGCTCTGGTCAGCAGCAGTCCTGAGACCAGGAATTGAAAGTGGGCTGAGGCTCTACATCTGGGCAGGAAGAGATCTCAGGAGATTCCTAAACCAGTACATGGTCAGGGAATGTCCAAGGAAGGAGCCTGTGCCAAGGAGTGGCAGAGAGGAGAGAGCACAGTCACGGTCATAGACCCTATATGTGTAATGAGCAAGGAACAAGTTCAGGAGCAAACAGTAGTTGTGTGGCTCAAGTTTGACACTAGGATCAGGGCTTTTTGCAGTCGTGTGACATGTATTTCCATATCGGTCATGTTGTGAAAGATGACATAAACCAAAAATAAAATCCAATGAAAGTAATAAAGAAAGTGAATGTTTTGATCTACATTCAGACTCCATCAATTCTTTCTCTAGAGGTGGACAGCATTTTCCATCATAAGTCCTTTGGAATTGTCTTAGGTCATTGTATTGCTAAGAAGAGCCAAGTCATTCACAGTTGATCATTGTACAATATTGCCATTACTGTGTACAGTGTTCTCCTGATTCTGCTCACTTCATTTTGCATCAGTTGTGTGAGTCTTTTCAGGTGTTTCTGAAATCATCCTGTCATCATTTTTTTTCTTTACTCTTCTTTTTTTATTAGTTTATTTATTTTTAGTTTTCAACATTCCCTTCCATAAGATTTAAATTTCCTCCCCCTCCCTCCCCCTTCCATCCCTTCTCCTTCCCCAAGACAGCCTGCAATCTGATATAGGCTCTACATATACATTCCTATTGAACATATTTTCACATTAGTCATGTTGTATAGAAGAATTATAATGAATGGGAGAAACCATGAGACAGAAAAGAAACAAAACTAAACAAAAAAAGAAAATAGTCTGCTTTGCTCTGCATTCAGACTCCATAGTTCTTTCTCTGGATGTGGATGGCATTTTCTATCATGAGTCCTTTGGAATTGTTTTAGGTCCTTGCATTGCTGAGAAGGGCTAAGTCTATTGAAATTAGTCATTGCACTCTGTAGCTGTTACTGCATACAATGATCACTTCACTGCTCACTTCACTCAGCATCAGTTTATATGTCTTTCCAGGTTTTTCTGATGTTCACCTGTTCATAATTTCTTATAGCACAATAGTATTCCATTACATTCATATACCACAACTTGTTCAGCCATTCCCCAATTGATGGGTATCCCCTCAATTTCCAGTTCTTGGCCACCACAAAGAGAGCTACTATAAATATTTTTGTACATGTGGGTCCTTCCTTTTCCTATTTTTATGATCTCTTTGGGATACAACCCTAGGAGTGGTTTTGCTGGGTCAAAGGGTACAGCATAGTTCCAAATTGCTCTCCAGAATGGTTGGATCAGCTCACAGATCCACCAACAATGAATTAGTGTTCCAAATTTCCCACACCTTCTCCAACATTTATCATTTTTCTGTTTTGTCATGTTAGCCAATCTGATAGGTGTGATGCGGTACCTCAGAGTTGTTTTGATTTACATCTCTCTAATCAATAGTGATTTAGAGCATCTCTTTTATATGACTATAGATAGTTTTAATTTTTTCATCTGAAAACTTCCTGGTTATATCCTTTGACCATTTATCAATTGGGGAATGACTTGCGTTCTTGTAAATTTGACTCAATTCTCTATATGTTTTAGAAATGAGGCCTTTATCAGAGACACCAGTTGTAAAAATTCTTGCCCAATTTTCTACTTTCCTCCTGATCTTGGTTGCATTGACTTTGTTTGTGCAAAAACTTTTCAATTTAATGTAATCAAAATTATCCATTTTATCCCTTCATATCCAAAATTATCTATCCATTTCATAATGTTCTATCTCTTGTTTGGCCACAAATTCATCCATTCTCCATAAATCTGACAGATAAACTATTCCTTGCTCCCCTGATTTGTTTATAGTATCATCCTTTATATCTAGATTGTGTACCCATTTGGACTTTATTTTGGTGTATGGTGTCAGGCATTGGTCTATGCCCAGTTTCTGCCATACTATTTTCCAGTTTTCCCAGCATCTTTTGTCAAATAATGAGTTCTTATCCCAGAAACTGAGGTCTTTGGGTTTACCAACAGTAGATTGCTATAATCATTGACTACTGTGTCTAGTATATCTAACCTATTCCACTGATCTACCCCTCTATTTCTTAGCTGGGACCATAGTTTTGATGATTATTGCTTTACAATACAATTTAAGATTTGGTATGGCTAGGTCACCTTCCTTAGTGTTTCTTTTCATCAATTCCCTTTATATTTTGGACACTTTGTTCTTCCAGATGAATTTTGATATTATTTTTTCTAACTCTATAAAATAATTTTTGGTAGTTTGATTGGTATGGAACTGAATGAATAAATTAATTTAGGTAGAATTGTCATTTTTATCATATTAGCTCAGCCTACCCAAGAGCAACTGATGTTTTTCCAATTATTTAGATCTGGCTTTGTGTGAAAAGTGTTTTCAATTGTGTTCGTATAGTTCTTGGGTTTGTTTTGGCAGGTAGACTCCCAAATATTTTATAATGTGTACAGTAACTTTAAATGGTATTTCTCTTTCTATATCTTGCTGTTGGACTTTGTTAGTAATATATAGAAATGCTGATGATTTATGTGGGTTTATTTTATATCCTGCAATTTTGCTAAAGTTGTTTATTATTTCAAGTAGTTTTTTACTTGATTCTCTAGGATTCTCTAAGTAAATCATCGTATCATCTGCAAAGAATGAAAGCTCAGTTTCTTTTTTGCCGATTCTAATTCCTTCAATTTCTTTTTCTTCTCTTATTGCTAAAGCTAATGTTTCTAGTACCATACTGAATAACAGTGGTGATAATGGAAATTCTTGTTTCATCCTTGATCTTATTGGAAATGCATCTAACTTATCCCCATTACATATAATGCTTGCTGATGGTTTTAGGTAGATGCTACTTATCATTTTAAGGAAGGCCCCATTTATTCCTATGTGCTCTATTGTTTTTTTTTTTAATAGGAATGGACGTTGTATTTTGTCAAAAGCTTTTTCTGCATCTATTGAGGTAATCATATGATTTCTATTAGTTTTGTTGTTGATATGATCAGTTATGCTGATAGTTTTTCTAATATTGAACCAGCCCCTCATTCCTGGTATAAATCCTACCTGATCAAAGGGTATTATTCTAGTGGTAAGTTGCTGCAATCTTTTTACTAATATTTTATTTAAAATTTTTGCATCTATATTCATTAGGAATATCGTTCTATAGTTTTCTTTCTCTGTTTTGGCTCTTCCCGATTTAGGTGTCAGTACAATATTTGTATCATAAAAAGAATTTGGGAGGACTCCTTCATCACTGATTTTCCCAAATAGTCTATATAGTATTGGAATTCATTGTTCTTTAGATGTTTGATAGAATTTGCTTGTAAATTCACATAGCCCTGGAGATTTTTTCCTAGGGAGTTCATTGATGGCTTGTTCAATTTCTTTTTCTGACATGGGGTTATTTAAGTATTTTACTTCCTCTTCTGTTAATCTGGGCAGTTTATATTTTTGTAAATATTCATCTGTTTCACTAAAATTGTCAAATTTATGGGCATACAACTGGGCAAAATAATTCCTAATCATTGTTTTAATTTCCTCTTCATTGGTGGTGAATTCTCCCTTGTCATATTTTGATTCTGGCAATTTGGTTTTCTTCTTTCTTTTTTTAAATCAAATTAACCAAAGGTTTATCAATTTTATTGCTTTTTTTTAATAAATCTAGCTCTTAGTTTTATTTATTAGTTCAATGGTTTTCTTAATTTCAGTTTTATTAATCTCTCCTTTGGTTTTCCGTGTTTCTAATTTGGTATTTAATTGAGGATTTTTCATTTGTTCTTTTTTCTAGCTTATTCAGTTGCATGCCAATTCATTGTTCCCCTATTTCTTTATTTTATTCATGTAGGCATTCATAGATACAAAACTTCCTGTAAGAACCACTTTTGCTGCATCCCATAAGTTTTGGTATGTTGTCTCATTATTGGCATTCTCTTGAATGATGCTGTTGATTGTTTCTATGATTTGTTCTTTGACCCACTTATTCTTTTGGATTAGATTATTTAGTTTCCAATTGATTTTTAGTCTATCTTTCCACGGCCCTTTACTACATATAATTTTTATTACATCATGATATGAAAAGCATTCATTTAATATTTTTGCACTGGATTGTGAGGTTTTTATGCCCTATTACATGGTCAATTTTTGTGTATTTGCCATGTACCACTGAGTAAAAGGTATATTCCTTTCTATCTCCATTCAATTTTCTCCAGAATTATCTACCTTTTCTAAAATTCTATTCACCTCCTTAACTTCTTTCTTATTTTTTTTTAGATTAGATTTATGAAGTTCAGAGTGGGAAAGGTTGAGGTCCCCTGCTAGTATAGCTGGGCTGTCTATTTCTTCCTATAACTCTCTTAATGTCTCCTCTAAGAATCTGAGTGCTATACTGTTTGGTGCATATATGTTTAGTAATGATATTACTTCATTGTCTATAGTGCCTTTTAGCAGGATATAGTTTCCTTCTTTATCTCTTTTGATTAGATCTATTTTTGCTTTTGCTTTGTATGAGATTAGGATTGCTACCCCCCCTTTTTTTTTTTTACTTCAGCTGAAGCATAATATATTCTACCCCAGTCTTTTACCTTTACCCTGTGTGTATCCCTCTGTCTCAAATGTGTTTCTTGTAAACAACTGTTAAGGCAATCAGACTTTTCCCTGCTCTTCCCTTTTGGGATGCTAAGACAATCAAGTCTCCCCTTTGTTTGAATTGGTAGGAAAACTTTTGCTATCTTTGTCTTGGAATATTTCTCAGCTATTTCTCAGCATTAAGACAATTGGGAGTCATTGACTTGTATATGATGTGATACTGGGGATGGGGAACTTTCACACACCCAGCCTGGGTGAGGTCAGAGCCCTCAGGGCTCTGAACAGGATATAATTGAGGAGAGTTTGGCATTTGACTTGTGGGGCACACTACTAGAAGGAGTGTTGAGACTCTGGGCAAGCCATAACTGCCCCCCCTGGCTTTGTAACCCAGACCCATTGGTTCTTCTCTGGTAACTATGTATTGTGATTTGAATCAGACAAGGTCTATCTGTTGATGTTTGTAATTTTTGTTTGTATTTGCCTTAAAGTTCAGGGGGCTGCTCTTTCCCCCCCAAACTAAGTGAATGATATATGCATGTTTGATTAAACTGAGATTGTTAACCCCTTAAAGTTGCTTTCCTTAGAAAAGCAGATCAAAGAACCTGTGTTGGCAGCTTTCTGTGTGCTGGTTGTTGGTGGGTCTTACACCCCTATGGCAGCTGCTAGCAGATTGTTGCTACAACAGCATGTTGTAGGATTATGTTTTTTAATCCATTCTACTATCTGCCTCTGTTTTGTGGGAGAGTTCATCCCATTCACTTTCACAGGTATAATTACTATCTATGTCTTTCTCTCCATCCTATTTCCTTCCTGTTTATGCTTTCATTTCTCCCTTCTCCCTTCTTCCCCTCAAAAGAGTTTTGCTTTTGACCACTACCTCCCTCAATCTCCCCTCCCTTCTTTCAGCCCCCCTCCCTTTACTTTCCTTTTTCCCTTACTACTTCTTCCCTCCCTTTTAACCATCCCCTCCCTTTTCTTTCCCCTTTCCTTTCTTATTGCCTATAGGGCAAGTTAGATTTCTATACTTCACTGAGTATGTTATTCCATCTTTGAACCAAATCCAACAAGAACAAAGTTCAAACAATGCTCATCTGCCTCCCTTTTTTTCCTCTACTATAATATGTTTTTGTGCCTCTTCATGTGATGTAATTTACCCCTTTCTGCCTCCGTCTTTCCTCTTCTCCAATTACAATCCCTTTGTATCCCTTAATTAGGTTTTTTATCATCACATCAGTTAGTTTATACCCAAACCTCTGTCTATGTGTATCTCTTTTAAATGTCATAATAAAGATGTAATTCTCAAAATTACAAGTATCATCCTCCCATGTAGGGATGTAAACAGTTTGCCCTTATTGAATAATATGTGGTTTTTTTCTTTTTTCCCTGTTTAACTTTTTATGTCTCTTTTGAGTCTTGTATTTGAAGATCAAATTTTCCATTGTGCCTTTTCATCAGGAAGGTCTGGAAGTCCTTTATTTCATTGAATGTCCATCTCCTTGTCTGAAAAATTAGACTCAATTTTACTGGGTAGTTGATCCTTGGTTATACTCCAAGCTCCTTTGCCTTACCGAATATAATGTTTCAATCCCTCCAATCTTTTAATGTAGAAGCTGCAAGGTCCTGTGTGATCCTGACTGTAGTTCCACAATATTTGAATTGTTTCTTTCTGACTTGCAGTATTTTCTCCATGACCTGATAATTCTGGAATTTGGCTACAATATTCCTTGGCATTTTTAATTTGAGATTTTTTTTCAGGAAGTCATCAGTGTGTATTCTTTTAATGACTATTTTACCCTCTGGTTCTAGAACCTCAGGGAAGTTTCCCGTGATGATTTCTTGGAAGATACTGTCCAGGCTCTTTTTTTCATCACAGTTTTCCTGTAGAACAATAATTCTTAAATTGTCTCTCTTGGGTCCATTTTCCAGGTGAGTTGTTGGAGATATTTTATATTTTCTTCTATTTTTTTATTCTTTTGATTTTATTGGACTGATTCTTTATGCCTCATAGAGTCTTTAGGTTCTACTTGCCCAATTCTAATTTTTAACGAATTGTTTTCTCCAGTTAGCTTTTGTACCTCCTTTACCATTTGTCCAATTGTGCTTTTTAAGGAGTTGTTCTCTCCAGTTAGATTTTGTACCTCCTTTTCCATTTGGCCAATTTTACTATTTAAGGATTTGTTTTCTTCGGTGAATTTTTTTCCATTTTGTCAATTGTATTTTTAAAAGAATTGATTAGTTTTTCTTCTACCTCTCTAATTTGACTTTTAAAATCCTTCTTGAGCTCTTCCAAGAATGCTTTTTGGGCTTGAGTCCAGTTCATATTCTCTTTTGAGGTTTCAGATGTGGGTATAGTGTCAATGCTGTCCTCTTCTGAATGTATATTTTGATCTTCCTTGTCCCCATAGTAAGAATATATGGTCTTTGCTTTTCCAATTTGCTTTTTGCTCATTGTGATTGCCTCTTTCCTGGCTTTTAAAGTGGATCTCTGCTTCTGGGGCACAGGAAGCTCTGTCCCACGCTTCTTGTGCTGGGGACTAGGGGCCTGGTTACTGGTTTTGTGTGCTGTGGCATCTGGTTTTGACAGCTGGAAACTATATAATGTTGTAGCTTACCTGTTGTTGAGCTGGAGCTGGCTGATGTGTGCTGAGGCCAGGTGAGGTCTTTCTGCATTTCCCCAGGGTTACATTGAAGCTTGTAGTGTGAGGTATGGGGGAGGGGTAGTCTGGCTGCTAGAGGTCTCCTCCTCCCATAGGGCTGCACTAGAGCATGGGTAGGCTCAGCCACTGGTGGATGCCCTTCTGCGTTGGTGTCTGCTGATTCTTCTGGTTGTGTGAAGGCATGCCTGGGGTCCTGGTATTGGTACTTGCCAGCTCCACCACCCTGGGACTCAGGATCTCCTGCTGGTCCACTGAAGTGAGGCTTGCTGCTGGCTTGCCTGGATGCCTCCTGTCTTGTACTGGTTCCCTTCAACCACTGCAAGAGGGACATTTTCTGTTAATCCCCCCTAGCCTCCAGAGCTAAAAGACCACCATACCCCAATTTTCTACTGGCTTCTCTATTCCAGGATGCTTCCTGGGCAATATTCTCTGAATTTTCAAGGTCTATAAGGGAGGGTGAGAGCAGCTTATTGTTTACTCCACTATCTTGGCTCCTGGAAGTTTAAGTAGGTGATTTTCAAACATTCAGTCATCGGGCTGACAGCCCCAGGTGTAGCTGCTGCTGCCACAGGCCCTGAGCAGAAATGCATTTCTCTCTCACCCAGTGCACACCAACTCCCCTTGTGTGCTGAGAGGTCTAGGAATCACCACTGCTAGTGATTTAGTCCACTGGGGTTACTCAGGCTTTGCTATGATCGAGTCTGTGCTGGTGCAGGCTGCACTCTAAACTACGCTCCTCTTCTGGCCTGGTGCCACAGGTCCTTCCTGATGACCTTCCAGATTGTGTTGGGATAAAAATCTGCCACACCCTGTCTCTTTGTGGATTCTGCTGCTCTAAAATTTGTTTAGATTCACTTTTTAGAGGTATTTGAAGGAGTTTGTGTGAGAGCTCAGGTGAGTCCCTGCTTTCACTCTGCCATCTTGGTTCCACCCCCCTTCTTTTTCCTTTTTTTGCCAATTCTATTGAAATAAATTTATTCAAATATATTTAAAAAGCAATTTCATGGCTCCCAGGTTAAGAACCCCTACAAGAAGGTTGATGGGAATTGGAGGAGGAAAAGACATCATCTGATAAGCCAAATTCCTCATTTTACAAATGATAAGAGTGACACCAGTAAAAAGCAAATAGTTTAAGCAAGGTCACATGGGTAGTTTGGGGCAGAGCCAGCACTACAACCCAAGTAACCTAGGTGTTGTTGTTATTGTTCAGTTGTGTCTGACTCTCTGCAGCTCCATCTGGGGTTTTCTTGTCAAAGATAATGGACTGGTTTGCCATTTCCTTTTCCAGCTCATCTTTTCATTTATAGGTGAAGAAACTGAGCCAAACAGGGTTAAATGACTTGCCCAGGGTCACACACCTAGTAAGTGTCTGAGGCCAGATTTGAACTCAGGAAGATGAGTCATTTTTAAAAAATTTATTTGTAGTTTTCAACATTCACTTCCATAAGCTTTTGAGTTTTAAATTTTCTCCCTGTCTCTCTCCTTCCCCCTCCCCAAGATGGCATGCAATCTGATATAGGCTCTACATATACATTCCTATTAAACATATTTTCACATTAATTATGTTCTAAAGAAGAGTTAGAATCAATGAGAGGAACTGTGAGAAAGACAAAACAGAACAACCACAAAAAGAGAGTAAGTAGTATGCTTCCATAGGCATTCAGACTCCATAGATCTTTCTCTGGATGTGGATGGCATTTTCTATCATGAATCTTTTGGAATTGTCTTAGATCCTTGCATTGATGAGAAGAACTAAGTCTATGAAAATGAGTCATTGTACAATGTAGGTATTACTGTGTACAGTTGTAACAACAAAGCTGCTTGTGGCAGCAGTGGAGGTTAAAGGCAAATAACACCAGCACACAGGAGGGCTGCCAGCACAGATTCTTTTATCTGACTTTCTAAGGAAAGCAGCTTTAAGGGGTTTACAATCTTACTTTAATTAAACATACATATATCATTCACTTAGTTCTGGGGGGGGAAAGCCAGCATCCTGAACTTCAGAGAGTATACAAACAGAAATTACAAGCATATATTACATAAACAGAGCAAATAAACACAAACCAGTAGATAGGCTTCTAACCATCTAACTATAGTAATATATACAGTTACCAGAGAGAGAAGCATCAGCATCTGGGTTTTCAAAGACAGGGGGCTCTGTGATGGCTACCCAGAGTCTTGTCTGGTCAAATCACATGACACTCTTCCAGGGAGTGAGAGCTCCACAACAAAATGACAACTTCAGATCATATGTACCCTTCTCAGGACTCTGGGGCTTTCTTGTTTCTTAAACAGATCATCAAAGACTCTTAATTCAATCAAAGCCTCTTGATTGAAACAAAGGCAAGACTCATCAAAGGCACTTGATTACCTCAGTGCTGAGAAGTACTCAAATAAAAAAACAGTAAAAAGTCCCATGTTGCTTGCCATTACATATGAAAGGTGAGACTCAAAGGTACTTGATTACCTCAGTGCTGAGAGGCACTCCAAAACAAAAAACAAAAAGTCTCACTTTACCTGCCCAATTCAAACAAAGGCAAGACTCATTAAATGTGCTTAATTGCCTTAGCATTCCAAAAGAGAAAACAGTAAAAATGTCCCACCCTGATTACCATTACAACAATGTTCTCCTGGTTCTGTTCAATTCACTCAGCATAAGTTCATATGAGTCTTTCCAGGTTTCTCTGAAGTCTGCTTGATCATCCTTTCTTATAACACAATAGTATTCCATTACATTCATATACCACAATTTGTTCAGCCATTCCTCAATTGATGGGCATCTCCTCAATTTCCAATTCTTTGCCACCACAAAAAGAGCTGTTATAAATATTTTTGACATACGAGTCCCTTTCCCACTTGTGTGATCTCTTTGGCATACAGCCCTAGAAGTGACATTTCTGGGTCAAAGTGTATGCATAGTTTTATAGCCCTTTAGGCATAGTTCCAAATTGCTCTCCAGAACAGTTGGATCAGTTCACAACTCCACCAACAATACATTAGTGTTCCAATTTTTCCACATCTTCTCCAACATTTATCATTTTCCTGTTTTGTCATATTAGCCAGTCTGATAGCCAACAACCTCAGAGTTGTTTTGATTTGCATTTCTCTAATCAATGGTGATTTAGAGCATTTTTTCGTGTGACTATAGATAGCTTTAATTTCTTCATCTGAAAACTGCCTGTTCATATCCTTTGACCATTTATCGATTGGAGAATTACTTGAATTCTTATAAATTTGACTCAGTTCTCTACATATTTTAGAAATGAGGCCTTTATCAGAGACATTGGCTATAAAAATTGTTTACCAGATATCTGCTTCCCTTCTAATTTTGGTTACATTGACTTTGTACAAAAATTTTTCAATTTAATGTCATCAAAATCATCTATTTTGCATTTCATAATGTTCTCTATCTCTTGTTTGGTCATAAATTCTTACCTTCTCCTTAGATCTGACAGGTAAACTACTTCTTTCTCTCCTTGTTTGCTTATAGTATCAGCCTTTATATCTAAATCATGTACCCATTTTGACTTTATCTTGGTATAGGGTGTAAGATGTTGGTCTATGCCTAATTTCTGCCATACTATTTTCCAGTTTTCCCAGCAATTTTTGTTAAATAGTGAGTTGTTATCCTGTACTCATCATTTCTTATAGCATAATACTATTCCATCACAATCATGTACACAACTTTTTCAGCCATTCCAGAACTGATAGGCACTCCTTTAATTTTGAATTCTTTGCCACCATAAAAAAGCTGTCATAAAAATTTTTGTGCCTCCTTTATCAAGCTGTGAACTCTTTCTGTCATAATTTTCTTGTATCACTTTCACTTCTTTCCCCAATTTTTCCTCTCTTCTCTTATTTGATTTTCAAAATTCATTTTGAGCTCTTCCAGGAATTCTTTTTTGGGCCTGAGATCAATTCATATTTTTCTTTGAGTCTTTGGCTGTAGCAATTTTAACTTTTTTATCTTCTTCTGAGTTTGTGTTTTGATCTTCTCCATGACCATAGTCACTCTCTATGGCCAGGGTCTTTGTTGTTTTCTCATTTTCCAGCTTATTTCTTGACTTTTAACTTTCTGTTAAAGTTGGACTCTGTTCTGAGAGTGGAGGAAGCACTATCCCAAGCTTCAAGTTTTTTATGTAGCTGTTTTCAGAACTAGTTCTGAGAGCAGGGTGCATACTTCTTCCAAGGTGGTATGATCTAAGGAGAGGTGTCTTTACTACTCTGATGATCTGTGCTCTGGTGTATAAGCAACTACAAGCATTCTTTCCCCCCCCGGAACTGTGACCAAGGTCACTGCTTCCCTGCTACCACAAGCCCTGATGTGACTGTGACCCAGATCTGAGTATAAACAATGCAACAGAGTCCTATATTCAATACTAGGATCCCTATAATCTCTTTTTGATCAGTTGTCCAACTCTATTACTGTCTGAAGGCTGAATGCTCCAGAAGCTTTTGCTGCCAGTACGAATTTGGTCCTTCTTAAGGCCTGCTTCTGGTTTGCTGGAGTGCAGCCTGTATTGGTGCAGCGTGAGTTGGGCTGCACTCTACTCTCACCCTGGGGCAGTATGACTGTTGACCTTCTAAATTATCTTGGGCTGGAAGATTGTTTCACCCCATCCTTTTGTGGGTTCTTCCACTCCAGAATTCATTTTGAGGTGTTATATAAAGGTGTTTGGAGGGGATTCTCTGCCATTTTGGCTCCCCCATCAACTTTCCTTCTATCTTTGACCTCCTTGGGACATATTGCTAGCTGTTGTATATCTGGGTCAAAGACCATGGGTATTTTAGTAATTTTCTTAACATTCAAAATTACTTTCCTAAAGAGTTGGACTGCTTCACAGATCCACCAACAATGTTTGTCTTTCCACATCTCTCCAACATTGACTATTCTTATTTTGGTCATCTTTGCCAATTTGTGTGGTGTAAGTGGGGTCGTCTGACTTGCTATGTGCTTGGCAGCAAGTTCTTTCTGTTCTTTTATTGCATAAACAAAATTGGCTATGCTAAGCAGCTTTCTGAGCTAGAGTGCTTACAAAAAGGAGTTGTGAGAGGTCTTATATATTGTTTCTAGATTTTACCTGGGCATGGTAAAATGAATCATAGAAGTATTCAAAAATACCTGGGTCTTCATGTCAGGAGAGAGTTTCTAATAAATAGATTGCATTTTTAAAATAACTGTTATCTTGTGCGGCTCTCCTCTTGGGGTGCAGACTATCTCTCCCCTAAAAATGTTATTAGAGGTGACGGGCTAGAAGTGTCAGCCTGGCAGAGGTCAGACATTTCCCAGAGTTCCCTAATTTCCTACAGTTTTTGATCTCAAAGGACTTCCACTGTGAAGCAATGGGTATAAGACAGAAGCTATGCTTGGTGGCTGATAGTAGTATTAGGATGCAATGCCTTCTTGGATTCCATTTTGTATGGATAGAATGCAAAACACAATGATGGGGGCAGAGCCAAGATGGCAGCTGGAAAGCAGGGATTTGCATGAGTTCCCCACCAAGTCCCTCCAAATATATAAAATACAAAAATATAAAAAATGGCTCTGAACAAATTCTAGAACCGCAGAACCCACAAAATAGCAGAGGGAAGCAGGGATCCAGCCCAGGATAGCCTGGATGGTCGCTGGTGAAGTCTATCACACACAGAGCTGGGAGCAGTAGGCGAGCTGAGCCCAGCATGGCTCCTGTGGACCAACCAGACTGGGAACCGGGCGGAATGGACCCTAGCGCCCTGAATCAGTGAGCTATGCCAGTTACCACACTTCTCAACCCACAAACACCAAAGACAACAGAAAAGGTTAGTGGGAAAAGCTGCAGGGGAGAGAGTGGAAAGAGTTCAGCCACCACTCCAGGGGCAGCAGAGGTGAGGCAGCTAAAGAAACTATAGCTGCAGTTGCTGCTGGCCCCAGGCCCACCTGGTGGGAGGAATTAAGTGGCAGATCAGAGCAGGAGTCAGAGCCTGCATAACATCTGAGTCCAGTCTGGGTTGGGGGCTCTTGGGGAAGGAGGAGTGCTGTGTGGCAGAGCTGGCTGTAATAGCTCTGAAAACAACAGCGCACCCCCTCAAGCTTGGAACAAAGTACTCTTTACTCTACAAGCAGTCATACCCTGATGAAAAACTCAAGGGTCAAGTAAGTTGCCTGGCAACATGGCCAGGCAGCGAAAATGCACCCAGATTCAGTCTCAGACTTTGGAATCCTTCTGTGGTGACAAAGAAGACCAAAACATACAGCCAGAAGAAGTCAACAAATTCAAAGAGCTGACATCAAAAGCCTCCAAGAAAAAGATGAACTGGTCACAGGCCATGGAAGAGCTCAAAAAGGATTTGGAAAAGCAAGTTAGAGAAGCAGAGGAAAAATTGGGAAGAGAAATGAGAAGGATGCGAGAAAACCATGAAAAACAAGTCAATGACTTGCTAAAGGAGACCCAAAAAAATACTGAAGAAAACAACACCTTAAAAAATAGACTAACTCAAATGGCAAAAGAGCTCCAAAAAGCCAATGAGGAGAAGAATGCCTTGAAAGGCAGAATTAGCCAAATGGAAAAGGAGGTCCAAAAGATCACTGAAGAAAATACTACATTAAAAATTAGATTGGAACAAATGGAAGGTAGTGACTTTATGAGAAATCAAGATATTATAAAACAGAACCAAAGGAATGAAAAAATGGAAGACAATGTGAAATATCTCAGTGGAAAAACCACTGACCTGGAAAATAGATCCAGGAGAGATAATTTAAAAATTATTGGACTACCTGAAAGCCATGACCAAAAAAAGAGCCTACACATCATCTTCCAAGAAATTATCAAGGAGAACTCCCCTGATATTCTAGAAGCAGAGGGTAAAATAGAAATTGAAAGAATCCACAGATCGCCTTCTCAAATAGATCCCAAAAAGAAATTTCCTAGGAATATTGCTGCCAAATTTCAGAGCTCCCAGATCAAGGAGAAAATGCTGCAAGCAGCCAGAAAGAAACAATTTGAGTATTGTGGAAACACAACCAGGATAACACAGGATCTAGCAGCTTCCGCAGTAAGGGACCGAAGGGCTTGGAATACGATATTCTGGAGGTCAGTGGAGCTAGGATTAAAATCAAGAATCACCTACCCAGCAAAACTGAGTATCATGCTCCAAGGCAAAATATGGATTTTCAATAAAATAGAGGACTTTCAAGATTTCTCAGTGAAAAGACCAGAACCGAATAGAAAATTTGACTTTCAAACACAAAATTCAAGAGAAGCATGAAAAGGTAATCAAGAAAAAGAACAAAACAAAGAAATCGCAAGGGACTTACCAAAGTTGAACTGTTTTGTTTACATTCCTACCTGGAAAGATGATGTGTATGATTCATGAGACCTCAGTATTAGAGTAGCTGAAGGGAGTATCCATATATATATATGTGTGTGTGTGTGTGCGTGTGTGTGTGTGTGTGTGTATGTGTATGTATATATATATGTATATACATATATATGTGTATGTTTATGTGTGTATATATATATATTATATATATATATATATATAGACAGAGGAAACAGGGAAAGTTGAATATGAAGGGATGATATCTAAAAAAAATCAAATTAAGGGATGAGAGAGGAATATATTGAGAGAGGGAGAAAGGGAGAGATAGAATGGGGTAAATTATCTCACATAAAAATGACAAGAAAAAGCAGTTCTGTAGGAAGGGAAGAGGAGGCAGGTGAGGGGGAATGAGTGAATCTTGCTCTCATCAGATTTGACCTGAGGAGGGAATACCATACACACTCAATGGGGTATCTTACCACATAGGAAAGAAGGAGGAAGAAGATAAAAAAGGGGGGATGATAGAAGGGAGGGCATATGGGGGAGGAGGTAATCAAAAACAAACACTTTTG
Organism: Trichosurus vulpecula; assembly: GCF_011100635.1. Classification (NCBI taxonomy): domain Eukaryota; kingdom Metazoa; phylum Chordata; class Mammalia; order Diprotodontia; family Phalangeridae; genus Trichosurus; species Trichosurus vulpecula. The sequence continues at coordinate 3,882,604 of NC_050575.1, read as the reverse complement.
AAAAGGGACAGGGTCAAGGGAGAAAATTCAATAAAGGGGGATAGGTTAGGAAGGAGTAAAATATAGTTAGTCTTTCACATGAGTATTCTGGAAGGGTTTTACATAATGATATGCATGTGGCCTTTGTTGAATTGCTTGACTTCTTAGGGAGGGTAGGTGGGAAGGGAAGAGGGGAGAAAATCTGGAACTCAAAGTTTTTAAACACAGATGTTCAAAAACAAAAAAAAAAGTTTTTGCATGCAACTGGGAAATAAGATACACAAGCAATGGGGCATAGAAATTTATCTTGAAAGGAAGGGAAAAGGGGATGGGAGGGGAGTGGGGTGACAGAAGGGAGGGCTGACTAGGGAATGGGGCAACCAGAATATATGCCATCTTGGAGTGGGGGGGAGGGTAGAAACAGAGAGAAAATTTGTAATTCAAACTCTTGTGAAAATCAATGCTGAAAACTAAATATATTAAATAAATTAAATAAAATAAAATTTTAAAAAACTGCAATGATAGTCCAGAGTCATTGCTTGCCTGATGGCTGAAAGTATTGGATAGTGAAGGTGATTAAATGAGGAAGAGATTTAAGTGAAACTTTGGACACAATGAGCCTGGCCAGAGGAGTTAGCAGATTGAGCTGAATAGCTCTTCCCTTCTGATATAATTACTTCCACTATCCTCTATTTGTAACTGTCAGACAAGTAACTGCTTTGGACCATCACTCAAGTGGTCCAGAATGAAGTCCCAGAGTGTACTTCTTCCCAAACAATCCTCCTCCCTCCCACCCATTAGTCTCTCGTTTCTAGGACTGGCTTCTCTATCATAGCCACTGCTTCTTTGTAGAAGTCCTTCAAGGTCAAAATCCATAGTTTACACAATTCTGGGGAACTCCTGCCTAACTGTTGGCAGATACTTCAAGTTCTTGTTTCCATGGTAACATCTCTAGGGAAAGAATGGATCGCATTCCAATGTGAGGACTAAAGTTGGGTGAACCTTTAGCACCACAGAAAATAGAACCCATGCAGAGCATCTATTCTCACCTCTTCAGATGACAGTAAGTAAAACTGTATAGCCAAAACCTAAGGATGGAATTACTTAAAACCTAGCGTTCTGGAAGTTGAAATTGCAAGGTTCGCATTTTATATATGAATTTAACTGAGGAATTCTTATGGGTGCTAGTGAGTTTTGTGGCTGCTTCTCTGTGTATCACACTAGAAAATTTAGCCAAAGATCTTATTCTCTGTAAACTGAAACTAGTGCTTGCCTTTGAAGTGCTAATTGTTGTTCAGGTATTTCAGTTGTGTCTGACTCTCTGTGACCCCATTTGGGTTTTTCTGGGCAAAGATACTGGAGTAGTTTGCCATTTCCTTTTCCAACTCATTTTACAGATGTGGAACCTGAGGCAAACAGGGCTAAAAGACTTGCCCAGGGTGACGCAGCTAGTACATGTCTGAGGCCAGCTTTGAACTCAGGAAGATGAGTCTTCCTCACTCCAGATCCAGCACTCTATTCACTGAGCCAAAGATAGCCCTATTCCTCTCCTTCTAAACTCTTATTTTCCACCCCAGCCCTGAATGCTTTTTTTTTCTTTTTTTCTTCCTATTACACTGTTTTTCTGCACTGTAACTTCAGATTAAACAACTGAACTGAAGTGTTTTGACACTTCGAGGGTGACTGGTGTGCAGTCTGTCCAAGTTGGCCTAACATCACTATATCTTCAGTTGCAACACGCGGTGCTCAAAGATCCACATCGAGTTTGGATTAAAGAACACTACACTGAGGAGTGTTTAACCTCCCATCCTGGATTCCTTAATGAAAAGGAGTTCACTTCCCAGCTGTTAAGGTTAGTTAATCCACTTACCACAGCTTAAGTGGCTCCACTAGTGTGTTCCAATGGCAATTCTCTCTTCAGCCAGATCCTTTATTGACAGGATGTGTTAGTGTTAAAGTGCAGCTGCTTGTGTGTAATTAACGTAAAAATAGTGTCTATCCAGGGTTCCAACATCTGGTATTCTGTCAGTCAATTACCTTGAGGCACCAGGGATCTGAGGTCACCCACAAGGGAGTGAAAGGCCTTGGAGGTAGCAGATTTAAAGAAGAGACTTTAGAATACTAAACCTTCCTCAGATGGTGTCACTGCCAAGAACAACAGGATAGCCATAAGGAACTGAAAAGCCATGTGTGAGGCCCAAAAGGTCCACAGGCTGGACCACAAAGACAGAACGGTCTTTGGATCAATGAAAAGCCGTCCGTGTTTCGACAAGAGTTGCCAAGGATGGTATGAGAAGCAGAAGGAATTCATTGATGTCCATTTCCATAGTTTCCAGTCTCAGGAAGCACCATCTTGGTCAGAGCAGCCCTGGGTAGGGCAGCTTCCACAGATGATGAGACTTAGGCTTTCAAGCCTGAAGGGACTTTGGGCATCCTCTTTTCTTAAACCCCAGGTTAAGAACCTGGGGTAGGTGAACTTGTTTATTTTTTTAATGTTTTGATAACTATTTCAACATACTATAATTATTTTTCTTTGTAAACTTATGTTTGTTATTTAATGAATTTAAATAATTTCTCTGAGAAAAGGTCAATAGACTTCATCAGACTGCCAAACGAGCTCAAACAAACAAAAAAAATTAAGTGTGATCTAGTCCAATTCCTTCATTTTGTTGACAAGCTGAGGCCCTGAGAAGGAAAATGACTCATCTGAGTAAGCAGCAAAGCCAGGAGATCTACCCAACATTCCTCTAGATCTTTTTACACATTTTGTGAATGTAAGCGCAACAACAGGCTAGTCACTCCCTCTCCTCACATGACTGGCTGATGTCCTTTTCAGTCATGCATGCTCTTGAAGACCCTTCTTTTGTGCTTTTGATCCATTGGTCAAATGCTGCAATCTACTGGCCCTCAATATGAATCTTGCCTTTTTAGTTCAGATTATCTGCACTTTGGATTCTGCTGAGATCCTGGGGTTGACTGATCATAATCATATCATATCACCAGGAGAATATTGGTATTAAAACTTTTTTTGAATATTATTGAGGAAAATAATAACTGTCCTAAATGAGTTTCAAGCTTTAGACTTGAAACCATGTCAACTCATGGGTCTGTCACTCTTTCCTTCTTCCTCTGTACCATCTCATCTGGTGACCTCATCAACTCCCATGGGTTCGATGATCATCTCTACACTTCCTTTCTGACCTCCAGTCTCAAATAACCAACTGCCTTTTGAACTTAGAAAAATGGATGTCTCATAGGCATCTCAGACTCAACAAGTTGAAAATAGAACTCATTATTTCCTCCCTTAATTCTCCTCTTCGCGATTTTCATATTCTCAGTAAGAGCACACCATTCTCCCAGTCACACTGGTTCCCCACTCTCATTCATCTCACATATCCAATTTGTTGTCAAGTCCTGTCCTTTCTATCATCATACCTTCTTTCTTATATCTCCCCTTTTCTCCACTCATATAATCACCACCTTGGCATGAGCCCTCCATCTCATACCCAGTATACTAGAATGGCTTTCTCATTGGTCTTCCAGCCTGAAGTCTCTTGCCATGCCAATCCATCCTCTATTCAGCTGCCAAAGAGATCTCCCTAAGGTGCAGGTCTGACCTTACTCAATAAATTCCAGTGACTTCTTATTACCTTCAATACCAAACATGAAATGTTCTATTTGGTATTTAAAAACCTTCACAACCAGGTTCCTTCCTACCTTTCCAGTCTTCTTATACTGTACTTACCCATGTATTCTGTGGTCCAGCAGTACTAGCCTTCTTGATGCTCTTCTTACACAATACTCTGTCACTCCACTAGGCATTTTCACTAGTTGTCCCCCATCTTTGGAATGTTCTCCCTTCTCTCTTCCACCTCCTGGTTCCTTTGGCTGCTTCAAGATTCAGCTACAAACGCACCTTCTACAAGAAACCTTTCCCAATCCCTTTCAGTGCCTTCCCTCTGAGATTACCTGCTGTTTAAATTGAATCAATCTTATATATACATGGTTATTTGTATGTTGTCTCCCTCCATAGAATGTGAGCTCCTTAGGGGCAAGGAACAAGTTTTGACTTCTTTATCTTCCCAGTGCACAGTGTCTTACACATTCAGTAGAACCTTGGTTTATGAATTTAATTCATCCCGAGATTCTGTTTGTCATGCGATTTGTTTGTATTGCAAAGCAAATTTTCCCATAGGAAATAATGTAAAGTCAGATAATTGGTACCATATCCCCAAAAATATTCATGTAAAATAATTATTTATAATTTTAAGTAAGTTTTTTGGCACTAATGCACCCAAAATACGATAGGAATAATTAGTATACAATATAAACTGAAAACAAAACAAATTAACCTGCACTTTACCTTTGAGAAGAGTCATGGCTGGCATGAGGGAGACAAGAGAGAGGAGGAGGACGAGGTTATTGCTTGGAAGGAGAATCTCGTTCCATGAGAACATAGGGGATTTCAACGTTGGGAGTGTTCGCTTTTGTGCTACTTTCACTAAAAGTAAGACTAACACTACTGCCTTCACTTATTCTTCATTTTTTAGAATCACTTTCATGTTTTGGCTCACTGATTTTTTTTTTCTTTACGCTCGCTTCTGACTAGGAATCTACCTAATGACACTTGTTTTTGATGTTTTTTTTAGAATGTCATGGAAATGTGACATTGCATTATCATTAAAAATATTTGTGGCTCTCATCGCTACAGCCTTATTTGGGTGATGTTTTTCAACAAAATTTCACCCTTTTTCCCACATCTGATAAACTAATCTCACTTGACACAGGGGATTCCTCTGACCTCTCAACCTCCTCCTCAGATGAAATATCCTCCACAAACTCTCCCTGTTGCTCCTCATGAAGATCCATCAGTTTGTCCGTTGTCAGGTGGCTATGTTCCTCCACCAGCTCTTGAATGTCTTCAGCATCCACCCCCAGTCCCTTCATGAAGGGTCAATGCCAAATGAGGCTGATTAGGTGGTATACCAACCTGAAGTTCTTTTGTTAGACATCTGAAAAAAACAAACAAAAAAAACCATTGAGTGTCATCCCTTCACGAGCCATTCAAGTGCAAGCATGATGTTCATACTGTGAATTTTTGTTCATCCTGCAAGACAACTTTTGCAAAAAATTTTTCCTCATCCAGCGAAGCATGCGTAAACCAGGTTACTCATAAACCAAGGTTCTACTCTATTAAGAACTTAATAAATGCTTGTTGATGGACTGACTCTCTATTACCTCTAAGATCAAGCTGTTATCTTTCAGTCATATCTAACTTTTCTGACCCCATTTGAGGTTTTCTTGGCAAAGATACTGGAGTGGTTTGCCATTTCCTTTTCCAACTCATTTTACAGATGAAGAAACTGAGGCAAACAGGGTTAAGTGATTTGTCCAGGATCACATAGCTAGTAAGTGTCTGAGGTCAGATTTAAATTCAGGTCTTCCTGACTCTCCAGGCCCAGCGCTCAAACCACTGCACCACTAAGTTGTCCTATCTAGGATTAAATACAAAATCTTAATTTTAGTATTTAAAGCCCTTCCCCATCTGACTCTAGGCAATATTTCTAGGCTTCTTATTGTACATTACTGCTGATTTATTCATTGTATATAGTTCAGCTGAAATGACCTTAGTATTCTCCCATACCTGGAATGTACTCCTTCATTACCTTCATGTCTTAGGATCCCTAGCTTCCTTCAAAGCTCAGCTAAAGTACCACATTTAATGCAAAGCCTTTCCCAATTCTTCCAGTTACTAGTGTCTCCCTAACCAAGTACCTAGTAGCTATTTTTTATGTTTGTATAATTTGTGGTAAGCTAGGCAGGCTTAGTGGTCGGTCAGTCTTCCAATTAGCCAATAGAGCTACTGAGCATGCTCATTGCATTTGCACCCCCTCCCTTCTTTGAAGGGTGTGGCTTTACTTTCTTCACTCTCCATTCTCCATCCTCCAGAGAGAGGTTTTACTTTCCTAAACCAGTCTTGCCAAGGAGGGTAGGAACTGTTTGAAATTGAACATAAGCTTTCATGAACTTTGCCACCTACAGTCTGGGCATTCTTTTTATCGTCTCTTTCAGGGGTCATCTCTGAGCTGATTCTCTTTTATCCTCAAATGTCCTGTACTCTCAATTGAGCTATGTAGCACAAACTTCCAGTCAATTTGTACTCACAGAATCTATATTGCTTTTACAGACCTCAATACTGCAAATTGGCTCCACTTCTGGTTTTATCCTCTATATGGCCCAACCTTACTACTAGTAAACAGAATTGACAGATTTGGCCACTCAGATTTTAATATGTTGCCATATGCATGCTGAGAAACACTTACAATAATGACATTTACAGCAATTGATGTTTTAAAAGTTACCACAGCTGCCCCCCCCCCAAAAAGGGGAAGAGAGGTAGGAACAGCCTCCAAAAGGAAATTGTAAAGCTGGGGTTGAGAGCAGGTTAAATAAGCAGTATAAAAGGGGAGTAGATCTCAGTCTCTGCCAGGGAAGGACAAGGGGAGGTCTTCAAGGCTGTCTAGTCTCATCGAAAGCCTATTTCTGCATCTTGGATGGGGACTGCCTGGCTTTAGAATTCTGTCCCAGGCTCCGCAGTGTGTGTCCCTGATATTCGGAAGTGGCAATCTCAATGGCAAAGTTATGCATATAAACTCTGACTGGGACTTGGTTCTGGTTCAAACCTTTGCCATTATCCATAGTCCCAGTCTTTAATGCTCTATATCTCCTTTGCTTGACTTGCCTTCCACCTCTCTTACCCACATGTCCTACTCCAAGGTCAATATCCGAGAAACCCTGGATTGTTTGCCCTCTGGAAAAGTCTTAAGTCCTTTTAGGTCTTAAAGGATGCTAGGGAAATGGGGAATACCTGCTAGTAGGTAGCCCTACCCTTATATCCTTTTGCCTTTTGACAGAGCTACATACACACACACACACACACACATACACACACACACACACACACACACTGTCTCCATTAATGAGATGTAAGCTCCTTGAGAGCAGAGATGCATTTTAAAAATTACTTTGTATCTCTGGCACCCAGTACAGGCATTGCTTTGTGAAATTTCCTGTTAATGGAAGTATATGAACAGAGAAAGACCAAATGGAATTTTATAGAGATGCTTCCAAGGTGATTACTGCACAGAGAAAGGTTAGATTAGATACTATTAAAGGTCCTTCCAAATATGAGTCAGACATTCTATGACTTTTATGTGTTAAAAGGATGATTTTTGCTCTTGTTCCAAGCTCCCCAAGGTACTCAGTCTTTGGAGCCACTGGACTCACTGCTTCCCTGAACCAGCCTTCTTAGCCACAACCACTCAAGATGCCTAAAGAAGTACAGCGTGGAGAGAAGGAAGTGGAGACTTTTGCTTTTCAGGCAGTGATTACCTAGCTTATGTCCTTGATTATCCACACATTTTATTTCAATAGGAGAGTCTTTCTTTGAGAGATCATTTCCAATGCTTCTGATACCCTGGACAAGATCCACTATGAGAGTCTGAGAGATCGTTCCAAATTGGACAGTGGTAGAGAGCTAAAGTTTGATATCATCCCCCACACTTGGGAGCATACTTTGACTTTGTTGAACACTGGCAATGGCATGACAAAAGTTGGTTTGATCAATAACTTGGAAACCATTGCCAAGTCTGGCACCAAGGCTTTCATGGAGGCTTTGCAGGCTGGAGCAGACATCTACATGATCACTCAGTTTGGTGTGGGTTTCTATTCTGCTTATCAGTGGCAGAGAAGGTAGTTGTCATCAGCAAGTGCAACGATGATGATCAGTATGACTGGAAGTTTTCTGCTGGTAGCTCCCTCATAGTCCATGCTCACCATGGTGAGCCTATTGGCAGGGGCACCAAGGTGATCTTACATCTGAAAAAAGACCAGATAGAGTATCAGGAAGAGAGGCATGTCAAGGAGGTTGTAAAGAAGCACTCACAGTTCATTGGCTATCCCATCACACTTTATATGGAGAAAGAACGAGAGAAGGAAATCAGTGATGATGGGATAGAGGAAGACAAAGAGAAAGAAGGAGAGCCAGTTAAAGATGAGAAGAAACCCAAGATTGAAGATGTAGGATCTGATGAAGAAGAGGAAGGCAAGGACAAGAAGAAGGACACCAAGAAGATCAAGGGGAAATACATTGATTAGGAAGAGATGAACGAGATCAAACCCACATGGACACACAACCCTTATGACATCAGCCTAGAGGAGTATGGCAAGTTTTATAAGAACCTCACCAATGGCTGGGAAGATCAGTTGGCAGTAAAGCACTTCTCTGTGGACAGTCAGCTGGCATTTAGAACACTGCTCTTCCTCTCCTGCTGGGCTCCCTTTAAAAACAAAAAGAACAACTGTATGTGAGGCTGTGTGTGAGGCATGTGTTCTTCATGGACAGTTATGATGAGCTTATTCCTGAGTATCTTAATTTTATCTGAAGTGTGGTGGATTCTGAGGATCCGCCTCTCAACATTTCAAGGAGATGCTACAGCAGAGTAAGATCTTGATGGTCATTTATAAGAACATCATCAAGAAGTATCTAGAACTCTTCTCTGAACTGGCAGAAGACAAAGAGAATTACAAAAACGTTCTATGAGGTCTTTTTGAAAAACCTGAAGCATGGAATACATAAGGACTCAACCAACAGGCACCATTTATCTGAACATTAACACACATTTCAGTCAGGAGATGAGATAACTGCCTTGTCTGAATATTTTGTGTAGAATGAAGGAAACCCAGAAATGCATCTACTATATCACTGGTGAGAGCAAATAACACATGACCAATTCTACTTTTTGTGGAATGGGTACAGAATTGTGGTTTTGAAGTAATATGCATGACAGAGGCCACTGATGAGTACTGCATGCAGTAGCTAAAGGAACTCAATGGGAAGACCCTTGTCTCTGTTACTAAGGAAGGGTTAGAACTTCCAGAGGATGAAGAAGAAAAGAAAAAAATGGAGGAGAGGAAGGGAAAATTAGAGAATTTGTGTAAGCTAGTGAAGGAAATTCTGCATAAGAAGGTTGAGAAAGTGACAATCTCCCATCAGGTGGTATCTTTGCCCTGTTGCATTGTGACTAGCACATACAGCTAGATAACCAACATGGAAAGCATTGTGAAAACATGGGCATTGTGAGACAACTCCACAATGGGTCACATGATGGCCAAAAAACACATGGAGATAAACCCAGATCATCCCATTGTGGACTCTTAGGCAGAGAGCTGAGGCTGACAAGAAGGACAAGCCTGAGAAAGACTTGGTGCAGCTGCTTTTCAAGACAGCTCTGCTATCCTCTGGCTTCTCCCTTGAAGATTCCCAGAATTGCTCAAATCAAACTTACCACATGATTTGTTTTAATTAAGATTTTTTATTTTTAGTTTACAACACTCAGTTCTGCATGATTTTGAGTTCCAGATTTTCTTCGTCTCCTCCCCCCTTCCCTCAGACAGCATGAAATCTTATATACCTTCTACATATAACTTCACATTAAACTTATTAACACAATAGTCAGGTTGTAAAGAAGAATTATGACCAATGAAATGAATCATGGGAAAGAAGAAACAGAACCAAAAAAAGAGAGAAAAAAAACAAAAGAAAAAGAGGGGAGCAAATAGTGTGCCTCAATCTGCACTCAGACTCCATAGTTCTTTCTCTGGATGTAGATGGCATTCTCCATCATGAGTCCTTTGGAGTTGTCTTTTCACCTTGTGTTGCTGAAAAGAGTGAGGTCTATCAGGGTTAGTCTTCACAGAATCCATATATCTGTGGTTGTGTATAATGTTCTCCTGGTTCTGCTCTGCTCACTCATCATTATATTGTGTAGATTTTTCCAGGTTATCATGAAGTCCATATCATCCCCATTTCTTATGGCACAATAGTATTCCATTACATTCGTATAACACAACTTGTTCAGCCATTCCTCGATTGATGGGCATCCCCTTGATTTCCAATTCTTTGCCATCACAAAAAGAGCCACTATAAATATTCTTATACATACAGGTCCCATTCCCACTTGTGTGATCTCTTTGGGATACAGCCCTAGAAGTGGAATTGCTGGGTCAAAGGGTATGAACATTTTTATAGCCCTTTGGGCATAGTTCCAAATTGCTCTCCAGAATGACTGGATCAGTTCACAACTCCACCAGCAATGTAAGTGTTCCAATTTTCCCACATCCTCTCCAGCATTTATCATTTTCCTGTTTTGTCATTTTAGCCAACCTGATAGGAGAGATGTGGTACCTAAGAGTTATGTTGATTTGCGTTTCTCTAATCAATAGTGATTTAGAGCATTTTTTCATATGCCTACAGATATCTTTAATTTCTTCCTCTGAAAACGGCCTGTTCATATCCTCTGACCATTTCTCAATTGGGGAATGACTTGTATTCCTACAAATTTGGCTCAGTTCCCTGTATATTTTAGAGATGAGGCCTTTATCAAAGACATTAGTTGTAAAGATTTTCTCCCAATTTTCTGCTTCCCTCCTAATCTTTGTTGCATTGGCTTTTTTATACAAAAACCTTTCAATTTAACACAATCAAAATTATCCATTTTGCATTTTGTAGTACTCTCTGTCTCTTACGGGAGATGAATTCTTTCCTTCTCCATAAATCTGATAAGTAAACTTATTCCTTACTCTCCTAAATTGATTATAGTATCAGCCTTTATTCATAAATCATGAACCCATTTTGACTTTATTTTAGTATACGGTGTAAGGAATTGGTCTATGCCCAGTTTCTGCCCTACCATTTTCTAATTTTCCCAGAAGTTTTTGTGAAATAGTGAATTCTTAGCCCAGAAGCTGGATTCTTTGGGTTTATCAAAGAGTAGATTGCTATAGTCATTGACTACTGCATCTTGTGTACCTAACCTATTCCATTGATCCAACACTCTGTTTCTTAGCCAGTACCAAGTAGTTTTGATGACTGATGCTTCATAGCACAATTTAATATCTGATATGGCAAGGCCACCTTCCCTAGCATTTCTTTTCATTAATTCCATAGATATTCTGGACTTTTTGTTCTTCTGGATGAATTTTGTTATTATTTTATTCAGCTCTGTAAAATAATTTTTTGGTAGTTTGATTGGTATGGTGCTGAATAAGTAAATTAATTTAGGCAAAATTGTCATTTTTATTATATTAGCTTGACCTAACCATGAGCAACTGATATTTTTCCATTCATTTAGATCTGACTTTATTTGTGTGAAAAGTGTGTCATAATTATGTCCATGTAATCCCTGGGTTTGTCTCGGCAGGTAGACTCCCAAATATTTTATCGAGTGTACAGTAACTTTAAATAGAATTTCTCTTTCTATCTCTTGCTGTTGGGCTTTGTGAGTAGTGTATAGGAATGCCAAGGATTTATGTGGGTTTATTTTATATCCTGCAACTTTGCTAAAGTTGTTTATTATTTCAAGTAGTTGTTTACTTGATTCTCTAGGGTTCTCTAAGTAAATCATCATATTGTCTGCAAAAAGTGATAACTTAGTTTCTTCTTTACCTGTTCTAATTCCTTCAATTTCTTTTTCTTTTCTTATTGCTACAGCTAACATTTCTAATACCAAGCTGAATAATAGGGGTGATAATGGACATCCTTGTTTCACCCCTGATCTTATTGGGAATGCATCCAGCTTATCCCCATTACAAATAATACTTGTTGGTTTTAGGTAGATGCCATTTATAATTTTAAGGAAGGCTCCATTTATTCCTATGCTTTCTAGTGTTTTTAATAGGAATGGGTGTTGTGTTTTGTCAAAGGCTTTTTCTGCATCTATTGAGATGACGATATAGTTTCTGCTAGTTTTCTTGTTGATATGATCAATTATGCTGATAGTTTTCCTAATATTGAAGCAGCCTTGCATTCCTGGAATAAATCCTACCTGGTCATAGTGTATTAAGTTGCTGCAATCTTTTTGCTAATATTTTATTTAAAAATTTTGCATCAATATTCATTAAGGAAATTGGTCTATAATTTTCTTTCTCTGTTTTGACTCTTCCTGGTTTGGGTATTAGTACTATATTTGTGCAATAAAAAGAATTTGGTAGGACTCCTTCTTCACCTATTTTCCCAAATAGTCTATAAAGTATAGGAATTAATTGTTCTTTAAATGTTTGATAGAATTCACATGTAAAATTATCTGGCCCTGGAGATTTTTTTTCCTGGGGAGTTCATTGATGACTTGCTCAATTTCTTTTCTGAGATGGGGTTATTTAGGTATTTTACTTCCTCTTCTGTTAACCTGAGCAATTTATATTTTTGTAAATATTCATCTCCCGTCCTGGGCTGAAAGGCTTGATCGCAGCCATAGTCAGTACTTCCGCCCTGGGCTTGTTCCTGCTCCAGCGTTTAGCTCACCCAGCACTCTCCCAGACTGGCGGGCTGGCTGGATTCCTCTGCTGTTCCCGGTTGGTTTGGTCTGGTGCCCTTCCGTGTGCCCAGTGCTCCTGCCCCTGTCAGTTTACTAGTGGCTTCTAACTCTCTCAAATCTGCTCAAATTCATTTCTTTAAAGGTATCTGACAGAACTTGTGAGAGAACTCCAGTAGGTCCTTCCTTTTACAGAGCCATCTTGGCTCTGACCCAACTTACCACATGATTAAGCTAGGTCTTGGCACTGACAAAGGTGAGGTGACAGCAGAAGAACCCAGTGCCACCCTTCCTGATGAGAGCCCCTCACTTGAAGGAGATGAAGATGCATCTTGCATGGAAGAGATGGATTAGACAAACCTCTGCCTCAGACCCCACTCTCTCTATAGTTCCCTGTGTTTTCCCCAAGCAGTAATAGAAGCCCTGTCCTGCCTGGCTCCATCTGCCAATGTCTAGTGGGGTTTTTCCTCCTTCTGTTTTCCATTGTATCAAAGCAGGGCTTAGAGGGTCCCTGTTCCCCCTCTCCTGATCTGTGGAGTAGGATGCTGTGTATTGTGGGCTGTTTATGTTTATTTTGTTCTGAAATAAAATATGTGGAATAAAGAGAATGTGGTTTTTTACATGTAAAAAAAGAGAGTGCTTTTGCTTGTGATATTTGTCTTATAGTTAATTATGTATGAGAGGCAGCATGGTATAGCAGAGAACCATCCTCTGAGTCAGAACAATGTGGACTCAATCCTGCCTCTCATATATAGGATCCCAAAACTGAGAATTAGAAGAGACCTCAACAAACATCTAGTTGAAGGAATCTTCTTTACAACATACTGGACAAATGGTCTTCCAGCTTCTGCTCGAAGGCTCCCGATGAGGGAGAAGGAAGCATCTCCTCTCTAGGGAAACCCTTCCACTTCTGGGCAGCTCTAATTGTTAGGAAACTTTACTTGACATCAAACTTCAATCTCCCTATTTGCAACTTTCATCCACTGTTCTTTGGCCCTTCTAGGACCAAACAAAATATGTGTAATCTCTTCTCTGATGAATTCATATACTTGAGAAGAGGTAATATGTCTCCCCAAGTCTTCTTTTTTTCTTCAGGTTAAAATTAATTTCTTCAACCAATCTGCATATGTCATGAACTCAAGGTCCTTCCTTGTACTGTTTGCCCTCCTCTGGATACTCTCCAGTTGATCAATGTCCTTTTTAATCAGCAGTGTTCTGAACTGAACAATGCTCCAGATGAGGCTTGAAAAGGAGAGCATGCAATTCAAGAGATTCTGAGCTCCCTATTTCTGGAAGCTACATCTCTCCCAATTCAGCCCAAGACTACATTAGCTATTTTTGGCTGCCACATCATATTGGTGACTTATATTGATCATTCAGTTCATTAATGACCCCAGATCTTTTTCAGAACAATTGTTGTTGATCTGTAACTCCCCTATCTCATATTTGTAAGGGTTGATTTTTTTTTTGTAACCAAGTGCAAGACTTTACATTTATCCCTATGGCATTTCATTTTATTAGATTCAGTCTTATACTAAAACCTGTCAATATATCTTAGGATTCTCACCCTCTCATTCATTATGTTTTCTGTTCCTTCTAACTTTTTGTCATCTATAGATCTGGTGAGTGAAGCATCTATGCCTTTATCTAGGTTGTTGATAAAAATGGGAAACATGGCTAGGTACAGATCCCTGCCCTAATACAATGGAAAACAGAAACTCTAGGGACCTCCTGCCACATTGACACTGAACTATTAATTACTGCTATTGTTGGAGTCTGGCCATCTAATCAGTTCTAGATTCATTTGATTGTATTATCATTTAATCTACACCTCTCCACCTTCTCTACAAGACTAATTTGAGATACTTTATCAAGAGCTTTGCTGAAATCTAATTTTTTTCATTATTTCCTTTGAGATCCTGATATTTTTGTGCTTCCGTGTGAATTTTGTTAAGTTTTTTTAGTTCTATAAATAATCCTCTGGTAGTTTGATGGTATGGCTCTGAATAAGTAACTTAATTTAGGTATTATTATCACTTTTATTATAAATAACTTATTACAAATTATAGACAGCCTGCCTGTGAGCAATTACTACTTGTCTAATTATATAGCTCTGTTTCCATAAAAAGTGTTTCATAATTGTCTTATTATAACTCTTGGTTGTATCTTGGTAGGTAGGCTCAAGCTGGTTTTTTCTTTAACAATTTTGTAGTTATTTTAGATTGAATTTCCCTCCTTATTCCTATATGGTTTAATTAGTGTTACAAAGAAATATTTGTAATTTCTGTGGATTTATTTTATATCCTGTAACTTTGCCGAAGTTCTAGATTTTTGATGATTTCTTTTGTTTGCAGGGAAATTTATCTGGAATTATCTGTACAAATATTGCATTATAAACTAGTGGCTTTAGCAGTTAAGAAGTTATTGGTAAACTTGGTAAGAACAGTTTTAGTCAAGTGGTAGAGTACATAACTAGATTGCAAGGGGTTGATAAATGGGTAGGAAGAGAGGAAGTGGAGTCAGTGAATACAGTTGACTTTTTCTAAGAGTTTGACCATAAAAGAAGAGATAAGAGGGTAACTTGCGTAGATGGCAGTGTTCAGTGAGCTTTTATTTTATCGTATTAAGATGCAAGAGGCCTAAATATGATGGTAGGTAGCCAGAAAAGAGCCAGTAGATAGAGAGATTTAAAATGAAAGAAGTGTTGTGTGTTTGGGGGTGGAGTGAAAGAGAAAGAGACAGTGATCAAAGGGAAAAGTAACTAGGTGAGAGAGGAGGGGATGGGATCAA
The DNA here is from genome assembly GCF_011100635.1 of Trichosurus vulpecula. Lineage (NCBI taxonomy): Eukaryota > Metazoa > Chordata > Mammalia > Diprotodontia > Phalangeridae > Trichosurus > Trichosurus vulpecula. Next base: position 3,867,464 of record NC_050575.1, on the reverse strand, counting down.
GGAGAAGGAATGGCCTTAACAAGGAAAGAAGCCACCAGAATCATTTTGAGATAGAAAAGACCCTAGAAATAATCTAATTTAATTCTCTCAGTTTATGGGTGCAAAAACTGAGACCCTGAAAGATTAAGTCATTTACCCAAGGTTACCTAAATAGTAAGGGACAGAGCTGTGATGCGAACTGAAGTTGTCTGACCAAAATTCCTCTTTTGTATGGCACGATGAGTTACACAGGACTTGAACGGGTTGTAATCTGTATTGTTGATCTAATTACATTATCTTTTCCTCAAGATCTACCCCTTTTTTAAATTTACTATTTAAAGAACTACCATCTTTACAGTCATCCAAATTTGCAGCCCCTGTATCACCCATATTTAGTGAGTTGCCAAATCTTGTTTCTACTTCCACAACATGTCTTCCGTCTGTCCCTTTCTCTTGACTTACACAATCCTCACCCTTGTTCACCTCCAGCCTAGACTATTTAATAGTCCCCCATATCCCATCAACTTTGCAGAATCTTTCAACAATGCCACCCTCTCCTCTGATATTGCTACTGCTTTAATGCAGGCCCTCATTACCTCATATCTTGATTATTGTAAGAGTCTGCTGGTGGGTCTGCCTACCTCAACTTTCTCCCCACTCCAATCCATCTCCCTTCCATTCGACCACCAAAATGATCTTTCTAAAGCTCACTTCCCATCATATCAACCCCCAGACTTATTAAACTCCAGAGGCTCTCTTTTGTCTCCAGGATTTAATACAAAATTCTGTTTGACATTCAAAGTCCTTCATAACATTACTCATTTCTATCTTTCTGGTCTTTATGTACCTTACTCCTTGAAATGTACTCTTCATTCTAGAGATGCTGACCTCTCAGGTGTTGTATGAACAAGACACTCTAGCTCATGGCTGTAGGCATTTTCTCTCCTAGTCTCCCAGGCCTGGAATGTTCTCCCTTTTTATCTCTGCCTACTGACCTCCCTAGATCCCCTTAAGTCACAGCTAAAATCCTATCTTCTACTGGAAACCTTTCCCAACCCCTCTTAATTCATCTTAATTCTAGTTCCTCAGCTAATTATTTCCTATTTATCCTTTGTATGGCTTATTTATACTAGTTGTTTGCTTGCTCTCTCCTCTGTTAGATTGCCAGTCCCTTGAGGGCAGGGACTGTCTTTTGCCTCTTTTTGTATCCCTAGCTCTTAGCCCAGTGCCTGGAACATAGTGGATAATTAATAAATGTTTATTTACTGACTGGCAGACTGAAAGCCTCCTAATTGGTCTCTCTGGGTCATCTCTCCCTACCCCAATCTATTTTCCATACAGCTGTCAAAATAATTTTCCTAAAGTGGAACTCTGACCACATCATTGCCTCTACCTAGTCAACTCTAGGTGCTCCCTATTGACCTCAAGATTAAATAATATTTCATATTAGTTTCATCCTTTTAAAATTCACATTTTTCATAATGTATATCACAATTATTATTGTAGTACATATACGCATATGTATATTTATAAATATACATATATGGGGTATATGCTAATTTTTTTCCTGATATAAAAAGGAAACAAACATTTATTAAGCACTTACTACATGCTAGACTCTGTGCTAAGTGCTTTACAAATATTATCTCATTTGAGACTCACAACAACCCTGGGAGGTAGGGGCTTTAATTATCTCCATTTTATAGTTGGGGAAACTGAGGCATAATGAGATTAAATGACCTGCCAAGGTCACAATCTAATAAGTGTCAGAGGCCAGATTTGAACTCAGGTGTCCCTAACTTCAGGCCTAGTTCTTTATCTACTGAGCCACCTAGCTGCCTTCCCTACCCTCATCTACAAATTACTTTGTTTTTATTCACATTATATTTTGTACATTTTTCTATAAATGAATGAATAAAACATTTTTTAAGCATGTACCACACATAATGTAGCAAGTGCTAAGGATACAAATAGAAAAGTAGGAAAATTCCTGTCTCAAGGAATTCACATTTTAATGGGAGAGACATCACATACGGGAGATTTCTGGTGCAAGGGCAAAGAAAATGTTAATACCTCTTCTCTAATGTCATTTCCACTGATAAAATCACATCATTTTCAAAATGCTGTACTATTTGACAATGCCAAGAACTTTGATGGCAAGAACTTTCTTTTCCGGGCCTTTAGCCACCACGGCTGTAGCATCTGCAGGAGCAGAATTGCCAAGCTGTACCTCCACAGGGGATGCCTCCCAGGGTGATGGCTGCTGGCACTGGTCTGGAAGCATTACAGGCACATGTCATTTCTGATAGCACACAAGCTCCTCAAGGGAAGGGACAATTTCCTTTTTCTCTTTATATTTCCAGTTTGCACTGGAATGCCTGGCACATAGTAAAGAGCTTAACAAATGCTTATTGGTCACTTTGATTCATACCAAACCTAGGATTATTAGAAACCACTGAAAAGTCAGTGCTATCATTCCCCCACTCAAAAGTCATCTGAAGTTCCCACTGTTTACCAAATAAAATATAAACCAATCCTGTCACTGAAGATCCCCACACTCTGGCCTCAACCTACCTTTTGATCCTCATGCTTTTTGGTTAACTCTTGGATGTTACGCATACTGTGTGTATCCATGCCTTTGGTCAATTTTACTATATCTGAAACCCCCTTCTTCCCAGCTCTGCCCACTGAATTCTTGTCCATCGTTCGAGACCTAGCTCAGGTGTCATCTCCCCTATGAAGGTTTTTTTAACCCCCACTTGAATATGACTTCTTCCTTCTCCTATTACGAGGTACCCAATATTCTGCTCCTGAACTTACAATCTAATTTAAATAATATTTATCTGTGTGTATGTCTTATGTCTCCCACTATAAACTTCATATTTGCTGGGAGCTTTTCCATTTATCTTGGTATTTCCCACAATTCCTAACACAATAATCTGCATATAGAGGGATCTTAATAAATGTTTGTTGAATTGGATGAATAAATTTTACAGCATCCTCAGCTAACAGAAACATTTTAATAACCTAGGCTGGGCCCTGATGGCAATAAAAACCACTTGAGCAATGGAGTATATATGAAAGGTCCCTGTATATTTTATGGGTATCATTTATAATAGGCCATGGGAGTTATGCCTGCTTTATAGAGCACCAAACACACTCTAGTTTTTATGCTTAAAGGCATTTCATTTGTCCAATGGGGTTTGTAAACATTTGCTCTTGTATTGTCTGTGCAAGCCATCTAAGGTGTTTTATAATGTGCTCTGCATTAAGTTATTAAATTGCATTGCCTGGCAAGTCTGGTTAAAGACAGTGTGCTGTGGTAGAAATTGCATGGACTAAAAATTGGGACACCTGGATTAAAGTCTTGCCTCTGTTAGCTTGGGCAAGTCTTTTGCTTCTCTGAGATTCAGTATCATACAATGAGGTGATTGGATTAAATCAGAGGTTCCCAAACTTATTTGGCCTTCTGCCCCCTTTTTAAAAAATGGCTCAGTGTCTCCCTGGAAATCTACTTTCTTTAACCCTTTAACAGGTTTTTTTTAAAAAAAATTGTGTCATTTCAAAAAGAACATAAAGTATATATTTTTTTAAAATGATCTGTCTTAGATTTAATTATTTATTGTAAATTTGTGCTTTTTCCTGCATTGAAATTTTGATGATACAATATTGTGTCATGTAACTATAATAGTATTGTATTGTAAACAAGTTATAACATGCACATATTCCTGCTGATGCATGCTGGACTTTCCAACAATATGCTTTATCCTCACCTGTCAACACTTGCTTGTTAAGACCTGTTGGCAGACTTGACCTCTGATCAGTCATAACTTGCATTTTGTGTATTTATTTGGAAAATAATGTGATCTCTATGACTTTAACTCTGTTACACAACAGATGAAGCATGTACAAATGGTTTTTCAAAATTCTCTTCTCTTCTCTTCTTTCCTCATGCTTCCACTGCCCCTTTATTTTTATTCAACTCCCTCTGGTTGCACCTCAGTCTACTACCACCCCCACTCCACCCCCGGATCATTCCAGTGTCCCTAGGGGGTGCTATTGCCCACTTTGGGAACTTATGGTTAGATGATCTCAAAGTCACTTTCCATCTCAGATGTTCTAGGGTCTTTCTTTTTACATTCTAAGTTCTAAAATCACTTGCAGCTCTGACATTCTATGTTCTGAAGCCCCTTCCAATTCTGATATTGGAGATGAGATATTCCAAGGTCCCTACTTTAATGCTCCTTCTATCTGACTTATAGAGTTGTTTTAAGACCTGAAAGAGATAATACATGTTAATCACTTTGAAAATTAAAAGGCACTTTCCAAATGTCAGTTACTATTAGGGTTGTTCTTATTTATCCAAAGATCTTTTTTATCTCTGACATTCTGTGTTCTGAGGTCCCCTATGACTTTTATATCCTATGAATTGACATATGATTGCTTAGCCTCAACTTCAGGGCTATGTCATCCTTAAAACACAACTTGTCTGTCATTGTTCCTCAACTCATTCTTGTTCTGCCCTCTACCTAGCTCAACCTGACTTGACATCTACCTGGTGACTTCCCCTCTATTCTCCAGGAGTCAGAAGTGACAGCATATTAATTCCTCAAAGAGATTTCAAGTTCCTTGAAGTCAGTGTCCAACCTTTTTTTCCTTATTGAGACAACATGATGAGGATAGAAAAAGAGTGAGATTTGGAGTTGGAAGACGTGGATTTGCCTGGTATTCTTCTAAATCTTTGCCATGGTGTTTGTCACAGGAGATTAACCATTCACATCATTGTGAAAGTCCTTACTACTTCCTGAAACTTCTCTATAATGTCACTAAATGATCTTTTAAAATTTAGTTTGATTTTTCCAATTAACAAAATAACAAAAATTTACCTTCTTTACTTTCTACTTCCCAATTGAAAAAGAAAATAAATAAAACCCTTGCAAAAATGCATTGTCAAGAAAACCAAATTCCTCTATTAGCTATGACCAAAAATATGTCTCAGTCTGGGCCCTCTTTGTTAGAATGTTTCATCATGAGTCCACTGGAATTGTAGTTGGTCATTACATTGACTAAATTCTTAAGTCTTTCAAAGTTGTTTTTCTTTATAATGGTTTTGTTATTGTATAAATTATTCTCCTGATTCTGCTCACTTTGCTCTGCATCAGTTTATACAAGTCTTCACAGATTTCTCTGCAACTATCTCCTGTCTTATTACTTATAGCAAATAGTATTACATATTAGATTTTTATACTATAATTTATTTAGACATTCCTCAATGGATGGACATCCCCTTTATTCTTTGCTACCAAAAATAGAGCTACTAATTTTTTTTTTATATTTTCCTCTTTCTTTGATATCTTTAGAGTATCTAGTACTTGTATTGATGGGTCAAAGAGTGATTAACTTTTGGTGTATACTTCCAAATTGCTTTGGAGAATGACTGGATAAATTCACACCTCTACCAACAGTGTATTAATATACGTGCTTTTCCACAATTCATTCAACATTTGTTATTTTACCTTTTTATCAACTTTGCCTATCTGATAGATGGTAAGGTGCTTCTTTTCTAATTTCAGCTGCATTGATTTTATTTGTGAAAAACCTTTTAAATTTTATATAATCAAAATTATCTATTTTATCCTTTGTGTCTTTTGGTCACTTACTCTTTGTCCATAGATCTGGAAAGTAATTTCTTATTTGTTTCTCTAATTTGTTTATGTTGTCACTCTTTATCACTAAGACATAGCCATTTAAAGCTGATCTTGGAAGATAAGATGAGATATTGATCTATACCAAGTTTCTGCCAGACTGCTTCCCAATTTTCCCATCAATTTTGCCCAGTCATGAGTTCTTACCCCTTTAACTGTCTTTGGGACTCGGGGTTTATTTTTTTAAACAGTCGTTTGGGTCTTTGGGTTTAATGTTTGTGTGCTTCTGCACGTGACCCTGGGCAGGTCACTTAACTCCTCAGTGTTCTAGGCAACTTTCTAAGATCAGGAGTTGCAAAGAAGGTGCCATTTTGCCTTGATAGAGGAAGTCCTTCACTAGGTAATCCCAATTCCAATGAAATCATGGTTCTGTTCCACATCCAAAGTCTCCCTATGGTATAATTTAATACATAATAAATTCAATAAGAATTAAGTGTATTTTATGTGCAAATATCTATGCTAGGCACTGACAAAAATGAAACAGATCCTGCCTTCAAGGGGCTTATATTCTATTAGGAGAAAATTATATGTACGTGTGTAAGTGAATGTGAAATCAAACAATAAACAATCATTCAATATTTATTAAGCACTTACTCTATGCCAGGCTTTCTCTCTCGCTCTCTCTCTCTCCCTATCTCTCTATCTCTCTCTCTCTTCTCTTTCCCTCCCTCCCTCTCTCTGTCATATATATATATATATATATATATATATATATATATATATATATATATATAGATGTAGATGTAGGTATATATATATAAACGCAAGGTAATTCTTTGAGAGTGGGACAAGCAATACTAACAGATGAGGGGAATGTAAAAGGTCCTATGAAGGAAGTTTCATTTGAACTGAAACTTGAAGAAAATTGGAGATTCCAAAGGGTGGAAATAACCAGTGTCTCAGGCATCTGGGGAGGGGCCGCAAAAGCGCAGAGTAGGGATTTAATCTCAGGTACAGAGATAGCAAACAGGCCATTTCGGCTGGAACATAGAAGAGGAGAAGAAATGTAAGATTACTCTGGAGAGATGGACTACAGTCAGACTTTGCAAGGCCTTACATTAAAAGCTGATAAATCTATATTTTATTCTGGAAGTAACAGAAGCTTCTTGAGCAAAGGAGTAACGTAGTGAGACCTTGTAATTTGGGAAACAGAAATTTGTGTAGAAGATAGATTGGAGAGGGAAGAGATTAGAGGTAGGAAGAGCAGGTAGAAGGCCACTGCAATATTCTGGGTGAGAGGTGATGAGTATCTGGACTAGAGTAGTGGTGATGTGAATAACAAAGTTGGTAGAATAGATAAGACTAGGCAAGTGTAACATATGGGGTGTGAATGAGAGTGAAGAGTTGAGAATGTCCCTGAAGTTATTGAAAGGATAGTGATTCCCTAGACCAAAGTGGGGAAGTTAGAAACTGAATTGGATTGGGGAAAAAAGTTAATGGCTATGTTGAGTTTGAGGTGCCTATGGGATATCCCGTTTGAGATGTGCAATAGTCAGTTAGACATCTGAGATTGGAGTTCAGGAAGGAAGTGAGGGCTGAACATGTAGATAGAGAGAGAATAAAAGAGAATGCAGGACACATCTCTGGGGTACACCCACGCAAAGGGAGAAAAATATGGCTGGTGATCAAATGGATAAGAACAGAACCAGGAGAGAGCAGTGTCACAACGACCCATGGAGGTGAGAATATTCAGCATGAAGTAGTAGTGAGTGGTGTTAAACACTGAAGAGAAGTATAAGGACTGAGATAAAGAACACCAGGGATTTTGCAATTATGAGTTCATTGGTAACCTTGGAGAACAGTTTCAGTCAAGTAGTGGTGTCAAAGAGGCAGCTGGTGGTGCAGTGGAGAGAGTGCTGAGTCTGGGGTCAAATCCAGCATCAGGCAATTATTAGCTGTGTGACCCTGGACACTTAACCTCTGTTTGCCTCAGTTTCTCCAACTGTAAAATAGAGATGATAATAATAGCATCTACTTTGCAGCGTTGTTGTAAAGATCAAGTTAAAGCAAAGCACTTGGCACATAGTAGGCACTATATAAATTCTTATTCTCCCCCCTTGCAAAAATAGATTACAAAGGGTTAAGAAGTGGGTTGAAGGTGAGTTTGGCTGGGATGAGAACATGAGAGAATGGCAGGGGCAGTTGAAGGATTTTTAAGGATAGAAAGAATTTGGGCATGTTCATAGAGAGAAGGAGGTGACCAGGAGACAAAGAGATTGAAAATTAAAAGGCAAGGAAGAGTGTGATCTAAAGGACAAATTCCCAAAGGAGGTGGACGGGGAAAGGAAGAGACAGGATCAAGGGCACACGTGGAGGGTTCTGTCTTGGCAAGGAGAAGCTACCTCATCCTCCAAGACTGAAGCAAAAGAAGAGAGAGTGAGAGTGATGTCGAAGGATTTGAAGAAATTCATTTGTTACCCATAGCTCAGGTTTTTTTTCCTAACCTGGAATTCCTTTATAAAAATTGTTCTCAATCCGTAACCTCAGAGACATTTCTTTTCTGTGTGGCTCTGCCCCTAAACCCAGAGCAAAACTCCAGGGAAATTCCTAAAAGAAGATTTGCGTATGACTGGTCTCTGGTCTTCCCAAATGTGGATAACAGGGGTCCCTTCCCACAAAGGTACTCAACATATAATATCTTAGTTATGACCCAGTTATTTATTTTACCTGCTATAAAACCTGCAGAAGGTACAAAGCACCTACAGACCCACATAAAAAAATCAGACTTAAAAATATTTAAATAGCTCATTAGTCTCCTCCTAGAGGGTAAGGTCCCTTTGTGAGACACTTAAAAAAGGTTTCCTAATCACCTCAGACCTATATTATCGAAGTGTACTGCCTGTAACAGTTGTATGGTGCCTTATGTGGCCCTCATATTCCCCCTTTGTCTCTTGGGGTTGGCTCGCCTCAACCTATAATCCCACTGGCAAGTCTGACATTTTTCCCAGAGCAGGTCTGCAGGCCATGATTTCCACATTACTAGGACTTACTTTCAATATCCTAGGGGTAACCCAGTTTGGGGGAAAATACCTGTTTATACTAAAAACTGTAGCTTGTGAACAAATCCCCACTTGTGTGTTTCTCATTTATACTAATCTACCACAATGATACGATTAACACTTTTTCAAAAACTGTATTTTTATTTTTCTTAAACATGAAATGTTTGCTAGAAATAAGAATAATCCTAACCTTACATTTACTAAATAGTATGGGAAAAAGGAATAATCCAAACATAACAATTCCCAATAAACCTGTATTATACTCTCCCACCAATGTGTACATTATGGGGGTGGGTGTGGAGAGGGAGAGGCAAGTGGACACAGACTTTTGGAAATCTAGCAGTAAGGCCCATGAAGGGAAATCTAAGGGGCAACTCATGACTTCAGGTTCACATTTTTGTGGTCTTTAAAGGGATCAGTCTGTACCACAAATCACCTAGTGGGAGAAACTGCTCCTCTCCTGAGGCTTTCTGCTCTCCTGCTAGAAAAATTACATTCTTTGTTACTCTCAGGCAGCTGACACAGCATTAAACTAACAGCAGGCTTAAGTCTGGGGTTTGTAGAAGTTCCCAAGGTCTGTTCCCTTAGTCAAGCAATGAGGCTGCATGACATTCATTCAAAGAAAAGCTACAAAACTATTTGTGTCTTGCTCTCTGCACTCGGAGAGATTTCCCTTCTCTTAAGCTGTAGATGGTGCTGGAGAGCAAGGGAAAGTCTCCCTTCTTCACTCGTCCAAAGAAGATTCTCCTCTCCTCCACTGGATTTTTTGTACAAAGCTTTCCTCTAATCAGATTAGCTCCCATATCAACAGCAGAGCATCCAGTCAGCTAGTCTCTGCTCCTGTCTGCCTCTCAACTCCGTTGGCTTCTCATCCCCACTGTCTGATGAGTTCTGTGTTCTGAAAACCAGGACTTTTACCTTTTGTTGGCTTCTCTGATCTCTTTCCTACACGTGACTTCTTTGGTTGCTGCTCTTGACCTTTTATCTGGCTCCTAATGTGTTGAATCATCACCTCCTCATGAATAGTGACAGATTGTTCAATTGTTCAATCCCTACTTCTATTGAGTCACCCAGGTTCACAACCTTGGCGTTATACTTGACTACTCACTCACCTTCACCCCACATGTCTAATCTGTTGCCAATTCTTTTTTCACTTCTATCTCTACATCTCTGTAGTATGTCCTTTGTTTCTATTTACATGGCCACCACACTATTTCAGATTTGCAACACCTCTCACTTGTACTATTATAGTAACTTCTTTAATGCCTCCTTTGTAGAGGTACAAAAGTAATTTTCCTAAAGGACAGAAAAAAATACGCCATTCCTTTACTCAATAAACTCCAGGGACTCCCTTTTATTTCTAGGATCAAATACAAACTTCTCTATTAATTAAAGTCCTTCACTTCTGTCCCTGTCCTAACTTTGCAGTCTCATTATACATTACGACCCTTCTTGCATTCTGTGGGTCATCCAAAATGGCCTTGCTCTCCTTCACATATAGCACTCCATCTCCCTTGTTTGGACATTTACACTGGCTCTCCCCAAGGACTAGAATAGTCTCCTTCCTCATGCCACCTCTTAGAAACTCTCTCTCTTCTTCCCATGCAACTTTAGACCCACCTCATTTACTTAACCAAGTATTTAACCAAGATGTATGTACAAAGGGACAGGCTGTATGAGCCATCCACATAATTACTTATTATCTTCTGGACAATAGGCATTCTTTATCCACTTGGTTTTTCTTGTTCAAATAATCATTCTTTTGAGTGACTAGAGAACTCAGTTAGGATGTTCTATGATGTTCTTGGCCTTGAAGCATAGTCAGCATGTCACAAACAGAAGCATCGGGAGGACTTCGTCTCTACGTGGAACTTGTCTTTAAATCAGGCTGGATCTCCTTCATGACAGGGGTGAACACCTTGGTGAGACATTTCTTCCTTTTTTAAGTTCCATTTGATTTTGATGATCAGTAGGCCATCAAACATTATATATCTGTTATCATATTTCAAAGAATTTTGTATAATTTTTACATGTGGGAGATACTTTGTTGGAGCGTGTTAAGGTAGTGTTTTGCTTCACCAAATCCAATGCTTTTATATACTCAACAAACAAAAAAAAAACCACCATAGGATTTTATGTTCTTTAAGTATTTCAATTCATTTCTTTCAGCATGAGGTATGGCTGCATTCTACTGCAAAAGAGGGAAAGGGTTTGGATCTGTGGACTAATTGGTATAGAAAGTTGCTGGGTGAGGAGACTCCTACCAGTGGAAATCAACACCTTCTCTACAACAGAGAAATTTTAAAAGTTGCCTTAAACACTGAGAAATTAGGCACTTGCCTAGCATGTGTCAGAGAAAGGACATGAGTTCAGATCTTCCTGGCTGCAAGGCCATGTCTCTATCTACTACACCATGATGTCTTTGCTACTATGAATATTGCATACAAAAGTCTTCCTGTTCCCTTCTAACACCCTCATCAAAGCTGACCTTGATGTATGTTCTGATTATTTTCAGAAACAATTTATTAAAATGGGAAAGCATACATGCAGGTCTATACCTACAGATGTACTCAGACATACATTTTCTCAACTCTTCTCTGGGGCTAATCTGGATCATTTCAATTATATAGCACTCTATTTCTTTTTTTCGTTCTTTTCATTTATGTTGTTGTAGTCATCAGACATATTATTTTCCCAGGTCTCTTTATTTCACTCTTCATTAATTAATGGAAGTGTTCCCATGCATTCCTGAATTTTTCACATGTTATTTCTTTTATGGCACAATATACATTTCGTTGCATTCATGTCCCAAAATTTCCTTCGCCATACTACAATCGGTGGAGATCTATTTTGTTTCCAGTTTTTTGCAAAAGTTACTACTGGTGACATTTTGGTATATTTGGAACATTTCTTTCTTTTTCTCTCTCCTTAAACAGTAGGATCTCTAATCAAATGATAGGGATGTTTTAGAAATCCCCCCTCCCCAACATCTCCAGTTGCTCTGGTCCATATCCAGCCACTGTACCCAGATGGCTCTGGAGGAGAAAGTGAGGCCAGTGACTTTGCACAGCCCTCCCTCATTTTAGTCCAATTCACTTGCAAGTCATGGCATCATCTTCCTGATGTCATGGTCTTCTTCAAGAATGAAGGGCAAACCACACAACCACAACAGAATGATAAGACACATTAATACCTTCACCAAAAGTGTACTTGTATGCTTGCCTTTCTGTACACTTTCCAAAATGACAATTTCAATATTGTCATGTTGTCAAATTGCTGAGAGTGAGGTTAAAATTTCAGAGTTGCTTTGTTATGCATGCCTATTAGTTTAAGGGTTTGGAGTCATCTTTCATAGAGTTGTAAATACTTTGCATTTCTTTTGAGGACTGTTTGCTCATACGCTTTGACCATTTAATTATTGCTTCCACTGATTCTTGAAGTTTAAAGAAGCACTATTGCTCATGATCTTCTAATAGCTTTCCCCACAAGATTTTACAAACAAATTTAAATTCTAACTGGCTACTTTATCTCTCTTCTTGGCAAGAGATCAAATGTTTGCTGACTAAGGTGATTTTTTTTCCTGCTTTTGGTTTTTTTACTATGCCAATCGATGTCCATTGGTACCATATAGAATTGTTATCATTTGTGTAGCTGTTTCATTATCTGTGCATTTGTCATTGTTTTACATTAGTAACTTGTTTAGATAAATAAACATTGAGTTGTTTTACTTGCATACCCTATATTTTTCCCATTTTTATTCTAGTTTTGTCTTTTGTTCTTTATTTAATAAGTCAGTACTCTCATTGTACACATGCTTGTGATTCAAGAATGACTCCCATATCCGCGATGAGCGGTTTTTGGTCCGTTCAAATAGAATCAATTTCTTTTTTGTGCTATTATTCCACACTTAGCATGGTAAGAGTCTTTTCTCAAAGAAAATATTAAGTATATAGAGACTTCTTTTCCTTCTACAAGCCTTTGGTCTCTTCCATTCCTTTTTCTTGAATAGTATTTTCCAACATATTTTTCACCATTCTCATCTATGCTCATGTGCTTTGAAATCACTGAATATCAAAGTTTATGTTGATTAAATATTGAGATCTTATCAAGTTCTTGGTACCTCTCCATCTTCTCCAACAAATGTCTCCTAACCAAAAACTTACACAAAGTATCACTTTCTGTAAACACTTATTATGAGATGAAGAATTATCTTATGAAGTTATTTTTTGCATTTTGCCTTTATACATATCATAAAAAATACACTGTCAATTCCTTTATTTCTCTCTCAAAGGAGAACTATAAGTTAGCCTTCCATTAAGCTGTAACTGCCTTTTGTCTCTGATTTCATTTTAGAGTGATAAACAACTCCTTTTCCTACCACCCTATAAAACTGGAAAGCATCCTCCCAGAACTGAGGGTCATTTTGTTTTTGTTTTTATTTTATTTCATTTCATTTTGGGTGTGACCTCAGCCAAAAAATTCATCACCAAGTGGTCAGCTCTCTATTGATCATCTCTCCATACTTACCAAAGATAGTGCTTGAAAAGAAGCCATTGCTGGGACCACACAGCCTTCCCTGCATGGTAGATCAAATCTGTCAGAGTCTGTATTCTTTATCTTTAGATAAAGATAATTTTAGAAAAACCTTTGAGGACTTGGGACACCGTGATGCCACAATAAGCCATTAGAGCAGAACTTTGTGGAGTTACTATCAATTTTGTCATTTAAAAATACAGCTTAAGAAACAAACTTGCTTTAGGGTACATTTAAAGAGGTATAATACCTAGAGTAAGGAGGTGATAGTTTTGATCATTCTGTGTGCTTGATCACATCTAGGGTATAATCGTCATTTCCTGCTGCTGCATTGTCAGAAGGATATTGATCACTAGGAGCACATCCAGAGGATGCTGACCAGATTAGCAACCATGGCATAGGAGGACCAATTTAAGGAAGTAAGGATCGTGAGCCTGAAAATTTGAGCCCAGACCGTTTCAATTGTGTGCCCCTTCTACCACAAAATGTTGACCTGAGAGGTAGTGAAGTTCCCCATTATTAATGGTCTTCAAGAAGTGACTGCATTCACAAATGTTGTAGAATATATTCCTGTGTATGTACAGGTCAGACTAGATGCCCTCTGTGTTCCTTTCCAACTGAGAAAACATGTTATCCTGGGCAGTGTGTTAAGTTTTTCTGGAACCTTAGAGTTAGCCAAAGGGTATGTCGAAAGAGTTAATATGCCTCCGCATTTCCTAATTAGCTTCCTGAGAGTTGCTTACAAAATAGGATCATCTGGATTAATGTTTTAAGTGCCTTCACGTGCATGGCTCAAAAGCACATTTGGTTACTGAGTGAATGGGGGACTTTGTTCTTGTATCCTCTTCCTGCTGCTATTTATGTGGGGCTATAATATGCCAAGGTCCTCTACAGTTAATCCAATAATTGCAAGCCCCTTCCCGAAGAAACTGAAAGGAAAAAGCTCAAATCTAAGACACAAAAATGGACCAAACTGTGGCAGAGGCAAAAATGTCACCTAAAAATTTCCAAGTACTTTATCGATTCAACGTCTTGTTTCATCATAAGCATTGTTTCATCTCATTAAGCATTTATTCATAGACTCAAAGAACCATAGAGTGTTAGAAATTCAAAGGGACCTTAGAGTACAGAATGTTATCATATTCCTCTGTGTTTGTACTCAGCATTTGGCATAGTGCTTGGCACATAAGATAAATGTTTTCCCATTCATTTAATCGCAGAATTTCAGCATTGGAAAGACTTTAGAATCCTAGTATGTCAAAGCTGGAAGAATCATTAGATAATATCTAGTTCAAGCCCCTCATGTTATTTTCAGTCCTTCAGTCATCTTCGACTCTTCGTGGCCCCCATGGACCATAGCACACCAGACCCTTCCGTCCTCCACCATCTCTCAAAGTCTGTCCAAGTCCGGGCTCGTGTTTCCATGACATTGACGTAACCATCTCAAGCTCTGTCGCCCCCTTTTCCTTTTCCCTTCAAACTTTTCCAACATCAGGGTCTTTTCTAATGAATCCTGTCTTTTCATTATGTGACTAAGGTATTGAAGCTTCAGCTTCGGTATTTGTCCTTCCAATGAATAGTCTGCATTAATTTCTTTAAGTATTGATTGATTTGGTCTCCTTGCTGGTCGAGGGACTGTCAAAAGTCTTCTGCAGCACCATAATTCGAATCGTGTGATGCTCAGCTTTCCTTATGGTCCAACCCTCACAGCCGTACATTGCTACTGGAAAAACCACAGCTTTGACTCTCTGCACTTTGTCGGTAAGACACCATCTCTGCTTTTCAGTGTGCTGTCCACATTTGCCATGGCCTTGCTTCCAAAGGGCAAGTGTTTTTTAATTTGATGGCTGCAGCTGCCATCTGCGGTGATGTTTGAGCCCAAGATCTAAAATTTGACATTTTTTTCTCCCTCTGTTTTCCAGGAAGTAATGGGACCAGTTGCTAAGATCTCAGTTTTTTTGATATTGAGTTTCAAGCCAGCTTTTACCCTCCATTTTTTACCCTCATCAAGAGGCTTCTTAATTGTTCTTCCCTTTGTGCCATCAGTGCCATCCGCATATCTAAAGTTGTTGATATTTCTCCTGGCGACTTTAATTCTGGCTTTAGATTCATCCAGCCCAGCATTTTGCGTGATGTACTCTGCATGTAAGTTAAGTAAAGCATCCATAGATAGCCTCCTATTACTGATAGAAAAAATGTGGTTTAAAGGCAGGAAGTGACTTGCCCAAGGTAATATAGTTAATATTTATTAATTTAGCTTGTGGCCTCAAATTTCAGTTCTTGGCTCACACGATAATGCCAGTTAGCATGGCTGAATAAGACAGACAGAGTTGTTAATCTCCTAGCCTGGAGGGCCTACATCTGCACATATCCTTGAGGGTGGTATAGAGAATTCACTCACTCTTCCCTCTGCTAAGGTGTGGTTTTTCTTTCCTAGAAGCTCACTCCCCTTCCCTTCTTGTGAATATGGCTTTCTTTTCCAACCCACAAGGATGGCTCTGCTGCCTTCCGGGGCAAAATGGGAAGTATCTGCTTTCTTTTCTACTCACTCACATCTATGGTTTTACTAGCTTATATGTACCAGAAGTTTCTAGTCCTGAGGATAGTTCTCTCTCTTCCCACCTCCCTCTTCCTCTTTCTTTCTGTCTCATTTCTATTAAATATATGACTCCAAACCCTCATTCAGTTTGCACTGGCAGAATCTAAATTGGACCTACAAACCCTCAAACATTTATATTTCCTCCCTTCTGGGTTTTCTCCCTTCCCTCCCAATTTTGCTGCATACATACAAGTAAGTAGAATTGGCACAGGTTTGATAGCTATCTGGTTTTAATACAATTTCAAATGCATAACAAGAAACCCAAAAAATACCACTTAAAGAAATAGCAGTTCTAAAACTGGCCACTCAGTCTGAAGCCAAGAAGGGACTCTCTTTGCTCTCTCCCTCCCTGAAACACATCTCCGTTGGGATTGGTAAAAGCAGAAAGTAGTAAAGGCAGACCCCACTTTCCTCCAGGGGAACCCTGAGCTGGTCTTATCAAAAAAGACACAAATTTATTTCTGTTCAATGGGCGCTGTCATGCCCCTAGACTGGCCTTTCTCTATATCACAATGTCCTTGGAATTTAGGCTCCTTCCCTTTGTTATGGTCAAGGGGGAGACAGACTCTGCATGGGCTCTTCAGCTAGGTCAGGGGTGGGGAACCTGTGGCCTCAAGGCTACATGTGGCCTTCTAGGTCCTCGGGTGTTGCCTTTTGACTGAGTTCAAATTTTACAGAACAAATCTTTTTATTATGGGGATTTGTTCTTTGAAGTTTGGATTCAGTCAAAGGGCCACACTTGAGGACCTAGAGAGTCACATGCGGCTTTGAAGCTCTAGGTTCCCCACCCATTAGCAAGACTCTAGCCACTAGAGAGTCTTCTTTGCTCCACATTGCCACCATCCCCAGCTGTCAGAGTCAAAGTCCCTCTTCCTTCTTGGTATGGAAAAAGTTTGTCATTCCACCCATACTAACAAGAATTAAAGGAACACTAGATAGAAAGTGCCCAGACTCTGTCCAGCTCTTAGACCTTCAATCTGAGTTGGTCTCTGGGAGGAGTCCTGCAGCAAAAATGAGTTTTACCTTAGGGTCCTTTCATTAATTGTTCTCATATCTCTGTCTTGTGCTTTCCTTTGGAAATGTCAGAATTTGGTTCAAATAGTTCTCATCCATATTTTCCCTGGGGAAGAGCAAAATTTGGCTTGTGCCTAAGTCTAACACAATGAGTGAGTGCCAGGCCTACTGTCAGGAAGACCTGAGTTCAAATCCAGTCTCAGACACTCACTAGCTGTATGACCCTGGGCAAGTCACTTAATCCTGTTTGTCTCAGTTTCCACATCTGTAAAATGAGTTGGAGAAGGAAATGGCAAACCACTCTAATATCTTTGCTAAGAAAACCCCAAATGGAGTGACAAAGAGTTGGACATGAATCAACACCAACAACAACTAAGTCTCTACAGCAAAAAGACAAAGACCCTCACTTTCCATGTAAGCCCTCAGACTAACAATTCTTCAACTATAGACTAGATTTTGTTTAACCTGATTAAAAAAAGATGAAGATGAAGGGCTCTCACTCCAACCCATGAAATGATAAGAATGCTCTTCTTTTTCCTATGGTCTCTGCCCTGTCCAGAAACTCCTGTGTTTGATCCTGAAATATCTCCTCTGGGTCTCTATAAAACACAACACATGAGAATTGTTCCTAGAAAATGATAGTGACAATATGGTTGGCCCAGCTTTCCCCTTAGACAGAAAATATCCCATCTCTGACATATGTTTCTGTTTCTTGTGGAGCTTCCTACTTCTCCATCTTGATTTAGGATTGCCAGCATTTTAACTGGTAGTGTTCCTAGCCTCTCAATGAGCCTTCCCTTGTAAAAAAAAAAAGGCAAAAAAACCCAATTAAATGAATCCAACTGCTTCTAACAGTATATGCAACATTCTATCTCTCCAGCTATAAGAGGGAAGTGCTTTTTCTCATCTCTTACTTAAGGGAGAGTGTCTATTTTAATTATAAATCCTTGAGTTTCATTTTATTTGTTGTTTTTGCTTACATTGTCATCATTGTAAGTTTTATTTTCCTGTTGCAATATATTTTATTCTGTATCATTTCAAAATCTTCTCATGTTTCAGCGAATTCCTCTTCTTTGTTTTTAGGTATAAAAAATTATTACATTTTTGTATGCCAGTTTTCTACTGCCTTGTGTGTTTCTAGTTTTCTACAGAGAACTTCAAGTGCTGCTATGAATATTTTGATATGTATCAAATTTCTCTTTTTGTCTGCTCTTCTGTAGGTATATGCTTTGTAGCGGGATTTCTGGGTCAAAGGGTATTCATACTTTAGTCATATTTTTAAAGGTATCACTCCAATATTTCCTGCAGAATGGTTGGATGAATTGCCAGCTGCACCAACAGTGCATTAGCTTGCTAATATTTCATATAGTAATGGTTTAGAATTCTTTATTGAGAATTGCTCATATCTTTTAACCACTCTTGGTCTTGTATATTTGCGTAAATTCCATATGTATCTGGGACATAGATCCTTATTAGAGTTATGTAATGAAAAATTTTCCTTTTCCCCCAAACCAGTCAATAATTCCCCTTGTGATTATAGCTGCATTGCTTTTGTTCACTTCATATAATTTTGTTCAATTTTCTATAATCAAAATTGTCTGTTCTATCTTTCGTGATCTTCAGTATTCCCTGTTATGGTTAAGAATTCTCTTCCTAGTCATAATTGTGAAAGGTACTTACTCCTATTTTCTTCTAATTTTTAAAAATGGTATGTGTGACCTTATATATATTATTGTAACATATCCTTTTAATTTTAATTTTTAATTTATGAAATAAAACAAGTATTTCCATAATATATTACAATAAAAAGATGATTGCACATGAAACTGCAAATCTACTATGCACACCTTGCCATTCCTTTCAAATAAACAACAAAATTATCACGTAAATTTCTTTTTTTTCTTTTTTTCTCCTCCCTCCCCCCTGCCCTAGAGATGGCTATCATTAGACACAAATAGGTGTTTATATGTATGTGTGCATATGTATATGTGTATATTATATACATATATATGTTCTATACATCCATTTATCAATTATTTTTCTGGATGCACATAGCATCTTTCTTCATATGTCCTTTATAGTTAATTTGGGGAGTTGTCATAGACAAAATTACTTATTTGCTCAGTCATTCTTAAAACAATATTGTTGTTCTGATATACAGTGTTCTCTTGCTTCTGCTTATTTTGCTGTTCATTGTTTCATGCAAGTTTTGCTAAAATCATTGAGCTCCTCATTTCTTATAGCACAGTAGTATTCTGTCACAATCAGAAAGCACAACTTGTTTAGCCATTCCCCAATGATGGGCATACCTGCAATGTCCAGTTCTTTACCACCACAAAGAGAACTGCTATAAACATTTTAGAACCTAGAGGTTCTTTTCCTTTTCCCATGATCGTCTTTGGAAATAGACTAAGTAGTGGTACTGCTGAATCAGAAGGTAGAGGTAGTTTAATAACACTTTGGGCATAATTCCAGATTGCTCTCCAAAATGGCTGGATCATATTACAATTTAGAATTTATTGTGGTATATAGTGTAAGGTGCTGGTCTAAACTTTTTGTCAAGTTACTTTTTAGTTCTTTCTATAGTCCTGGTCAAATAGGAAGTCATTTAACAAGTAGTTCATGTTTCCCGATTTGTTGAATACTGACCTACTGAGTTTTATTGTTTCTAATTTTAATTATTTATATTGTTCCACTGATAGGCATTTCTATTTTTTAGCCAATGCTAAATAATTGTGGTGATTATTTACTTATACTTTGAGGTCTGGATGTACTATTCTCTTTTCATTCCTATTTTTTCTCTTGATTTCCCTTGAGATTCTTCATATTTTGTTCCTCCAAATTAATTTTGCTATTATTTTGTCTAACTCCATTTAGTAGTTCTTTGTAGAAGTTCAACTAGAATGGCATTAAATCTTTGAATTCATTTGGGTAGTATTATTTTAATTACATTGATGTGGCCCAATAAACATCCCTCTAATTATTTGTCTTCATTTCTGCAAAGAGTATTTTTGGATATGTCTTGGTAAACTGATGTCCAAATATTTTATATATTTTGGAGTTATTTTCATGGAATTTGTTTTTATCCTTTGCCCCGAGTTTTTGTTACTGCCAGATAGAAATGTTGATTTTTTGGGATTTTATTCTGTACCTTGCTACTTTACTGGAGCTGTTGTCCTAATCTCTGTTTTATTTTGTTTTTCCTTTTCTGATCGCTGGGATTTTCAACAGAAAATTTAATTATTTGGGAGAAGTGATAATTCTGCCATGGTTTCTATAAAGGACATGAGCATATCTTTCTATTGAAATGAGACTGACTCAGAAGCCTGACCTTCGCCAGATGAAACCAGATTGATTTGGTTCCCTGCCGTTAGTTAGTTCTCTATCAAATAAATGTTGGATTTCATGACATATCACTTCTTGTGTTTTTAATTTTGCAGGTGTTTAAAGAGGCTGTTACTACAAGGAAACATGCAAAAGTTGTAGCTCCTAAGAAGTATGCTTCAACGTCTGTTAAAAATATTGAAATAACTGTTGGTGTGAGAACTCAAGCATTTCAAAGATCATTCAAGGCTGCTATGAAACAAGGTCATTCACAGTAAAGAAATAGAGTAGCATTGAAGATGAAAAATACCCAGAACTGGCAGATTATTGCTGCAGAGATCACAGTTCACCCTTAGGATACAAATTAACCCTGCAGAGGGGCCTCACAGATGAAGAGGTTACTTTTGCTTCCCGTACAGGGTAGGGTAGTTTTCTTGAGCTTAAAAGAACAGTGAAAAGATCAGTAAAGACAAATGACTGTTACCCATTGTAATAAAGAAAAAACACATTCTAGGTAATACAATAAAGAAGTGGAGTGCAAAAACTTGAGAAAAAGCCATTCTTCTGGATCAATCTTACTTTTTCATTCAACCCTATTCTAAAATTAGTGCCAGAAGTCAAGTGAAGCTGTAACGTCTAGGCATCTTCATCGAACTGCAAAATAGTCACCCCTTTACCTCAAGCATATTTTGGAGATTTTCATTTTATTTCCAGGAGACCCAGCAGTCTTATCTCAATTGAGGGAAATGATAAACTCAAAAATATGTAGATATGGTGAAAACCATAATTGTTCTGAAATTATAGAAATTCCAAAATGGAAGGGGAATATTTTAACACAAACTCATACAATGCTACATATCATTAAAAATTAAGAAATTTCTCTAGGGTTGGAGATAAACATTCTTCTATGGCCTAGTAACTCATGTGTTTCAAACTCAAGAAAAGTCTATTGGCCATTATCAAAGTGAAACAAAGACACGCCTAGCACTCAATGTGACAAAAATGTTTCCTGATGAATAATTAAAGAACATGTGTCAAATGCCACAAACACAAGGCCAGATCACATTTTAAAAAGTTATTGCCTCAAAAGGAAGACACATTGCCCATTAAAGTTTTGTAAAGATGTGAAAACTTGTAAATTTTATGTCAATAAATTGAACTGCTTTAATTTGCTATAACTAAGCCGCCATTTATGTGCCTCTTAACAAATATCACCTCATGTGATCCTCATAACAACCCTGGGAGGTAAGGGCTATTATTATCCCCATTTTACACATGAGGAAATTGAGGCGGACAGAGGTTAAGAGACTTGCCCAGGGTCACACAGCTAGTAAGTGTCTGAGGCTGGATTTGCACTCAGGTGTTCCTAACTCCAGGCCCAGAATGCTATCCACTGAGCCACCTAGCTGGCCACATACACTGTACATAAACCATCAGGTTGTCAGCAAATAAAGATAATTTTTGTCTCTTCTTTTTAAACACCTGTGTCTTCAATGTATTTCTCTTGCATTATTCCTGTTGCTATGTAAAATAATATTAGGGAAAGAGAGCATCCTTTCTATACTCTTGCATCTACTGAGACAGCTAATAGTATTTCTATTTTGTAAATAGTGGTAACTTTTGGTGTTAGATATACATTTCTTACCATAGTTAAAAATGGTCCTTCTATGCCTGAGTCTTTTGTTTCTTGGCATGATAAATGAATAATGTTTTCTCAGACATTCTCTGTATTTTGAAGTAACAATGTAGTTTCTAGTGTTTTTTATTATTTCTATATCTTTTTTTCTGTTTTATCTATGTCTTCCATAATTTTCAAGACTTCTTTTTTGTATTTACATTTGCTGCTTTATTGATTATTTAATTTTTTAAATTGTCTCCTTGGCATAAATCCGCTTTGACCAAAATGAATTACTTTTTGATATACTGTTGTAGCCTTTTCCTTCAGATTTAAGTTAACATTTTTAAATCAATACTCATTAATGATAATTGTTTATAATTCTTATTCTTTGCTTTATTCTTTCCGATTTTTCTATTAGGACCATAGTTATATCAATTGAAAAAGTTTAGTAGAAAGCTTTCTCAAATATGGAGAATAATTTGTTCAGCATAGAATTATTAATTGCTTTGTAAATATTTGGTAACTATTCTAGTCTATTTGCAACAGGTTCTCCCCACTGTTGGTAGTTTCTTTACAGCTAGTTATATTTCACTTTCTGAGATTGAGATGTTCAAATTCATTAATTTTCCATTTTTTCATTGAAATATTTTATATTTTTTGTAAAATATAAATTTCACTTAAGCCAAAATATCCTTTAAACCCTCATTTTGCCAACATAATTGTCTACAGAAGTTTCTGATAATTATTTTTATATTCTCTCTTTGTTTTCAATTCACCATACTCACTTTTTTATTTTGGTAATTTGATTTTTCCTCTTTTCCTTTTGTCACTAAATAAGTTAAAGGTTTGTCAATTTTTGTCAGTATTTCTAAGGAATAATATTTTAGTTTTATTATTTCTATATCTTTTTTTCTGTTTTATCTATGTCTTCCATAATTTTCAAGACTTCTTTTTTGTATTTACATTTGCTGCTTTATTGATTATTTAATTTTTAAAAATTATTTGTTTTGTTCATTAATTCTCTTTTTTCTATCTTCTTTATTTTTAAAGCTATATTTATTTAATATTTTATTTTCCCCAAATTACACGTAAAAATTTTTTTTAATATTTTTTTAAATAAATTTGAGTTCCAAATACTCTCCCTGCCTTCCAACCCTCCCCTCTCAATAAGAAGGCAACTAATTTGATGTAGGTTTTATATGCCCAGTCATGCAAAACACATTTCGATATTATTCATGTTGTGAAAGGAAACAAAAATGAAAAATAAATAATTTTTCTTTTAAAAAGTATGCTTTGGTTAAGCGGGGGTGAGGTGGAGCCTAGATGGTGGAGTAAAAGCCAGGACTTCCTTGAGCTCTCCCCCAAACCCCTCCAAATACCTGTGAAAATGACTCTAAACAAATTCTAGAGCAGTAGAACCTAAAAATGACATAGAGAAACAAATTTCCAGCCCAAGACAACCTGGAAGGTCAATAGGAAAGGTCTGTTGCACCAGTCTGAGAGAAGAACGCAGTCCAATATAGGCCGTGCTGGCACACACCAGGCCCTAGAAAACCTGGAGCAGACCACAGGGGACTGAATCACTGGCAAACTTCTCAACACACAAGCACCAGAGAAAACTTAGAAGGTTGGTAGGAAAGGTCTAAGGGACCTGGGTGAGAGAGGAGTGAGGTCTGACCCCAGCACTAACATGAGGGTGGCAGTAGCTGCTTCTGGAGCTCTTGACTCACAGACAGTGGGGGGATCAAGCAGCTGATCACAGGGGGATTGCAGGAATCTCTTTGCTGGCACTGAGGCAGAATTCTTTTGCTTTGCTTATGCTTCAATCTGCATCACAGTCCTGGGTGGCAGTCCTGGGGTGAGGAGGAGCACTGGCATAGCAGAGTTTGTGGCAGTGGTAGAGAGGAAATCCCCCTCATAGTTCCAAGGCAGAAAAGAGTGCTTGTAGTGACTCACAGAGCAGAGCACAGACCAAGAGAGGAGTAAATACCTCTCCTTTGATCATACCACCTTGGAAGAACTAAAAATTTACAGGTCCTTAGAAATATCTCTGAAAACAGCTACACAAAACCCCTGAAGCTTGGGACACCATCCACACTGAAAGCAGAGTCCTACCTTAATAAAGAGTTAAAAAGTCAAGTAATTGCCTGGGAAAATGATCAAATAGCAGGAAAAATCAGACTATAGAATCTCACTTTGGTGACAAGGAAGATCAAAACATGCAACCAGAAGAAAAGAAAGTCAAAGCTCCTACATCCAAAGCCTCCAAGAAAAATATGAATTTGTGTCAGGCCATGGAACTCAAAAAGGATTTTGAAATTCAAATAAGAGAAGCAGAGGAATAACAGGGAAGAAAAATGAGTGATGCAAGAAAATCATGAAAACTGAGTCAACAGGAGACCCCCCCCCAAATACTGAAGAAAATGACACCTTAAAAAATAGACTAACCCAAGTAGCAATAGAGATCCAAAAAGTCAATGAAGAGAAGAATGCTTTAAAAAGCAAAATTGGCCAAATGGAAAAGGAGGTCCAAAAGCTCACTGAAGAAAAGAATTCCTTAAAAATTAGAATGGAGTAAATGGAAGCTAATGACTTTATAAGAATTCAAGAAATTATAAAGTGAAACCAAAAGAATGAAGAAAATAGAAGACAATGTGAGATATCTCATTGGAAAAACCACTGATCTGGAAAATAGATATAGGAGAAATAACCTTAAAATTATTGGACTACCTGAAAGTCACGATCAAAAAAAGAGTCTGGACATCATCTTCCAAGAAATTATCAAGGAACATTGCCCTCTTATTCTAGAACCAGAGGGTAAAATAGAAATTGATAGAATCCACTGATCACCTCATGAGAGAGATCACAAAAGGATAACTCCTAGGAATATTATAGCTAAATTCCAGAGTTTCCAGGTCAAGGAGAAAACATTGCAAGCAGCAAGAAACAATTCAAGTGTTGTGGAAACACAGTCAGGATAACCCAAGATTTAGCAGCTTCTATATTAAGGGATCAGAGGGCTTGGAATATGATACTCCAGAGATCAAAGGACCTAGAATTAAAACGAAGAATCACCTACCCAGCAAAACTGAGTATAATCCTTCAGGGGAAAAAATGGACATTCAATGAAATGGAGGACTTTCAAGCATTTTTGATGGAAAGGCCAGAGCTGAATAGAAAATTTGACTTTCAAATACAAGACTCAAGAGAAACATGAAAAGGTAAACAGGAAAAAGAAATCATAAGGGATTTATTAAAGTTGAACTGTTTACATTCTTACATGAAAAGATGATATTTGTAACTCATAAGACCTTTCTCAGTGTTAGGGTAATTGGAGGGAATATACATACATACATACATACATATATATATATATATATATATATATATAGAGAGAGAGAGAGAGAGAGAGAGAGAGAGAGAGAGGGCACAGGGTGACCTGAATATGAATGGATGATATCTAAAAAATAAAATCAAGGGGTGAGAGAGGAATATATTGGGAGAAGTAGAAAGGAAGAGATAGAAATGGAGTAAATTATCTCACATTAAAGTGGCAAGAAAAAGCTTTCACAATGGAGGGAAAGAGAGGGGAGGTGAGAGGGAATGAGTGAAACTTACTCTCATTGTATTTGGCTTAAGGAGGGAATGACATACACACTCAATTGGGTATGGAAATCTATCTTCCCTACTGGAAAGTAGGGAGGAAGGGGATAAGAGAGGGAGAGATGACAAAAGGGATAGAATATCTGAGAAGGGGGTAATGAGGACGGATGGGGTCAAAGGAGAGAATAGAATAAATGGAGGGGGAGGATAGGATGAAGGGAAATATAATCAGTCTTTTCACATGACTATTTTGGAAGTGTTTTGCATGACTACACATGTATAACCTATATTGAATTGCTTGCCTTTTCATTGAAGGTAGGTAGGGAGGGAGGAAGGGAGAGAATGTGGAACTCAAAGTTTTAAAAACAAATGTTAAAAATTGTTTTTACATGCAATTGGGCAATAAAAAATACAGGCAACAGGGTGTAGAAATCTATCTGACCCTACAAGGAAGCAAGGGGGAGGGGGATAAGTTTTCCTGATTTCTCATAATTGCTAAATATCCTTGCTTATTTGAATTGCCATTCCTTTATAACAAAAGGCATTTCTCTTGGCTGCTCCAAACTTAAAAGCATTCAATACAGGTGTAGTAAATACCTTAACAGTCATGCCTAACGTTCAGGACTTTATGTCTTCAGGTGTCACACTCCTTGATCAGTCAGTCAGTAAGCATTTATTAAGCTTCCACTATGTGCTAAGTGTTAGGCCAAAAAAAGTCCCTGCTTTCAAGCAGCCCAAAGTCTAAGGAGTGGGGGTGGGGAGAGAATATGTAAAAAGCTATGTACAAACCAGATGTAGAGAGGATAAATTAGAGATAACCAGTAGAGAGAAAACAGTAGCATTAAGAGGGATCAGGAAAGAATTCCTGTAGAAGATGGGATTTTAGCTGGGACTTAAAGGAAGCCAAGGAAGTCAGTAGGTGAGGATAAGGAGGAACAACATTCCAGGCATCAGGTACAGTCAGTGAAAATACCTGGAGCAGGAACATGGAGTGTCTTATTTGAGGCCAGTGTCCCCAGATCACAGAGCTCATAGGGGGCATATGGTATAAAATGACTAGAAAGTTCAGAGGGCATCAGGTTATGAAGAGCTCAGAATACTAAACAGAAGATTTTTTTTTATGCTGGTGGTAATAGGAAACCACTGGAGATTATTGAATGCAGGAAGACATAGTCAGATCTGCCCTTTAGGAGGATTAGTTTGATAGCTGATGGGAGGCTGGACTGGAATGAGGACAGATGAGGCTGGGACAGCAACCAGAAGACTATTGAACATTCCAGGCATGAATTGATGAAGACGTGCACTAGGGTGGTGGCAGTATCATTGGAGAGAAGGAAGAGTATATGAGAGATGGTACAAAGATAGAATCAATAAGACTTTGTCACAGATTGGTTAGTAGAATGAGGAGTTGAGGATGCCCCAATG
This sequence comes from Trichosurus vulpecula, assembly GCF_011100635.1. NCBI lineage: Eukaryota > Metazoa > Chordata > Mammalia > Diprotodontia > Phalangeridae > Trichosurus > Trichosurus vulpecula. Next base: position 3,840,665 of record NC_050575.1, on the reverse strand, counting down.
TTGGGAGCCTAGGTGACTGGGAGGATAGTGATGCTTTGGACAATAATAAGGACATTAAGAAGAGAGGAGGGACTTCCAGTGAAAGATAATGAGTTCGGTTTTGGACAAGATGAATTTAAATTGTCTAGGAGACATACAGTTGGAGATGTTCTATAGGTAGTGGTACATGCTAGAATGAAGGTTACAGCTAGATATCTTGCACCAACCGCTCACACGTCATCAGTACCTCCTGACTCCCAGAGATCCCCTCCTTCCCTCTGATTGGGGAGGAGAGAGGGTGGAAATAGAAGAGATTTTCCCAGATCCTCTATTTAAGGAGGGTACCCAGGGAAGCCTTCTCACCATTTCCCTCTCAGCTGAACAGCTGAATTCCCCTGGACTTCATCGTGCCCCTACCCCTCATCCTTATTTTTTAGCTTTTAAAAAAAAAGTGTTATCTTTTCCCATTGGATTGTGACAGTCCTTGAAGACAAGGGCTGTCTTTTGCCTTTCTTTGAATTATTAGTGCTAAGCACAGTTCCTGGCATATATGATAGGTGCTTAATAAATGTTTTTTGACTAATGTACTAATAAGTAGATTTGAGAATCATCAGTATATAGATGATAATTAAATCCAGGGGAGCTTATTAGATCACCAGGTGAAATGGTATTGAAGAAGGAGAAGAGAGGGAGTAGGAGAGAGGGCTGAATACAGTTAGAAGGTATGACCTGATAGAAGATCTGGTGAGGAGAATGGAAAGAAGCAGTCTGATAGGTGGGAAGAGAACCAGGAGAGACCACTATCATGAAAACTGAGAGATAAGAGAATATCGAGAAAAGGGTGAATGACAGTGGCAAAAGCTGCAGAGATAGATGAAAATGTTTCTATTTCAGTGGTTAGGAACAGATTTGGGGACACCTGGGTTTTTTTTGCATGTTCATTGAAATGTACACATGCACACACACATAAACGGGGGTGCAATTTAAATACCAGTGACCATAGGCTCAGAGCTAAGTAAAACACTTCTAATTCTCTTGGAATTTTATATAACTTTTTTCCTCCTTACCTCCACCTAGATGAAGTGTTTGGTTGCATTTTTCATGTTGAACAAGTCCCTCACAAACTACCACCCTAGGGACAGTCCCCCATCATCTGTCAATTGGACAGATGCCTTCTAATTGGTCTCCCTGAATCAAGCCTCTCTCCACTCCAATCCATCTTCCCTCAGTTGCCGGTGATTTTCCTAAAGTACAAATCTGACCATGTAATCTCCCATCTCTATTCAATACACTTCAGTGATTTCCAGTTTCCTCCAAGACAGATATATGTCCTCTGTTTGGCCTCTAAAGCTTTTCACAAGCTCAGCCCTTCCCACCATTCTAACCTTCTGATACTTTACTACCTCTGTGTTCCCAACGATCCACCTATGCTGACCTAGCTGCTGTTCCTCAAAAATAGCATTGCATCCCCCACCTCTGCACCTTTACAGTGGCAGATCCCTGAGCCTGGAATGCTCTGCCTCCTCCCCTCTTAGCTTCCCTAGCTTTCTTTAGGATTCAGTTCAAATCCCACCATCAAGAGGAGGCCTTTCCTCATGTTCTCTTCATTAGAATTCGGGCTCCTTCAGGTCAAGAGCAATGGGTTTTGTCTTTCTTTGCATTCCCAATACTTAGCTCAGTGACTGAACATGTAACTTAACATTGCAAGGTTTCACATACATTATCTCATTTAATTCTCAGAACATCTGTATGAGATAGGAGAAGGGTAGGGTTTTATCATTCCCCTTTGGCAATTGAGGAATTGAGCAGTGGTAGGATTCAAATAAATTAACAACCACTGCTCTTCCCTAGTGAACGTTGAGTGAATGTTGGTGATTTATAGTCCGTGTCAGCTTGTGTATGTGTGAGTATGAATGAGTGTGTAAGTGAACATATGTGAATGCATATGAGTCTGTGACTGTGTGTGGATGTGTATTTGAGGAGTGTGTATGAATGTATATGTGTGTGAGTGAATGCTGGTGAATGTGTATGAATGTGTGTGTGTGTGTGTTTGTGATAAGGCACTGGACCAGTTCAGAAAAATGATCTTGTGTTGGGTTGTATACATGGGGTTGTTGTACCCATGGACTCACAACCAGACTTCTCCCAGGAGTCAGCCAACACCATCCTGAGACCTGGAGACATCAGGACTAAGGGGAGCTCAGGGCCAGGGAAAAAGTCATAGTTTCTCTGAAACAGCTTTAATTACACTAAAAGGCCGAGTCGGAGGCACCAAAGACAATCTGTCTTTTTAGCACATCTCCCCCACCCCCTTCCTCCTGTCCCCCATGGAACATACCCTCTGAGCCCCTGGCATCCTTGACTTCCAAGACACAAGGGTCCCTCAGTCATCAGGATCAGTTGGGACCGGTCCTGTTCAGGGCTCAGGACCAGGGAGAAAGAGGGAGGCCGATTACAAGAAGGGGAGAGAGTGTTGTAGGAGCGAGCAGGGTCGGAAAGAGCCAGAGGGTGATGATGGTCAGAGGCGGTGGGGGCTGGGGGGGATAGCTGAGGCCATGTGTTGGGTGGCTTCCACCATCAGTGCCTTCTGCCTCCTTGCACTAGGTACAGTAGGGGTGGCAAGCAGGCAGGAGGCAGAAGGCCCTGGGAGGAAGCCCAAAGTAACTGCTTGCTTTTTCTCACCTTTAAGCTAAGAGACCTGGTCCCAACCATCTAGCTTTGTTGCTGGCCCCTGGAGGAATGGCTTGACTGAAGATTCATTCACTAGCAGATGGAGAGGGAGGGAGCAGGGGAAGGGGGAGGATCTAAGCCCATAGCAGCCTCTGCTGGGGCTGCTATCACCCCCAGGTATCCCACTTCCCCCCCCCCCACCTCCGCCCCAGGCAGCTTCTGCTGGGGGTGTAGCCAGCCCAGTCCTTGCTCTCCCCTTCCCTTCCTCCTTCCACCTCACGCTGGCACCTCCTTACTGCATTCCCCTGTGCCTCCATCCCAGATCCCCTTCCTGGACCGGGACACAGCACCGCCTTTGGAGGCAGGGGCAGGGAAGATATATTTGTGATTTCCACATTGGGCAGCTGCCCAGGTGCCACCTTAGAAAGAACCCTGATGACAAGTGCCATTTTAACAACATAAAGTTCGGTATCCGTTCCGCCCAACCGGCGTGAAACAGCTGAACCCCACCCCTGGAACTGAGGCTACATGATCTGTCCAAGTTTCCCTTTGATCACGGCCAACTGAACAAACACTTATCAGTTAGGAGGTGGCAGATCCAAGTCTGGAGCCCAGCTCGGTCACTCCAAAGCCAATGCTTATTCTTCTATGCCCGGCCATCTTTCCGTATTTGGAAACAGTTGTGTCGGAGGGTCGAAGGTGAGGAGAAAAAGCGAACACTCGGACTGTGCGTTCCTGCTCTGGGAAATTAAGGAAGCAGCGCGGTATTATGGAAATATGACTACACTGGGAGCTGGAGGGTATAACGATGATGATGATGATGACCAGTATTTATATAACACCTTAAGGTCTGGTGCAGCTAAGCCGTGCGGTACCCTGGATCGATTACCGGACCTGGAGTCAGGAAGATCTGAGTTCAAAACTGGCCTCAGATCCTTATTAGCCCTGAGACCCTGGGCAAGTCATTTAACCCCGAGGGCCTCCAAAAACCCCAAACCCAAAGAAACAAACAAAAAACACCCTGAGGTTTGCAGAGCACTTTACAAACACTATCTCATTTCAAATTCACAACAACCTTGTCAGGTAAATGCTATTCCCGTGTTAGGAATGAAGAAACTGAGGCAGGCACCAGCTAAGCGACTGGCCCAGGATCACACATGTACTAAAGGCATGAGGCTGAATTTGAACTCAGGTCTTTCTCACTGTAGTTATGGCATTTCTGTCATGGCACTGTACCATCTGATGGACTCTTGGCTACAAATCCTGACTGATATTCAGTAGCTGCGTAATCTTAAACAAAATACTTTACTTCTAGGGACCTCAGTTTATTTATCTATAAAATGAGTGGATTAGGTTTGATACTCTCTAAGGTTCCTTGCAGCTGTCAATCCAATCTATATATCTTTTTAAAAAATATTATTATTTGAAACTTAAGCCCAAAATAAAATAGGCATTTCCATACACAAAGTAGAAGAAAAAAGAATTGTACGTGAAACTGCAGGTCTTTGTTATATGTGGCCTTTTCTTTTTTAAGTATATGAGAAATTCAAGTTCGAGCTTTCAAAGCTGTCTTGTTTCTTTGTGTGTATTTGTATCAGTAAGAAACGTGGTTTTGGGGATCACTGGACTTCCTAGGCAGGGCCAAAGTCCTGAAGAAGAACCCTGTGATAATCCCTAGGGAAGGCTGTACAGACCACAGGACTCCCAGAGGAAGACCAAGTGGTAGCTATCCCTTAATCTGTGGGGTCATAGGGCCTCCTAGGGGTCAGACCCTAAGGAAGACCCAAGTGATGGCCCCTTAGGACGATCACAAGGCTCCCAAGACAGGGCTGGAAGTCCCATGTGATGTCCCCTTAAGAAGGCCGTGCAAACCACAGGGTTCCCCAAGGGAATCCAGAGCGGTAGCCCTCTTAACACCGCAGTGGGGATCACAGGACACCCCAAGACAAGATCCAGGAGTAAGCCTGGCGAGCTTCCGCTGCCTTTTGCTTCCCTTCACTTGACCTTAGGAAAATCCATGTGATTTGCCCATTCACACCCAAAGAACTCAGGACCAGAGTGGGCAGAAGAAGGCATTTTATTACGCTCCTCAAGAGAGCGGGTGTAGTGCTTGAGGGAACACTCACACTGATACAGCTGCAGGAGCAGGGGTAACCTTTCCCTCCATTCCTGCTAGAGTCATGGTTAGTTTACAATCTTTGTTTTTTTACATAGTTTTCCTAGGTTATACAGTTTATATAAATAGGATAATAAGGATACAGAAGCAAAAGTGAAGTTAATTAGATTTTCCTTGTCTTAGTTTAGGATTAAACTATATTCTTTTACTTCCCCTATTTTCCCTCTTTAACCTATGCAAATTACGCAAATCAGTAGGCCTGGATTCCTGACCAAGACCAGACCCTAGATAAGCTTGAACAGGTTCAAGTGGGTTTGGCCTCTCTAATTCCCCAGACTGCCTTCTCAAAAAGTATGCACATGAGTACAAGCCTCTGACCTCTCACCTGACCGACCTTGAGGCCTGGTCTCTGCTAAAGCTGGGGTGGGGGAGGGCGAGGGAAGCACACCTTTAGTTCTGTGGAACTCCTCCCATTTCTTACAGTATCGATGACAACCACGAACATGCCTGTATAGTTGGGAATCGCAAAGTATGAGACCCTCTATATAGAAGACAGAAGAAGTAATACATTTGTTTGAACACCAGAGGATCAAATCTTAGAACCAATAACCCCAATTTGACGTAGCAGTAATTGTATTCCAAAACTAGTGAGTTCACTTCAATGTAACAGCAAGGAGATCACAGCAAAGAGCCCGGCCGCCCTGTAACCTTCCCTTCTGCTAGGGCCTTCTTGCAAACCCTCACTCACCAGTCCTAGCTGTCTGCTGGCCTGCATCCTCTCCTCCCACAGTTCTGAAAGCAGTTCTCAGAGCCCCTCCAGTTCTCTCCCTCTCACAGTTCTGTCTTCTTCTCGAAGTTCTGCCTTCTCACCTCCACTCTCCGAAGCTCTGTAGTCTCTGCAGCACTCTAGTATCTGAAGGTCTCTAGTCTCCACAGCTCTCTAGTCTCAGTTTAATGGCTATCCACGGGGTATATATACCCTGTGTAGACTTGGGGCTTAGCACCTAGTAACAAATGGGTGTAGGCCTGGGGCATAGCACCAAATAGCAAAAGGATGTGGGCCTGTCTCCAAGCAAGCCTCTCCTAATTGAGCTTCCCTTAACTAGCTCTACCTGAGGCCTATGGAATGGGTGGGGAAGATCCTTGATCACATTAGCACCACATTATTTCTGGCCTTCTTTCTGTTTTCTTCTCTGCATTAGAAAAAGAAAGATGCTTCAATGGCCTTTTTTCTTTTCTTTGTTCTTTTCTTTTTTTGCTTCGATATCCCTATTCTGTTTTTTTCTCCTACCTTCCACCCCAATTAGAAAAAGAAAAAATAAAACCCGAAATATTTATGGTAAATACATAGTCAAGTAAAACAAATTTCCATTTTCATTTTGGTTATGTTCAAAAATCCATGTCTTGTTTTATATCTTGAGTCTGTCACCTCTCTGTCAAGAGGTGAGTAGCATTCTTTGTCATTAGTCCTCTGCAATCATGGTTGATTAATGCATTGATTAAATATGAAAATATATATACCGTCAAGTGTGCCTTTGGCCCTTTACTTGTTTGGAGAGGCTCAGTTAGTCTTACTCCTTCCTATGGCCCTATAAAGATGCAATCAGGCTTTAATTTGTAAAAAGGTAATCCCAGAAGAAATATCTTAACTTTGCAATGACATTCAAAATAAAAGCAGAGTTTTTGCCTTGAGTCCTGTTTTTTGTGTGTGAGTGTTTGCCTGCCAATAGCCGGTAAGCTATTTAGAAACTTCCTGTTCCAGAGGCTAATTAAAGCCCTATGAATCTTAACTTCTACCTAGGGTTATCTGGCTAAAATATACAGCTAGGGAGGCCTGTTCAAAGTCATTGCCCCACAGTTTGTCTGTGTGTGTGTGTTTTTTTCCTCCTCTTTTCAGACTGAGATACACAGCAAAACACCCAGCTTGATATAAAAGTTCTGCTTCCCCCCTGAGGGAACTTTAGAGGAAGTAGAAAGAACCTGAATCGGAACCATGACACCCAGGACTTATCCCTCCTATCCCCCTCCCCCATTGCATGCATCAGTTAAAGAGCTGTTTTTATGGGTATCAGATTTCTGTGTTTTGCTCTGTCTTAGGTCTCTTTGTTTTAGAGAGTCAGCACCTTGAGGCCAGGGTCTTATTTCATTTTTGCATCTCTCCCAATGCTTAGAGCAATGCCTTGCGGAAAGCTAAGTGATAAATGCGTATTAGCCAAAAAGGCCTTTGAGGAGATGTGATGTAATGAAAATGTTATGAAAAACACAATGGATTTGCTTTTAACATGAGTTTAAGTCCTAGCTGCCACATTTACTCAACATGTAATTAGAAGACTTCGAGTCAGAAAACCTGAGTTCAATCCTGTCTCAGCCACTTATTAGATGCATGAGCCTGGGCAAACCACTGATCTCTTTTAGCTTTAGTTTCCCCATCTATACAATGGACAGAATAAGCATACCTACCTCCCAGGGTTGTTGTGAGGTTCAAAGGAGATAACATGGAAAGTGCTTTGCAAACCTTAAAGTGTTCAATGTAAAATATCCTCCTCCTCCTCCTCCTCATCGTCTAGACTCAGTTACCTCTTCTGTACAATGAGGCTCCTTGCCCCACCTCATAGAAACTGCAAAGCAGTTTACTCTGGTTTAAGTCATCACCACTTTCTTTTTTTTCAGAAGAGAAAGCTGAGAACCAAAACTAGCAATATGACTTGCCTAAGGTCACACAGCTAGGGAGCAGTAGGGTCGGAACCAAATCTTAAGTCTTTGGTCTTCAGATTCTATGTTGTTGATGCTATAACCCATCCTTTCCAGTCACGGGTTTGTGATAATCGTAAAGAGAATGTACGCAAAGTGCTCCACACCTGAAAAATACTGAAAAATGACCCTCAACTCTCCATCATTTCTGAGATTTGGGATTTTGTCAATGTGGGCCACACACTTCCCTAGTACTGATTGCGAACCCCACCCGGACTCAGTAAAAGGTTGTGGTAGGACAGCAGTTTCCAGATGTAGCTTCCTTTGCCCTGACACAGCTTTCTTCCCACACATCTCCCTTCAACCCCAGCTTCCTTAGGTTCTAGGTCCTGGCCTAAAACCAATAAAAAGCCTAAGCCATGTGAGCTTCAGCCTTTCAGACTTGATGGGTGCCTGAGACCACTTGACTCTCTAGATCACTAGCTCTACTTTGAAGACTAACTGGCCAGACAAATTTCTACATGGAGACAAAGGGAATCAGGTACAGGGAAACTAGGAGCTGCTGTATCCTCGCTGTATATCTTTGTTGAATATCCTTGCTGTGTTAGGGCAAAAAAACTTCCTTGTTTGTTAAAAATTCAGTGCCTCATTTCATCCCAACACTGAACCTGAACAAAGGCACAACTTTTAGAGCCATGCCTCCAACTAAGGTCTTTGAGGGTTGTTATGGCTGCCCTCCTCCCAATTTCATCACTCTGGCCAACCTGGTGAAGAATTCCTTTGGACTTAACTAGTATGCCTATTGTGGAAATGTATTCAATATGGTTGTACATGTATAACCTGTATCAGATTGCTTGCCGTCTTGGGGAGGGAGGAGGGAAGGGAGGGAAAGGAGGGAAGGGAGGGAGGGAGAAAACATTTGGAACTCAAAATTGCATAAAAGTGAATGTTGAAAACTTTCTTTCTATGTAATTGGAAAAAATAAAATACTATTTTTAAAAAAGAACATAACTAGTCTGCTCCTCAGATGACAAACCTACTCCATCACTGTGTCTATGCTTGATCCCTTTTCAGATGGCAGCACCGCCTGGAGCTTGTACTTCACCTTCCACCTCTTGAGAAGGCAGTAGAGACAGATCTTAGTAGAGGCATATAATGACACATTATGTATAATATATCTCAATATTTCTAATGCATGATGACAACAATGAAAAGCTGTAGGTTGGGATGGATCAAGTGCTCAATGGACTTTTAATCAGAAAGATCTGGGCTCAGTTCCCTACACTGACATTTACTAGCTATGCCATCACCAGCAAGTCACCTAATTTTTCTGAATTTGAAGCAATTCTCTAAGATTCTAAGTTTTAGGTGGATTTCGATCGGCTACTGTTGGAGAGATTCCCACATTAATGAAATTGTAGAGCTCTGGTACAGTATCAACAATGTATTTATATGGGAATTACACATACACTTACACAAATGCATACTCATTTTAATCCTCACAACAACTCTGCAAGAAAGATAGAATGAATGTTTTTAATATTTCCATTTTACAGATAAGAAAACTAAGATTAAGTGATTTGCCAAAGAGAAAAAGTTACTAAGGTTATCCACGGCATCCTGGAGCATTGCCAATCATCTTGACCTTTGTCTTGCCACTGGACTTTGATGACTCTGAAAGAGAGAGTGAGGCTGAGATCTTTGTGCACCTCTGTCTCACTTAAAGCCAATTCATGCACAAGTCAAGACATCACCCTATGATTGGTCATTTTAAAAATGGACAGACAACAAGTTACTAATTATTTGTTAATAATGGTGATGATAAAAAATTAAAAACAAGCTGTTTAGTGCCCAAGCTTCCAAATTTATTCCATAATTTGATAATGACCCATCCTTTTTCTCATTAAAAGCTGAGTTTTAGTCCCTTTTCTGTCTCATCCTTGAAACACTCAGAGAGCAAACATATCCCTCACCTTGTTTCTTCTTCTATAGGAAAGTGTGCTCCTGAATCCTGACAAAGGGCATGGCAAAGTCTTCAGTGAAATTGAGAGCTAAGTGGTGGCTGTAGACAAAAGGTCAGGGTTATGATCATCCTGGGATTCCACTCTTACATGCTCCTATAATTAAAACATTTAAAAAAATATTTTTGGTGTTTGATAAATAATGAAAAAGACATTTCCTGGGAAATAGGAATGCCAGATCTGCCATGGAGCAGCCATGTGACTGGGTAAAGCCATTCACTTCTCTGAACCTTACCAATACAATGAGAGGTATGAACTTCCTATAGTTCTGACATTCTATGATTTTTCTTTTCAATTTCTTCCAAGCCTCAGTTTCCTCACTAGTTAAATGAAGAAAATAATACTTTTATTTCCCACCTAACACAACTGTTATGAAGATATGACCATGAAAGTTCTTTGAGTGAGAATGGGGAGAATGACCATGAAAGTGCTTTGAAACAACAAAGTGCTCTGTGAATGTAACAAGTCGGAGGAAGTTGAAATGGATTTTCTGAGGATGGGGCACATTGAATGTCTCTTTTGTTCTGGTTTTAATTGCCTGGGAAAAGATGGACTGATTATTATAGTACTTGGAAATGGACAGTACAGGGTTACATAATTCTCCTTTTTGGATCTGGTGGTTTTGATTTGCTTGGAGGTAAACAGACTATTGATTTTTCTATTTCTATTAATAACTCCATTAGGGCTTTTCTTTCTGCTTCTAGATATAAGTGAATCTACTGTGTTATAAGGCAAGTTCCCTAGAAAAACAAGGTGTAGGGGTCTCTGAGGCTAAGGATAAATTCCTCTCAAACCCTGCTTCCACCCTCTCCCCTCTTCTCCCCCCACTGCCCATGCAGAGAAAGATTGGGGGAGAAAGAGGAGAGGAGAAGACAGGGGTAAGAAAGAAGACCCCACCCAAAGCCAAGGCTCTGGGCACAACCATTTATGACCTGAGAGGATTCTACTCCTGACCTTTTTCTAACTGGGAGAGAGAGTCAGCTTGGCTCCAATAAGAAGGCTATTGTACTAGTCCTGGGGAAAGGTGATAAAAGCCTGACCTACATGTTGGGTCTATGAGTGGAGAGAATGGGGTAGATACAGGAGCCACTTAAGAGATAGAAAAGAGGAGATTTGCAAATGTTGGGTATGTAAGGTGAATGGGAATAAGGAGTCAAGGATCACATCAAGGTTGCGATCTGGGTGACTGGAAAGATGGTCATGTCCTCCACAGAAACAGGGAAGTTCAGAAGAGGAGTGGGTTTGGGGAGAAAGATAATGAATTCTGTTTTAGACATGTTGAGTTGAAGATGTTTATTCATTTTCATCTTTTTTTTAAAATGTCCAATAGGCCTTTAGTGATATGGAACTAAAGACTAGAGATAAATGGATTAATTTAGAAGTCATCTACATAAAGATAATAATTAAGCCTATGGGAATCATTGAGATCACCAAGTTTAAAAGTATAGAGAGTTAGTCAATTGACAAGCATTTATTAAGCACTTATTGTATTTCAGGCCTGTGCTGAGTAGCTGGAATAGACAAGGTCGAAAGCATGGTCCTTGTTTACAAGGAGCTCACATTTAGTGGGGGACATAAGTGTACAAGATATATAGAGTGCAGATGGAAGACAACCCAGGGAGGAAGGTATTTGCATTGGGAGCATGGGGAAGGGCTTCCCTGCCAGAAGTAGGATTTCAGCTGAACGTTAAGGAGAAGAGGAGAGGGCCCAGGAAGAGCAGAAGATGCACTGCACCCACAGTTAGGAGATGGGTATGGCTGATGATAGAGCAAAGTCAACTAAGAAGAAGCATTTGGACAGGAAGGAGGAGAACTAAGAGAGAGGAGTGTAAGGAAAGCCCAGAATGGAGAGAGGGTCCGTGGGAAGGTGGCAGTAAGAGATGTAAAGACAGATAAGATATGGTGAAGGAATCATTGTTATTTCTGGAGATAGCAGCTTCAGCTTCTTTTTCAATTTTTTCTATTTATAGTTTTAACTTTCTATACTTTTAGGACTCTTTTAACTTTAACATTTTATGTTCCTAAGTTTCTTCTAGCCTTTATACTCAAAGTTCGATATTCTAACATTCTCTGTTCTGAGATCCTATCCACAGTGTAGTCTATGTGCTTAGAAGAGATAACAAGTGATTTGGTTCAGGGGAGTTCAGATAAATGTTTAACAATCATCTCTCTAGAAAAAAAAGGGTACCCATGACACATTTTAAAATTTAATCTACATTATTAGCATTTTCTATATCACTTTCTTAAGACTAGAAAATCAACAGAACAATAAATCAAGTCCCGATGTATATAAAATGTGTTCATTTCTGAGGTATAAATGCTCATGCTGAAAGTCAGACAATCAGCTCTCTCCAGCTGGTCCAAACTGACTCCAGTACATCCCTGGTTTGGTCGGTGAGAAGGTTCTGGGACACACTAGGGAAATTCCTTCATTGTATCCAGTCATTTAATGAATCACGGTCTTACCCTAGGCACTTTGTGGGGATACAGAGATGAATAACACAGGGTCCCTGCCTTTAAAAATCTACCTAGTCTGCAAAAAAGAGAGATAAGAAAGGGGCAGCAACAGCTACAGTGAAAGGCAAAGTGGGATAAAGTTCTAAGAGGTACAGACAAAAGTGCTACAGAGATTCAGAAAAGAATCACTTTTCTTTGGACATAGCTTAATGGGCTTATTCTTTGCAAAGTCATCCGAGCTGCTTTGCCAAGCTTCTCATTCCTGGCTTTCTGAAAAGAATGAGCCTAAGGCAAGTAGAGAATTTCAGTCTTGCACTTCATCATTCTCCGGCCCTTATTAGGTTTATAGGCCTTGCTCTGGCGCCACCTAGTGTTGGTGTGCCCATTTTGGTTGGAATCTGTTCTCCCTTTTGTCTTGTTGAGCTTCTGGGAACTTTAAGGGAGACAGCTTTCTTTTTCTTACCTCGATGGGGCAAAGCACAGATGACACGCAGGGCCTGAATCTAGTTGCCTTTTTATGCCAGTGTTAAAGAGAAGTTTACAGGAAGTTAGAGAACCAGGACCGTTCCTGTCACTAACTTTCCAAGTCATTTGGGCAAGGCTCTTAACTTCTCTGACCTCCTTGGTTGGACTAAATGATCTTTGGATACTGTCTCTTTTATGTTCTAGCATCTGCTAGTGTATCTTCCAGCTCCAATTCTCTGTGGTCTAAGTTCTTTTCTAGGTCTAATATTCTATAGTTCTTTGATTCTAAGGCCCCTTCTGGCTCTGGTGTTCTATTGTTCTAGGAATCATATGCTCTTACTTGACTATTCAGGTAAATACCACTAGTGAAGACAGGAATGTGAGTGTTGTCACATCCTACCAGAGGAGGAAGAGAGAAAGAAAGTAATTGTAGTTCTTCGCTTTCATACCCTTGTAGCGTTTTAATTTTCCAAGTGATTTCCCATACATGAAGTCATTTACTCTTACTATGGTCAGTAAATGCAATGCTACATATCTATGGTAGTAGCCTCCTAATAGAAGATGGTAAAATTAAAAACCTGAAGCGGTAGGTCAGACAGGTTTTATTATTATTTTACAAATGAGGAATGAGTGAGGCAAAGCATGTTTGAGTGATTCTTCAACGTTACTCAGCTAGAACTTAGGTCTAATTCCTAGCCAGGTGATCTTTCTACTGTATTAATTCGATACAATAGAAATGTTTGAGCATTCATAATATATAAGGTACTAGGCTAGATATTTTATGGGATATGCAAATGAACAAGGCACATTTCTTGATCTCGTGGAACTGACATGTAATAGAAGTGATAAATCATGCTAACAAAAACTATAGTGAAATATATACCTAGGGTCAAATTCCAGTTCTGCAACTTATTAGTTATGTGATATTAAAAAAAAGTCACTTAAGCTCTTTGGATATCAGTGTTTTCTTCTTTGAAATGAGGGAATTGGTTAGAAATTCCTGGCATCTGGAAGCATAAAGGCAGAAGTGGGGTAGCATGTAGCTGAACTGGAAAGAACCAGCAGCCCAGGGACAACTGGCCAGAGGGAAAGAGAATGGGCAGAAACCACACTGGCTAAAGTAGTAGGGCTAATTATAGCTGAGTTCCCCCTCACAACTCCTCCAAATGATCTAATAAGTGCACCGGAGTGAGTCCTGATGGCGAAATCCAGGAAAAAGTCCCAGTGAGCCATTTTTCCAGGGCAGGTAAGTATAGTGAGACAGAGGTGTGTGGGGTTGGTGTCTAGCTAAGAATTGTCACTTAGAGTATTACAGCATAGAGAAAGGCCATGGACTAGAGCACTATGAGGTCCCAAGTCAAGTACAAACTTGTTCAGGGTGCAGGAATAAATGCCACTCACAGCTCCATTGCCCATTACCCAGTGCTGGGTCACGGATTCAGGACTGACTGAGGTGGGGACTTGAACTTCAGAGTGGCTTTCTGGAGTGAGGAGAGGTCACAGACACTATTAGCCTGTGTAATGAGCAAGGAACAAGTACAGAGGCAGACAGCAGTTCTGTGGCTCTGACCTCCAGGAGCAGAGCAGTAGCATCAGTTCCAGCTGTCAGCCCAGTCCAAAGCCTGCAGCAAAATAACCATAGCAGAAAACCCAGACTGAAGGAAAGCCTACAGTTCTGTCACTCTGAAACAGCAGAGATTTCCAGCTAGTCAATAGCAGCAATAGCCAACAGCAGTCTACTGGAACTCCTCCATGGTCAAACCCACAAAGGTATTGCTCAGGCCTAAATTCTGGTCAAGAACCTGAAGAACTCAGAAAGGGAGGGCAGTAATAGGGCTTTGCCCTGGAGCAGAGCATATTGGGAATACTGAAAGTTTTCAAGCCATTTCAGGGGTGGGGAACCTGTGGCCTCAAGGCCCTCTAGGTCCTCAAATCTTTGTTTTATGAAGTTTGGATTCAGTCAAAGGACTGCACTTGAGGACCTAGAGGACCACATGTGGCCTCAAGGCCACAGGTTCCTCAGCCCTGCTAGCCTGAAGTTGTCGCAGATATCTAGGAATAGCTCAATAGAAAACCCAAGCTCAGCTCAGACACTTCCTCCATAAATTTGAAGAACTTCAACAAAACATAAAATCCAAATTAAAGAAGCAAGCTGAGAATGAGCAAACAAGAAAGAATACCACTATACAAAGTTATTATGGTGATAGAGATGCTCAAGATAAAAAAACCCAGAAGAAAATGAGTCCCAAATGTATACAAACAAAGCCTCAAAGGAAAATACAGCTGGGGTACAACTTCAAACAGAACTCTCATTAGAAATGAAGTAATAATTTTTTAAAAAAAGTTAAAAGTGGGTTTATAAATACAATGAGAATGCAAGAGAATATTGAAAAAGGAAGTATAGAAGAATTGGAAAGGGGATTAACAGGTTGGCACAAGAGATACAAAACTTTACCTAAGCAACAAACTCCTTGAAAATTAGAATGTACTAAATAGAAAATCCGTGAGACAACCAGAAATATTAAAAAAGCAAGAAGACTAAAAGAAATAAGAAAAGTAAAATAGCCCATAGCAAAAACAAATGACCTGGAAAAAAGATTAAGGAACGATAATTGAAGAATCATTGGGCTACCTGAATGCCATGGACAGAAAAAGAACCTAAGCATCGTATTTCAAGAAACATTTTTAACTGCTTGGATCTGTTAGAATCAGAGGGCAAAGTGAAAAAAATACTGGCCCCTTCCTGAAAGAAACTCCCAAATGAAAAATGTTAGAAACATTATAGACAAAATCGAGAGTTTTCTGATTAAAGAAAAACAGTGATACAAGCACCCAGAAAGGGAAATTTCAATTATTGAAGAAATACAGTCAGGTTCATACATGATTTAAAAGAAAGGGCCACCTAGGTGGTACAGTGGATAGAGCATTAGGTCTGGAACCAGGGAGACCTGATTTCAAATCCAGTCCCACATACTTACTAGCTGTGTAACCCTGAGCAAGTCACTTAACCCATTTCCTCATCTATAAAATGCACTGGAGAAGGAAATGGCAAAGCATTCCAGTGTCTTTGCCAAGAAAACCCCAAACGGGGTCATGAAGAGTCAGACACAACTGAAATGACTGAATAATAATTATAATAATTATAATTATATAATATATAAACAATAATAATTGAGAGAGGATATTCCAGAAGGCAAAGGATGTAGGCTCACAACCAAGAATCATTTATCCAAAAAACCAAGTTTAATTTTACAGAGGGAAAAATGGATCTTTAACGAAATAGAGGAACCCAAAGCATTTCTGATGAAAAGATCAGAGCTTTATAGAAACTTTAAAGTACAAGGACTGAAATCAAGAAAAATATAAAAAGTAAACATGCGTGAAAAAGTCATACGAGACTAAACAAGAATAAACTGCTCACATTCAAAATTAAACTAAATGGAGAGATAATACATGTCCCCTCAGAACCCTATCATCATTAGGGGTAGTAGAGGGAGTCCATTTAGAGGGTTTGAGAGTGGTTCTGGTCTTTTTTTTCTCTCCAAAGAGTATAAAAGAAGTAAAAGCATTCTCTGTGTCCTAGAATGACAAGATCTAGTCAAGGAGACAAGATTCCTCTGACTTCAGGTTCAACTCTTTCCATCATTATATACTGTCCCCTGATAAACTGGGTCTTGAAGAGGGAGACAAGATCCTAAAGGAAGAGGTGACAAAAAATGTATTCTGTGTATTTTAATATGATAGCTCAGATTAGCCTTCATGATTATTCCCCTCTCTAAATCATTTGGGAAGTCTAGTGTATCTAAACCATTTCCCCATCATATGAGCATGTTGGTGGATCACCAGTTTCTCTCTCTCTCTCTCTTTCTTTCTTTCTCTCTCTCTCTCTCTCTCTCTCTCTCTCTCTCTCTCTCTCTCTCTCTCTCTCTCTTTTTCTCATCTCTCTGTCTCTCTGTCTCTCTCTGTCTGTCTCTGTCTCTGTTTCCATCTCTCTGTCTCTCTGTCTTTCTCTCTCACACAGACACACACACACACACAATCTTCTTGAAAAGCTTTTCCCTCCACTATTCTGCCCTCCCTTGGAAGTATAATCTGACCAAAACATAAAGTTCTGATATGTCTTAACAAGTTTGAGCTCTTCTTGATCTCCTT
This sequence comes from Trichosurus vulpecula, assembly GCF_011100635.1. Classification (NCBI taxonomy): domain Eukaryota; kingdom Metazoa; phylum Chordata; class Mammalia; order Diprotodontia; family Phalangeridae; genus Trichosurus; species Trichosurus vulpecula. The sequence goes on along the minus strand of NC_050575.1, from coordinate 3,824,114 downwards.
TTGATCTTAGAACCAACCAGCACTAAGGCATCAGTTATGGACTTGAGTACCCACTGCTTTGTTCTCCCATTATTAGTGGCCTGGAGAAGAGGTTAGAAGTGATGAACGTATCCTGGGAAGGCCGTCTTTTCACATGGAGTTGAAATCAGGCAGAGCAGCAGATGCAAAGTGGAGTGACTTTCTACACAACATTAGTCTAAGTCCTTGTCTAGATGTGGCATGAGGCATAACTACTGGATGTGTTCTACTGGGCAAGTTTCCCAAAAGTCCCTCCCAAAGGTTGTTTCTTGTTCCTGTGGGCACTGATGTTGCATTGACTACAAAATCTGGTCTGGATTCCAACTACCAGATTTCTGCAGCTGAAGTCAGAGGTCTCTGCCGAATGATACTAAGTTCAGCACTAAAGTCTGCCCTTCCTTCATTTAGAACAGAAAAGAATGAACAAAAAGTCAAGGACCAAAATCTGTTCCTCAGGGCCACTTGGTTTCAGAGAAGAAAAAGGCCACACGGCTCTTTTCCTTATAGAATCATCTCTTACCATATACTCTGAGCAAAAGAGTAACTGAATCAAGTGAAGAGGTGCAAAGACAGTAACTGGAGCTGATGGGACTTTTTGAATGCCTCCAAAGCCAATGGGAAAGTCTCCCATTCATCGCCGGATTAGCAGACCACAACCAGTTATAGAACGTCTACCCATGCTCCACTGTCTCTCCAAGGTACTTCCTTAATGTCTTCATAATTTTCCCAGAATCAAATTCCCAAGCACATTCCACATGGAGAGATTGCATCTGCCAACTAAGATGGGATCTGTCCATTCAGTTGTAACACCAAGCACCCTGGTACACCCAGGATGGCCTGCTATCACAGGTTCTTTGATCTGCTTTTCTTAAAGAAAAGGCAACTTTTAAAGGGGTCAACAATCTTACTTTAATTATATTCACTAATTCAGGGGAAAGGTCAGCACCCTGAATGTGGAGAAAATACAAGCAGAGAAAATACAAGCTGAGAAATTAGCACAAAGATCAACAGACAGGGCTCCAACTGTCTGAAAAAGGTAATACATACATACACTACATATATCACCAGATCGAGGGAGCACCACTACATCTGAGTAGTTGCGAGGGGGAAGTCTTAACAAATGACTACTCAGTGTCCCCTCCAGGGAATCAAAAGGTCCTTCTCATGAGCAAGCCCCCAAAGCAAAATACCAATCTCAGAATATATATTCACTTCTCAGAGCCAGAAGGCATCACAACTCTTGTGACTCAGTGCCTAATTAGCTTAGTACCAAAAGGTGTGAAAGCCTCCCAGTAGGCAAGCCTCTGCCTAAGCAAGTTCCTCCCCCAATGGGCTCTATGTGACTCACTATGTATCACAGCTGTGATTAAACACACATGGTCACATAGGCCCATTAATGGATGGGGAAGATCTTCCTATTCCATTAATATTACAGCAGTACTCTAATTATATGGGCTGGAGTATGACTTGTAAATAGTTTTTCTGCCTGAGAGGCTTGCTGCTTCCCCAGATGAACTTAGTCACCTGAATATCTGCCTCAGGTTCTCCATGCAGAAGCTAAGAAGTGGAGGGGGTACTTTGTCCTGCCCCCCTCCAATTGGTTGGGCCCTATATAGGCTGCATTGGGGTGGGAAGGGCACTGCGCTAGGATTCAGAAAATGGGGTTCAAGTCTGATCTTTGCTATTAACTAGCTAAGGCACTTTGGACATGTCTTTTCCTTTTTCTGGTCCTTAGTTGCACCTTCTGTAAGGGTCATGTTATGGAGATAGCACTGAATTTAGAGACTTGGCTTATGTCTTTTATTTTGCCTTACTGGTACTCCTTAAATCCTTGTCCTCTCTATCCTAAAACAGACAAAGCTAGAGCAGCCACAGTTATTAAATTCCTACTCTTGACTTGCTACTCTCACCTAATTCTCCATCACATAAACCCCTTCAGGAGAGTGGAACAGAAACATCTGGAAGAACATCTGGACAGAGCTCTTATAGATTGCACTCTCATACAGCGTTAGTAACAGCAATGCATCGAAGGTCTTTATTACAGCTGTGAATAATGTAGATTGCTTGGCCGATTTATTTTTTTCCATTATATTTCTCCTTGGTCAATTAAGCTACAAATCATGCTGGAGTAATGGGTAGATGACTGAGATTGTTTTTGTCAGGATGCCCTGGTGAATAACAGTCCTGGAAGATGTCTTCTGCTCCCTAAGTACCAGAAAGCATATGTGCATCAAGACAAATCATATTCCCTCACCATGATTTTCAGACTAATGTGCACTGTCTGCCAGTGTTGGTAACACTGGCTGGGCAAATTCTTCAGCCACCTGGCTGTGCTTTCTGACTGCAGCTGAAAGTAACACCCTTGCATAGAATGGGTGAGCATGATGCCAGAGTCAGCAAAGATCTGGTCTTCTTCCCTCTGACTAATGACCACTGGTCTCAGGCAGAGTTTACTCAAAGTCAGGAAGAATTAGTAACTTAATCATGCTGAGGAACAAATGAGGAAACTCTCATGTTTGTGAGTCTGGTTTGAGGGCTTCTTTAATGTGTATTTTTGTTACAAAACTTTGGAAAAATAGACTTGGATTCCAAAGATTTTGAAGTCTTATGTCTACCACTTATTGCCTGTATTGTATTGGGTAAGACATTTAACCTCTTTGATTTTGGGGGTTTTATCTGTTAAGTGGAAAAGGCAATAAGTCTGGCATTGGATAAGATGATCTCTAAGGTCCTTTCTAGCTCTAATATTCTAGGTTTCATTTTCTAATGTTCTGTGGTTTAAATGTCCTTTCCAGAGTTGTGTGGTTTTGTGATTCTATGAAATTCCTTTACATGGATGCTTTTACCTCCCTTGCATTTCTAAGAAGAGAAGTACTCTGAGGGCAGTCATTGCCTTCCCCTAGGCTTTGTGTTATGCCTCCTATCCTATATCCTATATTCTCTCTCTCTCTCTCTCTCTCTCTCTCTCTCTCTCTCTCTCTCTCTCTCTCTCTCTCTCTCTCTCTTCCCCCCCCCCACCATATATATAGTATGTATGTATGTATATGCATACTATATCCTATAGACTGATATAGCATATTATTGATGTGGCATCAACAAGAACCCTGAAATGTGAATAGAGAGATGGAATTAGCATCAGGAACATTTTTTCTTCATGTACCTATTAATATATTTTGTCTTAACATAGCTAATAAAAAATAAATGCACGAACAAGCCACAGAATATACTTAGGATCACAGGAAAATAGATTGAGCTGGAATTGACCTAAGAAGTTATCAAGTCCAACTTACTTTTTCCATCATATTTCTTCTTGGTCAATTAAGCTACAAACCACACTGGAGTAATGGGTAGATGACAGAGATTGTAGGAGAGAGAAAACTGGGGTCTTTGGAGGCTGTGATGCCAGGGTTACACAGCTTATAAAGGTTAGAGGCAGGATTTAAACGTAGGTTTTCTCTATTCCAATTTCAGCACTTTCTCTACTGTACCAAGCTGACCAATTGACCAATAAATAAAATAAAACATAAAACCCAATAACTTGTGTCCCTAATAATATGTACAACCATATACTTCTATAATTCACTATTTTGTCATTTCGTAATTTATTGAAAACTCTATACTTTACCTATAACAAAGTAGTACCAACATATCCACTGTAATTAACCTGAGGTTCATTATAATTTAATGCCTTCAACTCCATAGTTGTAGGTAGTGTGTATCTGGTTCTTATGCTTTCTTCATTCTCCATCACTTTATACACTACTTTCCATATATTCCTCTTAATCCTTCATATTCATTGTTCCTTGTGGAATAATACCATTCCATTACATTCATATACGATGGTTTATTCAGTCATTTCCCAATCACTTAACACCTTATATGTTTCAAACTTTTTTTCCTACTACAAATTATACTGCTGTGAATAGTTTTGCACAAATAGGTATTTTCTTATTGTCTATAACCCTCTTGGGTGTAGCCTAACTTTTGGATCAAAGGGCACCAACAATTTTGTAACTTTTATTGTATTATAGCATATTTCTTTCCAAAATGGAGTCTTTGGTTTAAATGTCAGCTCTGCTACCTTACTACCTGTATGACCTATACACAAAGTCACTTCCTCTCCCCAGTCTTTGGTTCGCCCATCTGTAAAAGTGAAGGGCAATAATCCCTTACAGTTTTTAATCCTGTGAAATGATGTGGTCTGGATGTGTGAGTTTTCCAGATACTTGAAGTTTAGCCAAAACTCTTATTATAACCAGTTTCAGTAAAGTAGTTTTGAAATATAATTCACACTTCTTTTCCTTAATAAGTAGAGGACATAACACTTAATTTGATCTCCTTTTCATGATTCAGAGTCTTAAAAAACCAGGGTGATTATTTTGGGTTGTAATACAATGACACCCTCAGGGGCCCTTGGCCCCTTATAGTACTGTCCAGCAAAGTTTAGTTGTTGGGTTCATTTTTTTGCTTTGTTTATTTTTAAAGTATCTTCAAGCTCTGAAATTCTACGATTGTTACCTTTCACATTCTTGGCTCTCTCCTCTCCCTGGTTTTAATGTCTATATGTGACAGTCTGTCCTCAAACCACCAATTCCACTCCATTCTTAATTGTTTAGTATTTGTTGTTCTTTACAAAGAACAGAAGTTGAGAGGAAAAGTCAGAGAGCCAAATCAGCAACTATCATTTTATACACAGTATGCTAGCATTTTGGCTGCCGGTCTTCACTTTCTTCTTTTTGTGGAGGATGCTACCATCTCTTTTCTCCTTCAGATTTAAAATTTTAACTCTATGCAGATGTACACAATATTATGTATATATTATGTATTATTGTATATGCATTATTGCACATATATATTAAATGTATTATGCATAGAAATCTGTTATGGATACATATCGATCTTTATATCTATCTATGCACATCTATTTCTGTCTACATATTTATGTATCTATATCTGTCTGTCTTTCTGTCTATCTATCGCTATCTATCTATCTATCTATCTTCAGCTTACCTAGTCTCTCTTCTTAGGTCCAGTTCTGCAAGACCGATCTGCCTTTGGCCCTTTTGATATTCCATAAGCAAATTTTGTCTCATAAGAAAAGATTTTAATCTATCGCAGATTCTCTGAAGGGGGAGAATTTTTTTTAAAGAGAGGGGGAGAAATTTTTAAGAAATGAATTTGATGAATTAAACTTCTAATCCCTTTCTATGAGTGCCCACTCCTTATGATCAAACTGCTTTGGGTATAATTAGATCCTGCCTTTTGAGTAGACCCCCAATTAAATGATATTAGCTTTGTACCAGAGCAAGAGGATGTCCTAGACTATACTGGGCCATACCTGGACCCATACTAGGACACTGTGATGCAGTCAGGTGCCAACTGGCACCTTTGTCACCCACTACTCAGTTCTGGGTTACAAATCCAGATTGGGCTGAGAAGGGGACCTCCGTAGGGTGGGGAGGTGCCATTACTAGGTAGAGAGGTGTTGAGCAATGAACCAAGAAAAGTTGAAGCTCAGAGGCAAACAGAAATGATTTGGCTCAGACCACAAGAGCAGAGTGGGATCTCAGTTCCAGCATCTAGCCCCACCTACAGTGGACTAACCAGGGCAAGAATCCCAGACCACAGGGGAGCCTACAGTTCTGTCACTCTGAACCAGCAGAGCTTCACAACTGGTTGATAGAGGCTGAGTTCAACAGCATTCTCTTGTTGGTGTGACTAAAATCCAAGTCAGGAATTTGCGGAACTTTTGCTAGGAGGACAGCAAACAGAGCCTGACCTTGATCAAATCTCTTTGGGATTTCTGGAAGTTTGCACATTTTCAGATTTTGAGATCATGGAATAATAAAATCCTCTATATCCTAGGAAAATAGTAAGGAGATCAGTCCAGACCTTCCCTCCAGAAGTGTTACAGAGTTCATGCTCCAGGTTCAAGTCCAAAGTCAGTAAGTAAGCTGGAAAAATGAGCAAAAAAGAAAAGGAAAGGAAAAAAACGGGAGAGAAAAGAACCCAGCCATAATGAACTATTATGGTGGCAGGGATGCTTAAGACAAAAATACAGAAGAGAATTGACTTCAAAACATCCACAAGCAAACCCTCACAGAAATCACAGGCTGAGAACAAATTCAACTATAATTCTTAAGATAGAGGAAGCAAGAATTTTAAAGAGTTTCTAAAATCTTTTAAAATGGAAAAAGGGTTCTTAAAGAAAATAATTGGAAAATAAATGAGAGTTATAGAAGAAAGAATTGAAAAGGGAATTAACAGTGAGGCACAAGAAGTGCAAAATATTGCCCAAGAAACAAACTCCTTGAAAATTAGAATGGGACAAATAAAAACTACTGACTCCATGAAACAAGAAATATTAAAACAAAGTAAAAAACCTGAAGAAACTGAAGAAAACATAAGATATTTCATAACAAAAGTGATTAACCTGGAAAACAGTTCAAAAAGAAAAAAAATTAAGAATCATTGGACTATTTGAATGCCATGACAAAAAAAAGATTTCCTATTTCAAGAAATCTTAAATGAACATTGCCCAGGTTTCTTAGAACCAAAGGGCAAAGTAGGAATAGAAAGAATCTATTGATCACCCTGTGAAAGAAATCCCCAAATGAAGACTCCCAGGAACTGTAGCCAAAATCCAGAGATCTCAGGTCAAACAAAAAAATATGTAAAATGTCAAGAACATCAAGAAAGAAAAAAATCAAGGACAAGAAAAGAAGGCACAGCCTGCACACCCTCTGACCCAGCAATACCACTACTAGGTCTGTATCCTAAAGAGGTCAAAGAAAAAGGAAAATGATGTATACAAAAATGTTTATATCAGCTCTTTTTTATGGTGACAAAGAATTGGAAATTGAGGGAATGCTCATCAAATAGAGAATAGCTGGACAAGTTGTAACACATGATTGTGATGGAGTAGTATTGTTCTATAAAAATGATGAAGGGGATGGTTTCCGAAAAGCATGTCAAGACCTACATGAACTGATGCAAAGCGAAATGAGAAGAACCAAAAGATCATCATATATAGTAATAATAACGTTGTAATGATGATCAACTCTGAAAGACTAGGCTACTCTAATCAAAACAATGATCTAAGACAGTTCCAAAGGACTCATAATAAAAAGGTGATATCCACCTTCAAAGAGAAATTGATGAACTCTGAGTGCAAACTGAAGTATAATTTTCCTTCTTTCATGACTTTTCTTGTTTTTTAAAAATATGGCTAATATGGAAATATATTTTGCATGATGTCACATGTGTAATTGATATCATATTGCTTGCTTCTCAGTGGCTGGGGAGGAGTGGGAGAGGCGGAGAGAATTTAAAATTCAAAATTTTAAAAGAATGTTAAAATAAGTAATTTTTTTTAAACAAAAGGAGGCACAATTAAGGCCATTCACAATTTAAAAGCCAGTACTACAAAGGAGTGGAGAACTTGAAAAATGATATTCCAGAAGACTGTGCCCTTAGGCGCTTCTAAGCTAGTGGGTTATTTCTATTTTCACTTTGTCCTCTGGTTCTAATAGATCTATGCAATTTAGCCATAGTTTTTGGGGAATCTGATTCTTTTTAAGTAATCTCCCTTTGACCCATTTTCCAGATTAGTTGTTTTAGATAGTAGGCACCTAAAATGTTGTTTTTAATATTTTGTCTCTTGTCCTTTTTCTAACATTTCTCATTGTCTATTTGAATTATTTAGTTCTATTTGCTTTGTTCTAATTTTCTTTAAAAATATTTATTTTTACAAGCATTTATTATCTCTCCCTCCCATTCCCCCAACCAAATAAGTTAAAAATGAAATCCCCGCAACAAATATACATAGTCCAGTAAACAAATTCTCATATTAGCTGTGTCCAAAAATTTATGTCTCATTCTTCATTTTAAGCTTGTCACCTATCTGGCAGGGAGCAGGTGATCTGACTCATCTTTAGTCCTCTAGACTATTTTTAGCATTGCCTTGATCAGAGTTCTAAAGACTTTTAGAGTTGTTTCTCTCTGTAATTTTGTTGTCATTGCATAAATTACTCTCCTTGTTCTGCTCACTTCAATCTGCTTAAGTTCATATAAGATCTTCCCAGTTTCTTCTGAAACTGTTTATGTCATTATCTCTTATGACAGAATAATACTATTCCATTACATTCATATACCAAAATTTGTTTAGCTATTCCATGGTAGGTGAGTATTTCCTCAATTTCCAGTTTTTGGCCACTATGAGAAGAGTTGCTATAAATATTTTTATACATATAGGTCATTTCCTCTTCCTTCGATCTTTTTGGGGTATAGGTCTACTAGTGGTATAGCTGGGCTAATAGGTCCAATGTCATATATGGTTCAGTATCTTTTTTACATTGTTGTAAATTTCTTTCCAAAACACTTAAACTAACTCATACCTCTACCAGCAGTGCAGAAATAAGCCTGTTTTCTAATCGTCCTTCTTGCATTTGTCATTTTCCTCTTTTGTTGTCATTGCCAATCTGATGGGTGTGATGTGGAAGTTTAAAGTTGCTTTAATCAGCATGTTATTGATTTATTCCATGCTTATTTTCAAGGAGTCCGTTAATTGGGTGAAGTTTTCCACTTTGTGTTCTAAGTGATTTATTCTCATTCTAATCCTTTCTTCCACATCTCTTATTTCACTTATACCTTCATTTTTCCCCTAATAGCTTCAGTTTTTTCAGATACTCTTTTAGTCATTTTGGACAAACCATTTTTTCCCTCCAAATTCCAGGGAACTCTAAGCTTGGCTAGAATCTGAAACCCCTAAGAAATGCTGCCTTCCAAATATTGACTTTCATTTTCTTTCCCAAGAAATACAGTGCCAAGGTCTCTCCAATTTCCCTGGAATATGAAACTCTAGGCTGTGCAGAAAGAAAAAAAAACATACACACACAACAGGAAATTTGACCTTTTCCTTCACAAATAAAGGCCCCTTTATTGAACAGGTACTATTTTCTGATTGAACAGAAAGAGTTAAAAGTGAAAGAGAAACAAGTTCAAGATCATGGGGCTTTCCTTTGATTTGTTGTGACCTCTGAGAGAAGGAGGTCAGACTGTTGACAGGTAATAAGAACAAATCTATTAGTATTTGTAATTAAGAGTGAGGCTTTCGTATTTTCCTAATGATCTGACAACATTTCCCATCCCCACACTACTATTCATTTATGATAATCAACATTGACCAGGCTATTAATAGCAGATGACAACTTTACGCACACACACACGCACACACACACACACACACACACACACACACACGCACACACACACCACATTCATGTTTCATGGAACCTACTTGGGACCACTTTCACAATATGTGGGTCTTTTTGGCCAGGGAAGGCTTTAGAGGGACAATAGTATAGGCTTATAAAGAAGAAACTCCAATTTGTATTGGACTTTAGGAATGTAAATCCTCTTTTGTTGCGTAGATGTTCAAAGAAATAGGCCCATATAGACAATCCAGCTCTCAACTCTGGGTTCATATAGATTGTTGGGCTCAGTGTGAGTAATTGGATGATCATAGGAGTGGCTTACCATTTAAAACCAGTCAGTTAATATCGTTAACTATAGGGAAGAAAAATTTCAAGTGCTTTGCCAGCTTTTAACATAGGATATCTTGCTTACCATTTAATACCTCAGATATAATTTTACCCATATTTTTATTCCTTTTTTCCTTCTAATGCATTGTACTCTCAATTTAATACATAGCCTAAAACCCCAGCCAGTTCACACTAATGAAATCCAAGGTTTGTTTTTTTATATCAAACCTCAGTTCTTTAAATTTGTTCCCCTGCTGGGTATCTTTCTTCATTTCTCAATCTCAGCAGTAACATTTAAATCTAAATAAGATAGACTTAAATGATGATTTCTGTTTTAATATGTTACATAAATTCTAAGAAATGCTTAAAATAATACCATTTACAAAAATAACTCTTTAAAAAACACCATCTCCAGTGGCTAGATGGATGTGAGAAGGTAGAAATAGAATGGATGCCTTCTTTTTCTATTAGAGAATGGATAAAGCAAGAAAGTCAGTGGGTGGTGAACAGAGGAATGGATCTCAGTCCCTCCAGGAAAGCACAAGTTGAAGTCTCTAAGACAGACACAGCATTAGCCTCATTCCTGCATCTTGGATGGTTGTTAGGTGAACTATGGATTCTATCCATGGCTTCCCAGGGCAGGCTTCTTTCGCTGGGGAGCTGTGATGCCTGAAAAGGTTCAGTGCAGAAAATACTTCAGCTGGGATGCTGTCCTGCATTCAACCTTCATCATTTTCTCCCATCCTCCAAGGTAAAATTGTCTCATCCTCTCTCACACTTCTGGTGTGATTTACTTCTCTTTCTCTTATCTCTTTTTCAAGATCAGAGTCTGAGGCTAATCAGTTAGTTTATACTCAGGTAAAGTCTGAAATTCACTCAAAGCTTAGAGAATATTTGTGAATATTTCCACATCTCCTTTTGCTCCATTCTAAGCTTTCTGGAAGAGTTCCATGAGATGGGCTTTATAGGAAAGAATATATTGGGCTGGAATCTTGCATATCTGGTGCCTTTCTTTTTGTCAATGAACATTTAAGCCATTTTATTTGCAGAATTCTAAATTATTTTCCAAAATGCTTGTACTAACTCAGAGCTCTGCCAACAATACATTGATGTTCCTGTCTTTCTACACTTCCTCAAAACGGCCCATTCCCATCTTTATCTTGAGGAGTTTGCTGGGTGCAAGGTGACACTTCAGGGTTGTTTTGATTTGTATTTGCCTTATTATTGGCGAACTGAAACATTCTTTCATATTGTTATTGATACCTTGCAATTCTTCTGAGAACTGTTTGTTCCTTACTTTTGACCACTTGTCTATTGGAGAATGGCTTTTGGTCAGCCATATTTCTGTTAGATGTCTACATATCTTGGATGCCAAACTTTTATCAAAAATATTTGATTGAAAGATTTGGTGCCCAATCAAATATTTCTATTAGCCCAGATGTACTCAAGTTGTTGGTGTAAAAGCTTTTCAATGTCATGTAATCAAAGTAACCTCTTTTATATCTTGTACTTGCCTCCGTTGTTTGGTTAAGAATTGGCCTCCTACCCATAGCTGTGAGAAGTATATACTGTGCTTCTCTTCTAATTTTTAAATTGTCTGATATTTGATACTTGGGTTGTGTATTCATTTTGAAATGTTATTGTAGAAGACACTATAAGATCTTGAACTAAGACTTTTACCACACTGCTTTCCAATTCCCCCCAAAGTTATTACCAAATAGAATGTTCTATCTAAGAATATTATCTAATAAGGAGTTTTGCATTATGAATTTACTAATTTATTTTTGACATTTTTTAAATTATTAGTTCAAAATTCTCTTTCTCCAGTCCCTCATCCATCCATTAAGAAGGCAAGCAATGTCCTATCAGTTAAACATGTGAAATCAGATAAAACATTTTCATGTTGGTTGTGTTGCAAAAAAAGGAAAGAAAAATAAAGTGAAAAATTGCACTTCAATTTACTCTCAAAGTTCACCAGTTCTCTCTCTGAAGGTGGATAGCATTTTTCATCGTAAGTCCTTCAGAATTGATTTAAATCATTGTGTTGATCAAAGTAGCTAAGTCTTTCACAGTTGATCATCCTTACAACATGGCTGTTACTATGTTACTATCTCCTGGTTCTGTTCACACCACTCTGTATCAATTCATATAGATCTAAGACATCTTCACCATCAGCCTTCCTTTTTTATTTTATTGGTAATATATGGAAATCCTAGTGTTTTGTGGGCTTATTTTATGTTTAAATTTTGCTGAAGTTATTGTTCCAACTAATTTTTTGTTGATCCTCTAGGGTTCTCTAAATATACCATCATATTGTCTGCAAAGAGTGATAGTTTTGTTTCCTCATTGCCTATTCTTATTTCTTTAATTTCTTTTTCTTATCTTGTTATAATTAGCATTTCTGGTACAATATTGAATAATAGTGGTGATAATGGACATCCTTGCTTCACCCTAATTGGGAAGCTTTTGGTTTGTCCCCATTAAAGATAATGCCTCCTTTTGGTTTTAGATAGATACTACCTATTTTACAAAAGCTCATTCCCCCCCTTTTATTCCTATTCTAGTGTTTTTTAATAGGAATCTGTGTTGTATTTTGTCAAGTTTTTTTCATTTATTGAGATAATCATACGATTTTTGTTGTGTCTGTTATTGATATGGTCAATTATGCTGATAGTTTCCCTAATATTGAACCAATCCTACATTCCTGGCATAAATCCTACCTCATCATAGTAGATGATCTTAGTGATATATTACTGTAATCTCCTTGTTAGTATTTTAATTTAAAATTGTGCATCAATGTTCATTAGGGAAATTGGTCTAAAGTTTTCATTTTCTGTTTTTGCTCTCCGTGGTATAGGAATCAAAACTATACTTGTGTAATAGAAGGAATTTGGTAGGACTCTGGTTTATTACTTTTTTTTTACAAATAGTTTATAGATTATTGGAATTAACCATTCTTTAAATGTTTGGTAGAATTCACTTTTAAATTCATCTGGTCCTGGGGTTTCTTCTTAGGGAGCTTATTTCTGACTTGTTCAATTTCTTTTTCTAAGATAGGGTTACTTAAGTATTCTATTACTTTTTCTATTAATATGGACAGTTCAAATTTTTGTAAATATTCATCCATTTCACTTAGGTTGTCAATGTTATGGGCATATAATTGGGCAAAATACCTCCTAATAATGGTTGTAATTTCATCTTCATTGGTGGTACATTCACCTTTTTCATTTTTTATACTGGTAATTTCCTTTTTAATTTCTTTTTAAATGTCAAATTAATAAATTGTTTATTGACTTTATTGGGTTTTCCATCAAAGTAACTCCTAATTTTATTAATTAACTAAATGTTTTTTTTTACTTTCAATTTTTATTAAATGCTCTTGTTTTCAGAGTTTTTATTTTGGTGTTTAACTGGGGGTTTTTAATTTGTTCTTTCTCTATTTCTTAAATTGTATGCCCAATTCATTGATCTACTCTTTCTCTCTCTTTCTTAAATTGATATAAACATTTAAAGATATATTTTTTCCCTTTAGTACTGCATTGGCTGCACCCCACATGTTTTGGTGTGTTGTCACAATGTCATTATCTTTAATGAAATTATTGAATGATTCTACTACTTGTTCTTTAACTCACTCATTCTCTAAGATTAGATTACTTAGTTTCCAATTAATTCTTAATCTATACTTCCAAAGCCCTTTATTGAATATAATTTTGTTGTAGTATGGTCCAAAAAGTATGCATTTAATGTTTCTGGGTTTTTTGCATTTGTTTTTGAGGTTCTTGTGCCTTAATACATGGTCAATTTTTGTAAAGGTGCCACATAAGCTAAGAAAAAGTTGTATTCATTTATATTCCTTTTCAATTTTCTTCAGCAGCCTACTGCATCTAACTTAAATTCTATTTATCTCTTTAGCTTCTTTATTTTCTGTGTTTAAAAAATTGTTTAATAGTATTTTATTTTTTCCAATTTCATGTAAAGACAATTTTTAGAAAGATTTTGAGTTCCAAATTTTTCTCATTCCCACGGTCCCCTCCCCACCTCTTCACAAGACAGCAAGCAATATGATATACGTTATGCATGTGCAATCATGTAAAACATTTCCACATTAATCATATTGAGAAAGAAGAAAGAGGACAAAAGGGAAAAACACTTTTTTAATAAGCGAAAGCAGTATGCTTTGAATTGAATCAGTTCTTTCTCTAGTTGTGGATAAATTTTCCATTATGAGTCTTTTGGAATTGTCTTGGATCATTGTACTGCTGAGAAAAGCTAAGTCAATCATATTTGATCATCACGTAATTCTACTGTTACCATGTACAGTGTTCTCCTGGTTCTGCTCACTTCACTCAGCATCAGTCCATGTAAGTCTTTCCAGGTTTTACTGAAATCCACCTGCTCATCATTTCTTACAGTACAATAGTATTCCATTACATTCATGTGCCACAACTTGTCCAGCCACTCCCCAATTGATGGGCATCCCCTCAATTTCCAATTCTTAGCCTCCACAGAAAGAGCTACTATAAATATTTTTGTGCATGTAGGTCCTTTTCCCTTTCTTTATGATCTCTTTGGGATGCAGATCTAGTAGTGATATTGTTGGATCAAAGGATATGCACAGTTTGATTGCCCTTTGGGCACAGCATCAAACTGCTCTCCAGAATGGTTGAATAAATTCACAACACCACCAATAATGCATTAGTTTCCCAATTTTCCCACATATTCTCCAATATTTATCATTTTCCTTTATAATTTATCATTATCATTTTCATATTAACCAATCTAATAGGTGTGATGTGGTACCTCAGAGTTGTTTTAATTTGCATTTCTCTAATCAGTAGTGATTTAGAGCATTTTTATATGACTACAGATACTTTTGATTTATTTCTCTGAAAATCACCTGTTTGTATCTTTCAATCATTTATGAATTGGGGAATGACTGTATTCCTATAAATTTGACTCAGTTTTCAATATATTTGAGAAATTGAGATACTTGCTGTAAAAATTGTTTTCCAACTTTCTGCTTTCCTTTTAACCTTGGTTGTATTGGCTTTGCTTGTTCAAAGGCTTTTAGTTTAATATAATAAAAATTATCCATTTTACATTTCACAATGTTCTCAATCTCTTGTTTGGTCATAAATTCTTCCCTTCTCCATAGATCTGACAGGTAGACTATTCCCTGCTCTCCTAAATTGCTTATGGTGTCATCCTTTATGTTTAAACTGTATACCTATTTTGACCTTATCTTGTAGATGATGTGAGATGTTGCTCTATTCCCAGTTTCTGCCATACTATTTTCCAGTTTTCCCAGCAGTTTTTGTGAAATAGTGAGTTCTTATCCCAGAAGCTGGAATCTTTGGGTTTATCAAACAGTATAGTCATTTAATACTGTGTCTTGTGTACCTCATAGATTTCACTTATCCACCACTCTATTTCTTAGCTAGTACCAAATACTTTTGATGATTGCCACAATAGTTTTAGATCTGGTACTGATAGGCCACCTTCCTTTGCATTTTTTCATTAATTCCCTTGATATTCTTAACCTTGTATTCTTCCTGATGAATTTTGTCATTATTTTTCTAGCTTTATAAAATATTTTTTGGCAGTCTGATTGGTATAGTACTGACTAAGTAAACTAATTTAGGTTGAATTGTCATTTTCATTGTATTAGCTTGGCCCACATGGTAGACTTTCAAATATTTTATATTATCTACAGTAATTTCTAATGGAATTTCATTTTTTCTTTCTCGATGCTACACTTTTTTGTAATATACAGAAATGCTGCCAATTTGTGTGGGCTTATTTTATATTCTGCAACTTGGCTAAAATTGTTAATAATTTCAAGTAGTTTTTTAGTTGATTCTCTCAGATTTTCCAAGTATAACATAATATCATCTGCCAGCATCTGTGATACTTTTGTTTCCTCATTGCCTATTCTAATTCCTTCAATTTCTTTGTCTTCTCTTACTGCTATAGCTAACATTTCTAGAACAATATTGAATAATAGTGGCAACAATATTGAATAACAGGGATGATAATGGGCATCTTTGTTTCACCCCCGATCTTATTAAGGAAGCTTCTAGCTTCTCCTCATTACATATAATGCTTGCTGATGGTTTTAGGTAGATGTTATTTATCATTTTAAGGAATGCTCCATTTATTCCTATACTCTCTAGTCTTCTTAATAGGAATGGGTGTTGTATTTTGTAAAAAAGATTTTTCTGCATCTATTGAGATAATCATATGTTTTTTGTTGTGTCTATTATTGATATGGTCAATTATGTTGATAGTTTTCCTAATATTGAGCTAGCCTTGTGTTCCTGGTATAAATCCCACCAGTTCATCACTACAGTATGCTGATGATAAATTGCTATAATCTCTTTACTAATATTTTATTTAACATTTTTGCATCAATATTCATTAGGGAAATTAGACTATAATTTCTTTCTCTGTTGTGGTTCTTCCTGGTTTAAGTGTCAGCACCATATTTATGTCATAAAATAAATTTGGCAGGACTCTTCCAAAAATTTTCCCTAGTTTATACAGTGTTATAATTAATTGGTTTTTTAAAAAAATATTTGGTAGAATTGACTTGAAAATCTGTCTGTCCCTGTTCCTTAGGGAGCTCATTGATGACTTGTTCAATTTCTTTTTCTAAAATGGGGTTACTTAAGTATTCTATTTCCTCTTCTGTTATCTGGGTAATTTATACTTTTGTAAATAATCATCCATTTCACTTAGATTGACAGATTTATTGGCATACAATTGAGCAAAATAGCTCCAAATTATTGCCTTAATTTCCTCCTTCCTTATCCTTTTTACTTTTGGTATTGGTTACTTGGTTTTTTTCTTTCTTTCCTTTCTTTTTCTAATCAAATTAGTCAAAGGCTTGTCTATTTTATTGTATCTTTTTTCATAGAATCAGCTCTTAGTTTTATTGATTGGTTCAACAGTTTTCTTAATTTCAATTTTAGTAATCTCTCCTTTAGTTTTTTAGGATTTCTAATTTGGTGCTTAATTGGGGATTCCTAATGCATTCTCCTTCTAGCTTTTTTGGTTGCATGCCCAATTCACTTGGCTGTTTTTTCTCAATTTTAATGATGTAAGCATTTAGGGATATGACATTTCCCCTAAGTATTGCTTTGGCTACATTCTATAAGTTTTGGTATATGGCCTCTTTTTTGTCATTCTCTATAATGAAATTGTCGATTGTTTCTATGATTTATTGTTTGACACACCCATTCTTTAGGATTAGATTTTTTAGTTTCCAATTCATTTTTAATCTATCTTTTCATGGTCCTTTATTGAATGTAATTTTAATTGCATCATGATATGGAAAGGATACATTTAATATTTTTGCATTTGATTGTGAGGCTTTTAATGCCCTAAAACACGTTTATTTTTATTTAGATACTATGTAAAATAGGCATATTCCTTTCTATCCCCCTTCAGTTTCTTCCAGAGGTTTATCATATCTAACTTTTCTAAAATTCTATTCACCTCCTAAATTTCCTTTTTGTTTATTTTGTGGCTAGATTTATCTAGTTCTGAGAGGGGAAGGTTGAGGTTCTCCATTAGTATACTTCTACTGTTTCCTTTTGGAACTAATTTAAGTTTTCCTTCAAAAATTTGGATGCTCTACTATTTGATGCACATATGCTTAGTATTGATATTACTTCATTGTCTATGGTACTTTTTTTAGCAAGATGTAGTTTCCTTCTTTGTCTCTTTTAATTAGATCTATTTTTGCTTCTAACCATTGCCTCTCTTACTCCACCCCACCACTTGTCAATCCCCTCTTTCTCTTATCTGCTTCTCCTCATATTTTTGAGGGGTTAAGATAGATTTCCATGCCCAATCAAGTATGTATATATGTTCTTCCCTCTTTGAACAAATTTAAACGTGAGTGAGATTCAGCATTGCCCATCTCCCCTTTATTTTACGTTTCACTAAAGGTAAAAGATCTTCCTTCTGTACCTCATTTGTGTGAGATAATTTCCTCCATTCTTCCTCTCCTTTCCTCTTCTTTTGGTGCATCCTTCTTTCTCCATCATTTTTTTTGGGTCATCCTAACATACTTGACTCAGACCTATGCCTTTTTTCTAGGTAGACTTTTTCTGACTGCCTTACTAATAATAAAGTTATTAAGAATTAACATGTATCATCTTCCCATATGGGAATGTAAAGAATTTAGCTTTATTGAGTTACTTATAATTACTCTTTCATGTTTACCTCTTTATGCTTCTCTTGAGTCTTGCTTTTGAATGATGAATTTTTTTTTTCTTAAGGCCTGATCTTTTCATCAGGAATCCTTGAAAGTCCTCTCTTTCATTAAATGTCTGTTTTCCTCTGAAGGATTATACCAGGTTTTGATGGTTAGGTTATTCTTAGTTGTAATCCTAGCTCCTTCACCTTCCAAAATATCATATTCCAAGCCCTCCAATACTTTAATGTGGAAGCTACTAAATCTTGTGTGATCCTGACTGTGGCTCCACAATATTTGAATTATTTCTTCTGGCTGATTGCAATATTTTCTTCTTGACCTGGGAGCTCTGGAATTAGGCTATAATATTAGTTGAAATATTCATTTTGGGAGCTCTTTCAGGAGGTAATTGGTAGGTTATTTCAATTTCTATTTTATCTTCTCATTCTAGAATATTGATGCCATTTTCCTTTATAATTTCTTTTTTTATCATGGTTTTCCATCAGTCCAAGAATTCTTAAATTATTTTACCACAGTCTATTTTTCCAGGTCAGTTTTTGTAATGAGATCTTTCGTATTTTCTTCTATTCTTTCATTTTTTTGGCTTTGTTTCATTGTTTTTTAATGTCTTATGCAATCATTAGCTTCCACTTGTCCAATTCTAATTTTTAAGGAATTATTTTCATTAATGAGCATTTGTACCTCTTTTACATTTGCCTGATTCTGCTTTTTAAGTAATTCTTTTCTTCAGTATTTTTGTGCCTCAGCAACTAATCTGTTAATTCTCTTTTCATTATTTTCTTGCATCACTTTCATTTATTTTCCCAATTTTTCCTCTACCTTCTTATCTCTTCGTGTGACTGTTCTAGTAATTCTTATTGAGCTTTTGTCCAATTTTAATTTCTTTTCCTTTGAGGTGCTTGTAGGTGCTTTCATGTTATTGTCTTCTTCTGAGGCTTTAATTAGGTCTATACAAGTGTTTAATGTGATTTGATACATTAACAGTCAAATATTTTATGCATTTCTAGTTATTTTTATGGAATTTTCATTTATATTATTGTCTCCTGCATTTTTATATGAAAATATAAAAAAAAATTTACACAAGAATGCTGTTCATTTTTGTTGGTTTACCTATAACTTTGCTGAAGGTATAAATTATCTCAGTTTCTTTGATGATTCCCTAAGATTTTATAAGTAAATCATCATAGTCCAAGCAAATAGGATAATTTTGTCTTCACTTTGCGTATCTTTATGCCTTTAGTTTATTTCTCTGGTCTTCTTGTTGTTAACATTCCTATAATAATATTAAATAACCACAGGGATAGAGGACATCTTTAGTTTACTCCAATACTCACTGGGAAACATTCTAGTGTATCACCTCTGCATAAAATGCTTGCTTTTGGTTTTATAAAGATACATTTTTGTCTAATTAAAAGATCCCTTCACACCAAACTTTGTAGTTTTTTTTGAAACATAAATGAGTGTTGTACATTGTCAAAGACTTTTTCTGCATCTATTGAGATAATCAAATGCTTGCTTTCAATCTAAGTAAGTTGATTGTTTTCCTAATGTTCAACTATTCTTGCAACTCTGATATAAATTAAAATGGGTAATAATAGGTGATTTTTTGATAAGTTGCTACTGTCTGACAGAATCTTATTTAAAACTTTTGAATTGATATTCATTAATGCTATTGGTCCCTTCCTGGATCACGGCATTGTTGTGGTTGAGTAACTTGCTTAGCTCAGTGAAACTATAAGCTATGCTGTACAGTGTTAACCAGGACAGACAGATCAAGTGGAGATCCTAGTGAAGAGTTCTGACAAAAGGTGATCCACAGGAGAAGGAAATGGCAAACTACTCCAGCATCTTTGCCAAGAAAATCTCATTGACAGTATTAAAATGAAAAGGAAATGACACCAGAAGGTAAGCCTCTCAGGTCAGATGTCCAACATGCTATTGGGGAAGAGCAGAGAACAACTACCAGTAGCTCCAGTACTAATGAAGTGGCTGGACCAAAACTGAAAGGAAGTTGAGCTTAAGAGTTCTGGTGATGAAAACAAAGTCTGATGCTGTGAAGATCAATATTGCACAGCAACCTGGAAGGTAAGATCCATGAACCAACATAAGCTGGATATGATCAAGCAGGAGATAGAAAGATTAAACATCAGTATCTTGGGTGTCAGTGAACTTAAATGGATGGGAATGGATTAATTTAATTTAGGTGACAATTACATCTATTACTGTGGACAAGAATATCTTAAAAAGAATGGAGTAGTCCTCATAGTCAATAAAAGGGTGAGAAAAGCAGTACTAGGGCATAATCTCAAAAATGACAGAATGATATCTATTCAAATCCAAATCCATTCACCATCTTGGTAACATAAGTCTATGCTCCAACCATTGATGCCAAAGTTTATCAGTTCTATGAAGATCCACAACATTTCTAGAAATAACACCAGGAAAAATTTGACACTCATCATAAGGGATTGGAATGCTAAAGTAGGAAATCAAAAGTAATTGGAATAAGAGGCAAGTTTGGTCTTGGAGTACAAAATGAAGCAGGGCAGAGACTCTATTTCAAAAACCCAAAAAGCGACTCTCTACATGGACATGACCATGTGGTCAATACCAAAATTAGTTCATTTCTCTTGTAATAAAATCACTTTCATCTATGTTTCATGAAGTTATGATTTCTGGTTCATGATTGATTATATACTTTGGGGCCAAACGAGGAAAACTCTGTATGGTCAATAAAAAGAAGACCTTGAGCTAACTGTGGCTCACTTAATAAGTTTCTTACTGCAAAATTAAGACTTAAATTGGGCAGAACCCAGAAAATAGCAGAGGGAAGCAGGGCTCCACCCCAGGACAGCCTGGATGGTCTCTGGGTGAGGTCTATCCCACATGGATCTGGGAGCAGAGGGGAGCAGAGCGCAGCAGAGCTCAGCATGGGCGGCAGCAGGACCAACCAGACCAGGAGCCAGGCGGAGCGTGCCCTAGCACCCTGAATCAGTGAGCTGCAGTAGTTACAAGACTTCTCAACCCACAAACACCAAAGACAACAGAGAAGGTTAGTGGGAAAAGCTGCGGGAGTAGAAGGAGTTTGCAGTTCGGCCACTGCCCCAGGGGCAGCAGAAGTGGGGCAGCTACAGAACTACAGTTGCAGTTACTTCTGGCCCCAGGCCCACCTGGTGGGAGGAATTAAGGGGCAGATCAGAGCAGGAGTGAAGAGCCTGCTGAAGATCTAAGTCCAGTCCAGGTTGGGGGTTCTTGGGGAAGGAGGAGTGCTGGTGTGGCAGAGCTGGCACATCCCTCCAAATGTGGAACACAGAACTCTTTAGTTTACAAACAGT
This sequence comes from Trichosurus vulpecula, assembly GCF_011100635.1. Classification (NCBI taxonomy): domain Eukaryota; kingdom Metazoa; phylum Chordata; class Mammalia; order Diprotodontia; family Phalangeridae; genus Trichosurus; species Trichosurus vulpecula. The sequence continues at coordinate 3,802,998 of NC_050575.1, read as the reverse complement.
CATACCCCGCTGAAAAACTCAAGAGTCAAGTTAGTTGGCTGGGAATATGGCCAGGCAGCAAAAACGCACCGAGAATCAGTGTCAGACTTTGAATTCTTTCTTTGCTGACAAAGAAGACCAAAACATACAGCCTAAAGAAGTCAACAAGGCGCAACACCCTACAACAAAAGCCTCCAAGAAAAACATGAACTGGTCCCAGGCCATGGAAGAGCTCAAAAAGGATTTGGAAAAGCAAGTTAGAGAAGTAGAGGAAAAATTGGGAAGAGAAATGAGAAGGATGCGAGAAAACCATGAAAAACAAGTCAATGAATTGCTAAAGGAGACCCAAAAAAATACTGAAAAATACACTGAAGAAAACAACACCTTAAAAAATAGATTAACTCAAATGGCAAAAGAGCTCCAAAAAGCCAATGAGGAGAAGAATGCCTTGAAAGGCAGAATTAGCCAAATGGAAAAGGAGGTCCAAAAGACTGCTGAAGAAAATAATACCCTAAAAATTAGACTGGAGCAAGTGGAAGCTAGTGAATTGATGAGAAATCAAGATATTATAAAACAGAACTAAAGGAATGAAAAATAGAAGACAATGTGAAATATCTCCTTGGAAAAACCACTGACCTGGAAAATAGATCCAGGAGAGATAATTTAAAAATTATTGGACTACCTGAAAGCCATGATCAAAAAAAGAGCCTAGATATCATCTTTCAAGAAATTATCAAGGAGAACTGCCCTGATATTCTAGAGCCACAGGACAGAATAGAAATTGAAAGAATCCACTGATCGCCTCCTCAAATAGATCCCAAAAAGAAATTTCCTAGGAATATTGTCACCAAATTCCAGAGCTCCCAGATCAAGGAGAAAATACTGCAAGCAGCCAGAAAGAAACAATTTGAGTATTGTGGAAACATAATCAGAATAACCCAAGATCTAGCAGCTTCTACATTAAGAGATCGAAGGGCTTGGAATATGATATTCCAGAGGTCAACGGAGCTAGGATTAAAACCTAGAATCACCTACCCAGCAAAACTGAGGATCATGCTCCAAGGCAAAATATGGATTTTCAATAAAATAGAGGACTTTCAAGCTTTCTCAGTGAAAAGACCAGAGCTGAATAGAAAATTTGACTTTCAAACACAAGAATCAAGAGAAGCATGAAAAGGTAATCAAGAAAAAGAACAAGAAAAAGAAATTGCAAGGGACTTACTAAAGGTGAACTGTTTTGTTTACATTCCTACATGGAAAGATGATGTGTGTGATTCATGAGACCTCAGTATTAGGGTAGCTGAAGGGAATATGCATATATATGTATATATATATATATATATATATATATATATATATATATATATATATGTGTGTGTGTGTGTATATATATACCTTTATGTATATATATGTATGTATGTACATATATATTTATATGTATATGTCAGTGTGTATGTATGTATATATGTATGGAGAGAGAGAGAGAGAGAGATAGAGAGAGAGAGAGAGAGAGAGAGAGAGAGTGAGAGAGAGAGAGAGAAGGAGAGAGGCACAGGGTGAGTTGAAGATGAAGGGAAGATATCTAAAAGAAATAAAATCAAATTAAGGGATGAGAAAGGAATATATTGAGAGAGGGAGATAGGGAGAGATAAAACGGGGTAAATTATCTCACATAAAAGTGTCAAGAAAAAGCAGTTCTGTAGAAAGAGAAGAGAAGGCAGGTGAAGGGGAATGAGTGAATCTTGCTCTCATCAAATTTGACCTGAGGAGAGAATACCATAATACTCATTTGGGTATCTTACCCCATAGGAAAAAAGGAGGAAGAAGATAAAAAAGGGGGGGATGATAGAAGGGAGGGCAGATGGGGGTGGAGGTAATCAAAAACAAACACTTTGGAAAGGGGACAGGGCCAAGGGAGAAAATTCAATAAAGGGGGATAGGTTAGGAAGGAGCAAAATATAGTTAGTCTTTCACAACATGAGTATTGCGGAAGGGTTATACATAATGATACGCCTGTGGCCTATGTTGAATTGCTTGACTTCTTGGGGAGGGTGGGTGGGAAGGGAAGAGGGGAGAGAATTTGGAACTCAAAGTTTTAAAAACAGATGTTCAAAAACCAAAAAAAAAGTTTTTGCATGCAACTAGAAAATAAGATACACAGGCAATGGGGCGTAGAAATTTATCTTGTCATGCAAGAAAGGAAGGGAAAAGGGGATGGGAGGGGAGTGGGATGACAGAAGGGAGGGCTGACTGGGGAACAGGGCAACCAGAATATATGCCATCTTGGAGTGGGGGGGGGAGGGTAGAAATGGGGAGAAAATGTGTAATTCAAACTCTTGTGAAAATTAATGCTGAAAACTAGATAAAAAAATTTTAAAAAGACTTAAATTGAAGAAAGTAGAGGAAATCATCAGATTATATAGATATGCCCTAAATAGCATCCTTTATGAATAGGAAGTAGAAGTGACGAATAAATTTAAAAGATTAGATTCAGTAGATAGAGGTTTTAGTTCTATTTATTTATTTATTTAATATATTTAGTTTTCAGCATTGATTTTCACAATAGTTTGAATTACAAATTTTCTCCCCATTTCTACCCTCCCCCCCACTCCAAGATGGCATATATTCTGGTTGCCCTGTTCCCCAGTCAGCCTTCCCCTCTATCACCACCCTCCCCTCTCATCCCCTTTTCCCTTTCTTTCTTGTAGGGCAAGATAAATTTCTATGCCCCATTGCCTGTGTATCTTATTTTTTAGTTGCATGCAAAAACTTTTTTTGTTGTTGTTTTTGAACATCTGTTTTTAAAACTTTTAGTTCCAAATTCTCTCCCCTCTTCCCTTCCTACCCACCCTCCCTAAGAAGTTGAGCAATTCAACCTAGGCCACATGTGTATCATTATGTATAACCCTTCCACACTACTCATGTTGTGAAAGACTAATGTCATTTTGCTCCTTCCCAACCCATCCCGCTTTATTGAACTTTCTCCCTTGACCCTGTCCCCTTTCCAAAGTGTTTGTTTTGATTACCTCCACCCCCATCTGCCCTCCCCTCCATCATCCCCCCCCCTTTTTATTTTTTGTTTATCTTCCTCCCTCTTCTTTCCTGTGGGGTAAGATACCCAACAGAGTATGTATGGTATTCCCTCCTTAGGCCAAATCTGATGAGAGCAAGGTTCACTCATTCCCCCCTCTCCCCTCCTCCCACAGAACTGCTTCCTCTTGCCAGCTTTATGTGAGATAATCCATCCCATTCTACCTCTCCCTATCTCCCTCTCTCAGTATGTTGCTCTCTCATCCCTTAATTTCATTTTATTTCTTTTAGATATCTTCCCTTCATCTTCAACTCACCCTGTGTCTGCTCTCTCTCTTTTACATATATGTATATATACACATACATACATATACACACATATATATACATACATACATATACACATATATATATACATACATGCATATACACATAGATATATACATACAAACACATTCACTTATATATATACATAAACATATATATATGCATATTCCCTTCAGCTACCATAATACTGAGGCCTCATGAATCATACACATCATCTTTCCATGTAGGAATGTAAACAAAACAGTTCAACTTTAGTAAGTCCCTTGCAATTTCTGTTTCTTGATTACCTTTTCATGCTTCTCTTGATTCTTGTGTTTGAACGTCAAATTTTCTTTTCAGTTCTGGTCTTCTCACTGAGAAAGCTTGAAAGTCCTCTATTTTATTGAAAATCCATATTTTGCCTTGGAGCATGATACTCAGTTTTGCTGGGTAGGTGATTCTAGGTTTTAATCCTAGCTCCATTGACCTCTGGAATATCGCATTCCAAGCCCTTCGATCTCTTAATGTAGAAGCTGCCAGATCTTGGGTTATTCTGATTGGGTTTCCACAATACTCAAATTGTTTCTTTCTGGCTGCTTGCAGTATTTTCTCCTTGATCTGGAAGCTCTGGAATTTGGCGACAATATTCCTAAGAGATTTCTTTTTGGGATCTATTTGGGGAGGTGATCGATGGTTTCTTTCAATTTCTATTTTGCCCTGTGGCTCTAGAATATCAGGGCAGTTCTCCTTGATAATTTCTTGAAAGATGGTGTCTAGGCTCTTTTTTTGATCATGGCTTTCAGGTAGTCCAATAATTTTTAAATTCTCTCTCCTGGATCTATTTTCCAGGTCAGTGGTTTTTCCAAGGAGATATTTCACATTGTCTTCCATTTTTTCATTCCTTTGGTTCTGTTTTATAATATCCTGATTTCTCATAAAGTCACTAGCTTCCACTTGCTCCAATCTAATTTTTAAAGTAGTATTTTCTTCAGCGGTCTTTTGGACCTCCTTTTCCATTTGGCTAATTCTGCCTTTCAAGGCATTCTTCTCCTCATTGGCTTTTTGGAGCTCTTTTGCCATTTGAGTTAGTCTATTTTTTAAGGTGTTGTTTTCTTCAGTGTATTTTTCAGTATTTTTTTGGGTCTCCTTTAGCAATTCATTGACTTGTTTTTCATGGTTTTCTCGCATCCTTCTCATTTCTCTTCCCAATTTTTCCTCTACTTCTCTAACTTGCTTTTCCAAATCCTTTTTGAGCTCTTCCATGGCCTGGGGCCAGTTCATGTTTTTCTTGGAGGCTTTTGTTGTAGGCTGTATGACTTTGTTGACTTCTTTAGGCTGTATGTTTTGGTCTTCTTTGTCACCAAAGAAAGAATCCAAAGTCTGAGACTGAATCTGGGTGTGCTTTCGCTGCCTGGCCATATTCCCAACCAACTACCTTGACCCTTGAGTTTTTCAGTGGGGTATGACTGCTTGTAGACTGACGAGTTCTATGTTCCACGTTTGGGGGGGAGGTGCCAGCTCTGTCACACCAACACTACTCCTTCCCCAAGAACCCCCAGCCCGGGCTGGGCTTAGATCTTTAGCCGGCTGTGCACTCCTGCTCTGATCCACCACTTAATTCCTCCCACCAGGTGGGCCTGGGGCCAGAAGCAGCAGCAACTGTAGCTGCCCCACCTCCACTGCCCCCAGGGCTGGAAGCCGAACCAAGAACTCCTTCCACTCCCGCAGCTTTTCCCACTAATCTTCTCCTCAGTCTTTGGTGTTTGTGAGTTGGGGCGTCTGGTAACTGCCGCAGCTCACATATTCAGGGCACTAGGGGCCCCATCCGCCCGACTCCAAGTTTGGTTGTTCCATGCCGCTCAGGCTGGGCTCTGCTCCACTCTGTTCCTAGCTCCCAGCTCCATGTGGGATAGACCTCACCCAGAGACCATCCAGGCTGTCCTGGGCTGGAGCCCTGCTTCCCTCTGCTGTTCTGTGGGTTCTGCCATTCTAGAATTTGTTCAGAGCCATTTTTTATAGGTTTTTGGAGGGACTCGGTACGGAGCTCATACTAGTTCCTGCTTACCAGCCGCCATCTTGGCTCCACCCCCAGTAGATAGAGGTTTTGAAGAACTATGGATGGAGTTTTGCAATATTGTACAGGAAGCAGCAAAAAACATTCTAAAGAAAAAGAAAAGTAATAAAGCAAAATGTTTGTCTGGTGAGGCTTTACAAAAAACCAAGGAAGAGGGAAAATGAAAGGAGAAAGAGAAAGATATACCAAATTGAATGCAGAATTCCAGAGAATAGCAAGAAGAGATAAGAAGATTTTCTTAAATGAGCAAGGCAAAGAAATAGAAAAAATAATAGAATGGGAAAACAAGAGACATCTTCAAGAAAATTAGAGATACTAAGGGAATGTTTCTTGCAAAAATGGGCATGATAAAAGAAAAAGGTAGGGACTTAACAGAAATAAAAGAGATTAAGAAGATGTGGCAAGAATATACAGAAGAACTATTCAAGAAATGTCTTAACATCACTGATAACCATGAAGGTGTGGTTACTGATCTAGAGCCAGACATCCTGGAGAATAAAGTTAAGTGTGTCTTAGGATGCATTGCTAACATAAGGCTAGTGGAAGTGACTGAATTCTAGCAAAGCTATTAAAAACTCTGATGATGCCATTAAAGTGTTGCACTCAATATGCCAGGAAATTTGGAAAGCACAACAGTGGCCATGGGATTAGAAAAGATCAGGTTACATTCCAATCCTAAGGAAGGACGATAACAAAAGATCTTCAAATTACTGAACAATTGTGTTCATTTTACATGACAGCAAGATTATTCTTAAGATGCTGCAATCTAGGTTTCAGCAATATTTCAGTTGAGAATTACTAGAAGAGCAGGCTGGTTTTTCAAGAAGCAGAGGAACTAGAGACCAAATTGCCAGCATTCCCTGGATTATGGAAAGCAAGGAAGTTCCAGGGGGAAAAAATCTACGTCTGCTTCATTAACTACAATAAGCCTTTAACTATGTGAATAACATCAAAATATGGGAAGTACTCAAAGAGACAGGAGTACCTGATCATCTTACTTTTCTACTGAGGAACCTGTATACAGGCCAAGAAGGAACAGTTAGAACCAAACGTGGAAAAACTGATTGATTTAATATTGGAAAAGAAGTGCAACAACTTATTGATTTATTGAACTTATCTGTGGAATATATAATGTGAAATGCCAGGCTGGATATATCAAAGGCCAGAATCAGGGTTTCTGGGAGAAATGTCAACAATCTCAGATATCCAGAATGTGGTAAGGGCAGAACCTGAAGAATTAAGAAGCCTCTTGATAAGAGTGAGAGAGGAGGGTGTAAAACCTGGCTTGAAGCTTGACAAATAGATGGAGAAGAAATGCAAGCAATGTCAGATTTTATATTGTTGGGCTCAAAGATCGCTGAAGATGGTAGCTGCCACCATGAAATTAAAAGACACTTGCTCCTCAGAAGGAAAGCTATGCCAATCTGGACAACACCCTAAAAAGCAGAGACATTGCCTTGCTGACAAAGGTCTGTTTTTGTTCCTAATAGCAGTGTATGGCTGTGAGAGTGGGACTATAAGGAATGCTGTGTACTGCGGAATTGACACGTTTGAATTGTGGTGCTGGAGAAGACATTTGAGAGTCCCTTGGACATCAAAAAGATTAAATCAGTAAACACAAGAAATTAATTCAGGTTATTCATTGGAAGGTCAAATACCGAAGTTGAAATTTTAAAAAATCTGTCTCACATAAGAAGACAGAATTCATCAGAAAAGACCCTGATATGGGGAAAGTTGAAGGCAAAAGAAAAGGGAATAGCAGAGTATGAGATGGATAGATAGTGTCATGGAAGCAACAAACATGAGCTTGGACAGACTTCAGGAGACAGTGGACTATAAAAGGGCCTAGCATGCTATGGTCCATGGGGTCAAAAGAGTCAGACATGATGAAATGACTGAACAATAACAAAATATTATTGGTCTATAATTCTTTTTCTTTTCTTTATCCTTAAATGATTCAGGAATTATGACAATATTTAACTCACAATAGGAGTTTGATAGAATACGTTCTCAATTTTTATGAATAATTTTTTAAAGACTTGGCTTCTCCATCTCACCCAGGATGGAAATGCAAGGGCTACTCATGGGCCTGATCTTGTTACTGATCAGCATGGGAGCTTTGACCTATTATATTTATCTGGGCTGGTTTGCTCTCCCTTAGGTAACCACTGGTCTTGATAGAATTCTCCTGTGAATTCACCAGTTATTCTTCCCCTCCTCCATTTGTTGGTACTTTTGGCTAGTTGTATTCCCTTTGCTGAGGTTGGATTACTTATACTCTCTAATTACTTTTCTGTTAGCACAGGCATTTCGTATTTTTGAAAGCAATCCTTCATTTTTTGTGATATGTTGGCATAAAATTATGCATAGTTGTTGTCGTTTAGTCACTTTCAGTTGACTCCTCCTGACCCCCTTTGGGGTTTTCTTGGTAAAAATACTATAGTGGTTTACCATTTCTCCAGCTCATTTTACAGAAAAGGAAACTGAGGCAAACAGGGTTAAGTGACTTGCCCAGGGTCACACAGCTAGTAAGTGTCTGGCGTCATATTTGAATTCAGGTCCTCTTGACTTCAGGCCCGGCACTCCATGCACTGGGCCACCTAGCTGCCCTATGGCACAGTCCATGCATACATTAAAAAAAACTTCTGGTTTTGTTATGATTTCTGTTTGTTTATTTTAAATTTTGTTGATTTAGTTTTCTGCCATTTTATTTTGAATTAAAGTAGCTAAGGGTTTATTAATTTTGTTTATCATAATATAATTTCCTGGTTTATCTTCATTTATGTTTTGAATTCTTAGTTTTGTTTGTTCTCATAGCACAAATGCAACTCCTCCCTTTTTGTTGCACTTGATGCATAATAAATGTTGTTAGGGCTTCTCATTTTTATTGTGTCTGTCTTAATTGTTACATGTTTCTTGTCAGCAATATGTTATAGAGTTTTTTCTTATCTAATCTGTCACTCTCATTTTATTGAATTGGTTGGTCTATTCATAATTAAAGATAAAGCTTACTTCCATTTGTGTCTCTAGTACTATTTTTTAATTAAGATTTTTTGCATTCCACTTCCTTTTTTAAGCAAGTGCCTTTTGTTGCCTTCCTCTTAGTTTTATTTAATCTCCATTCAACACTGTCTCTCCAGGTTCTCATTTGTTCCTTTCCCAATTTGGGTGTTTTTCTTAGTCTATTGATCTATTTTTATTTATTATTTAATTATATTCTTCTTCTCCTCTTCTCTTCTTTTCCACTTCTCAGTAAAGCGGCTGATTCAAATTCCCCCCCACCTCACTTCCTCTCCAACCTCTTTGCTGTGTTCATTAGGCATTGTTTTCTTCTTTTGTCTCCACTCTTTCCTTTTTTAAAGAGAAGTATATCTGCTTTCTTCTCTCCATTAATTCTCTTCCCTTTCTAGTCCAAATTTTTGTTCTTTGAGTCATTGTATATTTCCTTGTTTATTCATTCTTTAGGTTTTATTTTGTATTTCCCATGGAATTAAAGCTTCTGAAGTCCAAGTACAAGCTCCTTCTAATGAATTTCTATGAAATTGATTTGTATTATTTTGTTCTATTGTCCCTTTCTCCCATTATTTCTCATTCTTACAAATACCAATTCATGCAGGAAGTAATGAAGACAGAAGCAATGCCACTTGGCAAAAATTATCTCATGTCCCAAATTATGCAGTTCAATTCTACCTCTTTTACTTCCCATAATCATTCTCTTTTCTATTTGCCATGTAGTTTCCTTTCTGAGTGCATATCCTCTTACCATTCTGGGTGCCATTTACCCCAAAAGCTCTGATTTCCACTCTCCTGAGGAAGGATATTGATGATGATAGTCTTCCTATGCAGTAACTTCTCCCAGATTACACTTATTATAAAGCCCCATTTCTTTTACAAACATATACATCTTTTCCCATAGGAGTGTTATTCAGTGCAACCCCCTAATGTGAGCATGTTGACCCCTCATCATTTCATTCACTTCTTTCAATCCCTCTATTACACCACTTCTCCCATTCTGCTGTAGCTCCTTTTCTTGCTGAGAAATTATAGGATTTATCTTTCCTTTGTTATTCATCCACGAACTTGATTATATTACACATTCTCCTCTGTCCTCCACTTCTCTTCCCATTTATGGGGCCCCCATTCTACAATTCAGTACCATAAAATACACTTATCCACCTGTGTAAATGGTGTAGGGTTTAGTCTGTGATGTTTCAGGCCTGCTCCTCCACCATTATTTTAAATTCTGTTTTCATCTTTATTCCTTTGTGTAGATTTTAAAATCTTTTAAATATCTATCCTTTTTTAACCCAATAGGTCAAGATTTTTTAAAATCTCAAGTGACAAAACACTTAATTTTACAAATTATTCTTTCCTTAATATTTATCTTACTTTTATTTCTTTTATTTGGTATTTTCAAATTTAATAATGTGATTACAATAGGTGGGGGAGAGGCTAGGAATACTGCAAATGTTCCTCTTTTATTGAACATTTATCTTTTTTTATTGACAGCTACATTCAGATTTTCAAGACGTGACATATTTGGCTGCACCTTGATCTTTGCTTTTGGGAACATATTATTCCATTCCTTTCTTCAGTTTCTAGTGTGTGAAGAACAATCTTGTATTATTCAATTATCCTTTCTTTTTTATTTGAAGGTCTTTCTCCTGGCCACTTACAGAATTTGCTATTTTTCATTGGAATTGCTAAATTTAACATCCCTGAGTCTTAGACTCATAGCACTCAAGCCTCATACTTATTAAGTATTTATCAAAAGAGATTTCAATTGAAGAAGAAACAATAGGGAGAAAGCGTACCTAAACACATTCACAATAGAGATACAGAATTTCACAGAACACAAAATCAAAGAAAGTAGCCACTAATAAAACATGTAGCCTTAGACATCTACACAAAAATGCAAGAAGTTTAGGCAATATGCAAGATGAACTAGTGATTCTAATGAAAGGACATAAATTTTATCTGTAGGTATCACTAAAATTTGATGGGATGGAACTCATGACTGAGTTAAAATTCCAGAAGAATAACTGAAAAGGAATAAGTTGGGTGATGTAATAGCATTGTCTATTAGAGACAGGTAGTCATGTAAGGAGGGTAGCTAGGTGGTGCAGTGGGTAGAATACTGGGCCTGAAGTTAGGAAGATTCATCTTTGTGAGTTCAAAATCTGGCCTCAGACACTTACTAGATGCATGATCCTGGGCAAGTCACTTAACCCTGTTTGCCTCAGTTTGTCATTTGTAAAATGAGCTGGAGAAGGAAAAGGCAAACCACTCCAGTCTCTTGGCCAAGAAAACCCCAAATTTGTTCATGAAGACCTAGACATGACTGAAATAAATGAACAACAACAAAAAGTCATGTGAGGAAATGTGAGAACCAGAGAGAGACAGCATGGTAAAGAAAATTTGGGTGAAGCTGAAAAGAGATAGGAACAGAACGTCATTGTTTGAGTAAACTACCGCAAGAGGATTATGGAGTGCTTCCTCTACTTGATCAATCCTCAACCTTCTTTTTAATTCATTTTCATCATTGTGAGCTCTAGAATAATACAGGGGCACATTTGAATATTTTCTTATTAATTGTCAACAATGCCACCTCTTCCTTATTAATTTATCAATTAGCTCAGCCCATCCCCTTTGGCCCCCCCCCCCCAGTTTATTGGATAGAGAGAATGACTAGATCTGTGATAACACTGTGATAACAATGTGATAACATTGCTATCGGGATCTCCTTGTCAGGATCTGCCTCTACCAATACAGATTGGCACCTTTTTTTGCAATTTATATTTTTAGAGAGTTGTCTAGAGCATTGACTTGCCCAGGGTCACAAAATCATTGTGTATCAGAGTCAGGGCTTGACCCTAAGTCTTCCTGGCACCAAGGTCAGCTCTCTCCAGTGCACCAGTTTATGAGGTAATTATTTAAGAGAATGGAGAAACCTCTTTCCTCATAAGCTACTGTTTATCTCTCCAAACTTCCAATCTCTTAGGATTAAATACATTTCAAAGTTAACAGGCAAATAATTTATTAACAAAGTAGTCATAATGACACAAAGCCATAAACAATTATTTCTGATATTTTAAGAGTAAAGAAAAATCACAAAAAGCTGGAAAAATGGCATTTCTACCCATCACTGTCAGAGCAGATGACTTCTCCTCACTTCTGAAAACACAGTTCCTATATTCAGTTCACAGAGTATATATCAAAATAAGTCCTTTCTTCCCAGTCTCTCAAAAACTGCCATAACAGACCTCACAAAGAATGGTAGTTTAAAGGAATATTCTCAAAGTATTCCTACCTCATAAATAGATTGTGACAGAAACTAAAATCTCTGTGAGAGGGATTTTTGATATTACAGACCACCTGGATAGAAAGAGGAAGAAGGTGAAGAACTCAGGGAACAGATCACAGGTTTGGCACAGAGGCACAATATAGCAGTGGTAGAAGATTTCAATTATCTAAGCATTTCTGGAGCTCTCTGGCAAAAATAGAGCATATAATCTTTCTTGGATTCCCTTAAATAAGGCCTGCTTTGAAATGTGGAGGAAGTGCTTTCACATGCCATTTTGGACACAATTCTAAACTACAACTGGTAAGAAAAGATTGGTAAAGTAGAAATTATGAGAACACTGAGAAGAGATTACTCCATGTTAAATTTTTACAGAAAAGGAGAAGGAGTCAGAGCCAAATGGCAGAGTAAAGGTAGGACCTGCCTGAGGTCTCCTCAAATCCCTCCAAATACCTTCAAATAATGACTCTAAATACATTCTAAAGCGGCAGAACCCTCAAAAAGATGGAGTGAAGCAATTTTTCAGCTCAAGACAACTTAGAAGGAAGGCAGGAAAGGTATGTTGCACCAGGGTGAGAGAGGAGCACAGTCCAGCACAGGCCACATCAGCATAGATCAGGCCCCAGAAAACCAGAAGCAGACCTTAGGGGAACTGAATCAATGGGAGCAGTGGTGGTTTCCAGAACTTTCAGACACCAAATATAAATTAGAAGATCATCAGGAAAGGTCTGTTGCATCTGGGTGAGAGGGAGCACAGTCCAGCATGGGCTACATCAACACAGCCCTGGACCAGGCAAACCAAAAGCAGGCCTTGGAAACCATTGAATCAGTAGTGACAGCAGCTGCTTCCAGAGCTCTTAGCCTGCAGATAGTAAGGAGGTCAAACAACTGGTCAGATAGACATTACACGGGGTCTCTTTGCTAGCACTGAGGCAGGACTCTGCTGCTTTGCCCATACTTGGATCTGGGTCACAGCCCTGGGTGGCAGTCCCAGGGCAAAGAGGAGCACAAGCATACCAGAGCTTATGATCACAGTGGGGACCCTTCTCATAGTTACAGGGCAGAAAAAGAGTGCTTGTGGTTGCTCTCAGATCAGAACACAGCTAAGGAAAATAGCAAACACTTCTCCTTAGATCACACCACCTTGGAAGAACTGAAAAGTTACAGGTCCCTAGGAGTATCTCTGAAAATAGCTGCACAAAACCCCTGAAGCTTAGGACAGTGCACCTTTCATCCTGGGAGCAGAGCCCTACCTTAACAAAGAGGTAAAAGTCAAGTAACAAAATGGGAAAATGAGCAAACAGAAAAACTCTGATTACAGAAAGTTACTATGGTGACAAGGAAGATCAAAACACACACTCAGAAGAAGACATAGTCAAAGCTCCTACATCCAAAGCCTCCAAGAAAAATATGACTAGGTCTCAAGCCATGGAAGAGCTGAAAAAGGATTTTGAAAATAAGCAAGAGAATCAGAAGAAAAATTGGGAAGAGAAATGAGAATGATACAAGAAAATCATAAAAAAGTCAACAGCTTGGTAAAGGAGACCAAAAAATACTGAAGAAAATAACACTTTGTAAACAGACTAGGCAAAATGGTAAAAGAGTCTAAAAAGCCAATGAGGAGAAGAATGTCTTAAATGGCCAAATTGGCCAAATGGAAAAAGAGGCACAAAAATTCACTGATGAAAAAATCTCCTTAAAAAGAAGAATTGGCCAAATGGAAAGGGAGGTACAAAAGCTCTCTGAAGAAAATAATTCCTTAAAATTAGGTCAAATGGAAACTATTGATTTTATGAGAAATCTAGGAACAACAAAACAAAACCAAAGGAAAGAAAAAATAGAAGATATGAACTATCTCATTGGAATAACAACTGACCTGGAAAAGGGCTCCAGGAGAGATAATTTAAAAATTATTGGATTACCTGAAAGTCATGATCAAAAAAAGACCTAGACATTACCTTTTAAGAAAATATCAAGGAAAACTGCCCTAATATTCTAGAAACAGCAGGTAAAATAGAAATTGAAAGAATACATTGATCACCTCCTCAAAGAGATCCCCAAACGAAAACTCCCAGGAATATTATAGCCAGATTCCAGGGCTCTCAGGTCAAAGAGAAAATATTACAAGTAACAAAAAAGAAACAATTCAAGTATTGTTGAGCCAGAGTCAGGATGACACAGGATTTAGCACCTTCTACATCAAAGGATCAGAGGGCTTGGAATATGATATTCAGGAGGGCAATGAGCTAGGATTATGCTCAAGTATCACCTACCCAGCAAAACAGAGTATTATCCTTCAGGGGAAAAATGGACATTCAATAAGATAGAAGACTTTCAAGCATTCTCTTTTTTTTGGAGGGGGTAAGGCAAGACAATTGGGATTAAGTGACTTGCCTAAGCTCACAGAGCTAGTAAGTGTCAAGTGCCTGAGGCTGCAATTGAACTGAGGTCCTCCTGACTCCAGGGCCAGTACTCTATTCACTGTGTCACCTAGCTGCCCCACTTTCAATCATTCTTGATGAAAAGACCAGAGCTGAATAGAAAATTTTGCTTTCAAATACAAGATTCAAGAGAAACATAAAACAGTAAACAGGAAAGGGAAATCATAGGAGCATTAATAATGTTAAACTGTTTACATTCCTACATGGCAAGTTAATACTTGTAAGTCATAAGAACTTTCTCATTATTAGGGCAGTTAGAAGAAGTATATACAAACAGAGGACACATGTATGTGGTGAACATGAAGGGATGATATCTAAAAAATAAAATTAAAGTGTGAGAGAGGGAAAGGGAGAGGTAGAATGGAGTAAATTATCTCACATAAAAGAGGCAAGAAAAAGCTTTTACAGTGGAGGTGAAGGGGATTGAGTGAACTTTACTCTCATTAGGAACTGGCTTAAAGAGGGAATAACATACAAACTCAATTGGGTATAGAAATCTATCTTACCCTATGGGAAAATGGGAAGGGAAAGGGATAAGAGAAGAGGGTGATAGAAAGGAGGGCAGATTGGGTGAGGGGGTAGTCAGAAGCAAAACTCTTTTGAGGAGGGACAGGGAGAAAGGAGAGAGAATAGAATGAATGGAGTGGGGAATAGGATGGAGGGAAATACAGTTAGCAATAGTAACTGAAAAAATTTTTGAAGCCGGTTTCTCTGATAAAGGCCTCATTTCTCAAACATATACAGAACTGAGAAAAATTTGTAAAAATAAGGGCCTTTCCCCAAAAGATATCAGTTTTCAAATGAGGTAATCAAAGCTATCTATAGTCATATGAAAAAATGCTCTAACTCACTATTGATCGGAGAAATGCAAATTCAAACAATTCCGAGGTACTACGTCATACCTACTAGAATGACTAATAAGACAGAAAAGGAAAACTACAAATGGTGGAGGGGATGTGGGGAAAATAAGACCTTAATGCATTGTTGGTAGCATTGTGAACAAATTCAATCATTTTTAGTCCAAAGAGCTATAAAACCATGCATGCCCTTTGACCTATCAATACCACTACTAGGTCTGTATCCCAAAAGAGGTTTGAAAAAAGGAACAGGGCCTATATGAACAAAAATATTTATAGAAGCTCCTTTCCAGGGGCAAAGAATTGGAAATTGAGAGGATGCCCATCAATTGGGGAATGGATGAACAAATTGTGATATGTGATTATGATGAAATACTATTGTGCTGTAAGAAATGATGAGCAGAATGCTTTCAGAAAAACCTGGAAAGACTTACATGAACAGATGCAAAGTGAAATGTACCATGTACAAAGTAACAGTGATATATTGTAAGATGAGAAGCTGTGAACGACTTAGCTGTTCTCAGCAATACAATGATCCAAGACGACTATATTGAAATGCTTGCCTTCTCAATGGGAGGAGAGGGTTGTGAGGAGAAAAAAGGGAAAGAATTTGGAACTCAAAGTTTTAAAAACAAAAATGTCAAAATTGTTTTTACATGTAACTTGGAAAAGTAAAATACTAAATAATTTTAAAAAAAAGAAAAGGAGAAGAAATCTGGACATAATCTAACATGGATCTTTTAGGAGATTAGATTTCTAAGAGTGCAAAGAAAGGATGGGTAGGATCCAAGGGCCTACAATTCTACAGGGGAAATTAGCTTGGGAGGGATGGGAAATTCCCAAGAACGATATTCTGCAGACATGAAGAGAAACATTTCTCATGAGGACATGTAAGAGTCATCTATGGATAGTAATGTGAGTGAACAGAAAAATCATGGACAATTGAAATGGGCTGCTGCCAGGGATAATGAGCTCTAACAAAGAACCTTAGGCAGTTAGGTGGTACAGTAGTTAGAGCATCAAGTCTGGAGTCAGGAAGACCTGAGTTCAAATTTGACTTTAGACACTTGCTGGTCGTGTCATCCTGAGCAAGTAACTTAACCCTATTTGCCTCAATTTCTTCGTCTGTAAAATGAGCTGAAGAAGGGAATGGCAAATCATTCCAGTATCTTTGCCAAGAAAACCCCAGACGGGTGTAAAAATGAGTTGGATGTAACTGAACAACAGCAATAAGAACAGAGAACCTCCAGAGTCACTATTTGACCTTATGCTGCTAAGTTTATCAATGACTGGATAAAGGCATGGATGGAATGCTTATGAAATTTTCAGATAACAGACACCTAGAAGGGATAGCTAACACACCATATGTCAGAATCAACAAAGTTCTTGGCAGGCTAAAACAGTGGATCATGTCAAATGACATAAAATTTAATAGTGACAAATATAAAATTTTATATTTGCATTCAAACAAATTGATTTCACAGGTGCAAGATGGGGCTATTTAGTTGGATACAGGTTCTTCTGGAAAAGATCTGGGGATTTTTGCAAACTTCAAGCTTAATGAGTGAACAGTATAATGTAGCCACTAATGCAACTTTAGATTGCACATAGAGGCATAGAGAGTATCCAAGTAAAAGGAGATGATACTCCTTCTGCCCTCTCCTGCTCAGACTACATGGAAAGCATTGGGTTCCATTCTGGGCATCACAATTCAAGAAGAACTTTCTTAAGCTGGAGGGTGTAAAAAGATGATAGCTGGATTGGTGAAGAGCATCAGTCCATGAGGATTAGTCAAAGGGACTAGGGATGTTTAGCCTGGAAATAAAGATTTGTAAGGGAATACTGTCTTCCATCACTTGAAAAGCTGTCATATGGAAGGATTAGATTTATTCTTCTTGACCCTTGAGGTAGAACTTGGGTAGAAATCGGGCCTGATGTTAGGAAAGTAAAACAGTACAAAACTTCCTGACAATTAGAGCTATCTCAAAATAGACTGGGCTGCCTGGGGACGTAGTAAATTGTCTCTCATTGGAAGTCTTCCACAGGTTCGGTGTGTTACTGTGGGGATTCTTTTGGAGGATAGGTATTGACTGGATGGCTGTTGTTGCTGTCCAATTCTGATGTTATATTATTTTGTGATTCTGATAATATTGGAGCCCAGTCTTCAATTACGCAAGGTTAGTGATTAGTATGATGGTGGTTGGCCAATGCTTTGAACTTTTAACTAGCCCCAAGTGAAACAAGTCATCACTTGACCCACCTGATTTCCTATGGTCCTTTTCTAATTTTCCAGTCCCTCTTCTAATCTTGTTCCTCCCAACTCTAGACCCCAGATTTATGATGTCTGATCATGATGTCTAGTCTAGCCATTGGACTTGTTACCTCTTAATCTTTAGATCTGGACTTTTGATCCTGTTTATTGTTTGGCCCTACTGCCTCCCTGGCGCTCTAATTCTGAATTCAAGCCATTTGTGGTTTTATTACTAGTAGCTTATTTACTTACTGAATAACCAGAATCGAAACATATCTTGGGTAATCTTCTGTGTATTGGTACAGGGGTTGTCAATATAGGACATGGTGGTTTTTTTACACCATGACAATTGTAACTGAAGTTAAAAACTATTTATTGATAAAATGATTACAGATTCTCAGAAGGATCTCAAAGGCCATCTAGTTTACCCTCCCACCTCAATTATAAATTGTCTTTACAACACCCTCTACAAGTGATCATTCAGGGTCTACTTGAAGAACTCCAATGATGGAGAACTCACTACCTCTGGAGGCAGTTTATGGAATGGAACCTTTTTCTTTGATAACTAATTGTTAGGAATTTTTTCCTCATGTTGACCTAAAATCCACACCTATATACTTTTTAACTAGTTCTAACTATGCAAACAAAAAAATCTAATCCTTCTATTTCTTATCTAAACCTACTCTCATTTATTGGGCAAAATCTTAACTTGTGGCTTAGATAAATCATACCATCTCGGTCTGCCACAGTTTTTTCTTCTGTAAAATCGGAATAAAAATAATGCCTACCTCCCGGGTTGTTATGAAGACAAAATGACATAATATGTCTAGTGTACTTTATAAACCATAAAGCATTTTACAAAGGCTATCATTGTTATCGAAGTTTAAGAAATTCTTTCCCCAAAACTACATAACATACATAATCCAAGTATTATTACTACAATTTTACAGATAAAGAAATTGAGTCTCAATGCTTCTACATAGTCAATAAGAACTTATTAAATATCTACTATGTGCCAAGCACTGTGCTAAGTGCTGGGGATTCAAAGGAAGGCAAATGACAGAAAAACTAAGAATCTAATGGAAGAGACAACAGACAAATATGTACAAATAAACTCTATACAAGATAAATAGGAAATGACTAATGGAGGGAAGGTACTAGAACTAAGAGGATTTGGGAAAGGTTTCCTGTAGAAGGTGGGGTTTTAATTGGTAATTCAGGAGGGGCAGCATCATAGACATGAGGGACAGTCAGAGAAAATGCCTGAGGCTGAGAAAAATGTCTTGTTTGTGTAACAGCAAGGAGGTCAGTGTCACTGGATCTAGGAGTACAAGAGATGAGAGAAGACATAGGTTGTTAAAAGACTAGAAAAGTGTGGAAAAGCCTAGGTTAAAAAGGTCTTTGAATGACAAACATAGGATTTTGTATGTGATCCTAGATGCTATAGGAAGCCACTAGAGCTCACTAGGTAGGAGGGTGATATGGTTGGACCATATTATTTTCATATCTGTGACCCTCCACCTCCCCAATACTCCGCCCTAAAGCTATGCATCTGTAATGTTGATGGAATAGGAAGATCCTCCCCATTTATGAATAGGCTTATGTGACCTGCTCTGAACTTTGGCCCAGCTCACAGCTGTGATACAATCTGAGTCACAGAAACCATTGGGGGAGGAAAGCTTGTTTAGGGGAGGCTTGCTTGTAGGAAGGCTTTCACACCTTTCGGTACTAAGTTGATTTTGTGCCAAATCACGAAGGTTGTGATGCCTTCAGGCTCTGAGAAGCGTATATATACTCTGAGTTGATATTTAGCTTTGGTGGCCCACTTATGAGAAGGATCTTGTGATTTCCTGGTCGAGACTCTGAGTAGCCGTGTGTTCAGAACCCCTGACTGCTCAGAGGTAAAGGCTCTCTAGATCCAGTGATGTATGTAGAGTATACAGAGATATTGCTTTGATTCAGGCAGTTAAGAGCCCTGTCTGTTGGTCTTTATGCTAATTTCTCTACTTGTATTTTCTCTGCTTGTATTTTCTGACATTCAGGGTGTTGACCCTTCCCCTGAACTAGTGCATGTAATCAAAAGTAGGATTGTTAACCCCTTTTTGAGCAGTCTTTCCTAGAAAAGCAGATTAAAGTGTGCTAGCAGGCCCTCCTGGGTATGCTAGGGCCCTTCCTGCTACAGCATCCTTTCCATTGTGCTCTCTGAAATCTTGTTCTATAGACAATAAACTTGCTTTCATTCTAAATCATCTCCTTTCCCTCTTCTTCCATCTTCTGGCCCACACTGAGACTTGATTTTATCCTGGTGGCACAACCTCCCTGGCCCCCTTGCCAGCGATAGTTGTACTTTCATTCATTTCCCCCAATTCACTGGTAAGGGTAGGGGAGTAAGAAGGCCCCTTGCTCCCCATTGCCACTTCTAAGGTTTTTCTCTGACACCATCACTCAGTAACCTGTCCTCCACTGAGATTCACTCAGTCCAAATCTACCATATGATCAAAAATTCTAGTAGCTGTTGTCTGCCTCAGTTTCTCTCCTCAGTGAATTCAGTCCCTGGCTCACAGTCTTTCTCTATGGCCCAACTCTTGCCTTCATTCTTGGGAACTTCAGCATTACCATGGTTACTGACTCATTTCTGTGACCTACTCTTCTACACCACTTCTGCTATACCCAGAGATGGTCATACCTCTGATCTGGCAGCCATACACAAATATACTATTTCCATATTCATGAACTCTGAAATTCCTTTCTCTGTTCACAATGTGTTGTCATTCTAGCACTCCTTTTGTCTTGAAGCTCCAAACCCTCTTCATCCTCCCCATGACCTCTCATCCTTTGACCCCTTGGTTCTTCCCACTACACTGATCACACTCTCCTCCATTCACCATCCAGACCTTTTGCTGAACCAGTTCAGTTCTCCACTCCCCTCACTCTTGAGTTGTTTCTCTTTTTATCCTATCAAATATAATACTCTGCTAAGTGTCACTCCTGACGCCTGCTCCCTTTGTTCCTATTTACCTGCTACTGAATGAAACTGGAAAAAAACCATGAACTTAAAGTCATTGATTAATTTACAACAAATTTTGTTACATAATCTCAGCTAGATTATGCAGCAGCTAGGTGGCACAGTGAATAGAGTGCTGGGATCTAAAGTCAAGAAGACCTGAATTCAAATCCTGCCTCCCATATGTACTAGTTGCATGACCTTGGGCAAGTCACTTAACCCCTGTTTCCCTGGGTTTCCTCATCTCTAAAATGGGGAATGATAAAAACACTTACTTCCCAGAGTTGTTGTAAGGATCAAATGAAATAATATTTGTAAAACACTCACCACAGTGCTGGAGCGCTGCAGGAATATTAGGTATTTTTAAAAATTATACATTTTTCCAATTGCCTGTATAACAATTTTTTGGGGAAGATTTCTTTTAATTATCATTTATTTATTTAATATTTTTAGTTTTCAGCATTGATTTCCACAGGAGTTTGAATTACACATTTTCTCCCCATTTCTACCCTCCACCCCACTCCAAGATGGCATATATTCTGATTGCCCCATTCCCCAGTCAGCCCTCCCTTCTGTCACCCAACTCCCCCCCCCATCCCCTTTTCCCTTACTTTCTTGTAGGGCAAGATATATTTCTATGCCCCATTACCTGTATATCTTATTTCCTAGTTTCATGCAAAAACTTTTTTTTGAACATCTTCTTTTAAAACTTTGAGTTCCAAATTCTCTCCCCTCTTCCCTCCCTACCCACCCTCCCTAAGAAGGCAAGCAATTCAACATAGGCCACATGTGTATCATTATGAAAAACTCTTCCACAATACTTATGTTGTGAAAGACTAACTATATTTTGCTCCTTCCTATCCTATCCCCCTTTGTTCAATTTTCTGCCTTGACCCTGTCCCTTTTCGAAAGTGTTTGTTTTTGATTACCTCCTCCCCCTATCTGCCCTCCCTTCTATCGTCCCACCTTTTGTATCTCCTTCCTACTTCTTTCCGGTGGGGTAAGGTACACAACTGAATGTGTATGTTATTCCCTCCTCAGGTCAATTCCAATGAGAGCAAGATTCACTCACTACCCCTCACCTACCCCCTCTTCCCTTCCTACAGAACTGCTTTATCTTGCCACTTTTATGTGAGTTAATTTACCCCATATCAACCCTTCATATTCAAACTCACCCTGTATCATATATATGTGTGTGTGTGTGTGTGTGTGTGTGTGTGTGTGTGTGTGTGTGTGTATACACATATATATGTATATATATACATGTGTATATGTATATATATATACATGTGTATATGTGTATATATATATATATACACATGTATATGTATGTATATTTCCTTCAGCTACACTAATACTGAGGTTTCATGAATTATACACATCATCTTTCCAGGTAGGAATGTAAACATAAGAGTTCAGCTTTAGCAAGTCCCTTATGATTTCTCTTTCTTGTTTACCTTTTTATGCTTCTCTTGATTCTTGTGTTTGAAAGTCAGATTTTCTATGCAGCTCTGGTCTTTTCACTGAGAAAGCTTGAAAGTCCTCTATTTTATTGAAAATCCATATTTTGCCTTGGAGCATGATACTCAGTTTTGCTGGGCAAGTGATTCTTGGTTTTAATCCTAGCTCCACTGACCTCTGGAATATCATATTTCAAACCCTTCGATCTCTTAATGTAGAAGCTGCTAGATCTTGTGTTATCCTGATTGTGTTTCCACAATACTCGAGTTGTTTCTTTCTGGCTGCTTGCAGTATTTTCTCCTTGATCTGGGAGCTCTGGAAATTGGCAACAATATTACTAGGAGATTTCTTTTTGGGATCTTTTTCAGGAGGCAATCGGTGGATTCTCTCAATTTCTATTTTGCCCTCTGGCTCTAGAATATCAGGGCAGTTCTCCTTGATAATTTCTTGAAAGATGATATCTAGGCTCTTTTTTTGATCATGGTTTTCAGGTAGTCCAATAATTTTTAAATTCTCTCTCTTGGATCTATTTTCAAGGTCCGTGGTTTTTCCTATGAGATATTTCACATTGTCTTCCACTTTTTCATTCCTTTGGTTCTGTTTGATATCTTGATTTCTTATAAAGTCACTAGCTTCCACTTGCTCCAATCTAATTTTTAAGGTGGTATTTTCTTCAGTGGTCTTTTGGACCTTCTTTTCCATTTGGCTGGTTCTGCTTTTCGAGGCATTCTTCTCCTCATTGGCTTTTTGGAGCTCTTTTGCCATTTGAGATAGCCTATTTTTAAGGTATTATTTTCTTCGGTATTTTTTTGGTTCTCCTCTAGCAAGTCATTGACTTGTTTATCATGGTTTTCTCACATCACTCTCATTTCTCTTCCCTATTTTTCCTCTACTTCTCTAACTTGCTTTTCCAAATTCTTTTGGAGCTCTTCCACAGCCTGAGACCAGTTCATATTTTTCTTGGAGGCTTCTGCTGTAGGCTCTTTGACTTTGTTGACTTCTTCTGGCTGAATATTTTGGTCTTCTTTGTCACCAAAGAAAGATTCCAAAGTCTGAGTCTGAATCTGAGTCTGTTTTTGCTGCCTGTTCATGTTCCCAGCCAAGTACTTGACCCTTGAGCTTTTCTTTGGGGTATGACTGCTTGTAGAATATAGAGTACTTTGTCCCAAGCTTGAGGGGCCATGCTGTTATTTTCAGAGCTATTTCTTTTTTTTCTTTTTTTTTCTTTTGGCAGGGCAGTTGGGGTTAAGTGACTTGCCCAAGGTCACACAGCTAGTAAGTGTGTCAAGTGTCTGAGGCTGGATTTGAACTCAGGTCCTCCTGACTCCAGGGCTGGTGCTCTACTCACTGCACCACCTAGCTGCCCCCATTTCAGAGCTATTTCTACACAGCAAGCTCTGCCACACTAACACTCCTTCTCCCCCAAGAACCACCAACCCGGACCCTGACTCAGATCTAAGCAGGCTCTGCACTCCCACTCAGATCCGCCACTTAATTCCTCCCATCAGGTGGGCCTGGGGCAGCAACTTCAGCTGTAGCTCTGGAAGAAGCCTCAGAGCTGCACCACCTCCACCACCCCTGGGGTGGTGGCCAACCTCGAACTCCTTTCACTCTGTCCCCGCAGTTTTTTCCCACTAACCTTCTCTGTTGTCTTTGGTGTTTATGGGTTGAGAAGTCTAGTAACTGCCAAATCTCACTGATTCAGGGAGCTAAGGCTTGTTCTCCCTGGCTCCTGGTCTGTTTGGTCCAGGCGCGGCCCACGGTGGTCTCTGCTCCACTCCTCTCCCAACACCATGCACGATAGACCTTACCCAGCAACCATCCAGGCTGTCCTGGGCTGCAGCCTTGCTTCCCTCTGCTATTTCATGGGTTCTGCAGTTCTAGAATTTGTTCAGAGCCATTTTTATAGGTGTTTGGAGGGTCCTGGGGGAGAGCTTTAGGCAAGTCCCTGCTTTCCAGCCACCATCTATATATAACAATTTTTAACATTTGGTTTTTAAAATTTTGAGCTTCAAATTATCTCCTTCCCCTTCCCATCCTTGAGAAGGCAAGTAATTTGATACATATTACACATATGCAGCCATGCAAAACATATCTTTGTGTTAGCTATGTTATGCAGAAAACACAGAAAAGAAAAAGAAAGTTGTTTTTTAAAAAGTATGCTTTTGTCTGCATCCAGACTCTAATAGGTCATTCTCTGGAGGTAGATAGCTTTTTTCTTTTGTTAAGTTTTCATTTTTTAATTTATTTTTTATTTTTAGTTTACAAGACTCAGTTCCACAAGTTTTTGAGTTCCAAATTTTGTCTCCCTCCCTTTTCTCACCCCTCCCCCCAACACATCATGGAATCTGATATATCTTCTACATATACCTTGGCATTAAACTTATTTACACAATAGTCAAGTTGTAGAGAAGAATTATAACCAATGGAATGAATCATGAGAAAGAAGAAACAAAAACAACAAAGAAGGAAAAAAAGAGCAAATAGTTTGCCTCAATCTGCATTCAGACTCTGTAATTCTTTCTCTGGATGTGCATAGCTTTTTCTTTCATGAGTCTTTTGGAGCTGTCTCTGAAACTTGTATTGCTGAGAAGAGCCAAGTCTATCAAAGTTAGTCATCACAGATATCTAATCGTGTGAAATGTTCTCCTGGTTCTGCTCCCCTCACTCAGCATTTTTCGTCATAAGTCCTTCAGAATTGTTTTGGATAATTGTATTACTGAGAATAGCAGCATCACAATGTTAGCTATTTTTATTCATATCAACTGGACTCTCACTGCTGCAAGGCAGTCTTTTTATACCTCCCAAACTGACTTGCCATCCCATCTACTAAAGTGATTTTTCCAAACCTTTTCATTCCCTCCTCAAACATTCCATAGTTCCCTCTCCTCCCATCCTCTCAGCTGAGAATCCTGTCATGTATATTTCACTGCAAATATTGAAGCCATTCTTGGGGAGTTTCTATTTTCCTGTCTTCTTCATCTCAGATTATTCAGATGCCTTCTACATCTATCTCCTCCTTCACTCTTGTTTCATGTGAAGAGATGATACCCCTTTATACGCAAAAGTGTTCTCATTCCATCCTTTCTTCTCCAGATTACCCCTTCTGCCATCCCCACTCTCAGTTATCTCTAGTCTCTCCCTGGCTACTGGCTGCTTCCCCATTGCCTACAAATATGCTCATATTTCTCTAATTCTCAAAAAACCATCCCTCAACCCTATTTATGTATCCCTACTAGCCATTGTCCCATAATCTCTCCTCCCTTTTGTGCCTAAACTTCTTGAGAAGGCCATTGACAATCCCTGCCTCCACTATTTTTCATCTCTCTTAGTGCTTTGCTCTTTGAGCTCCCAAGTCACGTTGTATGAGGATGACCTTGGATTATACAGGGATAAACCCCAATATTTTCATCTGCTTCCCTTGCAGAGTTTCATCCTCCATTAGTTCTCAGTCTCATTGCTAGTATTTGAGTAAACAGAACTGGCACAGATTTGAATGCCATCCAGATTTTAATATATAACCACATACATACTGAGAAAATACTTAAAATAATGCCATTTCCAGAAATACCTGTTTTAGAAGAGTATAGAATTTAGAAGAATATAATTCAGCCACTGTATTGGTTGTCTATGTTGTTTCATTGACTGTCTAGATTTAAGAAAATAATAGACAAAATATTAATAATTCAGATTAAACTCCCCCAAAAGTGTGTGGTACACCTTGTTTCCCACTTCACATAGATTGTCACTGAATGTAGGGGGAGTGAGATCATGAGCCATGGGGCTAGCTTCTCTTCCACCTGGGTCTCCATTAGATAATGGGTAAAGCATGAGAGTAGGGTGGATAGCAGCAGGTCAGAGGGTCTACACTCTCAGGAAAGGGAGGAGGGACAAAGTACCAAGTAATGCCACCACAGCCTCCTTGCTGCATCTTAGATGGTCACTGTCCACTTCTATGATTCTGTTCCTAAAAGCCTGGGTTTGTTACAGGGAAATGGTGATACCTGACTTAGCTCAACTGAACCAGCAAGAGAAGAGTTCAGAATAAAGACTCCAGCTGGGATGGGGCTCTGGCTCCAACCACCTCCATTTTCTGTGTGTTCCCTAGTTTAAAGTCTTTGGTACTCTAAGCTTAAGCTTGCTTCTTTCTATCTTTTTTTACACTTTGCTCCCCCTTCCTCCACCTTCATGACCCCTTCAAGGTCAGGGTTCAAAGGTGAAAAAAGCAATTCAAGTAGTTTGCTCTCAAGTAAAGTCACAAACCTTTACAGCTTGGAGAACCTTGGAAAAGGGGAATGATTTCCCACAGGCAGCTCTGCCTCATCTCTCCTCCTTCCAGATCCACACCTCCTAGAGGAGTTGCAAAATGTGAGCTTCAATAATGAAATATTTTCCTCCTAAAATACTGTAAGAACTGAACTTTCATAAATCTCTGTGAAAGATTCTTCCATTGGGAAATGTGTAAGGTACAATGCAGATAAGAATCTCTTGAAATTTCAGCACGTTTGATCTGAAAGTGTGTCAGACTACCTATGTACTGGCTGTATTCTGGAGATATTGTTAAGACAGGTATGGGTTCTATTTGGGATTTTTGCTGTTTAGCTAGAAATATTTAGTTATTTTAGAGAACTTTTTTCTTCTCTCTGCCCTTTTTATATTTGTGGAGTTATAGGTAGAGATGGATCCAAATGGTCAGAAATCAGAATCAAATCAACATCAAGAAGACATTGTCTGAAATTGTTTGGAATCAGCTTTAACTATTTTGAGTCTGTGATTCAGCAACTACCAGGCCTGGGTACTACAATCTCAGAAGGATCTCAGAAGTTGAATGGATCTCAGGAACCACTGGGGCCACGAAGTATCTAAACAACACCCCTAAAAAGGTCACCTAGTAGATCCTTAGGCCTCTCATTCCACTTTTGAATAAAATTCCATTTTTTAGAAATCATTCCCTGACACTTGGCATTCAGCTGTTCCAGTTCTCTCTAACATTTGCCCAGTGCCTCACCATCCCAGATCCTGACTCCCTGCTGATGCTTCCACTTTTATGATCCCCTTTAATGAGAAATTCAGGAGTGGGTTGTATCTGGGCCTCTTAAAATCACATATTACCTGCCTCTAATCATATGTTAACTACTATTAACAGTTGTGTAAGTTCTTCCTTATTTACTTAATAGCTAAGACAAGAAGATCTTAATGCAATCATAATAAAATCCAGATAAATGGTGAGGAAACTTGGAAAAATGTCACGCAAGGATTAGTTGCAGGGATTGAGGATATTCAGTCTGGAAAGTAGAAGAGAATACGCCACAGGCCATGATGGTTATTTTCAAATACTTGAAGGGCAGTCATGTGGGAAAATGATTATGCTTTTTATACTGCTCAGTTCTAGTAGAAAGAACTAGGTTCAGTGAGTAAAAGTTATAGGAGGGTAGACAATGACTAGAATATAATTCAGCCACTGTATTGGTTGTCTATGTTGTTTCATTGACTGTCTAGATTTAAGAAAATAATAGACAAAATATTAATAATTCAGATTAAACTCCCCCAAAAGTGTGTGGCACACCTTGTTTCCCACTTCACTATTTTTTTCCTCACAAAGGACATTGATTCACGTGTAGGATAGTCAAGGGATTTAGTTAATGACATATCAACTCAACTCACCCACTTTTGTTTCTCCCTTGTTTTTAAGTTCCTTTGAAATCTTTATCTCATTTGGTCGTTTTTATTCTCCTGGTGGTTCTTTTTGTCTTTTATTCCATGCATAGATCATTCTTTCTCTTTTTAAAAAATAAAACAATAACATACTTCAGGAGTGGAAGGAGTTTTGCAGTTCGGCCACCGACCCTGGGGCAGTGGAGGTCGGGCAGCTACAGCTGCAGTTGCTTCCGGCCCCAGGCCCACCTGGTGGAAGGAATTAAGTGGCAGATCAGAGCAGGAGTGCACAGCCTGATGAAGATCTAAGCCCAGGATGGGTTGGGGGTTTTGGGGGAAGGAGGAGTGCTGGTGTGGCAGAGCTGGTGCATCCCCCCAAACATGGAATATAGTACTCTTTACTCTACAAGCAGTCATACCCCGATGAAAAACTCAAGGGTCAAGTTAGGTGGTTGGGAACATGGCCAGGCAGCAAAAACGCACCCAGATTCAGTCTCAGACTTTGGATTCTTTCTTTGGTGACAAAGAAGACCAAAACATACAGCCTAAAGAAGTCAACAAAGTCATAGAGCCTACACCAAAAGCCTCCAAGAAAAACATGGACTGGTCCCAGGCCATGGAAGAGCTCAAAAAGGATTTGGAAAAGCAAGTTAGAGAAGTAGAGGAAAAATTGGGAAGAGAAATGAGAAGGATGTGAGAAAACCATGAAAAACAAGTCAATGAATTGCTAAAGGAGAACCAAAAAGATACTGAAAAATACACTGAAGAAAACAACGCCTTAAAAAATAGATTAACTCAAATGGCAAAAGAGCTCCAAAAAGCCAATGAGGAGAAGAATGCCTTGAAAGGCAGAGTTAGCCAAATGGAAAAGGAGGTCCAAAAGACCACTGAAGAAAATACTACCTTCAAAATTAGATTGGAGCAAGTGGAAGCTAGTGACTTTATGAGAAATCAAGATATTATAAAACAGAACTAAAGGAATGAAAAAATGGAAGACAATGTCAAATATCTCATTGGAAAAGCCACTGACCTGGAAAATAGTTCCAGGAGAGATAATTTTAAAATTATTGGACTACCTGAAAGCCATGATCAAAAAAGAGCCTAGATATCGTCTTTCAAGAAATTATCAAGGAGAACTGCCCTGGTATTCTAGAGCCACAGGGCAAAATAGAAATTGAAAGAATCCATCTATCACCTCCCCAAATAGATCCCAAAAAGAAATCTCTTAGGAATATTGTCACCAAATTCCAGAGCTCTCAGATCAAGGAGAAAATACTGCAAGCAGCTAGAAAGTAACAATTTGAGTATTGTGGAAACCCAATCAGAATAATCCAAGATCTGTCAGCTTCTACATTAAGAGATCGAAGGGCTTGGAATATGATATTCTGGAGGTCATTGGAGCTAGGATTAAAATCTAGAATTGCTTACGCAGCAAAACTGAGTATCATGCTCCAAGGCAAAATATGGATTTTCAATAAAATAGAGGACTTTCAAGCTTTCTCAGTGAAAAGATCAGAGCTGAATAGAAAATTCGACTTTCAAACACAAGAATCAAGAGAAGCATGAAAAGGTAATCAAGAAAAAGAACAAGAAAAAGAAATTGCAAGAGACTTACTAAAGTTGAACTGTTTTGTTTACATTCCTACATGGAAAGATGACATGTATGATTCATGAGAGCTCAGTATTAGGGTAGCTGAAACGAATATGCATATATATATATATATATATGTATATATGTTTATGTATATATATATAAGTGAATGTGTATGTATGTATATATGTACCTGTATATATATAAAGAGAAAGAGAGAGAGAGAGAGAGAGAGAGAGAGAGAGAGAGAGAGAGAGAGAGAGAGGACACAGGGTGAGTTGAAGATGAAGGGAAGATACCTAAAAGAAATAAAATCAAATTAAGGGATGAGAGAGGAATATATTGAGAGTGGGAGATAGGGAGAGATAGAATGGGGTGGATTATTTCGCATAAAGGTGGCAAGAGGAAGCAGTCCTGTGGGAGGAGGGGAGAGGGCAGGTGAGGGAGGAATGAGTGAATCTTGCTCTCATCAAATTTGGCCTGAGGAGGGAATACCATACATACTCAATTGGGTATCTTACCCCACAGGAAAGAAGAGAGAAGAAGATAAAAAATGGGGGGATGATGGAGGGGAGGTAATCAAAAACAAACACTTTGGAAAGGGGACAGGGTCAAGGGAGAAAATTCAATAAAGGGGAATGGGTTGGGAAGGAGCAACATATAGTTAGTCTTTCACAATATGAGTATTGTGGAAGGGTTATACATAATGATACACATGTGGCCTATGTTGAGTTGCTTGACCTCTTAGGGAGGGTGGGTGGGAAGGGAAGAGGGGAGAGAATTTGGAACTCAAAGTTTTAAAAACAGATGTTCAAAAACCAAAAAAAAAGTTTTTGCATGCAACTAGAAAATAAGATACACAGGCAATGGGGCGTAGAAATTTATTTTGCCCTACAAGTAAGGAAAGGAAAACGGGATGAGAGGGGAGTGGGATGACAGAAGGGAGAGCTGACTGGGGAACAGGGCAACCAGAATATATGCCATCTTGGAGCAGGAGGGAGGGTAGAAATGGGGAGAAAATTTGTAATTCAAACTCTTGTGAAAATCAATGCTGAAAACTAAACATGTTAAATAAATAAATTTACAATTAAAAAAAAAGACATACCTATGACTGCACAGTGAGCTATAGCCCTGACAAGGAGGGGTTACAGCAACAGTGAGACAAGTCTGATCCATAGCAGGACTTCATGACCGGAACATGCAGCAGGTGCTTGTCTGAACTCAGAGAACATACAGAGCTGGTCTAAGCAATAGAAAAACCGATGAAACAGTTGTGGGATTTTGTTATGGCTGGGATCGTCCAGAGGCTGAGTGCAAAGGATTGTTGTTATGCTAAGCTCAGAGCCTAGCTTGTTTGCTGGTCCTTTTCTGGAAAACAGGGCGTCTCCTAATATCTTGACGTTTCCCCCTTTTGGCCAAGTACGGGCATCTGAGAGAACTGTTACCCTTCTGGACAATAAAGGAAAGGCAGGTATAAGCCAGGGTGCCAGTTGGGCAGGGGTGAGATATTGCCCAGGGGGTTAGTTCCGTGATGGAATTTCCCTTTCCAGGAAGTGTGTCCCGTGGATCATTGCTAGCCATTGCTTGCTTGCAAGCAGAAAAGGAGCAAGAATGTAGAGGGAGAAAATGCCAACCCAGGCTTGAATCAGAGCTTTGGTGCTTGGGCACACAACGAATGATTCCTGACTCACCCATATCTAGCCTGCTCTGTTTGGCTCCAGCCACCTACGGTTTAGAGGCCAGTTGTAGTTTGGTTAACAGTACAAATGCTTTATTCTGCAATCTTGATGGTCACACAATTCCCACAGAACTATTGTTCTCACCCTCCCAAGGCGGCTAGGTGCCACAGAGGATAGAGGACTGAGCCAGGAGTGAAGAAGACCTATCTTCCTGAATTCAAATCTAGCCTCAGACACTATGTGACCCTAGGCAAGTCACTTAACCCTGTTTGCCCCAGTTTCTTCATCTGTAAAAATGAGTTGGAGAAGGAAATGCCAAATCTCTGGAGTATCTCTGCCAAGAAAAGCTCAATTACTGTCATGCAGAGTCAGACACAACTGGAATGACTGAACAACAACAGTCACCGACCCAGGTGAAAGTAGCTTCTTTCAGACTTCTGGGGGCGAAGCTAAGAGGGCAGCTGAAAAGCAGGGACTTGCGTGAGCTCCCTGCCAGGTCCCTCTAAAAAACTATAAAAAATGGTTCTGAAAAAAGCAAAATAGCAGAGGGAAGCAGGGATCTAGCCCAGGACAGCCTGGATGGTCGCTGGATGAGGTCTATCACTCAAGGAGCAGAGGGAAGTGGAGCTCAGCATGGGCTGCAGCAGGACCAACCAGACCAGCAGCAGGCTGGAACAGGCCCTAGCGCCCTGAATCAGTGAGCTGTGGCAGTTACCAGACTTCTTAACCCACAAACACCAAAGACAACAGAGAAGGTTAGTGGGAAAAGCTGCGGGGGACAGAGTTCTGGGTTTGGCTACTGCCTCAGGGGCAGTGGGGGAGATGCAGCTACAGAATTACAGCTGCAGTTACTTCTGGCCCCAGGCCCACGTGGTGGGAGGAATTAAGTGGCAGGTCAGAGCAGGAGTGCAGAGCCTGCTTAAGATTTTCATCATGTCCGGGTTGGTGGTTCTTGAGGAAGGAGGAGTGCTGGTGTGGCAGAGCTGGCTATACAGAAAAAGCTGTGAAATCAACAGTGCATCCCATCAAGCTTGGAACAAAGTACTCTTTGCTCTACAAGCAGTCATACCCTGCTGAAAAACTCAAGGGTCAAGTAAGTTGGCTGGGAACATGGCCAGGCAGCGAAAACGCACCCAGATTCAGTCTCAGACTTTGAAATCTTTCTTTGGTGACAAAGAAGACCAAAACATACAGCCTAAAGAAGTCAACAAAGTCAAAGAGCCTACACCAAAAGCCTCCAAGGAAAACATGAACTGGTCTCAGGCGATGGAAGAGCTCAAAAAGGAGTTGGAAAAGCAAGTTAGAGAAGTAGAGGAAAAATTGGGAAGAGAAATGAGAAGGATGCGAGAAAACCATGAAAAACAAGTCAATGACTTGCTAAAGGAGACCCAAAAAAATACTGAAAAAAATATTGAAGAAAACAACACTTTAAAAAATAGACTAACTCAAATGTCAAAAGAGCTCCAAAAAGCCAATGAGGAGAAGAATACCTTGAAAGGCAGAATTAGCCAAATGGAAAAGGAGGTCCAAAAGACCACTGAAGAAAATACTACCTTCAAAATTAGATTGGAACAAGTGGAAGCTAGTGACTTTATGAGAAATCAAGATATTATAAAACAGAGCCAAAGGAATGAAAAAGTGGAAGACAATGTGAAATATCTCATTGGAAAAACCACTGACCTGGAAAATAGATCCAGGAGAGAGAATTTAAAAATTATTGGACTACCTGAAATCCCTGATCAAAAAAAGAGCCTAGATATCATCTTTCAAGAAATTATCAAGGAGAACTGCTCTGATATTCTAGAGCCAGAGGGTAAAATAGAAATGGAAAGAATCCACCGATTACCTCCTCAAATAGATCCCAAAAAGAAAACTCCTAGGAATATTGTGACCAAATTCTAGAGCTCCCGGATCAAGGAGAAAATACTACAAGCAGCCAGAAAAAAACAATTTGAGTACTGTGGAAAAACAATCAGGATAACACAGGATCTGGGAGCTTCCACATTAAGGGACCGAAGGTCTTGGAGCACAATATTCCAGAGGTCAATGGAGCAAGGATTAAAACCAAGAATCACCTACCCAGCAAAACTGAGTATCGTGCTCCCAGGCAAAATATGGATTTTCAGTAAAATAGAGGACTTTCAAGCTTTCTCAGTGAAAAGATCAGAGCTGAATAGAAAATTTGACTTTCAAACACAAGAATCAAGAGAAGCATGAAAAGGTAAACAAGAAAGAGAAATCATAAGGGACTTACTAAAGTTGAACTGTTTTGTTTACATTCCTACATGGAAAGATGATTTGTACGATTCATGAGATCTCAATATCATAGTAGCTGAAAGGAATATGCATATACATATATATATATATGTGTGTGTGTGTGTGTGTGTATATACATATGTGTGTGTCTATGGATGTATATATGTAGGTGTGTGTGTATATATATATGTGTGTGTATGTATGTATACACACACACAGAGGGCACAGGGTGAGTTGAATATGAAGGGATGATATCTAAAAAAATAAAATCAAATTACGGGATAAGAGAGGAGTGTATTGGGAGAGGGAGAGAGGGAGAGATAGAATGGGGTAAGTTATCTCACATTAAAGTGGCAAGAAAAAGTGGTTCTCTAGGAAGGGAAGAGGGGGCAGGTGAGGAGGATTGAGTAAATCTTGCTCTCATCGGATTTGACCTGAGGAGGGAATACCATACACACTCAATTGGGTATCTAACCCCACAGGAAAGAAGGAGGAAGAAGATAAAAAAGACGGGACGATAGAAGGGAGGGCAGATGTGAGGAGGAGGCGATCAAGAACAGGCACTTTCGGAGGGGGACAGGGTCAGGGGAGAGGATTCAATGGGGGGGGATAGGTTAGGAAGGAGCAAGACATAGTTAGTCTTTCACAACATAAGTATAGTGCAAGGGTTTTACATAATGATACGCATGTAGCCTATGTTGAATTGCTTGCCTTCTTAGGGAGGGTGGGTGGGGAGGGAAGAGGGGAGAGAATTTGGAACTCAAAGTTTTAAAAATAGACGTTCAAAAACAACAACAAAGAAAAATTTTTTGCATGCAACTAAGAAATAAGATACACAGGAAATGGGGCATAGAAATTTATCTTGACCTACAAGAGTAGAAGGGAGGGGGGGGATGGGAGGTGAGTGGGGTGACAGATGGGAGGGCTGACTGGGGAATGGTGCAACCAGAATATACGCCATCTTGGATTGGGAGGGGCGGGTAGAAATGGGGAGAAAATTTGTAATTCATACTTTTGTGAAAATCAATGCTGAAAACTAAATATCTTAAATAAATTAAATTTAAAAAAAAACTCAACTTTACAGCCAAAAAAAAAAAGAAAGTAGCTTCTTTCTCCTCCAATTTATTATAGCACTTTGAAGCTATATTTCAACCTACAACATTTGAATTTACATTCTAGTTGAAGATGTCCCTGCCATATCTTTTACTAGACTGTAATCTCATTGAAGGAAGAAGTCATGGTTCATCTTCTCATCTCTTGCCACACAATGATCAAAGCCAAGCATTTGGTGGGCACCTAATCCATACTGAATGCACCGTAATTCACATGTCTATAACACTTTCAGGTCCACTAAGTGCTTTCTTCACAACAACCCTATCCAACTATCATTATCCCCATATTACAGATCAGGAGACTAAAGTTCAGAGTGTCCAAACAAACAATGAATGAGTGAAGAGAAAAAAAGCGCTCAAAGAATATTGCTTCTCAATGATCGATTTATTATGATGAAAAATAACCGTAACCTTTAATCGTTAAGGCAGTGGTGCCTAAAGCTTGTCAAGAATTCCCCAACTATTTAAAAAGTTATCACACAACTGATACACACTTCAAGGCAGGTCAGGATGACTTTTGTTAAACTAATGTAGAAGGTCATGTTTACAGAGAGTAAGGAGCCAGCCTCGGGTCTCTTGGTATATGACAGGCTGACCTGGCAGTAGATCTCGTTCCCTTTACTTCCAAGTCTTTTAGTTCCTGACCTGTCAGTCTTTCTTCTTCTTCAAGAGAGAGAGCTATGCATTTTGGGGGTTGTTGACTTTCCCCAGAAAAAGCATGGTTTCTTCATTAAACAAAATGACTAGGAATGACCTATCAAACTTAACCACTGGAGGTAAAGGCCACCTTAATGAAAGAAAGACAAACTTCATTCCTGTGGCTGCCGCAGCTTCTGTGCCAGCCTCATCTACATCTAGCGCAGCCTTGTGGACCACCTGTAAGAGGGAAAATAAGATTACTGAACCTGGAGGTGGACATACAGGAACCATATCATGAAGTATGTGAGGAGAAGTCCTGCATGGGCCTTGGGTATTTGACCCCAGGAGTTTTGGGGGACCTTGTGCCCAAATCAAATGAGGTTTCCCTAAAGGAGATCCTAGGATCACTGCCATGTTGAAATCAGTGCTGAGAAATAAAGGGGGGAGAGGTAAGACCTTGAATATTTCTTCTCTATTTTTGAGAAAATTGAATTGTTGCAAACAGTTGGCAATTGCTCTGGACAGTTGCCACCACTGCTCCTTCCCTCCTTCCTTATCCTCTCCCTCCTACCCTCTTCATATTTTATACTTTCTCCTCTTTTCTCTCTAACCCCTCTCTTTCTTTCCCAGACTCCTCATCATTTAAAATCTCTCATTCCTCTTTTCCCCACCCTGCCTCATGTCCTCCAGAATCTTCCTCACCTCTATTCCTTCATCCTTTTGTAAGGGAGTTTGTGCTTCCCAGACCTGACCACAGAAAAGGGACTTCATAATGTTATTTAAACTGATTGTAAAGCCCCATCCCTGCCCAGGTGAGCTTGGGCCAGTTCTCTGAGGGCTGGCCCTCTGACACTGCCTGCTGCATGTGTGCTGGGAGATCTGGCTTCAGCTTGGTGGAGAGACTGCAGAGACCATCAGAGTACAAGAGGCAAGGGTGGCCTTTGAACGGCAGACAGGAGATCTGGAACAGCAGCTATGTGAGGAAAGCCAGCCCCTTTAGTCCCCAGGCCCTGCTTCCCCAGAAAGGAAGGGGAAACGAATAAGCATTCGTATAGTCCTACTGTGTGCCAGGCACTGTGCGTAGTGCTTTTTACAAATGTTATCTCATTTGATCTTCACAATGACCCTGGGAGATACC
The DNA here is from genome assembly GCF_011100635.1 of Trichosurus vulpecula. Lineage (NCBI taxonomy): Eukaryota > Metazoa > Chordata > Mammalia > Diprotodontia > Phalangeridae > Trichosurus > Trichosurus vulpecula. Next base: position 3,767,224 of record NC_050575.1, on the reverse strand, counting down.
TGCTATTACTATCTTCATGTTACAGTTGAGGATATCGGGACACAGAGAGGTTAAGTGACTTGCCCAGGGTGACACAGCTAGCATCTGAGGCTGCATTTGAACTCATGTCTTCCTGACTCCAGGCCCAGCACTCTCTCCATTATACCACCTAGCTGCCAACCTGTATCCCCAGAAACTGCTAAAAGTCGCCTTCTTGGGGGAGGTCGTTTTCTCTTTGGTTGTGCTGACATTTCATTGCCCTCCTGAGTCAAGGAACCCCCAGTTCATGGATCTTCTGTTATTTAATCCATTCTGTAGAACTTTGAACTTACTGCTTTATGACTTGTTTCAAAAAATAATGTTTTTGTGCTATCTATCATTATCTTTTAATGTCTGGTGGACATTAATTAATTTAATTAAGTTAATTCATGTCCAGTGGAATGTGAGGTAAGTTGGCCTAAGTTACCCCTCCTTCACCTAGTCTGGAGGCAGAACTAATCCCTTTATGGAGTGAGTGTAGAAATTGGCTTCTTTCATAAACCACTAATATAAATGTAACCCTACATGCCAAATATGTGACACATAGCTGTTGTTTTAGTTGGTACCCAACTCTCCATGACTTTCTTGGTGTTTTCTTGGCAAAGGTACTGGAGCGGTTTGCCGTTTCCTTCTCCAGTGTGTCCACATCTTACAGACAAGGAGCTGAGGCAAACAGAGGTTAAGTGACTTGCCCAGGGTCACACAGCTAGTAAGTGTCTAAGGCAGGATTTGAGCTTGGATCTTGCTGATTCCAATCCCAGTGTTCGATCCACTACATCCCTCTAAACAAAGTTTACTAACTCTGAATCCCTGGATTAGATCAAGTTTGCTACACTGATTGTGATCAGTAGACCTTGGAATTCTTTGCCTAAACGTAGCTGACCAAGCCATCATCGGTACTTCCTAGTATTTTGGAGAATCTCTCGGTGGTAGAACATGAAGTTACTTCTCTCAGCTAAGGCCAGGCAGTAGGCCCATCCTCACAGAGGTTCTCAATGACAGCTTTAAGCATTGAAATTCTCAGATATTAACTCTGGAGTACTTTTAGCCTTCTACAAAGGTTTGTCTTATATTTTTAAAGCTGAATAAATGACCCTATGCTTTGTGCATCATCCCTTTCTGTGGTGTTTGGGTTTGAAGATGATTGTGTTATCAAGCATTTGGAACTGTGCTCTAACCTGAGGGTGGCCTGAGCTGAACAGAGTGGGCTAGGGAGAAGAGAGTCAGGAACCAAACAGAAGTTTTATTTCAAAGTGAGGGAAATTGCTTGCAAATGAAGGATATGGGTGCCGGAGCTGTATTGTATCGGGGAAGGGGGCACGGTTTCCACTTTAGTGTGGGCAGACCTCAAGGCTTCTACCTATGGCTGCACAGTGAGCTGTAGCCCTGACAAGGAGGGTTTACAGCAACAATGAGACAAGTCTGATCTATAGCAGGACTTCATGACCGGAACATGCAGCGGGTGCTTGTCTGAACTCAGAGAACATACAGAGCTGGTCTAAGCAATAGAAAAACTGATGAAACCGTTGTGGGATTTTGTTGTGGCTGGGATCGTCCAGAGGCTGAATGCAAAGGATTGTTGTTATGCTAAGCTCAGAGCCTAGCTTGTTTGCTGGTCCTTAGTTCTGGAAAACAGGGCGTCTCCTAATATCTTGACATTTCCCCCTTTTGGCCAAGTACGGGCATCTGAGAGAACCCTTACCCTTCTGGCCAATAAAGGAGAGGCAGGTATAAGCCAGGGTGCCAGTTGGGCAGGGGTGAGATGTTGCCCAGGGGATTAGTTCCGTGATGGAATTTCCCTTTCCAGGAAGTGTGTCCCGTGGATCATTGCTAGCCATTGCTTGCTTGCAAGCAGAAAAGGAGCAAGAATGTAGAGGGAGAAAATGCCAACCCAGGCTTGAATCAGAGCTTTGGTGCTTGGGCACACAACGAATGATTCCTGACTCACCCATATCTAGCCTGCTCTGTTTGGCTCCAGCCACCTACGGTTTAGAGGCCAGTTGCAGTTTGGTTGACAGTACAAATGCTTTATTCTGCAATCTTGATGGTCACACAATTCCCACAGAACTATTGTTCTCACCCTCCCAAGGCAGCTATGTGCCACAGAGGATAGATGACTGAGCCAGGAGTTAAGAAGACCTATCTTCCTGAATTCAAATCTAGCCTCAGACACTATGTGACCCTAGGCAAGTCACGTAACCTTGTTTGCCTCAGTTTCCTCATCTTTAAAAGAGATGGAGAAGGAAATGCCAAATCCCTGAAGTATCTTTGCCAAGAAAAGCCCAATTACTGTCATGAAGAGTCAGACACAACTGGAATGACTGAACAACAACAGTCACCGACCCAGGTGAAAGTAGCTTCTTTCTCCTCCAATTTATTATAGCACTTTGAAGCTATATTTCAACCTACAACATTTGAATTTACATTCTAGTTGAAGATGTCCCTGCCATATCTTTTACTAGACTGTAATCTCATTGAAGGAAGAGGTCATGGTTCATCTTCTCATCTCTTGCCACACAATGATCAAAGCCAAGCATTTGGTGGGCACCTAATCCATACTGAATGCACAGTAATTCACATGTCTATAACACTTTCAGGTCCACTAAGTGCTTTCTTCACAACAACCCTATCCAACTATCATTATCCCCATGTTACAGATCAGGAGACTAAAGTTCAGAGTGTCCAAACAAACAATGAATGAGTGAAAAGAAAAAATGTGCTCAAAGAATATTGCTTCGCAACGATCGATTTATTATGATGAAAAATAACCGTAACCTTTAATCGTTAAGGCAGTGGTGCCTAAAGCTTGTCAAGAATTCCCCAACTATTTAAAAAGTTATCACACAACTGATACACACTTCAAGCAGGTCAGGATGACTTTTGTTCAACAAATGTAGAAGGTCATGTTTACAGAGAGTAAGGAGCCAGCCTCAGGTCACTCGGTATATGACAGGCTGACCTGGCAGTAGATCTTGTTCCCTTTACTTCCAAGTCTTTTAGTTCCTGACCTGTCAGTCTTTCTTCTTCTTCTTCAAGAGAGCTATGCATTTTGGGGGTTGTTGACTTTCCCCAGAAAAAGCATGGTTTCTTCATTTAACAAAATGACTAGGAATGGCCTATTAAACCTAACCACTGGAGGTGAAAACTGACTTGATGTAAGGATAAACTCGACGCCTGTGGCTGCCGCAGCTTCTGTGCCAGCCTCATCTACATCTAGCGCAGCCTTGTGGACCACCTGTAAGAGGGAAAATAAGATTACTGAACCTGGAGGTGGACATACAGGAACCATATCACGAAGGATGTGAGGAGAAGTCCTGCATGGGCCTTGGGTATTTGACCCCAGGAGTTTTGGGGGACCTTGTGCCCAAATCAAATGAGGTTTCCCTAAAGGAGATCCTAGGATCACTGCCATGTTGAAATCAGTGCTGAGAAATAAAGGGGGGAGAGGTAAGACCTTGAATATTTCTTCTCTATTTTTGAGAAAATTGAATTGTTGCAAACAGTTGGCAATTGCTCTGGACAGTTGCCACCACTGCTCCTTCCCTCCTTCCTTATCCTCTCCCTCCTACCCTCTTCATATTTTATACTTTCTCCTCTTTTCTCTCTAACCCCTCTCTTTCTTTCCCAGACTCCTCATCATTTAAAATCTCTCATTCCTCTTTTCCCCACCCTGCCTCATGTCCTCCAGAATCTTCCTCACCTCTATTCCTTCATCCTTTTGTAAGGGAGTTTGTGCTTCCCAGACCTGACCACAGAAAAGGGACTTCATAATGTTATTTAAACTGATTGTAAAGCCCCATCCCTGCCCAGGTGAGCTTGGGCCAGTTCTCTGAGGGCTGGCCCTCTGACACTGCCTGCTGCATGTGTGCTGGGAGATCTGGCTTCAGCTTGGTGGAGAGACTGCAGAGACCATCAGAGTACAAGAGGCAAGGGTGGCCTTTGAACGGCAGACAGGAGATCTGGAACAGCAGCTATGTGAGGAAAGCCAGCCCCTTTAGTCCCCAGGCCCTGCTTCCCCAGAAAGGAAGGGGAAACGAATAAGCATTCGTATAGTCCTACTGTGTGCCAGGCACTGTGCGTAGTGCTTTTTACAAATGTTATCTCATTTGATCTTCACAATGACCCTGGGAGATACCTGCTATTACTATCTTCATGTTACAGTTGAGGATATCGGGACACAGAGAGGTTAAGTGACTTGCCCAGGGTGACACAGCTAGCATCTGAGGCTGCATTTGAACTCATGTCTTCCTGACTCCAGGCCCAGCACTCTCTCCATTATACCACCTAGCTGCCAACCTGTATCCCCAGAAACTGCTAAAAGTCGCCTTCTTGGGGGAGGTCGTTTTCTCTTTGGTTGTGCTGACATTTCATTGCCCTCCTGAGTCAAGGAACCCCCAGTTCATGGATCTTCTGTTATTTAATCCATTCTGTAGAACTTTGAACTTACTGCTTTATGACTTGTTTCAAAAAATAATGTTTTTGTGCTATCTATCATTATCTTTTAATGTCTGGTGGACATTAATTAATTTAATTAAGTTAATTCATGTCCAGTGGAATGTGAGGTAAGTTGGCCTAAGTTACCCCTCCTTCACCTAGTCTGGAGGCAGAACTAATCCCTTTATGGAGTGAGTGTAGAAATTGGCTTCTTTCATAAACCACTAATATAAATGTAACCCTACATGCCAAATATGTGACACATAGCTGTTGTTTTAGTTGGTACCCAACTCTCCATGACTTTCTTGGTGTTTTCTTGGCAAAGGTACTGGAGCGGTTTGCCGTTTCCTTCTCCAGTGTGTCCACATCTTACAGACAAGGAGCTGAGGCAAACAGAGGTTAAGTGACTTGCCCAGGGTCACACAGCTAGTAAGTGTCTAAGGCAGGATTTGAGCTTGGATCTTGCTGATTCCAATCCCAGTGTTCGATCCACTACATCCCTCTAAACAAAGTTTACTAACTCTGAATCCCTGGATTAGATCAAGTTTGCTACACTGATTGTGATCAGTAGACCTTGGAATTCTTTGCCTAAACGTAGCTGACCAAGCCATCATCGGTACTTCCTAGTATTTTGGAGAATCTCTCGGTGGTAGAACATGAAGTTACTTCTCTCAGCTAAGGCCAGGCAGTAGGCCCATCCTCACAGAGGTTCTCAATGACAGCTTTAAGCATTGAAATTCTCAGATATTAACTCTGGAGTACTTTTAGCCTTCTACAAAGGTTTGTCTTATATTTTTAAAGCTGAATAAATGACCCTATGCTTTGTGCATCATCCCTTTCTGTGGTGTTTGGGTTTGAAGATGATTGTGTTATCAAGCATTTGGAACTGTGCTCTAACCTGAGGGTGGCCTGAGCTGAACAGAGTGGGCTAGGGAGAAGAGAGTCAGGAACCAAACAGAAGTTTTATTTCAAAGTGAGGGAAATTGCTTGCAAATGAAGGATATGGGTGCCGGAGCTGTATTGTATCGGGGAAGGGGGCACGGTTTCCACTTTAGTGTGGGCAGACCTCAAGGCTTCTACCTATGGCTGCACAGTGAGCTGTAGCCCTGACAAGGAGGGTTTACAGCAACAATGAGACAAGTCTGATCTATAGCAGGACTTCATGACCGGAACATGCAGCGGGTGCTTGTCTGAACTCAGAGAACATACAGAGCTGGTCTAAGCAATAGAAAAACTGATGAAACCGTTGTGGGATTTTGTTGTGGCTGGGATCGTCCAGAGGCTGAATGCAAAGGATTGTTGTTATGCTAAGCTCAGAGCCTAGCTTGTTTGCTGGTCCTTAGTTCTGGAAAACAGGGCGTCTCCTAATATCTTGACATTTCCCCCTTTTGGCCAAGTACGGGCATCTGAGAGAACCCTTACCCTTCTGGCCAATAAAGGAGAGGCAGGTATAAGCCAGGGTGCCAGTTGGGCAGGGGTGAGATGTTGCCCAGGGGATTAGTTCCGTGATGGAATTTCCCTTTCCAGGAAGTGTGTCCCGTGGATCATTGCTAGCCATTGCTTGCTTGCAAGCAGAAAAGGAGCAAGAATGTAGAGGGAGAAAATGCCAACCCAGGCTTGAATCAGAGCTTTGGTGCTTGGGCACACAACGAATGATTCCTGACTCACCCATATCTAGCCTGCTCTGTTTGGCTCCAGCCACCTACGGTTTAGAGGCCAGTTGCAGTTTGGTTGACAGTACAAATGCTTTATTCTGCAATCTTGATGGTCACACAATTCCCACAGAACTATTGTTCTCACCCTCCCAAGGCAGCTATGTGCCACAGAGGATAGATGACTGAGCCAGGAGTTAAGAAGACCTATCTTCCTGAATTCAAATCTAGCCTCAGACACTATGTGACCCTAGGCAAGTCACGTAACCTTGTTTGCCTCAGTTTCCTCATCTTTAAAAGAGATGGAGAAGGAAATGCCAAATCCCTGAAGTATCTTTGCCAAGAAAAGCCCAATTACTGTCATGAAGAGTCAGACACAACTGGAATGACTGAACAACAACAGTCACCGACCCAGGTGAAAGTAGCTTCTTTCTCCTCCAATTTATTATAGCACTTTGAAGCTATATTTCAACCTACAACATTTGAATTTACATTCTAGTTGAAGATGTCCCTGCCATATCTTTTACTAGACTGTAATCTCATTGAAGGAAGAGGTCATGGTTCATCTTCTCATCTCTTGCCACACAATGATCAAAGCCAAGCATTTGGTGGGCACCTAATCCATACTGAATGCACAGTAATTCACATGTCTATAACACTTTCAGGTCCACTAAGTGCTTTCTTCACAACAACCCTATCCAACTATCATTATCCCCATGTTACAGATCAGGAGACTAAAGTTCAGAGTGTCCAAACAAACAATGAATGAGTGAAAAGAAAAAATGTGCTCAAAGAATATTGCTTCGCAACGATCGATTTATTATGATGAAAAATAACCGTAACCTTTAATCGTTAAGGCAGTGGTGCCTAAAGCTTGTCAAGAATTCCCCAACTATTTAAAAAGTTATCACACAACTGATACACACTTCAAGCAGGTCAGGATGACTTTTGTTCAACAAATGTAGAAGGTCATGTTTACAGAGAGTAAGGAGCCAGCCTCAGGTCACTCGGTATATGACAGGCTGACCTGGCAGTAGATCTTGTTCCCTTTACTTCCAAGTCTTTTAGTTCCTGACCTGTCAGTCTTTCTTCTTCTTCTTCAAGAGAGCTATGCATTTTGGGGGTTGTTGACTTTCCCCAGAAAAAGCATGGTTTCTTCATTTAACAAAATGACTAGGAATGGCCTATTAAACCTAACCACTGGAGGTGAAAACTGACTTGATGTAAGGATAAACTCGACGCCTGTGGCTGCCGCAGCTTCTGTGCCAGCCTCATCTACATCTAGCGCAGCCTTGTGGACCACCTGTAAGAGGGAAAATAAGATTACTGAACCTGGAGGTGGACATACAGGAACCATATCATGAAGTATGTGAGGAGAAGTCCTGCATGGGCCTTGGGTATTTGACCCCAGGAGTTTTGGGGGACCTTGTGCCCAAATCAAATGAGGTTTCCCTAAAGGAGATCCCAGGATCACTGCCATGTTGAAATCAGTGCTGAGAAATATAGTGGGGAGAGGTAAGACCTTGAATATTTCTTCTCTATTTTTGAGAAAATTGAATTGTTGCAAACAGTTGGTAATTGCTCTGGACAGTTGCCACCACTGCTCCTTCCCTCCTTTTAACAGCCTTCCATCTCCTCATACATGGCATTGTTCTTCCTTCCAGCCTCCGCATCCTCCCTTCCTTATCCTCTCCCTCCTACCCTCTTCATACTTTCTACTTTCTCCTCTTTTCCCTCTAACCCCTCTCTTTCTTTCCCAGCCTCCTGTGTTGATAAACAAAATGGGCTCCTTAGCACTTAGTTCAACAAGTGCCCTTGCATAGTTTGGCTTTTGTTCCCTTTGAGTAATTCATTGAGTCTTACTAAGCGCTAAGCCCAAGGCCCAAACCCCTATTTGGTGTAAAACTTTAGTGGGTGTGGATTGGCAACTAAGGTGGGGCCCAAGGTGGGCCTAACTCCAGGGAGGGCCTAGTTTCCATGTCTGGGACAGCAGAGGCTCTTAGACCATGTGGATTTAAGTCTGCCTCTTTGTGATGATTCTAGGTCACGTGGGTGAGTCGCATGTGTGACTCACCCCTGATGCTGAAAAAGATATAAAAACCAGGGGTTGGTTGTTTGTTCCTTGGAACTCTCTTACCCACAGCAGTGGTGGTGAGTGTCTCTAGGCCAGCCCTTGTTCTGAGCTCCCAGGCTGAACCTAGATGTTGGTAACTATGAATCTGTATTGGGTCTGTCTGTTTGTAATTTGTTTAAGGGGCTTCAAGATGGTGTTGATGCGGAGACTCGGACAGCTGCAGCTAAGGAGCCCTCCAGCTTGTAAACCTGGATGCTGAGACTTTGTTGAACTCTGGTAACTATGTGTTGGGATTTGAATCAGACAAGGTCTGTCTGTTGATGTTTGTACTTTGTTTGTATTTTGTTCTGAAGTTCAGGGTGCTGGCTTCTTCCTCTGAACTAAGTGAATGCTGTCTGTATGCTGAATTAAAGTAAGCTTGTCAAACCCCTTCACCTTGCTTTCCTTAGTTAAGCAGATCAAAAGAACCTGTGCTGTTGGCAGCTTTCTGGGTGCTGGCTGTGGGTGGATCTTACACCCCCGCAGAAGCTGCTAGCCAGAGTGTTAAAACACCTCCTCATCATTTAAAATCTCTCATTCCTGTTTTCCCCACCCTGCCTCATGTCCTCCAGAATCTTCCTCACCTCTATTCCTTCATCCTTTTGTAAGGGAGTTTGTGCTTCCCAGACCTGACCACAGAAAAGGGACTTCATAATGTTATTTAAACTGATTGTAAAGCCCCATCCCTGCCCAGGTGAGCTTGGGCCAGTTCTCTGAGGGCTGGCCCTCTGACACTGCCTGCTGCATGTGTGCTGGGAGATCTGGCTTCAGCTTGGTGGAGAGACTGCAGAGACCATCAGAGTGTAAGAGGCAAGGGTGGCCTTTGAACGGCAGACAGGAGATCTGTAACAGCAGCTATGTGAGGAAAGCCAGCCCCTTTAGTCCCCAGGCCCTGCTTCCCCAGAAAGGAAGGGGAAAGGAATAAGCATTCATGTAGTCCTACTGTGTGCCAGGCACTGTGCTAAGTTCTGTTATTATTTTCAGTTTACAGTTGAGGACATTGAGGCACAAAGAGCTTAAGTTACTTGCTGGGTGATTTATTACACAGCTAGAATCTGAGGCTGCATTTGAACTCATGTCTTCCTGACTCCACTGGGCCACTTGGCTGCCTTGTGGTATACACTAGACAGCTATAATTCTACCCTCATATCGTTCTCAGGGAGAGGAGAGTAAAAAGAGATGTGGCCTTCCTCCTCCTCCTCCTCCTCCCAAAAGTGGAAATCACAATCTCCTTTAGGAGACAGAATGGGTCTGATCCCAGGGTCAGGTGTCTAAAGAAATCCCTCTTAACAGCCAGCCTGCCAGTACCTGCTGCTTGGTCTGCTATCACACCACCTCCCTGTGTGGCCTAGCTCACAGTTTACATTGGTGTACAGTATTGATTTGCCACATATGAGCCTGTGACATGAACTGAGCTCTGTTAGATGGGTCTTCATGTTAGGGGAACATATTTTGCCATTCCAGGTGACCCCTTTATGAAGCATATATGGTGGCATAGTTCACATAAATTTGCACTTAGAGCCAGGAAGACATGAGTTCAAATCCTGCCTCAGATGCTTATTAGAGGCATGACCCTGGGTAAGTTACTTAAACTCACTGACCCTCTGTAAAGTGAGGGTCCTTTTCAACTGTTTAATCTATGATTCTATGAATCTGAATAGAAACAACCCCATAGGATAAAAAATGATATGCCATACCATGGAATCTTTTAAAGATGGTTCAGTGAATCCAGGAGAGACACAAAGAGGAACCTAGCTTCTGAATGGAGACCTACTCGGAGATTGGGAAAAGGAATGAAGAGAAGCCAAGGGGTGTTGGAGAATAGAAATATAGACAGAGATAACAGCTGCAAAGAAAGAAGCCAGGACTCTGAGAGTGAGGCTTCTCAGGCATATCATGCATGAGCAATGTCTATATTCTCTCAGACTACAGAGCCCAGGGCTATAAATCTGATACCTCCTTTTCCCTCTTAGACTGCATCATACAAGCCTGGAGCCTTTCTTTCTAGGCACAGAAAAGTCTGTTTCCTTTCTTTGTTTGGAATGTTTTCTTTGTCTTTATAAACTATGTCAGCCACAGTCCTTTGCTAGGCTGGCTGTACTTATTGGGAACAAGAAGGCAGTTGCAATGGGAGAATCTTCAGAAAAGAGGGAGATTCAGATCTAACACTGGGGTATTTTGCCAGGCTGCAGGCTATGAGCTGTAAAAGATGGAGAGAATTACAGATAATTTGATATTTCTTCTCTTCTATGGGAAGATATATTTATAACAAAAACCCATCTGGGCAGTGAGTCAGTAGTGGGGTAAACAGCAAGCAGGAGTGGTTGAACAACCAACCCTGCTGATCACACCATCCCACAACTTCCATGCTCATCACACCCTGCTTATCTTCCCCTCCTTTTCTCAACCTAATCTCCAGTCTCTCCCTCCTGATCCTTCAGTCCCATACTCCTCACCTTTTATTTCCCATTCTTCTCATCAATCGATTAACAAGCACCTATTAACCACCTACTACTGTGCCAACAACGGGCAGCTACATGGTGCACTGGACAGAGTGCTGGGCCGTGAGTTAGAACTGCTCATCTTCCTGAGTTCAAATCTGCCCTCACATGCTTACTAGCTATCTGAGCTAGCTGACCCTGGGCAGGTCACTTAGCCCTTTTTGCCTCAGTTTCCTCATCTGTAAAATGATCTAGAGAAGGAAACGGCAAACCACTCCAGTGTTTTTGCCAAGAACCCCCCAAATGGGATCACAGAGAGTCAGACACAACTGAAAAACTACTGCAATGCACCAGTGAATGAACCAATCCTTCCTCATCTGACCCTATTCATCTCCCTGATTTCTATAACTTCTTACTTCACACATTCATCTATTTCTCCCACCTCCTCATTCTCCACATAACCTGGTACAGTGGAAGGAGTCCTGGCCATGTCATTAGGAGGGCTGGGTTTCAAATCGTGCCTTCAACACTTCCAAGTTATTTGTTATGACCATCTTTTGTTCTCATATGTGACCATCCACAAATCGTGTCCTTTTTCTGAGCCTAATTTTCCTTGTATATGAAGCAGAGATGATTGTACTTGTCTCACATTGTTGTAGGAAGAGATGGAAGGATCCTTAGAGGTCATGTAGTCTAACCTCCTCATTTCAGAGATGAGCCTTAGAGAGGTTAGATGACTTTCCCAATGTCACACAGCCAAATCAAGCCCACAGGTATTGATTAAGTGTTTACAGTCTGTCAGGCACAAACAGAAAGACAATCCCTGTCCCCAAAGGCCTTCCATTCTAACAGGGAAGTCAATGCATTTTTAAAAAGAATTAACTGGCATATAACGTCATAGCAGGTATTCAAATTCAGACACAAAACAAACTCTCCTCACTACTCTGTGTTGCCTACCCTGACAACTCTATTACTAAGGAATCAATTTTCAGGTGTTTTTAGAGTTCAAGGTCACTTCATATTTTGTCTCTCTCATTTTTTGCTAACTTGCTATGGAATCCCACAGAGAACGCAGAGATTTTAAAAAAGTCACAATTTGAATACCGGATTTACTAGAAGAGGAACTCGAAATGAATTCACCTCATGGTAATCCCATGACTAAGTTACAAGTGTATAGGTACTTCTCCGATTACACTTCTTTCCCCAAACATTCATTTCCGAATGAAACAAGATACTGTATGCAACTTGGAGAATAGTAGAACAAGTTTGAAAACAAGTAAATAAAAATCACATACAAAGTAAATGCCACGTCTTTTCAGAGCTAGGAAAGCAGTGACAACTGGGCTGAGCAGGGAAGACCAATACAGAAGGTGCAATTTGAGATGATTCCTAAAGGGAAGCGGGATTCCAAGAGGCAAAGGTGAAGAAGGAGAACATTTGAGGCATGGGAGACAGCCTATGCAAAGGCGTGGAAGTGGGAGACGGAACGTCTTGTGTATGGAACCGTGAGACCAGTTTGATAGGAACATAGTGGGACAGAATAATGGGAAATCTGTCTGGCAGCTGGGTTGGAACAAGATTGTTACAGGCTTTAAATAGCCTTTCCATTTCATCTGAAAACAATAGAGAACCACCGAAGCTTCTTGAGCAGACGCCTTCTCCACTTCACTTTTAAAATATTTTCCCCACTGTCATAGTTTCTCCTATTTGGACTTTTCCTGTGTAGGCATGAATGTGTACACTTTTTAACGTTCTCATGCAGAATGTGAGCGTGTCCATTCCCCTGGAGGCATTTCTGTGCATACTGAGTTTGAAATACAGGAAAGAAAACAAGCTTGATTAGCCCAAGCAAAGAGCTAGGGATCTATGAGGACTTCTAATAAAGCACAGGGCAGTGAGCAGAACCAGAGGTCACAGATTGGCACGGGATCACATAAGATAGATGGATGGCTGGATAGAAGACTTGTAAAGGACAGTCTAGGGTCAGCTAGATAGAATGGATTAGGGGAGAGTCCACTCACTCAATCAGAACTTCTTAACAAGGAAGAAGTAAAGTGAGTGAATTAAGACCCTCAGAAAAGGGAGGAGGGGAAGATGGTGGAGTGGGTCAGAAAATTCCAAGCTCTCAAGATTTTCCCCCACAAAAGAGATAAAATAGCACCTTAGAGCGCACAAAGTGTGTGGGGAGACAAAGAAGAATGGGGGCACCACTGGGGTCTTCCTGGGACAATTTGAGAAGTTCTGAAGAACCCCAAACTGGGTTCGGTCCCTCGAAGAGTAAACACCTCCAGGCTAGGTTAATTTTGAACAACAAGGGGCATGTTCCAGGGTTAGTTGGTCTGAGAGGCTGCCTTGGCCCCAGCCACTGGAACTTTGTACCCCGAGATAGTAAGGGGAGTTGTGCGTTTGAGCCCAGGAAGATTGAGGGAACCTCTGCTGACAAGGAACACCAGACCCAGCTATGCTCCGAAGAGGCAAGAAGGCACCAGCACACGCCCAATGAGTGCAGAAGCAGTGGGGCAGAAAGCCCCTGACTGTGGGCACTTACAGGAGGTTGGGGGTTTGGCTTAGGTTCCAGGCTAGAAGGGAGAACTGAAGATCTGGGGCAAGAGGCTCCAGTTCCCATACCCCAGGGCTAGAAGTGATTACAAAAAATGCACAGGCAAAGGAGAAAGAACCCAACCATAGAAACCTATTACAGAAATAGAGATGGCCAGAGTTCATCTTCAGAGGAGGATATTGAAGTAAAGAAACCCCCAAAGAGCAACGTCAAATGGTCACTTGCCCAAAAAGAATTTATAGAAGATCTTTAAAAAGACTTTAAAAATCAAATGACAGAGATGGAGGAAAAACTAAAAAATAAATAAAAATAATCCAAGAAAAACAAGAAGGTTATGAAAAGAAAGTCAACCAATTAGCTAGTTAAGTGTCTGAGGCCAGATTTGAATTCATGAAGATGGCTCTTCCTGACCTCAGCATTGGTACTCTCTCCACAGAGCTGCCTTACTGTCCCAGCTGTCTAATAGTTAAATTAACAATAGAAAGGACAGGAATGACACATGTAAATATCATAGGCTGATGCCAGGTGTATTGTGTTTGAAGGGGCATAGAGAAAGGATATTAGAACTGGAAGGAACCTCAGAGATTTTCAAGTCTAACGCTGTGCCCCTCTTACTCCCACTAATCTCTTTAAAAAAAGGAAATGAACTCATAGAGAAGTGAAGTGACCTGCCCATGATGTCAAATCCATGCCTTCTGACTGCCTGGCTCCTCTCCTACGCTGGCTCATTCAGAGATAGTTTTAGAAGTCTGGGGATTTTGTTCATTCCAACAGGAGATAGAAAATGTGCTACAATTAAAGGTGCTTAGGCCTGAAAGTCAGTGCATTTACTGGGCTCTGTCAGCAGCATGGGGATGTCTGACACATAGGAAGCACTCAATACACTTTTGTTGACAGAATACTAGGACTGTACATGCAAATATTTAAGCTGAGTGTTCACACTGCCGAGCAATCAAACTTTGTGGACTCTTTGAGGGGTGGGAAGGGAATACACATCTCTAGCATTAACAAAATTGTTTTAAAGGGCAAGAAGTCCATTTTTGCGGGCTGATGATGCTGAAAAATTCAGCAAGTGATCTCACCTCCCTGATCTCTAAGGTAACTGTTGGGCTTGTGGGGAACAAGATCTTTATTGGTACAAAAATGCAGCATGAACCAAAAGGTGTATTTAATTAGAAAGGGCAATCACCCACTGCAGCAGCATATCCAGATGTTACATTACTGTGTGTAATAATGTGTTATTAATGTTCTTCTGAAAATCCATTGGTCAGGATAAGCTTATTTGGGTGGCCCTGAAGCAACACTGGGCTTACTTCAAATTACTTGGCATGACTCAAGGAACCATGGGACTTCTTTGCAACATAACTGTCAGGGAAGATGATTTCCCTGAATAGCAAACAAAATCTTTAGCTCAGCATTCAAGGCCCATCTACAATCAGATAAAACTCTGAATTTTCAGCATTATCTTACACATTTTGAAAAGTAACAACTAATTTATTTTTTTCAGGGTTGCAAAGCATTTTCCTCACAATCCAATGCTGGTGAAAATGAGGATGAGAAAAGAGAACTGGTTTGCCCACAGTCCCATACCTGGGAAAACAGAAGCTTGTGGTAGAGTAAACATGGACTGCATTTAGAGCCAGGAAGACCGACATCTGAATTCAGTCTCAGAAATGTAATTGCTCTGGGACCTTGGGCAAGTTATTAACCTTTCTTAGACTCCATTTCCTCATCTTGAAAAGAATAACGGTGTACATCTAGATAGTCCTCTAAGGTTTGCCTTATGCTTTACCTGCGTTAAGTCATTTGATCCTTCCAGCAACCTTAGAACACAGGTGCTATCATTATCCTGGTTTTATAGATAAGGAAAATGAGGCACAAAAAGGTTAAGTGATTTGCCCAGGCTCACCCAGCCAGAGACTGCCTGAAACAGGATTCAAACTCAGTTCTTTCCAATTCCAAGTCCTATGCTCTCCCCATTGCACCACCTAGCTGGAAGGTAAATGCTATTAAAATTTAGTGAATATCTCACGGGGTTGTTGTGGCAATTGAATGAGTCACTGAGCCTCCTTAGGCCTCAGTTTCCTCCTTTGTAAAATGATAGCATTTCTACTAAAGGGTCTCTGAGGACTTTTCCAGCACTAAACCTATATAAAATAATATTTTTCATTTTTATTTTCAGTTCCAGATTCTCTCCCTCCCTCCATCTCCTCACCCATCCATTGAGAAGGCAAGAAATATGATACCCACTATATGTATCGTCATGCAAAACATATTTCTGCATTGCTGTATCACAAAAAAGCAAGAAAAATAAAGTGAAAAAATATTCTGCAAACTATACTCACAATTCATCAGTTCTCTGAAGGTTGATAGCATTTTTCATCATGAGCCTTTTCATGGATCATTGTATTGATCAAAACAGCTAAATCTTTCATTGTTGATTATCATTACAATATTGCTGCTACTGTATGCAATGTTCTCCTAGTTCTACTCATTTGATTTTGCATCAGTTCACAAAAGTCTTCCCAGGTTTTTCTAAAGTCATCTCCTTGGCCATTTATAACAGTATAACAATATTGCATCCCAATCATATGCCACAAACTTGTTCAGCTGCTCCACAGAAGAAGGGTATCTCCTTAATTTCTAATTCATTGCCACCATATCCAACTCTTTGTAACCTCATTTGTGTTTTTCTGCTAGCTATGATTATTATTTATTAGGTTTTGGATCTGTAGCTCAAATGGCTCTGCCATTCTTTGGTTTTGTGTCCTTCAGCAAATCACTTCCCCTCAAAGCCTTCCATTGCCAGTCTTCCTGACTTAGGTCAGGAAGAAGTGAGTTCAAGTCTAACCTGAGATATTTCCTAGCTGTATGACCTGTGGCAAGTTTTCCTTATCTTTATAGTAATAATTCTTTCACTAGGTACCTCAAAAGGTTATTGTGATCAAGTTACTTTGTTAGTCCTGATTCCTTATAGCTATATGGATTATTACTATCTTTCCAAGGAGCCAGATTATATTTGAAAACATGGGTTATAATAATAAACTATCTTATTCTGGGTTCTATGGAATCTACAAGAATTGTAGGAGGCCATGGGATCCATAGGCATATATTTTTATCATTACTTATATCACTGCAATGTTACCAGCATGACCATGTTTACCTACCTTACCAAGGCAGAATCCAGTACCCTGCCCACTCAGTCTCTGCACCTAAAAACTTGGGAAGGAATAATTTAAAGTGCTGAACCTACCTGGGAAACTTTGATACCGTTTTGCCCAGTTATTCCAGAAAGATTAGCTTGACTGGTAAAGAGTTCCTCGATACCGATTGTGGGAAGTATCTTCTCTAGTTCATAGTTACTAGAGATGGAAAATTTTGGCAAGAAGAGATCGATCTCTCTGTAAAAAAAAAAGAAAAAAAAGAGTGAGAAAAGAGAACTGTGACCATTTTATTTTCTGGCACCCTTGGAATGAGTAAACCCCTGAAACCATCTTAATATTCAGTTTAACAAGTATTTACTGAGTGTATTAGGACCCTAGACAGAGACTCAGAGCTAGAAGTGAATTTGTTGTCAAAACTAAAAGGGCCTTCTAATCTTAGTATGTGAGCATGTTGGAAGTTAGAGCTAGGTAGCTAGTATCTTAATGTCATAAAATGTTAGACCACTTTTTTATTGAATCCTCTCTTATGTTCTGCTGTATACATGGAAATGTTTTTTCTTTTTCTTTTTTCGTTTTGTATATAGGTTTAAAATGAATAAAAAATTTACAAAAAAAGAATGTTAGACCACAAGAATGTCGAATTGAAAGGGGCCTTATAGAAATTGAATGTTACAACATACAACATGGGACATCAAAGTTGTAAGGTACTTTGGAATGTGGAGCATTTAAAATGGAGAATTTAAATTAAAAAGGTTCTTAGCAATCCCTTGTCCAATCCTCTCATTTTAAAAATGGGAAAAATGGGAGGGAGAGATTATTATTTGACCAAGATCACACATTAGAGCCCCGAGCATTGTAGAGAAGATGCATAGGACATAGTTTCTGGCAGACAGCTAGGTGCACAGTGGATAAGAGTCAGGAAGATCTGAGTTCAAATATGACCTCAGATACTGCCTAACTGTGTGACCTGTGATAAGTCACTTAACCCCTGCCTGCCTCAGTCTCCTCAGGTGTAAAATGAAGATAATAATAGAAGCAACCTCCCAGGGTAGTTGTGAGGATCAAATGAGATAATATTTGTCAAGCTTAGCATAGCGCCTGGAGCATAGTAGGTGATACATTAAAAACAGCTATTATTATTATCATTATTAATTACCACTGAAGAATCTATTTGGGGATATTATACACCATAGTATAGCACTAGAAGACTATATTTGACACAAGTCCAAAGAGTGGTACCAACCCACAAGGTTCAGAGGAAAGGATTTTTGGAGTATTCAAGGTAGGCTTCAAAAAGGATGGGGAAACTGATGTTTTAACCTCTCCATACCAGATGCCTTGGATGGGGAATTAAATGGAATGAGGGTTAAGTTGGTGTTTAAACTTTTAGAAGGGGCATGTGTGTGTGTGTGTGTATGTGGGTGTGTGTGTGTGCATGTGTGTTCATTCATTCCTCCCTTACAAGACTACCAGATACAGAAGAGAGATCTACGTACATGCTTATATTGCTTGAGCCTTTCTAATTTCTATGTTCTAAGCTCCCTCCTAGCTCTAGAATTCTGTTCTAACATTCTATTATCTAATATGTTCTGTTATCTAATAGTCCGTGTTCTAAGAGATGCCCTAATTCTGACATTCTCTTTTCTCACATTTCAATTTTTACCTCATAATCTTTATGGAAAAGTCTCCTTGCTGGAAGCCATCTTAATGCTGTACTCACTAAATCAGATTTTTTAAATGTTCCCACTTTTAGAAGAAACATGTAAAATAATTAGTAATAGGAATTTTGTTTAAAAAGAAAAAAGCACCTCCAACATTAGTTCTAAAGTTAGCACAATTTTTTTACTTTCTGCATATTTGACTTACTTTTATATTCAGAATGGTGACTATTAGAATCTGCAAGAGCCTCAATGGTGTGTAAGACAGTCCATCAGTCAATAAACATTTATTAATCATCTACTATGTGCCAGGCACTGTGCTAAGCCTTTTACAAACATTTTGTTTGATCCTCACAACTCTGAGAGGGATGTGCTATTATAATCTCCAGTTCTAGGTGGGCAGTTCTCCTGCCCATCTTCCTTCCTTCCTTCCTCCCTTCCTTCCTTCCTTCCTTCCTTCCTTCCTTCCTTCCTTCCTTCCTTCCTTCCTCCTTCTCTGTCTCCTTCCCTCCTCTCTTTCTTTCCACATGGGGACTCATACCTTTATATGTGGGTGCTCTACCCAAAGGAATCTAAATTTTGATTGCTGAAGTCTCACAAGATATCTTGGGGTTTGGGGGTTAGATTTTTTTTCTCTTTCATACTTATTTATTCTAACTTTTATTAAAAAAAAACTGGGACAATTAACTCTTTTGTCCCATGTAGTTTCATTTATATTCTCTTGAAATAGAGCTCTGGAAAACCAGGCTTTGATAAAACCCATTGCGATTCAAATGGAACTACTTGACCATGCCTTAAACCCAAATCACTCTGACTCTTACTGATTGACCAATACTAGGTCCCAGCCCAAGCTTCACTTGGTCATTATTTGGGTTTTAGTGGCTCAGAATGAGGTGTAAATAGCAATTGTTTCTGTTTTGGCCAGAAACCTGAGGGTCTTCCCCTCCCAGTTTGATTTTTTTTTTCTTAGAGTGAGCGAACTAAGGCCATCTTTTGCCTCATTTCTTAGCTAGCCTTAAAAATCACTGAATGGGTGTTGCCTCAGATGAACTGAGACATGGGAAAGACCTTATCTTAAAAAAGCCAAGGTCTCTCACTGCACTTGAGGTCATCTCCAGTCCTCCCGTGTCTTATCCACTGGATTCAGATGGTTTGGGAGAACACAGTGAGGCTGGTGATTTTGCACAGTCCTACCTCACTTGAATCCAATTCACTTGCAAATCAAGACATCACCCTCCTGACTTCACTGGTCCTTTTTGAGAACAAAGGACAGATAGCTATCTGTGTGTTTTTATCTCAAGCTTGTATTTGTTTCTCCTAGCCCCCTGCTCCTCAAATGCCATACACAGTAGGTGCTTAACAGGTTTTTCATGAATTTAAAAATTTAGAATGTCTGACTTGAAAGAAATTTGAGAGAGCCGTCTATCTAGTCAAACCCACCGGTTTTTATTCAATAAGTCCAGAAAGAAGTGACTCAGTGAAATCATTCGAGTAGTAGCTGAACTGGGATTCCAACAAAGACCTTATGAACATTCTCTGCTCTGCTACTGCCAATTGAATTGCATTCAAAGACTTAATTAAATTGAATTGAATAAAAGGGATTTCTTAATTTGCTGTGCTTGTAGACGCACAATTGAGTTACTGATGAGTTGATTTCCTCACCCTGGGCCTTGGGGATATTTTTTTGGTTTCTAAGAGTCCAGTAAAAACATAAATAGTCCTGGGATGTGGGAGGCAAGAACTGATCTCACTGTCCAGAAAAGGCCACAGTTTGACTTCATGGTGAGGTAGAAAGAGCCCTCGCTTGACAATCAGGAGACTTGGGGTGTAGCTCAGGTGCTGGTACTGAATTGATGAGTGACCTTGGACAATTACTTAATCTCTCAGTTTTCTCCTCTATAAAATGAGGGAAAATGAATCTACCTCTCCAGATTGTCATGAGGAAGCACTTTGAAAACATTAATGTTTTCTAGATTTGTGAGGGTATTTATGCGTCAGATCTAGTAGCCATCTTCCAATGAGGTGACTTAGGTTCCTTCCTACAGCAGTTTTTTTTTTTTTGGTATTTATGTAGTTTACTTCTGTGATATGTCAGAAAGACTCCTGAATTTGGAACCAGTTTGAATCTCTACAATGACTTGGTCAAGTCATTTCAGTTTTTGAGCTGCAGTTTCTGCATCTGTAAAATGAATATATTTGATGACCTCTAAAGTCTTCTCCAGCTCAAAAGTCTATACTGTAATTTTGCTTATTAAAAAAAAGGAATTGGGAAGGCACGTGTCAGTTCTCGATCAATGCTTTAGCTAGGGTCACTGGCAAATAATCAGGCACAGGGCATATGAGACACAAAAACAAACCTTGATTTATTTATTCTTAAGATTTTACTGAGGGCTGTTATGGTATTTACAATAAAGGATGATAGAAAAAGATTATGATAGAAAATAATAGAACTGTCATGGATGGAAAGGATGTTAGAACACAGATTAAAATGTAGAATGAGTGATGTTAAAACTGGATGCTACCCTAGAGATTCTCAACAGTGGATAATTACCTTTCTTGGAGTGAATTTTTCCACTTTTTCAGTACTTCTGGGCTGAGAGCATCTTCAACACTCTTCATTTTCTTTTCATCAGGAAGAATGAGAAGGGCTGCAGCATTGCCCACATACTTCAGCTCTACAACCGTGCAGAAAAGCTCCTCGTCTCGGAAAACACGGGTGTGAAGTGTATTCTGCTGCATCATGGGAACTTGAACAATCTTGTCTTCACTCACAAAAAACTTATCCTCTGAAGTATCACGTGCATCAAAAGGTGTTTGCCACTTAGCTTAAGAGAGGGAGGAAAAGATATAAGAAACTATTACACACAAGGGCCATTTTATGGTAGTACCTACAGATGGAGCAAGCTGAACTGGATACCTCTAAGCCAGGGGCTCTTAACCTTTTTTTTCATGTCATGGATCCCTTCGGCAAAAACCCAGTGAAGCCTGAATAATGTCTTGTTTTCTACATCTATAATTTAAGAAAATGCTAAAATTCAGTTAGAAGTTAATGAAAATGACGTATGTTTTCTTTCCATCCGATTCTGACACCCCTGAGATGTCTCGAAGGACCTCCGGACGCCACGTTAAGGATACCTGTTCTCATATGATCATCTCAATAGATGCAGAAAAAGCCTTTGACAAAGTACAATACCCATTCCTATTAAAAATACTAGAAAGCATAGGAATAAGTGGAACCTTCCTTAAAATTATAAATAGCATCTACCTAAAACCATCGACAAGCATTATTTGTAATGGGGATAAACTAGATGCATTCCCAATAAGATCAGGGGTGAAACAAGGGTGTCCATTATTACCCCTATTATTCAATTTGGTACTAGAAACATTAGCTGTAGCAATAAGAGAAGAAAAAGAAATTGAAGGAATTAGAATAGGAAAAGAAGAAACTAAATTATCACTTTTTGCAGATGATATGATGATTTATTTAGAGAATCCCAGAGAATCAAGTAAAAAACTACTTGAAATAATAAACAACTTTAGCAAAGTTGCAGGATATAAAATAAACTCACATAAATCCTCAGCATTCCTATACATTACTGACAAAGCCCAACAGCAAGAGATAGAAAGAGAAATTCCACTCAAAGTTACTGTAGACACTATAAAATATTTGGGAGTCTATTTGCCAAGACAAACCCAGAGCCTATATGAACATAACTATGACACACTTTTCATGCAAATAAAATCAGATCTAAATAAATGGAAAAATATCAGTTGCTCATGGTTAGGCCGAGCTAATATAATAAAAATGACAATTTTACCTAAATTAATCTATCTATTCAGTGCCATACCAATCGAACTACCAAAAAATTATTTTACTGAACTGGACAAAATAATAACAAAATTCACCTGGAAAAACAAGAGGTCTAGAATATCTAGGGTATTAATGAAAAGACATGCTAGAGAAGGTGGATTAGCCATACCAGATATTAAACTGTACTACAAAGCAGCAGTCATCAAAACTGCCTGGTACTGGTTAAGAAATAGGGGTGTGGATCAGTGGAATAGGATAGGTACACAAGTAGGAGAAATCAACAAGTTTAGCAATCTACTCTTTGATAAACCCAAAGAGGATAGCTTCTGGGCTAATAATTTACTATTACACAAAAACTGTTGGGAAAATTGGAAAATGGTAGGGCAAAAACTGGGCATAGACCAATATCTTACACCATATACCAAAATAAAGTCAAAATGGGTTCATGATTTAGGAGTAAAAGCTGATACTATAAGTAATTTGAGAAAGCAAGGAATAGTTTACTTATCAGATTTATGGAAAAGTAAAGAATTCATGACCCAACAAGAGATAGAGAGCATTAAAAAATGCAAAATGGATAATTTTGATTATGTCAAATTGAAATGTTTTTGTACAAAAAAAGCCAATGCAACAAGAATTAGGAGGGAAGCAGAAAATTGGGAGAAAATCTTTGCAACTAGTATCTCTGATAAAGGCCTCATTTCTAAAATATACAGGGAACTGAGCCAAATATATAGGAATACAAGCCATTCCCCAATTGAGAAATGGTCAAAGGATTTGAACAGGCAGTTTTCAGAGGATGAAATTAAGGCTATCTATAGGCATATGAAAAAATGCTCTGGATCACTACTGATTAGAGAAATGCAAATCAAAACAACTCTTAGATACCACATCTCTCCTGTCAGATTGGCTAAAATAACAAAACAGGAAAATGATAAATGCTGGAAAGGATGTGGGGAAATTGGAACATTGTTGCATTGCTGGTGGAGTTGTGAGCTGATCCAGCCATTTTGGAGAGCAGTTTGGAACTATGCCCAAAGGGCTATAGAAATGTTCATACCCTTTGACCCAGCAATACCACTTCTAGGGTTGTATCCCAAAGAAATCACACAAGCAGGGAAAGGGACCCATATGTACAAGGATATTTATAGCGGCTCTTTTTGTGGTAGCCAAGAATTGGAAATCAAAGGGATGCCCATCAATTGGGGAATGGCTGAAGAAGCTGTGGTATATGAAGGTAATGGAATACTATTGTGCCATAAGAAATGGGGATGATGCGGACTTCGTAACAACCTGGAAAAACCTACATGACATAATGCTGAGTGAGCGGAGCAGAGCCAGGAGAACGTTGTGCATAGCCACAGATATATGGATTCCGTGAGGACCAACCCTGACATACTTCGCTCTTCTCAGCAACCTAAGGTGCAAGGACAACTCCAGGGGACTCACGATGGAGAATGCTATCTTCATCCAGAGAAAGAATTGTGAAGTTTGAATACAGATTGAGGCGCACTACATGCTCACCTTTTTTGCTTCTCTTTTGTTTTTGTTTTTGGGGGTTTTTTTTGGTTCTGTTTCTTCTTTCTTATGACTCATTCCGTTGGTCATAATTCTTCTCCACAACTTGACTAGTGTATAAATTAATTCAATGCAAAGTTATACGTGGTAGTTATATGAGATTCCATGCTGTCTTGGGGAGGGAGGGGAGAAAATCTGGAACTCAAAATTATGTAGAACCGTGCATGGTAAACTAAAAATAAATAAATAATTTAAAAAAAAAAGAATACCTGTTCTAAATCGTAGGCTCACACCTTTGTTTTAAGCTAAGGTCCTGAAAAAATCATTTAAACCACTTCCTCCCCTTTCCTCATTGCGTCATTCTCATGCTCTACAATTCTTGTTGGCATGAGACCGGGGAAATTTAGACAAGAAATAACAAAAAAAGAACAAAAAAGCCCCCAGAATCCTGGACCAAAGGATCATGGGATCATAGATTTAGAAAGTGAAAAAGCCCTAGAACTACTCTAGAACAGCAGCATTTGTGGTTTTTACTGATAAGGAAGATGAGTCTCATGGAGGTTAAATGACTCTTCCAAGCTCAACAAGGCATTCAAGTGCAGAGCCAGGGTTTAAACCTCAATTCTCTGTCAAGAAACCCAGTATTCTTTCCCGTTGGCCAAGCTGCCCTTCTGTAGAACATGGAATCACTGAAGCAAATGAGCATAGACTGGGAGCTGCAAGGGACCTCAGAAGCCATCTAGTCCAACCACCTCATTTTACAGAACCTGGTCCATTGTGTCAGAGATCACTTCCATGACGGGTCAGTCACATGAATGAAATTAAGTAACAGGATGTGCGGGGAAAGGAACAGGGAGTGAGACTTTAGGTAGAATGTGAGAATCAGAACTGGGATTGAACCTGGAAAGACAGGTGGATCTAAGATAAGGAGAATAAGAGAACAAGCATTTATTAAGCACCTACTGTGTGCCGGGTACTGTGCTAGGCACTTTACAAATATTCTGTCCTTTAATTCTTACAAAACCTCTGTGAGGTAGGTGCTAATATTATCCTCATTTTGCAATTGAGGAAACTGAGGCAGAAGGAAGTTAAGTAACCAGAGACCAGGACTAAGGTCAGTGGGGAGAAGTTATAAAATGTAGTTTTGATTTGAAGTAACAACAATAAAACCTTTCTAATGATCATATATACCATAGTGTAATGAGCTACTTTGGAAGGCAGTGAGTTCACTCTCATCAGCAATATTCAAGCAGACACTCATTGATTACAGGTTCTGAATGTTGTGCAGAGAAGTCGTGCTTCACAAACTCAAAGCCATCTGAGCCTCCTTCCAACTTTTCAGTTCTCCAATTGGCCTGGTGCTCTCTAAGTTCAGTGTTGACCTCCATACACCAGCACCCCCATCTTGGTCCAGCACAGTTTTGGAGAGCAGTGGGGTTAAATGGAAGATCACCTGGATGTGAGTCTACAAACCACCACTTGGTAACCATGTGACTGAGCAAATCGTTTCTCCCCAGTGGGCTTCAATTCCTTCTGTAACGTAGGAATGATAATCCCTATCCTGCCTCTTTAGGAGAGGCATTTGTTGGTATCAGTAGAGCTAATAGATCCATATTACTCTATGAATGTTAGCTACATTACTCCCCCAGTCCTTGAAAATCTCTTCCCTACCACCGACATTGTCCCCGACATCACCTTATAGCCAAACCAAGGTTTAGCCATAACTAGAGTCTTTCACAATTCTGTGGGCACAGTGTTTTCAGGATCTCTGTGATTGACTAATTTTGCCAAAGCAGCCTCCCTTCTGTCAGAACAATTGCTGGCCATGTAGCCAGACCCCACAGCAAGAACCCTACCCAAAGAAGGAGACCGCCTAGTGTATCCTGGAGATACAGGATGACCTTAGTGGACTGATATTTGGAAATCTGATCGATGCAATAACCAATCATGGCTTCAGAACACTGATAGCAAAGCAGGCTTCCCTCCTTTCTTCAGGGGGTTGGCAGCACGTAGACATGGCATGAGGCATATTCTGCTAGTCATGACAATGTATTCATTTGCCTTGCTTAACTTCTTTTCACAAAGGAGATTCTACTGATGGCAAGAGAGTCATTGGGAAGAATTGGCAATTTTTTTAAAAAACAGCATCAATAACACATTCCTAAGAGTTGTTTTTCCATAGTCATTACAGCACACAAAATGTAATGGATCTACCTGATCTACTGAGACACAGATAGACAGGTTCAGGGAGCAAGTTCAGGGTGCATTGGTCACTCTGCTTTCAGGACTATAGACACTGTTGGTGGGCCTCACCAAAGAGGCTAACCCATAGAAGCAACTGCAAACTGCAATTTTGGTTTCTAGTTGGGATCTTCCCAGAAAGAAGGGAGTAGCCTGGGGAGATAATGAGAACCAGACTACTCTACTTCATAGGCCAATTGTACCTCCCACAATAAATTAATGTCTTCGTCTTCTCATCTAATTCATCCTTTCTCATATGAACTTGGGTAGCATGAGTCAACAGTCCCAGAGATTAGTTACTCCTGACTGAGTCAACCCAAAAAAACTTGTGATCAGATCCTGAGGAATTTGAAATTATTTTGGAAGCCTAGTGCCACCATCAGTCTCTTTTGCTTCCTGTATGCTTTACTTTCTGCTGCCACCAATCTGCCACTTTTATGGTTCGGGATACACAGTGGACACCTTCCCGAAAGAGAAAAGCCATGAACTGGGAGTTAGGAGACTTGTGATGCCATTCTTGACCCACCATGTGATTCTAGGCCATTCATTTGACCTTTCCAATGCCTCAGTTTCTTCATCTGTAAAATGAGGATGATTCCTGTCTTCTTTACACGTTCAGTGCCAGCTGCCACCTACCTCACAGGACTGTGGTAAGGATCACGTCAGATAACGTGCTTGAAGTTCCTTTTAAATTCATAGTCCGTTGTAATACAGGAACTGTTACCATCACTAAGTCATCAAGGATCATTTAAGCTCTTGCTGACAAGTACTGTGTCAAGCACGGATACAAAGAAAAGCAAGAACAGACCCTGTCCTCAAGACTTCACATTCTAAGATGGGGAGCAACATGGGAGTAACAAAGGACAGACACGTTGGTCGCTCATTATCCTTTGTACTTGAAGAGGACAAAACGACACCACAATATCCGGGACAAAGGTACAGGGTGTCCGACTACAGGAGCCGATGGTTGGTGATCTCAGAAGGGAAGAGACTAGGAGAGGCCTCTTGCAGAAGGCAGGATTTGAAGAGTCGGAAGGTGGGTCTTGAAGAAAGACAGAGAAGCCAGGAGGTAAGCGGTGAGGAAGGAGAGCATTACAGTCATGGGAAACAAGCCAGTGCACAGGCTTCAATTAGGAGAGGGCCAGATTAGCTGAATTTTAGAGTGCATGGAGGGGAGTCAAATGTAAGAAGACTGGAAAGGTGCGAAGGGAGCAGATTGTGAAGAATGTTATACAGAGTATTAGTCCAACACTTAATATTCTATATGAGATGTAATACAGAACAACAGTTGTTAATATTATGAGTCTCTCTGCCCATTCTCATCCCTCATTCTCAATCTGCCTTTGCTGTCTGGGTTGACATGAGCTTTGAGCATTAGAATCAAGCCAAGGAATACATTTCCACACATACTTACTAATGAATCAGACTTCTGCAGTTCATTCACCCCCAAGTCCTAGAACTTCAGTACTTTGGAAACACAGTGCTATAGTTGTCACGTGGACATCAGGGAATGCACAGGTATATTCAGACGCTGACTGTGTGGCTGTGGGAACCCAAGAAATTCTACAGGAATGGCATTTAGTTTTTACACATAAAACTTATACATGAATCCAATCACAACATGGAGGAATGGCCTAAAGATGAATAACTAGAGTAGAGATAAATGTTGAACTTGACTCATCATGTCAAGGGAGTCAGAAATCATACTCTTTCACTTGAGATGCATTAGCATCCCAGGGATATATGACACACAATGGAGAAAATGCACAATTCAGAACTATAACAAAAGGACAGTTTTTCATGAATAGTTATTATCTTCATTTTATAGATGAGGAAATGAAGACAGGGAAAAGTCAAACGAAAGGCTTAGAACCACCCAGTGAGTCAGGGATGATGCCACAAGTCTCCTAAATCCTAGACCCTGGCTCTTTTCTTTTGGGAAGGCTTCTTTCAAGCAGTCCATACGGTGCAGCCCAAACCATTAAAGGAGCAAACTGGTGGCAGCAGAAAGTTTATGAAACAAACACGTTGACCTCCATGGCTAGGTTGAGGAAAAATGATGAAAGAACAGTGATAGATGAGAACTGGGCCAAGAAAGGAAGGAAATCTGAGTGAAAAGAGGGAGAGTTGGGGCAAGTGCTCTCTGAGAAAAGAGGAGGAGAGGAGAAAAAATAGAGTGACATAAACGTAGCCTGAAAATATAGGCACAATTTGGGGCCTGGAAGTCAAGAGAGGTTTTTAGTTCCATGAACTAACTCGTTCTCGGAATACACTCCCTTGTCATTTCCAAATCTTAGAATCTCTAGCTTCTTTTAAAAACTCAATTCAAATACTGCCTTCTGCATGAGGAATTTTCTGATCCTTCTAGTTGCCAGCATTACCTTCTAAAATCATTTTGTATTTATATATATACATATACATATTAATTTATTTATTCATTCATTTCCTTAAATACATTTTGTTTTCCCTGAAAGAATCTAAGCTCCTTGAGCCTAATACAGTAAGTGGCATTGATAAATACTTTTGGATAGATTGATCTCTTCTATTCTGACATTTCATTCTCTATGATTATAAGAATATAATGGAATGGAAAGATTCTAATAATCCTTCCAGCCGTAACATAGGCTCTAAATTCTATCATTCTATATCCTATGATTCTAATGCCCCTTCCAGTTTGGAAATGTTGCAGTTCTATGACTCTGAGGCCCTTGCTAACTCTAATATTCTATGGGTCTCAACTGACCAAAATACCAAAATGAGCTGTTTCAACCCATGCCCAACAAGGGATGTGTCCATGCTATCTTCTTCAATGGAGTGTAAGTTCTTTGAGCACAAGAACTGTTTTTGTTTGTGTGCCAACACCTACAGTTCCTAGGACAGAGCAGATGCCTAAGAAATGCTGATGGCTGCTGCTCTAGCTCTACCATGAGCAATCTTGGAATTAAACTAAACTAGGATACACAAGCTATAATTTGTTAAATTGAGAAAGAAAACAATTCTTCCTATCTGGGTGTGGTCCATTTTTTCCAACTAACTGAGGACAGCACACTGGCCTTACAAGTGGTTCGCATAATCATATAGTTGGCTAAGCCAATACACAAATAGCCTGTGGTGCTGAACCCTACCCTTTATTGGTGAGGAATTGGCAGTATGTACTGAACGTTAAATATTTATCTTTTATGAATCCAAATTATTGAAAACCCCAAGGAGGAATCGTTGAAGATCAGAGGTGTGGATTTCAAATAAAGAGCTCTCAGTCTCAGCGTGATAATAAATGGGCCACTTAAACCCTCAACTGTAAGGAAGAAAAAGGGATGATAATATTCACACACTTACTCATATACCCTGAACAGATGCTCTAGACGGACAAAAAGCTGGAAACAGGATTAAATAGAAGATATTATTGGATCACATTTGGGAAATTCTTCCATGCTTCCAATGATCCAAAGCTGCTCTTTGACCTAAAAACTCATCTCTTAAACCCCACTTATATCCTACTGATGATAGCATATGTAAATAATGGACAATCATGATCCCGGAGAGTCACCGTCTTGGATGACCTAAATGGCAGACATCAGTTATCTGCAGCATGATTTGTACCTGAGAGAGGGCATAAAATACATAAATGGATATATGCACCACCAGAAAGGGAAGTAAGGTTGTCATGTTATAAGGGGGAGAATTGATAGAGAGAAAAGCCAAGTGCTGCTCTAATAACCACAACATAGCCTTTGGAGAAAGCCTTTAGCCCATAGGATGGCTCCTCTGTAGAAGGTCTGTTATCTGTACCAAAGGTGAAGTACCATGTCCTAAATCTTGAATCCAGAAGTGGGATTTATGATATAGGACAATAGTGAGAAAAATGCATTGAACACTTCAAATTCTATATAGTTGTGAGTTATAATTATTACCAGGAAAGTAAATAAAAATGAAGTACCAGTGGCCAATCATCTCAACGTTTCCAGTGATCTATAAACCAGGGAAACAGAAAGTTGGTGGGAGGGACTGGAAAGACAATAAGTCTACTGGGCCTTTTGCTGGAAGCACCATTGTGAGGTTAATAGAAGGGTAATGGAAGGTGATCGTTGTGGTCCAGTCTTCATGGGTTTGGGTCATATAGTTCTAGAGAGAAGGCTGTCCTGATTTCATCCTATGTCAGTAGATGTGTGAGCATTGCTGGAAGCACCATTGTGAGGTTAATAGAAGGGTAATGGAAGGTGATCGCTGTGGTCCAGTCTTCATGGGTTTGGGTCATATAGTCCTAGAGAGAAGGCTGTCCTGATTTCATCCTATGTCAGTAGATGTAGAAGCCAAAACTTCACTTATAAGGCAAAACCAGTTGTTCTAAGCAACAAGCAGATTTACTTCAAGAAAACCCACCAGAATAGGATAGGTCAAAGATAAGAGAATTTCAAGGCACTGGAGCCATGCAAAGCTCCAGGATGGTATAGGAAGCCTGTAGTAAAGAGGAGCAATCTTTTACAGCTAGAGAGTGAGGGACTTCCTGCACAGGTATATAAGGGCTTCTGTGGACTCATAGTCACAGAGGCTTAAGGTTGAGGAAGATGACTTCAAACATTTTGCAAATGACTGAATCCCAGGAAGGCTACTCTTAAAAAAGCAAGAGGGGAAAGAAAAAAACTGTCTTGCCAGAATGCTGGTCTCCTAACACTTTTAACACAGGTTGACAACACAGATTGGCCTTACCAAATGGAGCCTAATTTAGATGAGAACATAGGGCATGATCCAAAACCCAATCCAGATAGGACTGAGCCAGCTCCCTAGGAGGACAAGATCTGGAGAGTTCAGCTCATCAAAGAAAAGGGAACTAAGAAAGACTAATTCCTTGTACGTTTGTTTTGTTTTGGCTTTGGGGGCAGGGCAATTGGGGTTAAGTGACTTGCACAAGGTCACACAGCTAGTACATGTGTCAACTGTCTGAGGCCGGACTTGAACTCAGGTCCTCCTGCCTCCAGGGCCGATGCTCTACTCACTGGGCCACCCAGCTGCCCCTGCCTGTATGCTTGTATCAAGGATCAGAACTAACACACAACTTGACACCTTACAAACCTACTCATTGTTCATTCTCATGACCCCTTCTGTGTTTCCTCCCTATCAAATCAAAGTCCCTATGTTTGGCAGGCAAAGCTTCTCACAACCTGGTCCCTTCCTTCCTTTCTAGTCTTCTTACAATTTACTCTTCTTTCTGCACCCTACGCTCCATCTCTACTGGTCTTCTTTCTGTCTCTTGTTAAATGTCTCATTGCCCATTTTCATGTCTTTGCATTGGGTATCCCCCATGCCTGGAATCTTCTCACTCCTCATCTCTTTTCTTTTAGTTTCCCTGGCTTCTGCCGAGACTCAGCTCAAATCCCACCTTTCTCAGTTCTCCCAGGTATTAATGACTTTCTCAGCTCATCTTTCATTTATTCTGTATAAATCTTTTATGCACTTTGTTTGTTTGTTTGTTTGTTTTATCACGCTATTTCCTCCATTCCAAGCTAAGTTCCTTGAGGACAAGGACTGTTTTGAACTTCCTTTGTATCTTCAGTGCTTAACCCAATGCCTGCCACATAGTAAGTGTTTAATGAACTCTTGTTGACCAACTGACCTATGTATAGCCTGGAATATAGTAAACACTAGAAGAAGGTTTGAATCTCAGCTCCGTCACTTATTTCGTGTGTCACCTTGGACAAGTTCCTTTACCTTACTGAGCCTATGTAGATAATCTATCTATACGGTCTCTTCCAGCTTTAATATTCTATGATCCCATGGTTACAAGAACAACAAAAGCCAAAATGTGAATCCACAAGATTTAACAAGTATGTTAATTGTCAAGGCATAAAGCAGAAGTGGAGGGAAGACTAAATCCTCTTCATTTTTTTTCAAATTGATTATAAATCTGAGAGCTCACGCAGTTCAGCTCTCTTACTTTACAAAAACAACAGCAAAACCCCAGCCTCAATGGGGGAAGTGACTGATCCAGGGCCATCGAGAAGTCCTGTAACTCTAAATGCAGTTGTTTTGATCATGAGAACCCTAGGCCAAGAGGAAAGATGGCACAAACAAGAAGCTAGCAGGAGACTCCAGTGGAACGAACCTTGGGGGCTTGTCTGTAAGAAAAGATGTGAGGTCATGGGCCCAACACTCTTATAAAAATTTCCCTTGAGAATAGAGTAAATCACCCAGATGAACCCCCAATTCTTACCTTTAAATAAGATGTGATTCACAAGAACCATTATTGTGTTTTCACCGAGTCTTTTGAACAATTCTTCGATTTTCCCGTGGGTTTGATTCTTTACATAATCATTGATCTGCTGTGTTGCCAAATCAGGGTCCTGGAAGTGAGCAGGGAAAACTTCTGCTGAATATAAAACCTTGCTGTCTTCCTGGAACTTCTCTAGCAATTCCAAACTTTTGTCAACAAACAAGGCATTGCCTGTGTTTAGTTGGAACGTGTCGTTTAGGAGACTGAGGGAGCGTACGAGCTGCTGAAAGCCTCTGTGGATTTCAGCCTCTGGGGTCTCTGTCAGATTGAATCTCAGGCCCTCTAGGATCTGAGTCTGGGTGTTTCCTCTGGCCCCCAGAGACAGGAGAGCAAAGGCAATGGATACACTTAGGGGAGAGAAAAGGACATTCTTCTCGAGGTTTTCTGAAACAAGCTTCTTGTATAGATGAATTGCAAAATCAGTATTGATAGCAGATAGTGTAGGAAATTCCGGATTTATCCTGCCAGGTTGCTCCTCCAGGATCTGGTCATGAGTCTGAGCTTCCTTTGGGTTGGGGTAACACAGCCCAGTGGTACAGAATACAGCCACAAGCAGCCCCAGAATATAGGCAGGCTGCATTCTTCCAGCCTCTGATCTGTGGAAAGGAAGAATCACTGAAGTCATTGCAGGCAAAATGTTAAGCAGGACTGGGCTTGGGCAGCTAGGTGGTGCAATGGATAGAGCAGGGGTGGGGAACCTGCAGCCTTGAGGTCACATGTGGCCTTCTAGGTCCTCAAGTTTGGATTCAGTCAAAGGGCTGCACTTGAGGACCTAGAAAGCCACATGTGGCCTCGAGGCTGCAGGTTCCCCACCCCTGGGATAGAGTGTTGAGCATGGAGTCAGGAAGATTCATCTTCCTGAGTTCAAATCTGACCTCAGACACTTACTAGCTGTGTGATCCTGAGCAAGCCACTTAACTCTGTTTAACTCTGTTTCCCCATCTATAAAATGAGCTGGAAAAGGGACTCTTGCCATCATCAGTCCTTGATTTATTCTCAGGGTCAGAGATAGCTGTAGAAAAAAAACTGTGAAGTTGTCTTTGGTCCTTCCGCATGAACTCCTTTTCCTCCTTCCTTGTTCCCCTTTCAACCCTCTCATTTCCCCATACACCTGAAACTCCGTCCCTATACAGTATCTCATTGCTACTAATGCCCACTAAGATATTAATGGATAACTGAAGCTTCGCTCAGTGCATGGGCTTTCCCCACTGGGATGTTTGCATTTAAATCGGGGTTCCTCGAAGACCAAAGCCTTTGCAGACTCAAAGGAATGGATTGCTCAT
This sequence comes from Trichosurus vulpecula, assembly GCF_011100635.1. NCBI lineage: Eukaryota > Metazoa > Chordata > Mammalia > Diprotodontia > Phalangeridae > Trichosurus > Trichosurus vulpecula. The sequence goes on along the minus strand of NC_050575.1, from coordinate 3,734,063 downwards.
TCCTTAGGATTGATAGGGTTGGTTAGGACACTGATGGGATGTTTCAAATCATGATCTGCTCCTAAAAACACATAAAAGATTGGACAGAGCCAGAGGAGATCTTAGAACTCAGGTCATCTCACCTTCTTGTGTTACAGATAAGGAGGAAACTGGTGCTCAGGAAGGTCAGGACTCGCTTGAGGCCACTCAGGTGCTTCATTATAGACCTAGGACTAGAAGGATCTTTAATCTAATTTAATCTTTAATTCTACTTTAATACCAAAGGGAACCTTGTTGTTATTGTTCAGTCATGTCTGATTCTTTGTGAGCCCATGGAATTTTCTTGGCGAACATACCGGAGTGATTTCCGTTTCCTTCTCCAGGGGATTAAGGCAACAGAGGTTAAGTGGCTTGCCCAGCTAGCACATGTGCCATACTAAATTAGAACTCAGGTCTTCCTGACTCCAGGCCCAGTGCTCTATCTACTGAGCCATCTAGCTTCCTGAAAGGGATAAAGAGACCTTAGATATGATCTAATTCATTCCTTTCACTTAACAGTTGAGGCAATTAAGGCATAGAGAGAGGAGAGGACTTAGCCAAGGTCATGCAGTGAGCTACTGAAAAAGCAAGGATTAAAACCCAGATCTTCTGATTCCTTGTTATTTCTTATACAGACCCCTCCTCCTGGGCACTCGCCTTTGATTCCTTTGTTCCCAAGAAATTGATTGTTTCCCATGAGAAGTAAAAAGTTCTGGTATCATGGCAATGCAGCTCAGTGCTTTGTATTTGATTAAATACTGTATCAGCAAGCATCAATTAAGTACAAGGGTGTGCTGGTAATTGTTTTAACAACCAGCTGTCCCAGAAAACAAAACTTGTGCTCACGACATACTTTTAAGTTTAATCTGCATTAATACCATTTTCCCTATCATTTTCTTTACTTTAAACAATTGACAAAATAATAAACCAAGCCATGAATTGTAGCTTGTCCAATAAATGCTCATATCGAAAATGAACAATTGGTTCTCCCAAACTCATAGCACACCTGGATTAAGGGCCTACTGTGTGCCAGGCACTATGCTAGTTTCTAGGGACAAAAAGTAAAAATGCAACAGTTTTGTTTTTCAAATATCAGCCAAGTATTCTATCCTTACATCATCTTTGATGTAAGGTACCTTTGATGTAAGGAACTGAAAGAAAACCTTGTCTTCACCTCCAGGTTAATGACAATGAAAATTCTAAATGAGCTTGTATATTTTAAAATATATTGTCCTTTTACGTCACAAAAATGTTTCAGTTCCCCATGCCCTCAAAGAAAGTCATCAGTACGGGACCAGTGTAATTGAGGGGAAAAAGGTCAAGTTATCAAAGATCATTTTGCCATCCTGAGCTTACGAAATCAGGTTACTTTGATATAGGTTAGTCCTCAGTAAATCATAGCTGCCAAAGAAGTCAGAATTGGAAAGAATTTTCAAATATAGAATATTAGAAAACTAATTGTCGGAAATTGAAGGCACCTAAAGCAAAGAACGTCAGAATTGACAAGACCTTGGAGTATAGAATGTCAGAACCAAAATCACGAGGGCTGGTAGACCCTTAGATCATCACACTTATTCTTATTTCTATATCACTGTATGGTTTACAAAGCATTTTCCCCAAAACAACCCCCTTAAGGTAGGCAAAGCCACTATCAGTGTACACATTTTATGGCTGTGAAAACTGAGGCGCAGAGTCACACAGCTAGAAAATTACCCTGCTTTTCTGCCACGGTGGCTTCCCTCTAGTGACTGGCAGAGCTTAGATGAGAAGGGAGGTTTCTTGTTGAATGAGGTGTATTGAATCACGATTCTACTACTTAAATCTGTGCAAATTTAGGCAAGTCACCTTCCAACTGTTGGCCTCAGTTTCTTCATCTGTAAAATGCATGAGTTGGACTAAAGTCCCCATCAGCTTTGATATTCTCTGATTCTATTCACCCGAATATCAAAGAGCAAAGAGATTTATTTACCCGAGCAGAGAGCATTGGAAGAGAAAAACGTTACTTACCACTCACTCCCAAAGTAAACTGTCTGCTTGCTTCTCTCACTGTCCACCTTCGCTCTTATTTGCCACTAGAAAGAGCTCCTCCCCCAGTTTAGTAAGCGGGAAATGGGACCACACAGGGACCTTTTTGTGCTGACATTGGCAAAGTGATGATTTCCAGTAACTTGATTTTCCCATGTACCTGCCCATTCCCCACACAGAGATTAAGGCCAGGCATTTAAACCATGTGTTTCACAATGCATTTTCCCCTATTTGATCTTAGCCAGAAAGAAGAATTTAATCAGAGAGCAACAGGAATACGGGAAGGTCAAAATCTATTAGTTACCTAATCCGTGTAGGCAATCAGAAAATTAAGAAATTGTATATATCTGTGCTACCTTGGCCAGATTAGCTGCAAATTCAAGATTGTTGAGAAATTAGGAACTGTTTCAGCCTCAACAGGTAACCTCAGGGAAAATGACATAAATTGTGCTTCTATTAACTCTTTGATTCCTAAAGGTACTGGCTTTTGTTGTTAATGCTTATTTTTTTTTCAAGCATGGTTTTGATGTGTTCAATGTCTAACAGTTAATTTATTAGATGACAGAATCAGAATCCTAAGAGGTCATACATTCAGAAGGAACATGGGAAATCATCTTCTCTACTTCTTTTATTTTACAGACGAAGAGATTGAGACCAAGAGAGGGGAAATGACTTCTCTGAGTTAGAGACGGCATTCAAACCCATGCCCTCTGTCCCCTGATAAGGCCAAGTCTCTCTCCACCACACTGTGTTACTCTCACAAACTTTCAGTCATTATTTAAATGCTAGCTGGTATTATATAGGCTTCAGGGATTGCAAGGTGTTTTACATCTTATTTGATCCTCCCAACAACCCTGGGAACTACCATCCCCATTTTATAGATGAAGTAAATGAGGCAGACACAGGCTAGGTGATTGGCCCAGGGTTACGCAGCTAGTAATTCTCTGAAGTAGGATTTGAAGTCAGGTCTCCTGAGTCTAAGTCTAGCACCCTGTGTACTGACAGCTGGGTACAGTATCCAAGACAAAGGAAGAACTGGCCCCACTGTCCTTTGCTCTGTTCGTATCATATCTAGAATGCTATATCCTGTTCTGGGAGCCAGAATTCTGAAAGAACTTTGATAAATTGGGTTATGTCCAGAGGACAGCAACTAAGATAAGGAGACTGACGATAGTACCAAACATGGATCAACTGAAAGAACTGTGAATATTTAACCTAGAACACAATTTGTGTCTCCTAATATTGGAAGAGATGTTCTGTGAAAAGAAATTTAAAATCATTCTCACAGGCGTCTGAAGCAGAATTGGAACAGGTAGGTAGAAGGGACAGAAAGGTAGATTTCAAATAAATGTAAATGCAGTATCTCCTTTGGACCAAAGCATGCACTCACTAACATGTTGGGGCTCACAGAGGGCCTCTGCTACTTGCGTTAATTCTGTGGGTCTGTGTCTCCAAACACTGTAGTTCAAAACTCTACGTGGGGTGGTTCCCGTTAATAGTGACCCAGGTTAACAGTAAGCTAGTTTTATAAATATTTTTTATTCTGAATTTAGTTAATAAATAAATACGCACAGGAAAAACCCCAAGAGGATTCTATAAGAAACCATGAATCTCTACTTCAAACCACTTTTTTCCATGACATGCATAATATCTAAAATATATACCACACACACACACACACACACACACACACACACATTAAAACCAAGGGGCAACTAGATGGTACAATGGATAGCATGCTGGGCCTGAAGTGAGGAAGACTTATCTTCCTGAGTTCAAATCTGGCCTCAGACACTTACTAGCCATGTGACCCTAGGCAAGTCACTTAACCCTGTTTACCTCAGTTTCCTAATCTGTAAAAGGAACTAGAGAAGGAAATGACAAACCTCTACAGTATCTTTGCCAAGAAAATCCCAAATGGGGTCATGCAGAATCAGACATGACTGAAAAATTAAACAATAGAAAATAAAAATATGCTCTAACATATACATTATATATACCATACTACATAGTACTATGTAGTCTATTATATATACAAAACTATATAATAAATGTATGTCATAATATATAAAATACAATTTTTTATTAAGTACATAACAAATTTTCCACATGACTTTCCATACTATTCTGCTTGTGTGCACTGTCTCCTGAACTGAGAAGCCTGCACCTTCTTAACAATGCAAGTATGATCTTTGGGGGGGGGGAGGGGGAAGGGAACAGAACATGACTACTGCTGACACTCTTTCTCCTCACTCTCTCCCTGCTTAAAAACTTAGGAAGACAGAAGGAAAAAACCTCTTGTCACAAGTAAGCACAGACAAGCTCAATCAATCCATTAAGCAGCCATACCCCACAATGTTTCTCTCTTTGTGAACTTTGTGTCCACCACCTCTCCGTCAGTACATGGGTAACGGATTTCATCAGAAAGCCATGGGGGACAAGGTTGACCATTGCACCGATAGAGTTCTTAATTCTTTGTTTGCTCATTTTCCAGCTTATTTGTTGACTTTTAAGTCTATGCTAAAGTGGGCTCTGCTTCCAGAGTGGAGAGGACATGTTCCCAAGCTTTGGGTTTTTTCCACAGCTGTTTTAGAGGTAATTCTTGGGACCTGTAAGTTTTCAGTTTTTCAGAGGTAACAAGACCCATGGAAAGCTGTGTTTACTACTCTCACATACTGTGCACTGGTCTTTTAGGGACCACAAGGGCTCTTTTCTACCCTGGAGCTACGGTGCGGCCTGCACTGAATTGTGCTCCTCTCTCACCCTGCTGTGATAGACCTTTCCTGCCGACCTTCTAATCTATCTTGGGATGGAAAATTGTTTCACTCGTTCTCTTTGTGGGTCCTGCATATGTGTCTTTATATACATATATGGATGTGTATATATTACACTACATGTTTATACACACATTTAGTGTCTATATTGATGTACATAAAGAAGTGGCCGAGTATAGCCAAAAGATGAGTGAATTGAAAGCTGGAATACCCAAATCCTAGCTGCAAATGCTAATTAACCGTGACCTTTAGCAAATCACTTCATTTGCCTTCTCACTGTCAAGGTCACCATCCTACGCCCAGGTATCCACGCTCACAAATTTGGTGTCATCCTCAGCTCCTCACTAGCACTCACCTCACGTAGGCAGTCTGTGGCCAAGCCCCATCATTTCTCCTCCACAGCAGGAAGAAGTTAAGTGGCTTGCCCAGGGTCACACAGATAGAAAGTATCTGAGGCTGAATTCAAGCTCAGGCCTTTTGATTCCAAGCTCTAGCACTCTAGCCACTACACCACCTAGCTTCCTCCTAGTTATGGAGTCTTATGACTATGGAATTCTATGACTCCACTTTGTAGCAGAATTGGTACAGAACACAGGACCGGTGTGATCCTTTACCTAGGAGCATTGCAAAAGATTTCTATGCTAATTATGACTATTTCATAATATTTGCCATTAGAATTGGGTTTTTGTTTATTTCTTTTCATTTTTATACTCTTAACTACGAATGACTGGTTTCATCCCAGTGAAACACAAAGGTGACATAAATCACAATTTTTGCAATAAAAATCATTATTTGTAGTGGCTTCAAAAAGAGCTTTTGGACTTCAGCAGGATTATACAACCCTTTCTACTGGTGTTTGTCCTGCTAGAGAATACTGTGCAAAACAAGCTCCCTTCTGCAAACATTCCTTGGACTGTGCTCTGTGTTCCATATTCAGCAGTGACCCAGTCTAAACAGCTGTGCCCTCCACATCAACAGTCACCTAAAATGGAGGGAAATGCAGAAATGCTCATTGGAGCTGCTTTGGGTTCTTTGTGGTGAGGGGCATTTCTTCGTGGAAATAAATTTGTATTGTCAACAGAACATGAACCAAAGTTAATGGAGGATGCCAAAGAATGAGTCTTTGCAAACCTTTCATTCTCTGATGCCTCTTGTCTATGAGCATGCTCAGTAGTACAGACAGAAAACAGGAGGCAGAATTCACCAGCATCATTGGTTCATAAAGTTCATGTCTAAAATGTTAATATTGTCCTTATGGTTAGTTTGGGGAAAGACCCAAATTCAAATCCCAGAACTGTGTGACCCTGGGCATGTTATCTTCCCTCCCTGGCCCTTAGCTTTTCCACTTCTATTTTGAGAGATATCATTAAATGATTTCTAAAATTTCTTCCAAATCTAAAACCTATGAACCAATGAGTCCAAGACATATAGAGGCATTCAGAATAATGTAGTAGAAATGGCATGAAACTAGAAAACAGGAGACCTGGATTTTAAAGTGGCTGAGTCTCTAACTAGCCATGTAATAATGATAACTCATTTACTGTCTCTGAGCCTCAGTTTCTTTATCTGTCAAATGCAGATAAACAGTCAGTCAGTTGAGCACCTACTGCGTGCCAAGCATGTGCTAAGTGCTGTAGATCCAAAGAAAAGCAAAAGACGGTCCCTGTTTTCTTTTTTTTTAGTTTAATTTATTTAATATATTTAGTTTACAGCATTGATTTTCACAAGAGCTTGAATTATGAATATTCTCCCCATTTATACCCTCCCACCCACTCCAAGATGGCATATATTCTGGTTGCCCCATTCCCCAGTCAGCCCTCCCTTCTGTCATCCCTCTCCCCTCCCATCCCCTTTCCCTTCTTCTCTTGTAGGGCAAAATAAATTTCTATGCTCCATTGCCTGTGTACTGTGTATCTTATTTCCTAGTTGCATGCAAAAAATTTTCTTTTTGTTTTTGAACGTCTGTTTTTAAAACTTTGAGTTCCAAGTTCTCTCCCCTCTTCCCTCCCCACCCACCCTCCCTAAGAAGGCAAGCAATTCAACATGGGCTACATGTGTATCATTATGTAAAACCCTTCCACAATACTCATGTCGTGAAAGATTAACTATGTTTTGCTCCTTCCTAACCTATCCCCCTTTAATGAATTTTCTCCCTTGACCCTGTCCCTTTTCAAAAGTGTTTCTTTTGATTACCTCCTCCCCATCTGCCCTCCCTTCTCTCATCCCCCCTTTTTTATCTTCTTCCTACTTCTTTCCGGTGGGTTAAGATACCTAATTGACTGTGTATGTTATTCCCTCCTTAGGTCAAATCCAATGAGAGCAAGATTTACTCATTCTTCCTCACCTGCCCCCTCTTCCCTTCCTACAGAACCACTTTTTCTTGCCACTTTTATGTGAGATAATTTACTCCATTCTATCTCTCCCTTTCTCCCTCTCTAAATATATTACTCTCTCATCCCTTAATCTGATTTTATGTTTTTAGATATCATCCCTTCATATTCAACTCACCCTGTATACTCTCTCTCTCTCTCTCTCTCTCTCTCTATATATATATATATATATATATACATTATATATATATATAATATATATATACCTAGAGACACACACGTGTGTGTGTGTATATATATATATATATATATATATATATATATATATATATATACATACACACATATGCATATTCCTTTCAGCTACTATGATATTGAGGTCTCATGAATCATGCACATCATCTTTTTATGTAGGAATGCAAACAAAACAGTTCAACTTTAGTAAGTCCCTTATGATTTCTCTTTCTTGTTTACCTTTTCATGCTTCTCTTGATTCTTGTGTTTGAAAGTCAAATTTTCTATTTAGCTCTGGTCTTTTCATTGAGAAAGCTTGAAAGTCCTCTATTTTGTTGAAAATCCATATTTTGCCTTGGAGCATGATACTCAGTTTTGCTGGGTAGGTGATTCTTTGTTTTAATCCTAGCTCCATAAACCTCTGGAATATTGTATTCCAAGCCTTTCAGTCCCTTAATGTGGAAGCTGCTAGATCCTGTGTTATCCTGATTGTTTTTCCACAATACTCAAATTGTTTCTTTCTGGCTGCTTGCAATATTTTCTCCTTGACCTGGGAGCTCTGGAATTTGGCGACAATATTCCTAGGAAATTTCTTTTTGGGATCTTTTTGAGGAGGCAATTGGTGGATTCTTTCAATTTCTATTTTACCCTCTGGCTCTAGAATATCAGGGCAGTTCTGCTTGATAATTTCTTGAAAGATGATATCTAGGCTCTTTTTTTTTGATCATGGCTTTCAGATAGTCGAATAATTTTTAAATTATCTCTCCTGGATCTATTTTCCAGGTCAATGGTTTTTCCAATGAGATATTTCACATTGTCTTCCATTTTTTCATTCCTTTGGTTCTGTTTTATAATATCTTGATTTCTCATAAAGTCACTAGCTTCCACTTGCTCCAATCTAATTTTTAAGATAGTATTTTCTTCAGTGGTCTTTTGGACCTCCTTTTCCATTTGGCTAATTCTGCCTTTCAAGGCATTCTTCTCCTCATTGACTTTTTGGAGCTCTTTTGCCATTTGAGTTAGTCTATTTTTAAAGTGTTGTTTTCTTCAATTTTTTTCAGTATTTTTTTGGGTCTCCTTTAGCAATTCATTGACTTGTTTTTCATGGTTTTCTCACATCATTCTCATTTCTCTTCCCAATTTTTCCTCTATTTCTCTAACTTGCTTTTCCAACTCCTTTTTGAGCTCTTCCATCACCTGAGACCAGTTCATGTTTTTCTTGGAGGGTTTTGATGGAGGCTCTTTGACTTTGTTGACTTCTTCTGTCTGTATGTTTTGGTCCTCTTTGTCACCAAAGAAAGATTACAAAGTCTGAAACTGAATCTGAGTGCGTTTTCGCTGCCTGGCCATGTTCCCAGCCAACTTACTTGACCCTTGAGTTTTTCAGCAGGGTATGACTGCTTTTAGAGTAAAGAGTACTTTGTTCCAAGCTTGAGGTGATGTGCTGTTGATTTTAGAGCTATTTCCATACAGCCAGCTCTGTCACACCAGCACTCCTCCTTCCCCAAGAACCCCCAACCCAGACTGAACTCAGATCTTCAGCAGGCTCTGCACTCCTGCTCTGATCCACCACTTAATTCCTCCCACCAGGTGGGCCTGGGGCCAGAAGCAACTATAGCTGTAGTTCTGTAGCTGCCCCACCTCCGCTGCCCCCAGGGTGGTGGCTGAACTGTGACCTCTATCACCCTGTCCCCAGCAGCTTTTCCCACTAACCGTCTCCGTTGTCTTTAGTGTTTGTGAGTTGAGAAGTCTGGTAACTGCCGCAGCTCACTGATTCAGGGCGCTAGGGCCTGTTCCGCCCGACTCCTGGTCTGGTTGGTTGTGCTGCCGCCCAGGCTGGGCTCTGCTCCCGTCTGGGCTCTGCTCCCAGCTCCATGCATGATAGACCTCACCCAGCAACTATCCAGGCTGTCCTGGGCTGGAGCCCTGCTCCCCTCCACTATTTCATGGGTTCTGCAGTTCTTCTCTGTTGTCTTTGGTGTTTGTGGGTTGAGAAGTCTGGCAACTGCCACAGCTCACTGATTCAGGGCACTAGCGACAGCTCCACCCAGCTCCTGGTCTGGTTGGTCCACGCAGCCCACGATGAGTTCCACTCCCCTCCAGGCTCCACTCCCCTCTGCTCTGTGCACAATAGACCTCCTCCAGTGACCATCCAGGCTGTCCTGGGCTGGATCCCTGCTTCCCTCTTCTATTTTGTGGGTTCTGCAGTTACAGAATTTGTTCAGAGCCATTTTTATAGGTTTGTGGAGGGACCTGGCAGGGAGCTCACACAAGTCCCTGCTTTCCAGCCACCATCTTGGCTCCACCCCCCTCACCCCACCCCACCCTCATCCCTGTTTTTAATTGAGTTCCTAGTGGAATGAGGGAGACAACATGCAAACACCCAAGTATAAACAAGATACATACTGGATAAATTGGAAATAATCAAGAAAAAAGGCACTAGAATGAAGGGGAATTGGGAAAGATTTCCTATAGGAGGCCATACTGAGGGTTGCCTTATTTCACAAGGATGTTGCAGGGACCAAATCTCTCCCCCCCCCTCTCTCTTTCTCCATATATACATACATATATACAAATACACTCACATATACATATATATATATATATATGTATATGTATACACCTATATATACACATGTGTGTGTAGTAAGCTAGCCTCCAGAAAATTAAACCTTCTTTACTTCTCTAGCTCACACTGATTTCCCTGTCTCAAAAGTCCACTAATACTTGTTATCTAGATCACTTACTCCCAGAGCTGGAACCGGGGTAGGATAAATCAGACTTTGATCAAATGCTCATAATTTTAAAGGGTAACTACTTCCTCATCCAGCCATGGAATACACACAATTTACTTGTTCACATCAACTATAAAGACCATTCTTTGGTTTCCTTAACAACAGGTCTATAATGGGTAGGGATTGTGGCCATAACTTCTGTCCTGAATACCTTTAAGGCCATTTCTTCCCCACTCCTCAGAGTAGCATATTAAACAAAAACAATTCCTATTTCAGTGCTGATCTCACATCAAAGCTTTTCAAAGCAAAAGCTTCACCAATCATACTTTACAATTTCTCCCATTCATTTATCCATTTCAAGTTATTCCCTTAAAGATACTTTTCTAAAGTTTACAGCCCCATTCATGTCATCAATTACATCTATGCACCTATGAAAATTCTAATTATAAAGATTTTTCACATTAGCTCTTAGCAAGACCTAGTGAAGGCACAGACTTTTGCAGCAAAATCCATTCCTTATAGCCATGTAAGTAGAAGTGAGAGTAGCTGATGGGGAGAGATTTCCAGACCAGTTTCAGAAGCTTCAGTATCAATGGTGTGTTCAAGATAGTTCAACATTGAAGAGTTATCATACATAGCAGCCTGGAGAATCTAATCAGCTTAGGCGGACAAAGCCAAGATGGCAGTGTGAAAAAGGAACTCACTTGAGCTCTCCCCCAAATCCCTCCAAACACCTGTAAAAATTACTCTAAACAAATTCTAGAGCTACAGAACCCATGAAATGACAGAGCGAAACAAGTCTCCAGCCCAGCACGGCCTGGATGGGTGCTGGAAAGGGTCTATCACACTGTACTGGGAGCAGAGTGCAGCTCAGCAGGGCAGCGGAGGTGGCTGGAATTGTGGCAGTGGCAGCTGCTTCTGGAGCTCCAGGCCCACAGATGGTGGGGTGAATCAAGTGACTGATCAGAGAGGTAATGCAGGGATCTCTTTGCTGGCATTGAGGCAGCATTCTCTTGCTTTGCCCTGCTTGGATCTGGGTCACAGTCCTGATTGGTGGTCCATAGAGGAGGAAGAATGCTGGTGTGACAGACCTTATGGTGGCTGTGGAGAGGGAGTCCTCCTGGTAGTTACACAGCAGAAAGGAGTGCTTGCACTCACAGACCACAGCACAGGCCAGGAGAAGAGTATCATACCACCTCAGAATAGAAGAAGCTCTGAAAACAGCAGTGCAAAACCCCTGAAGTTTGGGACAAAACACTCTTTACTCTGAAAGCAGTCATACCCTGACAAAGAGCTCAAAAGTCAAGTAATTGGCTGGGGAAATAAGCAGACAACATAAAAGGACTCAGACTATAAAATCTTACTTTGGTGACAAAGAAAATCAAAACATACAGCCAGAAGAAGGCAACAAAGTCAAAGATTCTACATCAAAAGCCTCCAAGAAAAATATGAAATGGTCTCAGGCCATAGAAGAGCTCAAAAAGGATTTGGAAAATCAAGTAAGAGAAATAGAGGAAAAATCGGGAAAAGAAATGAGAGTGACACAAGAAAACCATGAAAAACAAGTCAATAGCTTGCTAAAGGAGACCAAAGAAATACTGAAGAAAATAACACCTTAATAAATAGACTAACCCAAATGGCAAAAGAGCTCCAAAAAGCCAGTCAGGAGAAGAATGCCTTAAAAAAACAGAATTAGCCAAATGGAAAAGGAGGTCCAAAAGATCACTGAGGAAAATAATGCCTTAAAAATTAGAATGGAGCAAGTGGAAGCTAGTGATTTTAGGAGAAATCAAGAAATTACAAAACAGAACCAAAAGAATGAAAAAATGGAAGACAATGTGAAATATCTCATTGGAAAAAAACATAGACCTGGAGAATAGATCCAGAAGAGATAACTTAAAAATTATTGGACTACCTGAAAGACACGATCAAAAAAAATGCCTAGACATCATCTTTCAAGAAATTGTCAAGGAAAACTGACCTGATATTCTAGAACCAGAGGGTAAAGTAGAAATTGAAAGAATCCACCAATTGCTTTTTGAAAATGATCCCCAAAAAGAAAACTCCTAGGAATATTGTAGCCAAATTCCAGAGTTCCCAGTTCAAAGAGAAAATACTGCAAGCAACGAGAAAGAAAAAATTTGGGTATTGTGGAAACACAATCAGGATAACATGAGATCTAGCAGCTTCTACATTAAGGGATTGAAGGGCTTGCAATATGATATTCTGGAGGTCAAAGGAGCTAGGATTAAAAGCAAGAATCACTTATCCAGTAAAATGGAGTATAATACTTTAGGGCAAAATACAGATTTTCAATGAAATAGAGGACTTTCAAGCATTCTTGATGAAAAGACCAGACCTGAATAGAAAATTTGACTTTTAAATATAAGAATCAAGAGAAGCGTGAAAAAGTAAACAGGAAAGAGAAATCATAAGGACTTACTAAAGTTGAACTGTTCACATTCCTACATGGAAATATGATATTTATAACTTATGAGACCTTTCTCAGTATTAGGGTAGTTGAAGGGAATATGCATGTATATATATATATATATACATACATATATATATATATATATATATATATATATATATATATATATATATATATAAAATAGGGCATAGGGCACAGGGTGAATTGAATATGAAGGGATGATATTTTAAAAAACCAAATTAATGGGTGGGAGAGGAATATATTGGGAGAAGGCAAAAGGGAGAGACAGAATGGGGTAAATTATCTCACATTAAAGTGACAAGAAAAAGCCATTGTAATGAAAAAGCCAATGTAAAGGAAGAAGTGGTAGGTGAAAGGGAATGAGTGAATCTTGCTCTCATTGGATTTGGCTTAAAGAGGGAATAACACATACAGTCAATTGGGTATCTTACCCTACAGGAAAGTAGGAGGGAAGGGGATAAGAGGCAGGGTGATAATAGAAGGGAGGGCAGTTTGGGGGAGGAGGTAGTCAAAAGCAAACACTTTTGAAAAGGGACAGGGTCAAAGGAGAAAATTGAATAAAGGGGGAAAGGATAGGATAGGGTAGAGGGAAATATAGTTAGTATTTCACAACATGACTATTATGGAAGTCTTTTGCATAATGATACATGAACAACCTATATTGAATTGCTTGTCTTCTCAGGGAGGGTGGGTGGGAGGGAAGAAGGGAGAGAATTTGAAACCCAAAGTTCTAAAAACAAATGTTAAAAAATTGTACATGCAACTGGGAAATAAGATATACAGGCAATGGGGTACAGAAATCTATCTTGCCCTACAAGAAAGTAAGGGGAAAGTGGATAAGGCGGGGAGGAGTGGGGTGATAAAAGGGAGGGCAGATTGGGGAATGGGGAAATCAGAATACAGGCCATCTTGGGGTGGGTGGAGAGTAGAGAGAGGGAGAAAGTTTGTAACTCAAAATCTTGTGGAAATAAATGTTGAAAAGTGAACATAAACTTAAAAAGAAACTAAAAAAAAAAAAGAATCCAACCAGCCTAGAGGAATGAGAAGTCTCTACTCTGTTGCTGCCATTCTTCTGCTTAATTGTAGGTTTTTCAAAATTCTGTTAATGAATATATTTGCCAAATTAAGCTTTATTTCTCATAAACACTAATGGTCAACACTGCCTTTATGTTTCATGGTGTCCCTTTGTGGCATGAAGGCTTGATGGAAACTGCCCATGAGAGAGGTACCTTTTCTAGTTTAGGACTGAGAGATCCTGTGAAAACCTCAAACTCCCCCAGATAGGATTGCAAATATCAGTTTCTTAAGAACATCAAAAAAATTATAGCCACCTATACCAATTGACCTCCCTCAGCTGCCTTGGAAGACATGACCCTCCTGGTACCTTCTAGGACTCCTACCATCCCCTGATAGCCTCTGTTGGAATGTGATAGCATGAAGTCTTGATATAGAACAGTGGCATGCAGTAGGCATTTAATAAATGCTTGTTAAATTGAATTTATTCTATTCACTTTCATCACTATAAATACTTTATCAAGGAGACTGATAAGGCCAATGAATTCTTAGTACTCAAGAAGTCTATGAGTGAGCAGGCAGAGTGCTGGACTTGGAGTCAGAAAACTTAGATCACCACAACCTGGGTTTTAATGGCCAAACAGAGGAGTTTTTATTTGATCCATTGATGGGGATGGGATCTGAATCCCCAAAAGGAAAAGACCATGTCTTTAGTATCTGGACCCCAAAAAGGAAAAGCCCCTGGACTTTCCCACAAGGCCTAGGTCAAGGTGTTTGCCTGGGACCATCCACCCTTTCCAGTTAACTAACTGCCCTTTCACTGTCTGCACCTGGCCCCACCATAGACTGCCACTCCCTTAATTGTAGCTAGACCCCTTCTCTGTTCCCACAGTCCTCTGTATGAAAGACCTATCTTGCCTCCATTAAAGTGCTTACATTCCTTAAGAGTCTAACCAATGCTTAGATTCCTTAAGAGTCTGGCCAATATGGCAGACTTTTAGAATCATGCCCTCCCTCTATCTTTGTTCTAATAAACCTTGTCTTTGGCTGAAAGAAGGCTTGGGTCAAATTCATTCAGGTAGGACCTGCGTGTTGCTATTCTGGGGTCCCAGCACCCCTAAACCTCGATACTGTGAGATAATAGGGAGCCACTGGAGTGTTTCAAGTAGGGGATTGGCATGGTTAGATTTGCAGTTTAAAGAAATCATTTTGACTTCTGTACAGGGGATGAATTGCAGTGGGGAGACACTTGAAGCAGAGAGACCAAGAGGAGGCTGTCATAGGTTAGGCAAAAGGTGAAAGGGGAACTGAACCAAGGAAGAGGGGGCAGGGGAGTAGTTGTAGGAGTGGAAAAAAGAGCACATATGTGAGAAATTTTGTGGGGATAGAAATAAGATTTGGCAACTGTTTGGATATGTGGGGTAAGTGAGAGTGAACTGAGGACCATGCCAAAGTTGTAGACCTGGGTGATCTTGAGGGTGCCCTTAATAGCAATATGGAAATACTGAAGAGGATTGGGTTTTGGGCAAAAAGATAATGAGTTTTGTTTTCTATATGTTGAATATGAGATGCCTAAGGGACATCCAGTTTGAAATGTCCAGTAGGAGATTGGCAGTGCAAGCCTGCAGCTCAGGAAAGACAATAGGGCTGGGTGTATCTGCATAGAGATAATTGAATTCATGAGTACTGATGACATCACCATATAAGGCAGCATAGAGAAAAAAGAGAAGAGAAACTGGGGTGTTCCACAGCTAGGAGATGTGACTGAGCAAAAGAGAAACTATCAGACCAGTAGGACGAGAACCAAGAGATAAGCCGTTTCATGAAAATATAGAGAGGGTAGAGTACCTAGAAGGAGGGGATGACACCAACCAATCTCTCCTTGTCATGGATTGCAACGGCAAAATTTTCTTTTACTCGGATTTTATTTGATCTGTGGACCTTTGACCCTGTCCAGTGTATCAGAAGAGGAAACCAAGGACAAGGATAGCTATATACTTAGAACTTCCAAATAGGCTTGAGGGCTCTCTCTTGCTGGAGCAGAGGGACCTATTCCTCTGAGGGAAAGGAAGCTGCTAGTTCGGCAAAGAATGAAGTAGTAGAACCACAGAAGCTACCAAGTGAGAGACCATCCATTTGGGCCAAAGGACATATAGAAGAGGAGTGTTGGTTGGAATACTAAGGCAGCAACTTGTTGATCTAGTAAAAACAAGAAAGAGCTCTACTGTCTCCCTGGGTCATATGTCCAAAGTATAACAGGGAACCTCCGAAGACTTATCAAAACCGATGACTTCTCCCCACTTTGGGTGATTCACATGGGCATAAATTTTATTGGCAGAAGGAAACTAAGATGTATTACCAAAGATTACAATGTAATGGGCAAGAAACAAAAGAATATAAGAAAAAAGGTTGTGTTTTTTTTTCACTGCTGCCCATTGAAAGCAAAGGATGAAGAACATAAGAATTGATTTGGTTGGTATCTGAGAATGAGATTTGGACTTCTGGACACTGTGGCATAAAACATGGGGAAGACAGATCGTTGTTCATGGATGGCCAGAAATTATGCCTAACAAAGGCTCATAAAAATCTACTCCCCAGATGTCATGCTAATCTAAGCAAAAGGGATATTAAAAATGTGTGAGAAACAAGACTGGATATATTTATTTTCCAATTTAGATATCATAGAGAGCAACTGTAATGAAGAATAACAATCGAGACACCCAGACCTTTGCAGAAAATAAAATTTAAGAAAAGAGCCAACAGTAAAATCCCTGACCTCAAATATCTGTACAAAATGCCCAGAGATTAAACAGAAAAGATTAAAAAGAAAGCAAAAGGAAGGAGGGACTTTAATGCAAGAGGACAAATTTGGCCCAATAATTGTCACTGCAACATGGTGTAATAAAACTCATGACTGGATGGTCACAAGTTACTCCAAAGAAGTTGTTGTTTAGTCATTTTCCAGTCATGTCTAACTCTGTGTGACTTCTTTTTGAGATTTTCTTGGCAAAAATACTGAAGTGGTTTGCCATTTCCTTCACCAGCTCATTTTACAGATGAAAAAGCTGAGTCAAACTGGGTTAAGTGACTTGCCTAGGGTCTAGTGTCTGAGTCCAGATTTGAACTCAGATCTTCCTGACTTTAGGCCAGGCACTCTACCCACCCTGCCCTCTACCTTCTTCTCTTCAAAAGATGAAATGGAAGCCTAGAAGGAATGGAACCCATTCCCACCCTGTTCAGGAAAAAGGGCATTTTAGGCCTGGAATGAAGAAGATAGTATTGCATATTAAGAAGATGTGCTCATGTGAGGAAATGCAGGGACCTTGAGAGAGAAGCATGGAAGTATGTCAGAGGGCATTTGGGTGACAGTCAATGTCAAAGGAGAGAGAGACAAAAGTGGTCCTGTAATGTAAGCATACTACAGACCACTTGGACAGAAAGAAGAAATAGATGAAGAAATGGAGAACTATACTGCAGACTTGACTCATAGTAACATAAAGTACTGACGGCCAGGAAAGTTCAATTATCCAGGTGTCTGCTAAAGCTCTCTTCTTCTTTCTGCCAAACACAGAGCCAGTAATAACATCTGAACTTATCTTTATAATAATTTAAAAGACGTAACAAGAGGACATCCTATTCTCAATCTGATTCTCATTAATAGGGAAGACTTGTTTGCTAGGCTGGGAATTATAGGAACCAGTGAGGATGGGGGAAAGTGACTGTTTCCTTCTAGATTTTGTGACAGATAAGGAGAGGGAATCTGGGGATAGTCTGACGTGCACCCTAGATTTGGGTGGAGAGGAAAGATTTCAAAGGGTTCAGAGAATGAATAAATAGGATCTCACGTAATAAAATATTACAGGGAAAGCCAACCCAGGTGGTATGAGAGGTACTCAAGAATGAAATTCCCAAGGCACAAAGGGAAAGAATTCTAACAAAAAGAAATAGTAGGATTGTCTGAAGAAACTGATCTAATTGCATAGGGAATTTATCAACCAACTTAGGTTTTTTTAAAGACGTATACAGAAGATTCAAGCAAGACCACATATCAGGAAACGGATATAAGAGCATATCACAATTCTGTAAAAATATTGTTAGCAAGTGTCAAAGTTCAGAATGAGTGGAGGCTGAGGAGGGAAGTGAAGGACAAAAAAATGGGTGGAGAGGGAAGAGGGTTTAAAACTGTTGCTACAAAAAAGCAGGATCCTCTGCCCCCAAAAAGGACTAGGCCACTTTGTGTGTTGGGGTAGATAGAATAATGATAACCAACAACGGCGAGAAAAAAAGAGCTCTCGGTTCTTATTTTGCATTAATTTTCTCTGACATGAAAAATAACCTTGTCATTGGAAAGGACCAGACAAAAGTGACTGATGGAGTTGATACCCAGGTTAAAAAGGGAGTAGTAAGAGAGAATCTAGTTGTCCCTGATGAATTCAAGCCAGCTGGCCCAGATGAACTGCTACAGGTCTGATCCCTGGTTCCATTCCTTCTGGGTTTCCCTTTCGTCTTCTATAACATGACGGGGTGGCACATGGTCCTCTATAAGGATTTGCACCGGCTCAAGGGGCTGCGGAGGTCTCAGTAGAAGTGATTGCTCCTATTTTCAAGATTTTGGATTATTGCAACTTACATTGTAGTTCCTTTGTTTACATGATGTCAGCAAGCTAGTAACTAATTCCTTTTCTATGATTAGTTAAACCTTGCTCCTTCAAATCTATTAGGGATTTGATAATTAGTCCCTGATTTGGGCATCAATTGTGTTTGTTCTGCCTCAGTATGGTTACTGAGTAAAAAGCTTATACCAGCAATAACTTCCTTTGGTGGTGAAAGCACTTCCCAGTTGGTAAACACTGAATCATATCCCCGCTGCTGTTTCCCAAATGTGATGACTGCTGGTCCTTGAGGTGTGACTGAATTGGAAAGGAAAGGCCCTTGGTTCTTATAAATTTACTTTGCCCAATAAAACAGCCAATTTGAACTGCTAGTGAGGATTCCCTGCTAACCCATTACTTGGCTCAAATGAGACAGAGAGGCAGAGACAGAGAAAGAGGGACTCTCCACTGGCTAGACCAATTTCATCTGAGTTAGCAGGGGTGGGGAACCTGTGGCCTCGAGGCCACATGTGGTCCTCTAGTGCGACCTCTTGGCTAAATTCAAACTTCACAGAAGAAATCCCCTTCATAAAAGGATGTGTTCTGTAAAACTTGGACTTAGTCAAAAGGCTGCACCCAAGACCTAGAAGACTACAGGTTCCCCACCCCTGACTTAGTCATATTAGTGAGGCAATATGGGGCAGTGGAAAGAGTGTGAATCTGGAACCAGAGGAACTGGATTAAAATCCGTTATTTCCTACCCAGAGATAAGCCACTTAACTTCTTTGGGACTCTCCTCAGTAATATGAGGAGGATAGACTAGATCGTCTCTAAAGTCCCTTCTAGCCCTACATCTATGATCCTACTATGGGTCTCATCCAGTCCTAAGGAGCATGTCTACATCCACGCCTACATCTATAGTTATATTTCATCCATATCTACAACTATCTATATCTATACCCTTCATGAGAGCATACAAAGCTCCAAACAAAGGCTTACCTCTCTCTAAGTTCATCACATCAAACAATTCATTTGATCAATGCTCTACATTTAAAAGATTCAGTAACAATTAAAAATAAGTTAAATTGTACTTTTTTGTTTTTACATCACAATAGTTTCTAAAGATACTCACTGTCTTCACTTACCGCCCCCCCAACCACTCTCAAGACTGAACCCTCTTATGTAATAAATAAAAACAATTTTAAAACAACCAGTAAGTGATCACCTTTCTGCTGTGAGGGAAGGTGATACAAAAACAAGAAAGTAGCAACGCTTTTAAAAAAAAGAAGCCGATGGTTCATTTCTTTTAAACCTTTAACAGTTCTTGGTGCTTCATATTTGTTGAAATTTCCAACATATTTTGGATATCATAGTTTTATCAGTGATACTTGTTGCAAATGTTTTCCCACTAAAGTCTATTATTCTGTTCCTTGACTTTTTTCATATGAAAGCTTTTTAACTTTGTGATTTTGAAATTATTTCATTATTTATGAGCTCCGTCTCCTGATCTCTCCCCCTAGTAAGGCATACCTAGAAAAGGTAGAAAGAGAGAAGGGAAGAGGGTTCCTAGAGAGAGGACACTCATGGTCAGTGGATATGGATGAAGCTTCAGCAAAGGAGGCTGAGAAGGCATGGAAAGACAGTAGGAAGATCACCAGGAGAGAGTAGCATCTTGAAAACCTAGAGAAATGAGAGTACCAAGGAGAGGAAGATCAACAATATAAATGGCTGCAGAGACGTCAAGAAGCTTAAAGACTGAGAAAATACCATTAGATTTGGCAATTAAGAGATCATTATTAACTTTAGAAAGAATAGTTTCCATTGAATGATGATGTTGGAATAGTGTAGTGTAGAATGTTAAGAAAAGAGTGAGAGGAAAAGAATTAAAAGTACCTATTGTAGATGGTCTTCTTAAGGAATTTAGCCACAAAAGGTAAGAGAGTCACAGGGCAAAAGCTAGCAGGGATAGACGGATCAGTGAGGATTTTTTGAGAATGAAGGAGGCATGGGTGCGTTCATAGGCAATAGCAGAGCAGCCCAGACAGTGGGAGACTGAATGAAGATAGGGGAGAGAGTAGGGACGAAAGGGGGGGGGCATGCTGCTGGAGAAGATGGGATGGAAGGGAATCACTTGTTCATGTAGAGGGCCTTGCCTTGGCAAGAAGAAAGGCTACTGCATTATGTGAGATGGAGTCTGATGAGATCGTGGCAGAAGACATTTGGGTGGCATGAGCTGAGATGAAGAGGGAGCTCTCAGTGAATGGTCTCAATTATTTCAGTAAAATAGGAAGCAAAGTTCTCAATGGAGGGATTAGGAATGGGATCCATGGTGGGGATGGGGAGTGGGGGTTGAGCAGGGATGGAAAGATTTGGAAGAACTACTGTGGTAAATCTGACAGTGAGTTGATTACGGAGTTGTAAAGGAGTTCCTTCCAGCAACAAGGGCCCAGTTGAGAGTGTGTAACATAAATTCATAGTGGACCTAGTCAGCACAATTTTCTCCGGCTTTGTTCAGGATCACTTGAGTAGGACAAAAGCGAATGCATGGTGGGAGTAAACCAAGATTGCGGCTTAGCAGGGCAAGGTTGATAGTATGATAAAGGGGCAAGGGACTTAAGAGAGGAGGACTGTATCGTGTTGAAGTAGTTCACCAAGGGGCCAAGATGGAGCAAGGAAGAGTGTGTAACTAGTGCAAGGGTGATTATCTGAGAGGGAACTAAGGGGTCAAAGAAGGGAACATCGCAGTGAGAGTGAGTGACATGATTTAGGGGCAAAGAGAGACACAGAAAAGTTTCGAATGTGAAGGGGTCCATTTCTGGATGATGACAAGACAAAGAGTCTGACCATCTTTGAGTGTAACTCATGGAAGGTGAGGGAGGAGGTAATGGGAAATGAGTAAATTGAGCATGCTTCTTTATATCTCCAGACTTGGTTTCTGTGTTAGTATTTGATGCCAAGGACAGATTCTACTCCCTCTCAGATTCTTCAATGAGGTGATCTTGTTCCCTCTGCAATCTTTCTCTTGCCTTGTCTCAGCTCCAAATGGGGTGGCAAGTTTCTGATCTCAGTTTCTGATCTCTTCCTGATCACTGACCTGAAATAGTCTCAAGCCTTGGACCAGGTCCTACCTTCTACATACACCCCCGGATTCTGCCTCAACCTCCCAGTAGCCCAATATAGGCGCTGGTCTTGGTCTTGTCTCCCCTCCCTTTAGTCACCAATTGGGCTTTCTTCTGTGCTACAGTCTTTATAAGATACAGGTGATTATTAGAAATCAGAGGGATCTCAAAGACCACCATCTTGGTTTCTGTTATTATTTCCTTCTTCCTCTGGCGAACACTGGAGTTCCTAACACTGGCTGCCTGGGTGTCTCTGCCACATCTCTGTCCCCCTTCAGAGCTGGCTGTGTCATCTCCTATAATACCCAAGGGATAGTAGAGAGACTCTAAATCCCCTTAACAAAAGGATTTGTTCTGTAAAGTTTGGATTTAGTCCACACTTGAGGACCTGGAGGGCCACATGTGGCCTTGAGGCTACAGGTTCCCCACCCTGGTAGAGACTATATTAATTGCAGGGCTCTTGGGGAATATCAGGATGTTTCGAATGTAGGCCTTGTCTCCATCTCCTTGTGCTGTGACCTACTAACAATTGCCTGGCCTCTACTTCAGCGTCCCTCTGGCCCCTGGCCTAGGCTTCAAGACATACTGTTCAGCCCTGGACTGAATGGATGACTAGTGATTCCCTTTGGTTTGATTGCTCATTGCTTCATCTGGTGCCTTTTTAAAGCCTTTGCTGAGAAACTTCTTAGAGGAGATGACTTGACTGATACCTTTTAGATTACCATCCATTATCAAAAGTACTATACATGTTGTTCTCTCAGCTTTCCCTCTACCACCATCATCACTCCACCACCATCACTACATACACACACACACACACACACTCACAGATACACACCCCCCCATACATACACATACACCCCCCATATACACACACCCCCACACACACACACATACACCTCCCACACACACATCCCTCACACACACATATGTACACACACACCACACACACATACATACTCACACACATACACACACATACACACATACACACACACTCACACATACACACACACACCCATACATACACATATACCCCCCCACACACACACACATACATATCCCTCGACACACACACATACACACATCACACATATACACACACACATACACATACACACACTCACACACACACTATGTCTTTTTGGAGCCAATGCATTTCTTCCATTGTTTAGAGTTCCTAGTCAGTCTTAACACTGAGGAAACTGGGTCTCATTTCTCAAAATTGCTTGGCAAACAACCCCATGGTTTCCCTGAAAACTGGCCTTGAGGAAGAGAGGGAATTTTTTAATAAGCTGCTAATAAATGCTTAGCATCTACTTTAGAGATGCACAACTCCCTTCCAGACCCCTAGAGTCCATAGACAGAAGCACCTGTCTGTGAGGCGTCAGTACTAGCTAACCTCTTTGGAAACTGACTTCTGGGCCAATGGCCAGATTAACACTCAGAGGGTGAATGAAAGAATCAGGTCCCTGCAAAGACTGCCTGCTTAGAAGGAACTAACCCCACAAAACACCTTTGCTCAGTGCTTGCAATAGGATTTATTATTTTTTATATTAAATAAAAGTAATTTAATTTTTCCTCAAACTTACCCTTTTTCACTGTTCCCAATATCCCACTCCACCTCTCCAGGTTTCAGAGGTGATTCCAGGTGTCATGGATTATTCAACTTTTAAAAAAAATGTACCTACTGCATACAAGACCTTGTGTGCATGACAACGAAAGGAAGATGTGGTCTTTACCTCAAAAATAGCTTTTTTATTAGTAGCTTCTTAACTCAGTAGAATTAGTGACAACTGTGGTATAAGGGAATATTTTGGAGTTAAAGGCCTGGGGTTCAAATTCTTACACTGCCACTTACTAGATTTGTCTTCTTCAGTTAGTCACAACCTCAGTTGTCTCACCTGTAAAATGGATAACATGATGCCTGTTTAATCTACCTAATCTCGTGGTTGTTATGGAAATCAAGCTAGACCATTTTTGCAAAATGCTTTGCAAAGTGTAAAGTAAGCTATTAGACCATCTTCCACACACATTCTAAAACTCACCATCTCCATCTCCATGTGAGTTTCTATCTTTAAGGAGCCTTTAGTGATTAAATTAAATTAATTAAATTAAATTAATTAAAGCCTGCCAAATGAGTAGATTTCAATAGAACTTCCCTAAGATCCCTTCCAGGTTTGATATCTGTGAAACTATGAACCGTAACCTTCAGAGAGGTAATAGCGTGTACTGGAAGGAGCATCAGAGTTCAATCTGCCACCTCGGGCAAGTCCCCTGCACCTGTCTGATCTAGAGCTCCTTCATTCACCTGGATGATGAGAATAATAACTTGTGCAACACCTACCTCATGGGTTGTCATAAGGAAGTGCTTTGGGGGTCTTAAAAACCATGTAGAAATGAACTCTGCTGCTCAACAATTTCCCACATGATTTGACTGTGTTGCTGAGAAAGGGTGCACCAAGGCTTAAAAGAAATTGATCGATTCATAGAAAAGCAGTCTTTCACCATTATTTTGCATTTGCACATTTCTCTTTATTCATAGCAAGCTGCACAATGGTCCACCCTTGTGCTCTCTCACTGCTCCTTCCTCCTGGGGGTAGGTGTGGGGCGGGGCGGGGTGCCCTTGCATTCTAGAAGAAAGGCTTAAGAGGGAGAAGCAGATAGCCCTTCTGCTTCCCTGGGGTTGACCACTTTGCCAAGCAAAAGGATGCTTTGGTTAGGCTGAGCAAGGATCATCATCAGAAAAGGCCTGTTGAATTCCATCATGTGGTGTCGAGCTGTTGAGATCCTGAACTTGACGTGGCTCTTGGTATTCACAGTTTGCGGGCCTGACTCATCCATCTCAAATCCAATCTGCTGGATAATCTGCAAAAAAGGAACACACATATAATGGCACTATAGAAGAGGGAACAACACAGCCTGCAAAGGAAATCACATCCCTTCAAAGAGAAAATGTCAGGAGATGGCAGAACTCTGTCATCGAGGGATAGCTAGAATCAAGGATAAATTTCTCTTTTCTCTTTTTTTAGAAAAAAAAATCAAAAGGAAGGAGAGCATGGTATAGGAGATTTCATTAGACATTGAGAAGCCAAGGAACCTATTGCTGAAATCCAGGTCTGTCCTTTACCAGCTACGTGACTTTGGACAAACCTCAGTTTCCATATCTGTACAGTGGAGATAATAGTAGCCACCTTGTCTCACTAGGAGGGTTACTGAGAAGACTGATGGAGATGATAAATCATGATGAAATAGTGAGTTCTTATAAGCAGTTTTGAAAAGAAAGAAAAGCCTTACTCTTTTGCTGTTATACTGCATTTCAACCCAGTTTTGCTAGTTACACTTGTTCATGGAACTAATGGCCACTCAGCTATGCATTTTAATCCTTTCATTCTCTCATTCTGGCTTCCACTCTCATTACTCAACTGAAACTACTTTCTCCAAGTTCACCAGTGCTCTTCTCAGTTTTCTTCTTTGTCCTCTCTGTAGCATTTAACACAATTGATCTCCTTTTAGAAACTTTCTATTCTCTGGGCTCTCATGACACTATTTTACTTGGGTTCTTTCTTTCCTACCTATCTGGCTGCTTCCAAGTCTCCTTTCTGGGAGCATCATCCATGTTCTGCCCTCTCTGTGTAGATTTACCCCATGCATATCTTGGCCCTCTTCTCTACCCTTTCTAATTCTCAATAACACCAAAATCCATGAGTTCAACTATTTTCTCTCTGCAAATGATTCCCATATCTATTCTTCAGCCATTTTTTCAGTTGCATCTGACTCTTCATGACCTCACTGGCATTTGCTTGGCAAAGATACTGGAGTGGTTTGCCATTTTCTTCTCTAGCTCATTTTACAGATGAGGGAACTGAGGCAAGCAGGATTAAGTGACTTGCCCAGGGTCACACAGCTAGTAAGTGTCTGAGGTAAGATTTGAACTCAGGAAGCTGAGTCTTCTTGACTCTAGGCCAGCACTCTAGCTGTCCCCTTCCTGTATCTATATATCTATATTTATTATATCTCCTAAGTTCCAATCCCACATCATCAACAACCTATTGGATCTTTCTCAACAGTGTGAGATAGTGGAGAAAAGCATTGGAGTCTGGAATTAGAGAACCTGAGTTCAAATCTCAGTCCTTACTCTTACTACCTGTGTGATTTTAGGCAAGCTCCTTGGATTAGGTTCTCTCTGAAAAATAAAAAGGACGGACTGGATGGCCTCTTAAAGCCCTTCTGCCTCTAAATCTATGATCTGATGATCTCAAAGTCAACATATCTAAAACAGAGTGTCTGCCCTCTTTCTAACTGTGTTATAGCGATCATCCTGTATCCACTGACATTCACAATCATAGGGTAATACTCGAACTGCTCCCTTTCCTTCTCCCCCCGTAGCTATTGAGTTGTCAAGCCCTGTCAATTCTACCTTCACAGTATCGACTCCCTTTTCTCCACTCACATGGAGTTCAGGGCCTCGTCACCTCTCCCCTGGTCTAGTGTAATGTTCTCCTAATTTGTCTCTCTCACTCCTGTCTCTACTCTTTCTGATTCATTCTCTCCACAGCTGCCCGATCAATATTTCTAAAATACAAAGGGAAGCATGGGATGGTGGGGACAGTCCAGATCTTCAAGTTAAAGGAGACTCTAGTTTGAATAATAAATCAATCATTTGTTGGCTCTCTGACCCTGTGCAAATCTGGGACTCTCTGGGGGCTCAATTTCCTCAGCTATAAAGTGAGCGTGTTGGAACTTAATGATTCAGAGGACACTTTTTGATTCTGTGCCATTTCCCTGCTCAGTAATCTACAAGGGTTCCAAATTCCTTCTAGGATAAAATAAAGTCTCTTCAGTTTGGCATTCAAACCTCTTCCCTATATGGTTCCAACCAGGAAGCTTTACAAGCTCACTCTGTGTCCTCCTTCATTTACTTAAAGTTCCAGTCCAACTGTTCTACTTGCTACCCCACGTGACATTCTATCTCTTATGTCTGTGTCTTTACCTAGACTGTTCCCAATTCCTACAATTCACACCCTCCTTATTTCCACCTGGTAGATTTGCTAGCTTCCTTGAAGTCTTTTTCAAGTGTCACCTCTCACAGGAGGCCCCTCCTCCACCCTCTTGTTGTTAATGTCCTGCTTCTGCCCTAGGAAATTATATGATCTTGTATTTACTTATCCATGTTATATGACTTCCCTATCACACCAATAGAATGTCTAAACAGCAGACGGGATTTCATTATTTGTCTTTGTACCCAGAACCTAGCGTACGAAGTGCTTCGTCAATGCTGAATAAATAAAGGAATGAAAATCTCTACCGACCTTAAGAGATGGTTTCATGAATTTCTGGGAATGAAAAAAAGTCTCACCCGGTGGCTGGTGTTCTGGAGATCACTCTTTCAGTGCTTAACCAGACTAGTCCTTGGACAATAGACCCAGTCTTTGCTGGGTTTATATTCTGGAGAGTCAGACAGAGCTTATGCTTTCAGGGCATAATCTTCTGTGAGAACTAAGGCTCACCTTCATACCTTTATTTTAGTGGAAGTCTGGGTTAGGTTAGACAACCTCTTAGGACCATTTCAACTCTGAGGTTCTCTGTTTCTTTATACAAAATAATGGGCCTTAAATCAAGGTCTTTGACTACGGGGATCAGGGAAGAAGTTTAATCTTTCTAGTATGTTGTAATAGAAAAACAAGTCAGTACGAAAGAGACCTGGATCCTAGCTCCAGTTTTGCTACCAATTCAATGTGTGACACTGTGAATTATGGTATATGAATGTCCTACTACTCGTATAATGTATTGGAAATGAGGAAATAGATGATTTCAAAGAAACATGTCAAGACTTATACAAACTGATGTAGAGTGAAATGAGAAGAAACAGAAGAAAATTATATGATGATATCAATACTATAAAAAGGAACCATTTTGAAGGGTTGCATAAACTATAGAGAATGAAATGGACTAAACCAGAAAAACAATTTATATAATAAGAAAAATGTAAAAACAAACAAGTGTGAGAGCTGTAAGAACTCTGAGAATGCAATGACCATCCATAATTCCAGAAGACCCCTGATGGAACATCCTATCCACCTCCTGACAGAGAGGCAATGGAGGTGCAGAAATACGTGCACATCTGTATATATGTACATGTGCATATTCATATGTATGTATACATGTCTATGTATGTGTATGTCTACAGTATGTGCATATGTGTATGTACACACACGTGTGTGTGTGTGTGTGTATGTGAATCAATGAAATGAATGTCCAAATCAGAGTTTCTCTTTCCCCTGAAGTCATCCTCACTTCCTAATTGTCTTATACCCACTGAAAAATGCACTCTGATAGCCACTGAGATTCACTGTATATATCATGTATACACATATAGATATATACACACGTATATATTCACATATACGTATGTATGTGTATTCACATGTAGCCAATGAGGGAATTTGTTTTGCTTGACCATGCACATTCCTTATACAGACTTTCTTTTTCCTTTTCTTTTTTTAAATGAGATAGGGAGTGGGAGAGAAAATACATTTTTGTTCATTAAAAAAAATAAAAGTTATTTTCCCTTCTCTGGGTCTCAGTTTCATTTAATCTAATCAGTAGAGGAAATTGGAGCCCAGAGAGGGAAAATTTCTTGCTTAAGTTCACACAGTAAGGGACAAAAGCAGGATTTAAAACTAGGTCTTCTGACTTGGGATTTAGTGCCCTTTTGATTGCACTGTATTGCCTTACTCAAGCACCTGGAGGATGGCTTGGCATTATTATCAACACTTAGAGATTGAGGAGCAGTTGGCATTTCACCTACAGAAAATACATAGGTGGACATAACTTTCATTGTGACACCTGCATGTGCCTTTGCAACAAAATAAAAGTGACCATGCAGCCCTTGCAACGACAGAACCAAAGTCTAGGAAATGTTTGGCTGGCTCAAGTGATCAGGGAACGATCTAAGCAAAGCTAGAACAGGCCAATGTTTAAAAATCGCACCCTCACCATCCACCAGAGGCTTTGAGCCTTCACTATGAGAGAGGCAACTTTACATCACAACAGAAACATGTGATAGAAAGTAGAATTTTCTGGCATTCTGGCCATCAAACACATGCATTCCATACAAATTCAGACTCAGCTGGAAGAATCTTCAAAAGTCACTTAATTCAACACACACCTTGACAGTAATCACCTCTAGAAAATACAAACAAATAGCTATGTAGCCACTGTTCAAAGACTTCTAGTGATGGGGCACTTAATATTCATTTAGCTTTTGAATAGTTCTAATTTTTATCTGAATGGTACTGTAAGAGAGTTGGACTTGGCATCAGAAAGACTTGAGTTCTAATCTGGCCTCAGATACTTACTAACTATGTGACCTGGGCAAGTCACTTAATCTCTCTCTGTCTCAGTTATCTCATCAGTAAAATGGGGATAATAGTAACTCCTACCTCAAGGTTGTTGTCAGGACTCAATGAGATTACACATAGGATGCTTTGCAAATCTTAAAGTATAAATGCTAGTTGCTGTTTACTATATTGTTATTATTCGCCCTCCTTGTAGTTCCCTGTATTGTTTCCAATCCTTCCCTTCAGAGCCAAGAAGGGTCAATTTGATATTTATTCTACTTAATAGCCATTCAAATACTCGAGTACAATTTCCATATCTCCTTATGCCTTCTCTTCTTCAAGGCAAATATTTTCTTTCAATTTACATGATAATGGTCTTTGATCCCCTCATCATTCTGATTGCTGTCTCCCGGATTTTTTCCAGTTTCTCATTGTCCAATGGGTAAATTACATGACCCAGAAATGTACAAATGAAACAAAACTCTTCCCTTTTGGTGTGCCCAGGATAGAACACTACAGGATGGTCACGTCTTACTTTCTACATGCCACGTATGTGCCTTGGGTGATTTTAGCTTTCTTTGGCCATCATGTTACACTATTGACTCACATTAAGATTAAACTCCACTGAAACTCTTAAGTCTTCTCCACATCTGCCATACTTGCCCTACGTTTAACTTTATATTTATTCCTATTAAATGTCATTGTGTTATATAGGTCCATTGCTCTGGTCTTCTAAGAAACTTTTGTATTATGACTGTCATCCAACATGTTAGTTACCCCTCCCAGCTTTATGTAATAATATTCAGAATCTTTGCCTCGAGCCAAGGCATCCAGCTTCTCTTTCAATGAAGCCTATGATCACTTTAGAGTTTTTTGTTATTTTTTGTAGATCACAAATTTTTCCTCATCATTACCTTCTGGACATTATGCCCGAAGTGATTGCTTAAAACTACACCTAGTCACCAGTGTGAAGAAGGAAATCCTATCAATTACAAACATACTTGATTAATCAGAGGGGTCAGATGACTAGGTTTGTTGCTTAGATCAATGATGCCAGACAGATCAGACTCTTTAGAGAAGACATTCGTAATCTTCAGGGCTGGAAGTATCTTGTGCAGCTCATACTTGCCAGAAAGGGACAACTTTGGAAGATGTAATTCCATAGCTCTGGAAAGAGAGAAATCATATATATATATATTCATGCATAAAATTGAAAACCAGCAAGAACCTTAGCACTCTTCTTATTCAACCCTTTCATTTCTCAGGTAGAAATACTGAGGGCCAGAGGGATTAAATAATTTGCTCAAGGCTAGTGCCACCAGTTAATGGCATATTAAAGATTAGCCACCTAAGTTTTTAAGCTTCTAGGTCAGTGTTCTTGACATAAGGTAACCTCTTCTTTGTGGATGAGTTCATGGTTCTGTCTGCCTTATTCCATTCAGAAAGCATTTATAAATTCCTCTAAGCAGGGCCTTAACAGCTATCTTCTCTCCAAAAATCTCCCCTTTAAACTATATTCCACCATTTATGTTTTCCAAGGTTGATCTATTTTGATTCAGTCAACTCTACCTCTAAACTCTACTTTTCATTGCCTCACAATTTGACACATTTATTATTTTTAAAGTAATTTTCCCTAAAGAGGGCAGTCTCTTCTAAATGTTCCAAATGCTCTACTTTGTGGTCTTCAAGACGCACACAGAACATGAGAACTAGAGGGGTCTTTGGGACATAGAATGTTAGAACTGGTAGTAAATCTAGTCAAGAAGCATTTTTTAAGTGCTTACTGTGTGCCAGGCATTGTGCTAAGCACTGGTAACATGAAGAAAGGCAAAAGACAGTCCCTGCTCTCAAGTAGCTCACAGTCTAAGGAAAGAGACAACACCCAAATAACTATGTAAAAATTTTATATAGACATAGACTACCTAATACAATTAAGTATTGATTTTAATTTATTTAATATTAATATAATTATAATAGATAGATATAATACATATATACATATATATGTAGTAAATTGGAGATCCTTTCAGAAGGAAGGCACTGGGAAAGCCCTCTTTTAGGAAGTGAGATGTTAGCTGAGACTTGAAGAAAACCAAGGAAGCCAGAATGCCGTGATGAGGAGGGAGAGATGTCAAAACAAAGGGGACAGCCAGTGAAAATGGTCAGAGTTGGGAGATGGGATGCCATGTTTAAGGAACAAGGAGGCCAGTGTCACTGGACTGCAGAGTAATTGGGGTTGGGAGTATAGGACTATGACTAAAGGAGCCAAATTATGAAAGGCTTTAAGAGCCAAATCAAGGATTTTATATTTAATCCTGGAGGCAATAGGGAGTGATTGGAGTTGATTGAATGGGGGGGGAGGGCATGGGAGAGAGACATGGTCAGACTTTGCACTTTAGAAAGATAAACTTGACAGCTGATTAGAGGATGAGCTGGAGTGGGGAGAGATTTAAGGGAAGCAGAACAACCATCACCCTATTGTCATTGCCCAGGTATATGGAGGAAAGGGAGTAAGAGGGAGTAAGGAGCTAAAAAAAAAGACACTTAAATTGAAAGCCCGGGTGCCTTGGAGGATGGTGGCACTTTCCACATAATGGGAGAATTAAGAAGAGGTAAGATCTAGGGAAGAAAGATAATGAGTTCAGTTTACACAATTCATAATCAGAAATAGTAATTTCCCAATTTCAGTGGGGAAATTGAGGCTCAGAGAAATGAAGGTTCTGAGACAGGAGAGAGACATGACAGGAGCTGAAAGTGTGTGAAGTGTGACAAGCTGTGAGATGAGGAAAGAAGTGGTTGGAAACAGATTTCTGCATGAGATCTCCTTGCACGCAGCAACTTAAGGGAGCTTCTGCTTTCCTTTCCTTCATGCAAGAATCTCCTGATTTTAGATAGATAGCAAAGAAACGAAACACCTGATATGGTGAGAAGAGGTTTCTTGGGAGAAAGGAAGTGGGCACAGTCCCTTGGACCTCTGGGAAGTGCTTCTTACTAAATTGGTATAAAGCCTCATGCAGAAGTCCCCAGCAACTGAGCCCCAGGCACAGAAAACAGGGAGAACACAAACTTCTACAACATTTTGCCTTAAGAGCAATCAGAAAAAAGCAAAGTAAACAGGATCTCAGAAAAAGAACCTGAAGGGAGAAATGGGAGAGTTAACATTTCTCAGGTGGTTCAAGAATGAAACAATATGGCATAGAGAGGAAGGTTAAGGAGGACCACTGAACCCATGGAGCTATGTGATGATTATAAGGTTTTTGTAGGGGAGTTAGAGCTGGAATCTCTCAGGAGAATATCATAGAACAAGGAATGATGAAGATATGTAGATGCCATGAAGAAAAGACCATCCAGGAAGTAGAAAAAGAGGCTCCCTGTATACAGCAGCAGGTTGATTATATGTGAACCTCACATGAACGATGGAAAGAAATACAATCTTTTTGTCATATGACTCGGCCTCTTGGGGCTTATAAAAATTCAGTTGATTCACTTGGGCTCTGATGGTATTGCCAGGAGTAACGTAGGAATTACTGGTAAGGATTATAATATTCTGGGCAAGAAACAGAAGACTTTTTGAAAACAGATAGTGTTTTCATTGAGAAAGAAAGGAAGGTTGGAATTGAGCAGCTAGTTAAGAAGATGATGTTTACAAGGGAGCTGTGGCTTAAGATATGGAAATGATAGGCGTTTGGCCAGCAATGAAGTCTATCTACTAAGGGTCAGCAAACTATATTTCCCTGGAAATGTATAAGTCTGACCAAGATGGATTTAAATTGAAAACAAAGAGGGGAGGATAAACCTTCAGGGGCAGACAGCAGATACCAGGGTCTACACAGAGGGAAGATCATTCATCAGTGGAGAAGATGAGTAAGTCACAGGAAACAATGTCCACGAATGGAGTTGGCAATAAAAGCCCCAGCTCCACATATCTATTTTTAAAAATCACCAAGTGCATTCAAAGCACAAGGAAACTACTGGTCCTAATTTAAGGAGAACAATTAAACCTTACAGGTATCCCAGACACTTGATAGGATGTGATTCATGATTAGAACAGTTAAGAAAGGGCATATTATTCAAAAAAAACAAGATAAAAAATAAATTGGTTGGTAGAATAGAAAAGCAACCCTCTCCTCCCCACCCCCTCACAAAAAAAATTTACTAAATAGCTCATGTAGCAAAGTATTATGCTGGACCATTGGGATAGAGTCCCTGCCCTCAAGGAATTTATAATCTTGTGGGGAGATAATGCAGCAAACCACCAAAGATAGCTATAATGTGTGATAATTCCTATTATGCATATTTGGAAGCCACACAATGAAGTATTTTGTGAGGATAGATCTGGAAGGTCAATACAAGCCAGTGATGTCTGAGAAGACTTTCTGTAAAAGATTGTAATAGAATTGGGCTTACAGGATCAGTAAGTACTCAATAGTTGAATAAGGAGGGAGGATATTCTGGGTGTAAGGATTAACCTGAGTAAACTCATAAAGCATGAGCGTATAATGTTTCTTTGGGAGTGGAGCGAGGTATAGAGTTATCTAGTTTGGATGTAATATAGGGTGTGTAGAGTGGAGTGATATGGGAAGGTTGGGTGGTACCATTTTATATGAGGCTAGTGGTGTTTGTCAAAGAAGTTTGCTTTACTTTGTAGGCAACAGAGAACCAATGAAGATTTTTAAAGTGACATGATCAGATCTTGAGAAAGATTATTCGGAGACTACTATGAAGGATAAATTAGAGAGGGGAGAGAATAGAAGTGAAAAAATCTGGAAAACAGCTGCTATAATAATCTAAATAGACTGTGATGAGGGCCTATACCAGAGCTATTGAAATAAGAATAGAAAGGAGGAAATGGATCTCATTGCAATGAATTGATGAGGAAAAGGGATATCAAAGATACAAGGTTACAAATATGAAAAACTGAGTGACATGGTGATACAGATGGAAGTGGTAAAAACGGAACCAGGAGGGGGAGGGGGCAATAAGAGTTCAGTCCTGATCATGTTGAGTTGAAGACGTCTAGGGGACATCTAGACAGAAATGTTCCAAAGGCAGTTGAAGCTTGAGGTCTGGAGCTCAGAAGAGAAGTAATGAATGGAAATAAAATTTTGGTGATAGCTGGTAGCCACGGAGATAAAGGACATAGCAGGGGCTTGAAAAGTAACTGGAATCCTGGGCTTTATGTAGTTTAGAGGCACAAGCCCTGAGAGCAATGTGAACTACTGACATCTCCAAATGGGAAGGTGGATTTCAGTTGTGCTCAAGAGGTTTGAAAGGGACACACACAGTGGGGTGGAAAAAGGGGGAGGGACAGGGACTGCATAAGCCCAGCAGCAGCCCCATCAGGGGAGATAGTGCTGCCAGCCCTATGCAAGAACACACCGCAAAGGTGGGACAAGTGAAAGAAGAAATGGAAAAGAGAATTGAGCTGTGACTTAGAAGGAAGTGATCACAATAAACCAACAGCAAGCAGGGGTTTGGAGTTCTTTCTTAGAACAGAGAGCTCACACTGTGAAGCTACTGGTTGTCTTTACCTTCTTCAAGGACTGAAGGTCCCTGAAAGGAACAAAAGTTCTACTTCTTCTCCAGCATCCTCCTCTCAAGTCTGTCTAGTTATAGGCACAACAATATATCTTGTTAACTTTTTTTGCTTATCTATTTCCTATTTTTTTATTTTGATTCAAAAATATAGAAACCAGGGTTAGCTGAAAGAACATGAAATTTAAATTAGGACAGAGAGCAAAATATCTGTCTAAAAGTCAGAGATTTTCACAACTAGGGGCTGTGAGTCATTGTGGTTGGATTAATAACTTTCTGTCTCTTACAAAATACATAAAATAGCAGAGAGAGGGACCATATTGACCCAGAGCCCATTACATTGCCCTTCAGCTAAAATAAGGTAATTTTCAAAATGGTGTGACTGGTTAAGTCTCCAGTGATGAGAGTACCATGAAGGAGAGGGTCCTAACCCAATAAAAGATCATGTGGGAACCCACCCCTAAGGAGGAGATAGGTAGAACCTAGGGATAATTTAGCTCCAATTCTTTCCTGAAGGGAAGAGGGAGTAAAAGGGATTCAGCACTGGTAGGCTAACTCCCCCCTCTGCAGAGACATCCTTTGGTAATCCTATCTGGGCCTGTTTTTTTGCCTTTTCTCTGATTCAGAGCATACTGTTTTATTTTTTCCTGTTCTTCTGCTCAATTTTATTCAAGTAGAATTTCTTGAACTATTGCTTATGTATTTATTGTAAAGCATAATAAGAATCTCCACTTTGACTTAGGCCTAAGAGACAGCAAGTACTTTTTAATTATCATCTACATAACTGTTGTCTTCATGCTGTCCAGCTGATAATTTGATGGTAACTGGAGCGGGGCAGTCATTCTAATTTCTAATTTAATTTAATAATTCTAGTTTAATAAAGTTTCTAATTTGCGTGGTTGAGAATTGATCCATTTACTTGGCAACGAGATTATTGCTCTCTGGTTATTGGGTTAATATCACGAATGAACATATGAGCATGGTACTTACAAAATATTGTCAATTCATGCAAATTTATATTCATAAGGTACTACTGGTATATGCAATAGGTCCTACACGTACAGAGCATTCTTGAAGACCAGAGTGAGAGTTAGGAGACTAGAAAATTATATACAGGAACAAAGCCAAGAGAATCCCATTCAGGATATACTCTGTCAATTACCAGACTCATTAAAGCTTGCAAAAATACCTGAACAAAATCTAGGTAATGAGAACTACCTGGAAATTGGCTCACAATCCTCCATCTGAAAGGGAGGAATTATGCAAGAAATCTGTGGCATTAATGAATGGAAAGGATGATTCAACAGAAAAAAATGAGATTTCAGTCTGAAAATACATTTGGGGTTTTAACTATATATAATGTCAAGGAAAGACTTTTCCTCACAAAATGCTGCATAAGGGATGCTAAGTTCACACTCTATAGGTCAAAGATGTTTCTTCTATCCATGCGCATACATAGAAAGCATGTTTGACCAACTCAGATAGCAGTATGACTTTAGGTAGAAAGCCCAAATATTACTCCATTATGGTAAACAGAGGTACTCTACCAGTAAAATGGAGACTAAGTCACCGGTAAAGTACTGAGAAGCCCCCTTCTGAGGCAGGATGCAAACCAAATACCTTTTTATAGACACATGTATCAATATTGGCCAATACTGACCCAAAAAGCCTTTTATCTTACATATAGATTTAATCTTAGTGTTGTTGGGAGCAGTCTTGAGCCAGGTAGGTGATGGACACATGAGATTAGTCATATTTTCCAGCAGAGGCCTTAGTGACAGTAAGGTACATTACCCTGCTCACAAGCTGAAATTCCTAGCTTTGAAGTGAGAGGTCACTGAGAAATCTAGACTGTTTTTGGAGAAATTTGTAAGCATTTGCTAACAATGGTCCACTGATTTACATTCTCGCCAATGCCAAGTTGGATGGTGTTTTCAAGAGATGGGTGGTAAGACTAGCTAACTGCAAATTCAGCTTATAATACTTGCTAAAGAAGGTGAATATGAATGCAGACACACTATACAGAAAGCCAAGTAACACTGAAACTATGGTGGTACTTTAAGGAGTGAAACCTATGAGTTTTTCAACAAAATCATCAAGGTAATGTATATCAAGAGAAGAAGAGAGAACTAAGAATAAATAGTTGGGTAGTTTCCACATTAGAGAGATGGGGGGGGGGGAGAGAGAGAGAGAGAGAGAGAGAGAGAGAGAGAGAGAGAGAGAGAGAGAAGGAGAAGAAGAAGAAGAAGAAGAAGAAGAAGAAGAAGAAGAAGAAGAAGAAGAAGAAGAAGGGAGGGAGGGAAGGAGGGAAAGAGAGACAGAGAACGAGAATGAAGACCATATAGGGAGGTGAGAAGAGAAACAGAATGATGTGGTCACCCTGAGCCCAAAGGAGGAAAAATTAGCCATTAGAAGAGGATGCTCAAAACTGTCAAAAGCTACGGAGAAGACAAGGAACACAAAGACTGGAAGAAAGGCCATTGTGTTTGGTTATAAGGAGATCATTGGTGATGAAAGTGCAGTTTTACTGGGAAATTGTATCAGTATCTTCTTTACTCAACACGACTGCTCTTGGTAAAACAGCCTGTAGTAATAGATAATGTCCATGATTGAAAATCCTGGTTTCAGATTCTGTCTCTGACACTACCTGTGTGGTGAGGGACAACTCATTTAAATCCTCTGGGCCTGTTTCTTCGTCCATTGAATGTCAGCATAAAATCTATATTAACTCCCTGAGAGATTATTGTGAGATTCACATAAGATAACATATGTAAAATGCTTTACAAACTTTAAAGTGCTATATAAATGTCAATTATTATTATTATTTGAGATAACTAAGATGAGTATTTTTCTTCTCATTTTGCAGATAAGGAAACTGAGACTGAGAGAAGTAGAGTGACTTGCCCATTCATGGTGGCAAAAATGGTGTTGGACCAGGTTTACTGATACATTATTAATAAAAACTACATGGATGGTAATACCAGCAATATATCACATATATTATTTAAGTTTTGGTCTATACTCATCCTTTGCTCTTGCTACTATCCCATCGTATCTCTCCGAGTTTTGAGATTCTCAAGTCTAAGTTCATCTTAATGAGGGCATTTGGAAGTCCTAATATTTTTGTCAAAAAATGTAAAAATTAACATGATTATTTCATCAAAGTCTGGTTCATTGGTAAAAAGCAGAAGCTTTGGCAAATCCTTTTTCTCTCCCTTCAAGGGATAAATTTGAGATTAAATGATCTCTAGGACCCCTTCCACTTGTAATATTCTATGGTCTAATGTTTCCAACAGATTTAATATTTTATGATTTGTGGCCTAGAACTTCATATTCTAAGTTCTTTGCTAAGTGTAACATTCTATGTCCTAAGGTTCCTCCCAACCCAGTCATGACTTTATGGCTGAACCTCTAGGTAACAGATCTCAGCATAGGAATAAAGACTCAATGAGCAGGTATGAATTGAAGTAGAATTTTGCAATTGCTGATCTGAGAATGATCTGAACAGTACCTCTTCTTGAGTCCCTTGAGCCACCGTTTCATGACTTTTTGAGTTAGGGCGGCTTCCACACGTTTCATCTGCCCTTGGTCAGGAAGAACAAACAAGGCTGTCTCATTTGATGCATAAGCTATCTGCAGCACGCTACAGGAGAGGCTCCTGTCCCGGAAGTAATAGTGTATGTCTTCATGGATCATCATGGGGACCTTCACCATTGTTTTTTCTGACACAATGAAGTTGTCCTCTCTGGTCCTTTTAGGATCAAAGTTTCTCTCCCACGAAGCTAAAGATCAAACAATAAAAAGGTAAAAGGGAGAACTTTGGCCAACAGTCAAAAAATTTTTCTTCTGTGAAGAAGAAAGCCTGAGTCAGAGCAGTTTTACATTAATTTCATTTTTCTGAGCAGCATTTTCCCAAAGAGCTTAATACATTGTGTCATACGGAGTCTTTCCCAAAATGCACCCCACAGCCCTGAACACAGTACTTCAAATGTGACCTGACCAGAGTACCAAGCTTTGCAGGCCTGCTTCCTCCCCCTTTTCTGGACATAATCACTCTCCTAAAGTGGCCCAGGATAGCATTAATTCTTTTTTACTGTTGTGTCACACTTTTGACTCATCTGGAGTCTACAATCCACACAGCCACATTTTTTTCTATAGAAACTCTTGTCTAAACATATCAACCCTGCTCTGTATCAGTAAAGTGGGTGTTTTGAGCCTATTATAGGCATTATGCTTTGAGTATAGAACTTTATGCTAATCCATATTAAATGAAATCTTATTCATTTCAGTCCATCGTTCTAGCCTTCTGAGGTCCTTTTGGATCCAAAGTCTGCCATTCAATGTGCTAGCTATTCTGCCATGCTTTGTGTTACCTGCAATTTTGACATGAATGATAAATGATTGCCAAGGGCAGGTCCAAGAGGCTATCCCTGAGGCATCCCATTAGGGACCTCCCTCCAATGTGACCCATTAATGATGCATTTCTTGGCTCTGCTTCCGAATCTACCAGTTGTATCACTATCTAACCCACTTCTCTCTGCTTCTCCATAAACATATCATGAAAGAACTCAACTGTTTTCCTGAGGTACGTTTTACGAAGCACCTTCCCCACAACCTGTCATCCATTCTCCTTTAATAGATGAAGAGATTGGGGTTTATAGAAGCAAAGTAAGTTGCCCATGGTCACACAGCTATGGAGCTAATAGATGGCAGAACATGGATTCTAACTTTCGTCTTTTGAAATAAACTCCAGTGTTCTTTCTATGATAGGATGCTAAAACATATGGAAGGAGATTGTGGAAGATTGGCAAATTTCTTTTTTAATGCAGATCTGAAGCTATGAAAAATATATTCTTATGCATATGGATTTGAAGGAATCGAGAATTCTTTTAAAAATTTCTTCAGCAATTTTAACATTATTAATACTCTATCCTTTCCCCCAGGCTATCCGCTCACCCACCCAGACCCAAGGGTCTTACCTTTAAAGAAGATATAATTCACCAGAATCATCATAGTGCTGGAGTCAACATCTTTGACCAAACCCTCCATCTTCTTTTGGGTTTGCTCTGATATGTAGTCATTAATACGCTTCTGAGCCCTGACAGGATATTGGAAGTCGATGGAGAGAGCTTCCGACATGTACATGGTCTTCACATTTTGGGAGAACTCTTCCAGCAGCCTCAGCCTCTCCTCAACAAACAGTGCACTCCCCATGCTTAGCTGGAGCTCAGGATTGGGCACGTTGAGGTTCAGAATCAGATTCTGGAAAAACTTGTGGATTGCATCCTCCTGAATTTCCTTGAGATTGAAACCCAGACCCACAAGGATCTGAGTGCGGGTGGTAGAGTGGACCCCAAGGGTCAGCAGGGACAGGATCATGGAGACACTCAATGGGGAAAAGAAAACATTCAAGTCAGGGGCTTGAGAGACCAACTGCTTATATAGAGTGAATGCAAAGTCAGTGTTTTTTTCTATTATCTTGCAGTTGAGCATGGCATCTTTGGCATTGTGACTGCCTCGAAAAGCAAAATCAGAGCCACTTTTCCCTATTCGGTGGGGAGAAACATGACAGCCCCCAGCAGCCTGGAGGCTGATAAGTAACAGAGAGAGGAAAAACCTGAATTTCATTGCTTCTCCTTCTTCTGTAAAGAACAGGGACCAGAAGAGTGGAATAACCTGAGAGAGAAAGTACATGAGAGGTCATTCTTGGAATACCTTTCCCTACCCCACCTTTAGATGCTGAGCTTCTTCCCACCCTTTAAAGTCCAGCTGACACTTCCTCCAAAAAGCCTTCCCTAATCTCACCCATTACTAATGATCTTTCTTTCTCAGATCTCACCTAACACTTTATTTCGCATTTCTCTAATGCATTTGTCATATATTATCCTACTAGACTATGAGCCCTATGGAGGCAGAGTGTGTCTTATTTAAATTTTATATCACATAAAATAAATAAAATTCACATTTCTCTCTCCATAATTTCCTCTACAATGTAGATATATCATATGTTCAGTGAATTGAACTGAATATGAATTTCAGTGTGACATCTCATAAAAACCAGCCTTATAAAAAAAATGAATGAACCTGAAACTCTGGGAAAAGTCAGGGCTGGAAAGAGGAATGTGAGACTCCTTCTTGAAGTAGTTATAATCAAAGCCATGAGAGGAGATGAAATGTCTAAAAGCATGTGGCCAATGACCAAGTTCTTGGGGAGGCCCACACAGAGGGCATGGATTGAGGAGGAGGAGGCAAGGAAGGAAACAGACAATGGATGGTCTGCAGTAGCACAGAAGCCAAGGAAGAAAATAGCTTCAGGAAGGAGTCAGTGTGTAAAAGCATCAACCACCATGGCCTTGTCCTTGATATCAGAAGACCGGGAATTTAGTCCTAGATCAACGCCTTACTATGTAACTTAGGCAAGTCACTTTTCGTTTCTAATCCTCATTTCCTTCACTGAAAAAAAATAAAGAAAAAGATGGTGTCAGATTAAGTCCTTTCTACTACTAACATTCTATGCTTTTTGATTCTAAGGTCTCTTCCAGGCTAAAAATTTTGTGGACCTCTGATTCTAGAGAAGATGAAGACCGAAATGTCTGATGGATTTGGCAGTGAGGAGGTCCCCGGTAATCCAGGACAGATAGTCTTGAGAAGCCAATGAGTAATGAGGATGCAGAAACAGTAGGTACTTATTTTAAACTACTTATTTTAAAGT
Source organism: Trichosurus vulpecula (assembly GCF_011100635.1). Taxonomy (NCBI): domain Eukaryota; kingdom Metazoa; phylum Chordata; class Mammalia; order Diprotodontia; family Phalangeridae; genus Trichosurus; species Trichosurus vulpecula. Next base: position 3,693,177 of record NC_050575.1, on the reverse strand, counting down.
TTGGCAGCAAAGTAAAGTAGAAAAATAGGAGAGAAGAAGCCATTAGATTGTAAGTTCCATGAGGACAGGGCCTATCTTTTGCCTCTTTTTGTGCCCTCAGCACTTAGCACAGTATTAGCACACAGTAGGTGCTTAATAAAATTTTTATTGATTGAGAGTGGAAAGAGGAAGCAGCAGGATCAATGGAAAGCTTTTTTTTTTGCAATGGCGGAGATGATTTGTTGGGGTGTGGGAGGTCAGGACAGTCTTAGGGCAGCATCCAAAATGAACTTCCACTAGTGATAAGGAAATGATTCTCTTTCTCTTAGGAAGGACTCTTTGATCTCTGCATCAAAATCTTTGTTCTTCTCTAGGCCAGGAAAAGAGGACAGGCAGAAGTAGTTTGATTCCAATTTAGCCTTCATCCTCCAGGCTTCCCTTCTTACTTTGCTTTGGGGTCCCTAACCCCCAGTAAATGGATTGAAAGTGTGACAGAGAGCAAAATGACTGTGCAGAATCCTGAGCCAAAGCAAGTCTGGGGTTGGGTGGGAGAGCATGTGTGCTTTGAATCTTTCTTTTTTAAAGATCAAAATAAGCATTAAACAGAATAATAGCCGTAAGGTACCATAAAACCATTTTAGGGACTTTAGAACGTTGACTATTAGCAGGATCTATTAACCCGGAATGTTAGAACACAGAATTTTAGAGTTGGGAAGGATTTTATAGATCATCTTGTCCAATACCCTCACTTTATAGATGAGGAAACTGAGGTTCAAAAGTTTGAAGTGAGTGCTGATAATTACACAGCTAGTAAATCGGTCGGCCAATAAACATTTATTAAATACTTACTGTGTGCCAAGCCCTGTGCTAAGTGCTGGGAACACAAAGAAGAGAACAAAGAGAAAACAGAAGCAAAGTAAGAGTTGCCCTTTCTGTCTTTCCAAGGTCAGCCACCATTATGATCCTGTCTACACTGAGTAGCAGTCCTATCCCTTCTTTGATCTTCCTGCTGTTCCCAATATGACAGCAACAACAAACCCCTCTTTTTATTGTCCTTAGTATTTATCGGCAGCTTAAGTTCGTTCTGAACTTCAATATTTCCGACTATATTCCTATAAAATGTTGTATTCAGCCTTATTTACTGGTCTTTGCTTCCATCTTCTACACATACCATTTAAAAATTCAACTTGCTCAATGTAGCAACATTTGCACAGCACTTACAACATGCCACAAACTGTGCTGAGCCCTTGACAAATATTTTCTCATTTCCTCCTCGCACTAACCCTGGGAGGGAAGTCCTATCAGTATCCCTCTTTTACAGTTGAGGAAATTGAACCAAAGAAAGATTAGGTGACTTGTCCAAGGTCACAGAGTTAGGATCTGAGGCAAGATTGGAACTCAAGTCTTCCCATCCAGGCCCAGCCCTCTTTCCATGGCATCAACTAGCTTTCTCTTGCCTATAAAGTGGCATCAGTCTTTAAACAATTCTCCTTTTCCTCCATATGGACACCACTTCTGTTTTTATCTTCAGAATTGAGCTAATTTCCCCTTTTGGATGAGCCCTTGGAAATCTAACCTTTCAGAATCTACGGTGCATGACCCACAATGTCCACATTTCCTGTTCTTTTCTACTGTCCGTTCTGACAGTGAGCTCATCCCCTAAGACTCCTGTCATTTCTGCTCCAACAAACTCTTCCTTGTTGGTCAGAATCAATTTCCTTGTTGCCTCTTGTGCCTTGGAAGGATGAAGTTAGCATCAAGGCAAGCCACACTTTTCAATTTCTCTGTTTTTAGCAGAAGAGAGAGAGGCAGCAGAACTTCCCTTTCCTGATGGTATTTTACTCCATTGCCAGATTTGTAATTCTGTTTGGTTTCCCAAATTTCTCTTCTAATTTTGTTCGGATGTATACACATCACCTCTCCTTCCCCCTTCATTGATCCCTATCCAAGTGTCCTTTACCAGGTTCTCTCTGGTTATTCCTTTTTCTTATGTGATTATGCCACTTTAATATGTAATGCTAACCCACCATCATTTTTAATTTATTATTTCACTTTCATATTACAGTCAGAAATCCCATCCCACCAAGTCTAAGAGGTAACTATGATGGCAAATTTGCCTCCTTGTATTAGAATTTTAAAGTCTTCCTGTTTATTCCTCACATTTTGTGCATTTGTATATAACAACTAGGTGGTGCTGGTAGCAGAGCAGTATGAGCTGTTAATCATGCCTTCATCTGAGCCCTAAGTATGTCCAAGGAACTCATTCCTCTTCCCTCTGCATGGCCAGAGCATCCCTAGCAACTCATTTCCTTCTAGGGTTTGACTTTTTCCAACCCAGTTCAGACTGTGTCCTTATTGGGAAATGGGAAATTGCCATCCCTCCACCTCCTTGTTTAACCATCAAAGTTACTGGTAAACATGTGGCAAAAGTATGTGATCCCAAATATTATGTTCTGTTTCAGTCTCTCTGACTTTATCTCCGTCTGACTGTCTGTCTACCTGCCTCTGGCTCTGGCTGTATTTGAATGTGTGTGTCTCTGTCTCTCTGAATCTCTGTTTTCCCGTCTGTCTCTGTCTGTCTGTCTGTCTGTCTGTCTGTCTGTCTCTCTCTCTCTCTCTCTCTCTCTCTCTCTCTCTCACACACACACACACACACACACACACACACACACACACACACACATTCTCCTCCCTATTAAATGTGTGGCTCTCAAACCATGTCCCCAACTAGCTCTTCGGGGCAGCTCCAAGTTGGATATACCCATCTTCAATAACTTAGACCTCCCATTTTCTCCTTTTCTTCCCAATCTCGCTGCATAAATACAAACAAGCAGAATTAGCACAGATCTAAACAAATATCTGGTTTCAATACAGTGTCTTACCTATAACAAGAAAACCTAAAAAGACCACTTAAAGAGGCAATAGTTCTAAAGGGGTCCTGATCCTCAATGTCAGAGAAGGAAGAAGTATTATGGCTTGCTTCCCTTTCATTCCACTCTCCACTGGGGGAAGGGTAAAAAAGTAAGAGGTAGGTGCAGGTGGATAAAAAGAAAATGGATCTTTTTCTTTCTGGAGAGAGGGGTGGGGGGCATGCTAATCTCCCCACAGACATCCGTGGCTTACTGTCTGATGGGTGCCAGCAGGCTCTGGGCTTTCCTTTCTCTGTTCACAATGTATCACAATGTCCTGGCACCCTGAATTTCTCTTTGTCCCCTAGTCAAGCTCAAATCCTTTACATTTCTCATACAAACAGACCCTTCTGTCCTCTGACGGTGTCCCCACCCTAGTGAAGGTCCTCAGCACTTCACGCGTGGGCTATTAGATTAGCCTTCGAAAACTGGCCTCCCTACCTCGTCTCTCCCCACTCCAGCCTTTCCTTAACTCCGATATGAAAGTGGTCTTCCTAAAGGACAGAGGCCACATCACTCCCCTATTCAATTAACTCCAGCGTCTCCCTGTTATCTCCAGGTCTAAATATCATGTTTGACTTTTAAAGCTCCTTACAAAATGGGCCCTTCTTACTTTTCCATTTTTCTTACACTTTATTCCACACGTTTTACAAATGTTAAAATGATATATAAATACTGTTATTTATCTTATTTATTTATATTATTATTTTATTTCTTTTCTTTTATTTATTTATACCATATTTATATTATTATTTTATTCTATAGTGCAGTGACAAGGCCCTTCTTTCTCTTCCTTCTCCATCACGGCCCATCTCCTGAATGGATGCCTTTCACTGGCTGTCTCCCGCACCTGGAACTCTTCCTCCTCATCTCTGCTTCCTAGCTTCCCTGACCTCCTTTAAATCTCAGCTAAAATTCCAACATCTGTAAGAAGCCTTTCTCAGTCCTCCTTAATCTTGAGAGCAGGACTTTTTTTGCCTTTCTGTGTATTCTCAGCCCTTAGCCCAGTGCCTGGCACAATGTAAGAACATAGCAAATGCTCATTGATTCCTCTTGACTAAACCTCTGTCTCTAGAATTACTTTTTCCCAAGAACTTAAAAATCCTTAGCAATTCTCTCCATCCCTTTGTGCAGTCTCATTTGTTTTCACATGAATCACCAAGAGAGGGTAGTTGTTATTAGGTTCGACAGATCAAAAGAGGTCCCCTGTCACATCCCAGAGCCACACCCCAGACTGACAACAAAACTTTCTACTGTTTATATCAGGTTGATAAAGAGCTACTATTCCTTATGGGGAAAGAAGTACCAGTCATCTCTACTTAGTTCTTCTTCATTTGGCTTTTAATGGTGGACCTCTCACTTGATGATGGTTCCACAACACCATTCCTTGGAGCACTTGAAGTTCAGAAGTAGCCCGGTCCATCCTTCTATAGGAAAGCCTTATTACTTAGCTCAAAGGTCCTTCTTTCCGCCTTACTTCTCTGTGCCACATTCTTCCATTGTTCTAACTTCTACATATCTAGGAAAATACTCTGCTATCTTTTCATATCCCTTTGTCTCCTCTCTGAATAACTTCCATTCTTTCAAGGAACATGTCACAAATCTAGGAAGTATCACAGCTAAGACACAAACCCAGGGCTTCTGACTCCAAGCCTAGAGCTCATTCCAATATGCTGCACTATTCCTTAGCAAGGCTCTAGAGTCATCAATCTATTCTGGAAGAGGTACCAAAGACCTCTTCTGACTCTGCATCCTTGTCCCAGATTAACATGCCCATTCCTTCTCAGTGACGTCATCTTCTTCAAGATCCAGCCTCTAGTCCCTTCCTTGCCCTTCACTTTGTCTACTATTTTAGAAGCAGAGCAACCTTTGTATCAGTTTCGGGAACAGTCTTGATTTTAAGAAAATGGCTTTGTTAAAGGATAACCTTTTTCAAGACCATGTGTCATGAGTTTTGGATGGGAAAATATGATCTCTATAAATAGCATCTGCCTATATTCATGGAATAAAACTGGACACACATAGCATATGCAACATAGAAATTACTATGTCCTTGGGATTGCCAAAGTTTAGAACAGTGTTCAAGAAGTCAGTGATTTTCTTGGACTAAGTGTCTAATTTGGCCATTTCATTTCTGTGTTAAGGTTTGCACATTGTTACCAGCATAGTAACTAACCTCACACATATATAGAGAAGGGTAAGAGATTGCAATTCACAACATTTTATACTTGCATTATCTCTGTAAGACTTAGAAAGTGCTTTGTGTATGTCAAAGAAAAACACAGCTTGTCCACAAGATAAATTATAATTCCCAGAAGAAATGATGCAAAAGCTTTTTTAAAAAGTTGAAATGGTATTATGAATGAAATTAGAAAGGAAAGGATTAGAAAAGATGAAAACTATGGAGAAGAGACTGGGAGAGAGAAGTAATGGTTTGTCAAAAGAGGTACAAAACATTACCCACATAATAGACTCCCTGAAAATTAGAATGTGACAAGCAGAAGTTAATGACTCCATGAGACAAGAAACATCGAAACCAAGTCAAAAGATTGAAAAATAGAAGAAAATATAAAGTATCTCATACTAAAAAGAAACACCAAGGTCAAGACAAAAGGTTAGTTTTCCTACTGTTCACCCTCAGATACAATGCCTTGAAAATGTAACTAAAGAAGAAAATAGCCTGTCTTTCATTCTAGTTCTCAAGACGCAAAGTGCCAGTGGCATAGACTTATAGATCAATTATCTGATAGGAATAGTTGTTTAAGGTAAGGCTAATAAAAGCTAGTATCTTATAGCATAGATGGTGACAGATATCTCTTGGGAGCACACACTCACACACATACAAATACATACTTATCCCAGGGATCTTTTTTTCCCCCATATATTGTGTTTGTTAGGCACGGGGGCAGGTACTAAGACATGAACAAGACATAAATTATAGGCCCAGATTAAATGTATTCACTTCCCACCTATTCAAAATCAATTTCTAATACATTTTCAGGAAACCCTAAACCTCACAGCCCCTCCCTTTCAATTCCATAAACCCACTTCAGTCCCTTGAATACCCACAGTCTGTACTTACACAGTCCTTGTAGCGGATGGAGTTGGATGATGGTTGATGGTGTTGAGGTATTGTGGGGGTGCACACCGAATCCAGATATCCCACAGTACCAGCTCCCTCTGGGCCCTGGGCTAACCAGGATGTCCAGGAGGAGCTTGTCCCCACCTCCCACCAGAGTACTGATTTTCGTCTTTGGTTTGTGGCCACAGCCGGTCCTATTCAAAGGCACGATAACAGACCCAACCAAAGCAAACTCCAGTCACAACCCCAACCCACAAGAATCTGATTAATATCTCCTTTATATACTGTAAGAAATGCCTTAGGTATAAAATCTCTGCAGCTACATTTTAACCACTAGGGAACATACTGTGTAAGTGAATGAGATAAGAATGGCTTTAGCCAGCAAAGTATCTAAGGCCAGAGATAGGGAGTTGGTTACCCAGGCAAAATTCTCACTCTTCCTTTTCTGTAGCCCTTTGTTTAGTGTTACTGGGACCAGGAGCTCCCACGGAGGGAGGAGTAGATGCTTGTTTCCAAGATGGCTTCTAACATCTGTGCCTCCCTTTTAACCTTGATTTTGGGGTCCCAAAATTCAGATTGAAACTTACTGATAAAGGCTATGCAGACCTAAATGTCTAAAGATTCCTAAAGGCAAGGCAAGATTCTTTATCCATGTCTCTACACCCAGGCATTAGCCTTACAGATCTACACTTCCCAGGACTTAGCTGGAAATCAAAGATAATGGAATGTCAGGGTTGGAAGGGATCTTTAGGAAACAGATTGGCTGAATTCCCTAGTCACACCTTATTCAAAAGAAAGAAGATATGTAAGAGAGCAGGGGTGGATTTGTACCCATAATACTCAAATAAAGAAATCAAAGAAGCAGAAGCGGTAAATATGGCAGTGAAGATTTACGTAAATAACAAAGGACACAAGACTACTAGCGATATTGGCACTTTATTGGCACGATATTGGCACAAATAATCTATAACATAATAGATTATTTGACAGACAGAGGAAATGTGGAGTTTGGGAAACATACCCGAAGTCTAGCAAAGAGACAGAATATAACAGTGACAAAGGACTTCAGTTATGTAGATAGCTGCTATAGCTCTTCCTACTGAAAACAAGGCACCTAATAATTTTTCAGTTTGCTTTAATAATAACTTTATCCTTCAGAGTGCAAGAACCAATGAGAGGCACTTATATTTTGGACTTTGTTCTGATCAGTAAGAGGAAACTGGTTGTTGAGGTGGAAAGGATTGAGAACTGACCACTCCATTTCAGAGGAAATAAAAGGCAGAGCACTGGGGACACCCACAGTTAGTGGGCATGACATAAATGTCATGAATCAGCAAATGAGACTGGGATAGAATGATCAGAGAGGTAAAAGGAGATTCAAGAGAGAGCAGTGACAGAAAATCCCAGAAAGGAAAGCATCCAGGAGCAAAAAGTGATCCTAGTGTCAAAGTATGAAGGGAGATCAGAAGGATGATTAAAAAGAGGCCAGTGGACCCAGCAGTAAGGAGATCATTGGTAACTTTGGAGAAGGAAGTTTCCATTAAGAGATGAGGTCATGAACCAGATTACAGAGGATTAAGAGTAAGAGGAGGAGAGAAAGTGAAGTCACCAAGTCTAGATGGCTTTTTCAAAGAGTATGGCTGAAAAAAGGATGAGAGGTAAAGAATGATAGCAGAGATCTTAGAATCTAGTTGAGTGGTAGATTTTTTTAAGGATAGCAGAGACTTGGACATATTTATAGGCAGGAACCAATAAGATAAGGGAAGAAGATATCAAAGATTAGAAGAGGGATAATAGTGGGGGCAATCTGCTAGAGGAGATAGGAAGTGATGGGGTCTTGCTGCCTGTAGAAGAATTGGCCTTAGTAAAGAGAAGGGATACCGCACCATCAAAAACTGTAGTAAAGAAGGAAATTGTGAGAACTGTTGTTTAAGGGTTGTGGGAGGAAGAAGAGAGGAAAAGAGGAAACTCATTACAAATGGCATGGACTTTCTGAGTAAAATAGCAGAGTCTTTGCTTGAGAGGGTAGAAGAGGGGTTTTAGGGGAGGTTTGAGGAGATAAGAAAAGTTTTAGAAGGGCTGCTATGGTGAGGAAGATAGCAAATGGAGTAGGGAGGAGCTAAATGATTGCCTTGCTCCAGTGAGGGCCCAGTTGAAATTAGATCAGGGCTATCCAAAATACGCACCCCCACCCCTCCCCTCAGTGCAATTTATGCAGCCCACCCACAAGCATAGAAATTTACATAAATGCTTTAGCAAATGAAGCAGAGCTACCTCAGAGCTCTCACTAGAATGGCAAATCAAAATATATTGTCTATTGTTTCAATAAAAACCTAAGGTTGGACAGCCCTGAATTAGATGCTAGTAATAGCTAGCATTTTTAAGCACTTTAAAGTAAGGTTTGTAAATTCCCATACATATATTATTTCATCTGATTTCTAGTGGACCCAGCACACTTGTGTGATTTCTTCCAGTCCAGTTCAGTAGGGAACTTCTAGAATTAATTGAATAGAAGAATGATATAATCAGATCTGTGCTTAAGAAAAATCACTTTGGCAACACCGTGTGGAATGGACTGGAGTGATGAGAGACTCGAGGCAGGGGAGCTATTGCAACAATCTAGGTGAGAAGCGATAAGGTCTGAACTAGGTTGGTGACTTTGTGAGTGCAGAGGAGACGTGAGAAATTTTATAGAAGTAGAAACAACAAGGTTTGGTAACTGACTGGATAGGTGGGGTGAGTGAGAATGAGGAATGGGATAGATTTGAGGAAAACATATTGAGTTCAATTTTGGACATGCTGAATTTCAAATGTCCTTGGGACATCTACCTTGAAATGTCCAATAGGAAATCAGTGATGAAGGATTGAAGCTCAGGGGAGACATCAAAGCTGAATAAATCCATGAGTCACCTGCAGAGATGATTAAACCCATAGGGGCTTTTGAGGATACCAAGAGAGAAACTATAGAGGGCTAGAGGCAGAGAACCCAGGAGAGAGTCTTGGAGAAACTCTACAGTAAGTAGCATGATATGGATAATGATCTAGTAAAGAAGACTGAAAAGGAGCAACCAGCCAAGACTGGCAGCAGGGAGACCCAGGAGAGAGGAGTAGCATGAAAACTCAGAGAAGAGAAAATATCCAGGAGGAGAGGGTGGTAAACAGAGTCACATGCAGCAGAGAGGTTGAGAGGGAGGAAGGCTGAAAAAAATACCAGCAGATTTGGCAGTTAAGAGGTTGCTTGCCAATTGATTGATTCATTGGTGGGCCATCATTGCATGATGATAAGGAACTGCAATGAGAGATAACCAAAACAAACTATGGAGAACAGCAAGTGAAGGTCAGCATCAATCCATACAGGACAGCCAAAAGTACAATAAAGGGGATTTTCTCCTTTTTAAAATAGATGTTTAATTTATTTATATTTATTTATTTCAAAATATTTGTATTTATTTTGTTAAATATTTCCCAATTACATTTTAAAATTTTTTAACATTTTTTTTAAATTTTGAGTTCCAAATTCTTTCCCTCCCACCTGCTTGTCCCTCACCCCTTAGGAAGGCAGGCAATATAACATCAGTTATACAGGTGAGGTCACACAAAATATATTTCCATATCGTGTTGCAAAAGAGAACACATGCAAAAAATGAAAAGGAAAGAAAGTTTAAAAGCATGCTTCAGTCTGCAGCCAGGGTTCGTCAGCTCTCTCTCTGGAGGTGGGTGGCATTTTTCATCCTGGGTCCTCTGGAATTGTCTTGATCAAAGTAGCTGTGTCAGGTGATCATCCCTACAATGTTGCAGTTACTGTTTACAACGTACTACTGGTTCTGCTCGCTTCGCTTTGCATCAGTCTGCGTAAGACTTACAAGGGTTTTCTGAACTCCCCTCCTCTTCATTTCTTACAGCACGGTAGTATTCCATCACAATTGTATACCACAACTTGTTCGGCCATTCCCAATGGATGGGCACCCCCTCAACGTCCAATTCATTGCCACCACAGAAAGAGCTGATATAAATATTTTTGTACAAATAGGTCCTTTTCCCAATAAAGGGGATTTTTGAAAGCTGATTCTGGGAATGCAGAGATCTTCAGCAGGAAACACATTCCCAGGACCCAAACTATAGACAACACTCTCTGAGAATGCAATCCAGAGATCCTGGATTAATGAAGTTAGCCAGTTAATGAGGCTGCACAGATTTCTGGGGAAGGGCTGTTAATAGGTGAGTGTCAGTATTTTCCATGAGCTTTACTGTAAGCTCTGTTTGTTTTCGTTGACCTGTAAAAATAAAATAACCTTTGAATAAAAGGGGTTGAATTTGTGAACCATATACTTCTAAGTTAGTGATGACACCAGGTGGTGCCAGATTGTGAAGTTCCCAAATTATCTGAGTACAGCCCAAAGCCAAGGAAGGGAAAGATCTTCTAAAGCATGGCAACTGATCACACTTCTATGGTACCTTGAAGAATTTATAAGTGATTGGCTTATAGGAGTCTTGTTCTCTAGGGAGTCTAAGCATCATTTTCATTTTACAGATGGGGAAACAAAAGCTCAGAGAGGTATAGTCACTTGATCCACCTAGTAAATGACATAAGCATAACCCAAACCAATGCCTCCAGATTCCAAGCCAAACATGAAAGCATTAGGGCTTCTCCACAGTAGTTGGACAAAATGACTGACTTTTCTATGCAGAGATCTTGAGATTCTAGAACACTGGGAAAAAATAACCCAGGGAATTTTGAAATTGGAAGAACAAGAGTAAATATTTACTTGACTCCTAGATGTGTGGGAGGGAGGCAGTTCAAATAATGTAGAAATCAGTTTCCTAGACTGATGATTTGGGCCTGTTTCCAGGGTCCCAAGTCCCCTCCTGGAACCTCCTCGGCTCCCTTTGCTTCCCTGACTTTGTCTAAGTAGATCTGTGGCTTTGTAAGGATTCATTTTCAATGCATAACAGGAATGAGAGAGAAAGAGCAAAGGCACTGTTTTCCTTCCCCAGATCTACTTTCTGTCCTTGAAGGCAAGGGACCAGATGGTATGTAATGCGATAAAGGGAAGAAACAATAGATTAGAATTCTGAAGGCCCAGTTCTGCTGCTAAGATGCTGTGTGACTTTGAACAGTCACTTTATCCTCCAGGACTCTGTGTCTTCATCTATCAAATGAAAAAGCTTGACTAGATAATCTTTAAGGTAGCTATTGGATTTTAGGATTGTGTTAACCATCTTTTGTAGTTTCCAACAGCAGAGGCATTAAGCAGCAACAGTTCCCACCCTAACTAGATTAAAATGCAATTGACAAATGTTAGCAAAATAAATAAAAATACAATAAAACACAGATAATGTTAATTTGTGGTTTTCTAAAATCAATATGTGACCTGTCAGGATCCATTTGTGTTTGACTTTGATACTACTGCCTGACAGAACTCAATAAAAAGGAAGTAGTTTTACATGCAAAGCAGATGATTGATAATGAGAGGCATAATAATGCTTTAATAACACTTATTAGGGTCTAAATTGATATTGTCCTTTACATTTTACAAAATCCTTTCCTTACAATCACCCCGTGAGGTCAGTCATGTAAGTATCCCTCTATCCATTAGTTAGATGGGAAAACTGGCTTGTCTGAAGTCACATGACTAAAAAGACAAACCGAGGCTGGGAATCAGGTCCTGACTTCTCTTTTCCCTACACATACAAAGAAGTGTAAATCTTAAAGAACTATATGAATGTAAAGTATTATTTCTATCTAATAATGGCAGCAATACTAACCCTAATAATAATTACCTCTGTTGACTTTTGGAAAATTCGATTCAACAAGCAATTGTTAGGTGATTCCTATGTGCCAAACACAGTTTTGGGGTGCTGGGTATACAAACATTAAGCCACTGGTGTTCCTGGAGAAGCAGCATGTTCTTGAAGATAGCTGGTCTTGGAGTCTAGACCGGGGTTCACATCCTTCCACTGATACATATTGACTTTGTGAGCCTGGGCAAATTACTTCATTTCTCAGTAATCCCCAGGCAAAGCGGGTTCCAATCAGCTTTGGGCAGAGTTTCCTCATTGGGAGATCTCACTATTGGTCATGGTTTTAATCAAAAAGAGGCATGTAGCATAGGTGGTAGAGACCTTGACCTGAGGCTAGAAAGACCTGGGTTCCTGTCCTACCTCCAACACATAGTGGTTGTGTGATCAACATACTTAGCTTTTCGGTGCTCCAGGCAACTCTCATAAATGACAGGATTTTGTCTATCAACTTTGTTTTATTTGATTAATTTTGAAATTTGCTGATTTGATAACCAACAAATAATGATAGTACAAAGAAAGACAAAAACATGTGCAACGTTGTTGGGCTTGGGAACCACTGGCCCAGGGGTGGGGAATCTGAGGCCTCAAGACCACATGTGACCCTCTAGATCCTCGAGTGTGGCCCTTGAAAGGGACACACTCGAGGATCTAGAATTGATGTCATTTTGGTCCTCTTTGAGAATGAAAGACAACAACCACCCAAGAGGACCACACGAGGCCTCAAGGCCATAAGTTCCCCACCTCCGCAAAAGGCCCCAGGAATTTGTACCAGCTTCCCTCACTTCTCTTAAGCCCTGCTGTTGGTGGAGGAGTGGGGGTACTGATTACTCTGATAGCCCCTTCTTTCTCAGCAAGATGGCTACACTTGGGGTATATATTATACTCTTGTCTTTTTTGTTATTTTGCCTTCCATATATGTGTTTATGAGTGGCTCATTCCTCTGGGAGGAGTCAGAGGTCTCACATTAGAATCTGAGTTCCAGTACTTATGGTCATTGGATTTAAAGATGGACAGGACCTTTGGGATTACTTAGTCTAACCTCTCCATTTAACTGAGAAAGGAACTAAGACCCAGACAAAAAAAGGGACTGATCCAAAATCATGCAAATAGTGGCCCAGCTGGGATTCAGGTCCTCTGCCTGCAGGCTCAGAGATCTTTTTTTTTTTTTTTGGAATTCTTTTTTTAAAAAATTTATTTAAGATATTTAGTTTTCAGCATTGATTTTCACAAGAGTTTGAATTACAAATTTTCTCCCCATGTTTACCCTCCCCCCCACTCCAAGATGGCATATATTTTGGTTGCCCTGTTCCCCAGTCAGCCCTCCCTTCTCTCACCCCACTCTTCTCCCATCTTCTTTTCCCTTCCTTTCTCGTAGGACAAAATAAATTTTTACGCCCCATTGCCTGTGTATCTTATTTTCTAGTTGCATGCAAAAACTTTTTTTTTGTTTTTGTTTTTGAACATCTGTTTTTAAAACTTTGAGTTCCAAATTCTCTCCCCTCTTCCCTTCCCACCCACCCTCCCTAAGAAGTCAAGCAATTCAACATAGGCCACATGTGTATCATTAAGTATAACGCTTCCACAGGAGTCCTACCAAATTCTTTTTATGACACAAATATGGTACTAATACCCAAACCAGGTAGAGTTAAAACAGAGAAAGAAAATTATAGACCAATTTCTCTAATGAATATTGATGCAAAAATTTTAAATAAAATATTAGCAAAAAGATTGCAGCAACTCATTACAAGAATAATACACTATGACCAGGTAGGATTTATTCCAGGAATGCAAGGCTGGTTCAATATTAGGAAAACTATTAGCATAATTGACCATATCAACAACAAAACTAGCAGAAACCATATGACCATCTCAATAGACGCAGAAAAAGCCTTTGACAAAGTACAACACCCATTCCTATTAAAAACACTAGAAAGCATAGGAATCAGTGGAACCTTCTTCAAAATTATAAATAGTATCTACCTAAAACCATCGACAAGCATTATTTGTAATGGGGATAAACTAGATGCATTCCCAATAAGATCAGGGGTGAAACAAGGATGTCCATTATCACCCCTATTATTCAATTTGGTACTAGAAACATTAGCTGTAGCAATAAGAGAAGAAAAAGAAATTGAAGGAATTAGAATAGGAAAAGAAGAAACTAAATTATCACTTTTTGCAGATGATATGATGATTTATCTAGAGAATCCTAGAGAATCAAGTAAAAAACTACTTGAAATAATAAACAACTTTAGCAAAGTTGCAGGATATAAAATAAACCCACATAAATCCTCAGCATTCCTATACATTACTGACAAAGCCCAACAGCAAGAGCTAGAAAGAGAAATTCCATTCAAAGTTACTGAAGGCACTATAAAATATTTGGGAGTCTATTTGCCAAGACAAACCCAGGGACTATATGAACATAACTATGAAACACTTTTCACGTGAATAAAATCAGATCTAAATAAATGGAAAAATATCAGTTGCTCATGGTAAGGCTGTGCTAATATAATAAAAATGACAATTTTACCTAAATTAATCTATCTATTCAGTGCCATACCAATCGAACTACCAAAAAATTTTTTTACTGAGCTGGACAAAATAATAACTAAATTCATTTGGAAAAACAAGAGGTCTAGAGTATCTAGGATATTAATGAAAAGACATGCGAGAGAAGGTGGCTTAGCCACACCAGATATTAAACTGTACTACACAGCAGCAGTCATCAAAACTGCCTGGTACTGGTTAAGAAACAGGGGTGGGGATCAGTGGAATAGGATAGGTACACAAGTAGGTGAAATCAACAAGTTTAGCAACCTACTCTTTGATAAACCCAAAGAGGCCAGCTTCTGGGCTAATAATTCACTATTTCACAAAAACTGTTGGGAAAATTGGAAAATGGTAGGGCAAAAACTGGGCATAGACCAATATCTTACACCATATACCAAAATAAAGTCAAAATGGGTTCATGATTTAGGAGTAAAAGCTGATACTATAAGTAATTTGGGAAAGCAAGGAATAGTTTACTTATCAGATTTGTGGAAAAGTAAAGAATTCATGACCCAACAAGAGATAGAGAGCATTACAAAATGCAAAATGGATAATTTTGATTATGTCAAATTGAAATGTTTTTGTACAAAAAAAGCCAATGCAACAAGAATTAGGAGGGAAGCAGAAAATTGGGAGAAAATCTTTGCAACTAGTATCTCTGATAAAGGCCTCATTTCTAAAATATACAGGGAGCTGAGCCAAATATATAGGAATACAAGCCATTCCCCAATTGAGAAATGGTCAAAGGATATGAACAGGCAGTTTTCAGAGGAAGAAATTAAAGCTATCTACAGGCATTTGGAAAAATGCTCTGGATCGCTGCTGATTAGAGAAATGCAAATCAAAACAACTCTTAGATACCACATCTCTCCTGTCAGATTGGCTAAAATAACAAATCAGGAGAATGATAAATGCTGGAAAGGATGTGGGGAAATTGGAACATTGTTGCATTGCTGGTGGAGTTGTGAGCTGATCCAGCCATTTTGGAGGGCGGTGTGGAACTATGCCCAAAGGGCTATAGAAATGTTCATACCCTTTGACCCAGTAATACCACTTCTAGGGTTGTATCCCAAAGAAATCACGCAAGCGGGAAAAGGACCCATATGTACAAGAATATTTATAGCAGCTCTCTTTGTGGTAGCCAAGAATTGGAAAGCAAAGGGATGCCCATCAATTGGGGAATGGCTGAACAAGCTGTGGTATATGAAGGTGATGGAATACTATTGTGCCATAAGAAATGGGGATGATGCAGACTTCATAACAACCTGGAAAAACCTACACGACATAATGCTGAGTGAGCGGAGCAGAGCCAGGAGAACGTTGTGCACAGCCACAGATATATGGATTCCGTGAGGACCAACCCTGACATACTGTGCTCTTCTCAGCAACCTAAGGTGCAAGGACAACTCCAGGGGACTCACGATGGAGAATGCTATCTTCATCCAGAGAAAGAACTGCGAAGTTTGAATACAGATCGAGGCGCAGCGCACTACATGCTCGCCTTTTTTTTGCTTCTCTTTTGTTTTTTGGGTTGGTTTTGTTTTTTTTTTTTGGTTCTGTTTCTTCTTTCTCATGATTCATTCCATTGGTCAAAATTCTTCTCCACAACTTGACTAGTGCATAAATTAATTCAATGCAAAGTTATACATGACAGTTATATGAGATTCCATGCCATCTTGGGGAGGGAGGGGGGAGGGAGGGGAGAAAATCTGGAACTCAAAACTATGTAGAACCGTGTGTGGTAAACTAAAAATAAATAAATAAATTTTTAAAAAAAAAGTATAACCCTTCCACAATACTCATGTTGTGAAAGACTAACTATATTTTGCTCCTTCCTAACCTATCCCCCTTTATCCAGTTATCTCCCTTGACCCTGTCCCTTTTCAAAAGAGTTTGTTTTTGATTACCTCCTCCCCCATCTGCCCTCCCTTCTATCACCCCCCTTTTTTAATCTTCTTCCTGCTTCTTTCCTGTGGGGTAAGATACCCAATTGAATGTGTATGGTATTCCCTCCTCAGATCAAATCTGATGAGAGCAAGATTCGCTCATTCCCCCTCACCTGCCTTCTCTTCTCTTCCTACAGAACTGCTTTTTCTTGCCACTTTTAGGCAAGATAATTTACCCCATTCTATCTTTCCCTTTCTCCCTCTCTCAATATATTCCTCTCTCATCCCTTAATTTGATTTTACTTCTTTTAGACATCATCCCTTCATCTTCGTCTCACCCTATGCCCTCTCTTCTCTCTCTCTCTCTCTCTCTCTCTCTCTCTCTCTCTCTCTCTCTCTCTCTCTCTGTATATATATATATATATATATATATATATATATATATATATATACACGCAAATACATACATACACACATACACCCACATATATACATACATATACATACACACACACATATATATATATATATGTGTGTATATATATGCATATTCCCTTCAGCTACCCTAATACTGAGGTCTCATGAATCATACACATCATCTTTCCATGGAGGAATGTAAACAAAACAGTTCAACTTTAGTAAGTCCCTTGAGATTCCTTTTGCTTGATTACCTTTTCATGCTTCTCTTGATTCCTGTGTCTGAAAGTCAAATTTTCTATTCAGCTCTGGTCTTTTCATTGAGAAAGCTTGAAAGTCCTCTATTGTATTGAAACTCCATATTTTGCCTTGGAGCATGATACTCAGTTTTGCTGGGTAGGTGATTCTTGGTTTTAATCCTAGCTCCATTGACCTCCGGAATATCGTATTCCAAGCCCTTCGATCTCTTAATGTAGAAGCTGCCAGATCTTGGGTTATTCTGATTGTGCTTCCACAATACTCAAATTGTTTCTTTCTGGCTGCTTGCAGTATTTTCTCCTTGATCTGGAAGCTCTGGAATTTGGTGACAATATTCCTAGGAGATTTCTTTTTGGGATCTATTTGAGGAGGCAATCAGTGAATTCTTTCAATTTCTATTTTGCCCTGTGGCTCTAATATATCAGAGCAGTTCTCCTTGATAATTTCTTGAAAGATAATATCTAGGCTCTTTTTTTGATCATGACTTTCAGGTAGTCCAATAATTTTTAAATTATCTCTCTTGGATCTATTTTCCAGGTCAGTGGTTTTTCCAATGAGATATTTCACATTGTATTCCACTTTTTCATTCCTTTGGTTTTGTTTTATAATATCTTGATTTCTCATAAAGTCACTAGCTTCCACTTGCTCCAATCTAATTTCTGAGGTAGTATTTTCTTCAGTGGTCTTTTGGACCTCCTTTTCCATTTGGCTAATTCTGCCTTTGATGGCATTCTTCTCCTCATTGGCTTTTTGGAGCTCTTTTGCCATTTGAGTTAGTCTATTTTTTAAGGTGTTGTTTTCTTCA
Source organism: Trichosurus vulpecula (assembly GCF_011100635.1). Taxonomy (NCBI): domain Eukaryota; kingdom Metazoa; phylum Chordata; class Mammalia; order Diprotodontia; family Phalangeridae; genus Trichosurus; species Trichosurus vulpecula. The sequence continues at coordinate 3,675,486 of NC_050575.1, read as the reverse complement.
GTATATTTTTCAGTATTTTTTGGGGTCTCCTTTAGCAAGTCATTGACTTGTTTTTCATGGTTTTCTCACATCCTTCTCATTTCTCTTCCCAATTTTTCCTCTACTTTTCTAACTTGCTTTTCCAAATCCTTTTTGAGCTCTTCCATGGCCTGAGACCAGTTCATGTTTTTCTTGGAGGCTTTTGATGTAGGCTCTTTGACTTTGTTGACTTCTTCTGGCTGTATGTTTTGGTCTTCTTTGTCACCAAAGAAAGATTCCAAAGTCTGAGACTGAATATGGGTGAGTTTTCGCTGCCTGGCCATGTTCCCAGCCAACTTACTTGACCCTTGAGTTTTTCAGCAGGGTATGACTGCTTGTAGACTAAAGGGGTGTTCCAATCTTGTGTGGATGCACTGCCACACCAGCACTCCTCCTTCCCCAAGAACCCTCAACCCAGACTGGACTTAGATCTTCAGCAGGCTGTGCACTCCTGTTCTGATCCGCCACTTAATTCCTCCCACCAGGTGGGCCTGGGGCTGGAAGCAACTGCAGCTGCAGTTCTGTAGCTGCCCCACCTCTGCTGCCCCTGGGGTGGTGGCCGAACCTCGAACTCCTTCTTTCACTCTGTCCCCAGGAGCTTTTCCCACTAACCTTCTCTGTTGTCTTTGGTGTTTGTGGGTTGAGAAGTCTGGCAACTGCCACAGCTCACTGATTCAGGGTGCTAGGGCCCACTCCGCCCGGCTCCTGGTCTGGTTGGTCCGGGCAGCCCATGCTGGGCTCTGCTCCACTCCCAGCTCCCAGCTCCGTGTGGGATAGACCTTACCCAGAGACCCTGCAGGCTATCCTGCGCTGGAGCCCTGCTTCCCTCTGCTATTTTGTGGGTTCTGCAGTTCTAGAATTGGTTCAGAGCCATTTTTATAGGTTTTTGGAGGGACTTGGTGGGAAGCTCATGCTAGTCTCTGCTTTCCAGCCGCCATCTTGGCTCAGAGCTCTTTCTAGGCATAGTCTTTTTCAGATCACTGTAATACTGGTTTGCTCATCTATAGAATGGGGGGGGGGGACAGCGCAGCAATAGTTGTGCCACTTTTGGGAAATGGTTTTAAGAATCAAGTGAGATTCTGTGTATGTAGCATTTTGTAAACTAGAAAACACCGGAGAAATGTCAGTTTTGTGTGTTTATTGTTAGACAATGAGCTCCTTGAAGATGCCTGACTCTTCTTTGCATCTGCCACAACACCTACTATAATATATTAAAATATATAACATATATTATTATGATATATGATATGATATAATGTTATGATATGCTACTATGTGATATTAATACATATAACATATTATCATGAATGTAACATATAAGTATTTAATCAAAATTCATTGGTTGATTTCTGCATTCTTTAGGGACTCTGAGAAGACCCTATGCATAGACAGCAAGGTGCCACGGTAAGTAGACTGCTGGTCCTGGACTCAGGAAAACCTTAATTCACATCCAGCCTCAGACATTTATAAACTGTGTGGTCCATGGCAAGTTACTTTCAGTCTTGAATGAGAAAATATTTCCAAGAGCTTTGCAAACTCGAGAGCTCTCTATAAATGCTAGCTATTAGTGCTGCCGTATTTCCAAACCAAAGATCAGGACCCTGGTGAAAGACATTCCTTTCACAAATGTTTTGTTAAAAATGCACTTTATGCTTCCCAAATTTAAGATCTGTTGCCATGTTTTTGTCCCATAAAGTTTCTTGACTGATTGATGCCTTGAAATCCCTTTACCAATTCACACAGATCTTCTTCCTAAAATGAGAGAGTTGTAGTTCCCTCGGGGGAAAGAAAAAGCAAAGTAACTTACATTCACTGTGAGGCATATATATTTATGTATATGTATGTACACACACACACACACACACACACACACATATACGCAGTGATGCCATTGGTCCCCTTAGAAAACAAAGGATAAACAACATGATATGTGATATTTTATATGTGTGTATAAATATATATGCCTGTATTTATATACACATATAGATATAAATATATGTGATATTCATTTACATCCTATACAATATGCTATTTATTTATACTTATACCTATATAAAGACACATATATTTATACATCTTTGTACACATATAAATATATCACATTCAATTATACGCAATATGTGTGTAAACAAATGTGTGTATGTATAAATATATCACATATTACATGTGAGTTTATATTACATATGGTATATTTATGTTTATACACGATAAAAGCATTGCACTTTGATTTGGGAAATATGGGTTTGAATCCAGCCCCAGGCTCACTCTTTCTAGCCATTAGAATGTGCTCATTCAAAGGCCTCTCCCAAGATTTCTGCCTGTCTGTAAAACCAAGACAATAATATTTGGACTACTTCCTTCCTAAGTCTTCTGTGATAAAAATGTTTTATGAACCCTAAAAGAGTTACATAAATAAAGCTATTCTACTACAGAATATTGGCCTGGGTTGGGGAATTGAGAGAGGGACATGTTGGTTGGGGTGAGGGAAAAATGAAAAAAGAGGAAACTGAGGAGGAAGAGGGAGCCAGGCAAATGGTGTCTACTTCCCAATGTAGTTTTTCATAGATCCTCTCTCATCTGCAGACCAAAGACTAGAAGATGCCCATATCATTGACCCATTGGGGTCAACATTTCATGATTGCCAAGAGAAAGAGATCAGGGGATCAGGCAGGCCCAGTTTGTCTGGGAACTATGTCTGACCTGAGTCAATTTACAGTTCCTATTTGTCTGTCTCCCACATACATGGATAATAGTAACATCTACCTTCCACTCTGTGCTACTCCATAGACTTCCATATTAATCCACAGACATATGTGAACCAGCCCTGGTCCTAGGAACCAGTTTTGTGCACTAGAAAAAACACTGTAACTGGAGTCAGCAAGCCTGTACTTGATAATCGGTTCTGTCACTTATTACTGGTGTGACCTTGAGCTAATTACTTTAACCTCCATAGACCTCCAGTTCCTCATCTGTAAAATAGGGTGGAGGTTGGACTAGACAATATCTAGGGTCCTTTCTAACTTTAAATCTATGAGCTTATGTGATCTTGTCCTTCTCTCCAGGAAGCAGAATGAGTCAATAATAAAGGGCCTGACTTTATTCCTCGCACTTCTAGTTTGAAACAGAATCCATTTTCTCAGTAAACATAGCAAGAAATGGCCAATGTTAGGGCAATTAGCATGGCTAAATGATCCCTTTTCAAAGGATGTGGAGGAGGAGGAAAAGGAGGAGAAGAAAAAAGAGAAGAGGAAGAACAGAAGAAACAAGAGTAAAGAGGAGGCAGTAGGTGGGGAGACAGTATCATACATTCCTCTGACATAGCCAAGGATTATGGGATTCTGAGTGCCAGGGAGCTTTTATGCTCTCTTGTAAAAGAACTAATGTATATATGATGGATGGATGGATGAAAACTCACATATTAAGTATTTATCGTGAGCAAAGTACTGAGAAGATATACATATATATATTATATATATATATATGTATATATATATATACATACATGCATATGTGTGTATGTATGTATATGTAAAACCAAGACAGTCCCTGACATCAAAGAGCTTACATTTTAATGGTCCTCAGGATGCAGTGGCAAGACAGATGGCAATGACTTTCCTTTGTCATTCCCATTGACAAAACCATTTCGATTTCAGATATTTAACTATTTGAGAGTGCCAAGAACTTTTGATGGTGAGAAATTTGTTTTCTGGAGGTAAGATAGTGAGAACTTTCTTAAAACAAGATTCTCCTGAGGATGTCATTGTACTGTAGTGTAGCACTAGGTGGTAGAACGGGCACTGAATCTGGAGTCAAAGGAGCTGGATTTGCATCCTAGAGCTGCTCTTTATCACCTACATGATACTGGATAAGCTATTTCACCTCCCTTGGACTCAGTTTTTTCTTTGCAGAATGAAGGAATTGGGCTCAATGGTTCACCCAATTCCAAGAGGAAGAGAAAATTCCTCTTCATTTTTTCTTTCTACCTTCCTGACCGCCTTTCTACTTTCTCCTTCTGACTTTCTGGAACATGAAGGCTAAAGGTGGGGCATTCTGGAAATTTACAGAGCTGAAAGGCATCTTAGAAATCACCAGATCCAACCCCCTCATTTTGAAGTTGAGTAAACTGAAGCCCAAAGAAGAGAAATAAACAACTGCGTCATTTTACAAATGAGGAAAATAAGGCTCCGAATAAAGAAGTCATTTTTCTTAAGGTTACATAGCAAATAAGAGGTAGAACTGGGACCTGATCCTAGCTTTACTCCAAGTTCGGGGTTTTTCCCACTGTATTCCATGCTTCATGGTAAGTGGGGTCAAAGCCTAGGGCAAAAGCTGACCCTCACCATGGAGAAGAACTTTTCTCTGAGGGGAGTTGGGGTGGGGATTATGGAAGTGGAACACAATTCCCCCATCTCCCACCTCTCATTCTCTCATCTACCCCTCCTTGAATTTCTCCCTCCTGATTAGTGTCTTTGTTTCAATTACCATCAAGAGCCTGTGTCCTCTCCCTTGTGTGACTACCCGGAAACCACAGCATAGGACTCTAGAAAAGACAAGGCCAGTTCTTGTCTTTTCTTTCTGCTGACTCACATGTGTTTATAAAAACCTTACAGAGCTCAGCTTGATGAAGATGTTTTTGCCAGAATGACTTGAAGTGTTTATAAACCAAATCTGAAACCTGCCCAGCTACAGGCTCCGAAGGGAAGGCAGATGGAGCTCCTTCTACAAGTTCTGAGTCATCACTATAGGCAGAAAAGAGCCTATCTACAACATGCATTGTTGCCAGAATCTGTTTACACTGAGACAGAATCTCCATTCTTTTTGTCCTTTTTGGTTATTCTTACCACACTGTCTCCCTGGGCTGAGTGAGGAAGTGAATGGAGCCCTAATGTTATGCACATCCACACTTTGATGCGTCCACAATCTTTTCAATGTATTTATCTTATAGGTCAAAGTCCTAACTAGGAAAAGTAAAAAAGGGCTTTGACCTATGTGCTTCCACAACAAATTGGTACTGAATCTAGAAGGCTTGGGTAAAAAAAAACACAAAACCTCTCTCCCCGGTACTATAGGTCCAAACCCAAAATAATGATTTTAGGCAGGGTAGAACTACCAAAAATTACTCTCCCAGGACATGTTGACTGCCTACTACCTTTAGAGAACACCTAGTTAAAATGTCCAATAAGCCAATGAAGATGTATAACTGAAATTCAAGAAAAAAGACTAAGGTTGGATACATAGATTTGGGAGTTCTATGAAAAAGATGGTAATTAAATCCATGAAAGCTAAGAAGATCACCAAATGACAGTCCCAGAACAGAACTTTGTGGTACCCATAATTAAAGTTGACATGGGAGAGAAATCAACAGAAAAGACTGAAAAGGTGAGATCTTGATTCAGGTAGAAAGAGAACCACAAAAATCAGTATAATGAAAAACCAGAGTGGACAGAGTATGCAGGAGGATAGTCAACATTGTCAAATACTGTAGACAGATTGAAAAGGATGAGGATTGAGAAAGGTCTGTCAGAATTGGTGATTAAGAGATGAATAGAATTTTGAGGGGAGCAGTTTCAGTTGAATTATGAGACGGTAAGCCATATTGCATAAGGCTGAGAACTGAATGAGAAAAGAAATGGAAGTAATCCATATAAATGGTTTTCCTCAGGGTTAGCTATGAAAAAGAGATGAGATAAGGAACCATAGTTTCAGGAGATGGCAGGGCCTTCTAAGGGTTTTTTTTTAGAAGGGTGTTTTTCAGGGAAGGAGACAAAAGAGAGGGAAGTGGAGACAATCTGCTGGAGAACAAAAAGGGGGTTGGGATCAAGAGCGCATGTAGAAATGTTGGCCTTAACAAGGAGACGTGCAATCTCTTCATCAGACACTAAGGTAACAGAAGAAAGATTGGGGATGATTTCAAGAGGATTTGAGATGAAGAAAAGAAAAAAAGGAGTTCATGGCAAATGGATTCAATATTCTTAGTAAAATATGAAGCAAGATCCTCAGCTAAAAGGAAGGAGTGAAAGCATAGTGTGGGTGGATTGAAGAGACCTGAGGCTCTAATGGGAGAAGGGTGGAATGGTTCATAATAATTAAACTTACCTAATAAAGGAAGCTTGGACAGAACAGAGAGCACAAGGACTGTAGCAGCCTCAGAACAGCAATTCGGGCTCCAGACCACTGAAGACCAGGGCAGGAAAGTGTGCAGTTGATCAGCATCGAGACTCAACTGCCTCAAGCTTCCATCATCTTCCATCTGCAAAATGTCACAGCTAATCCTGCTCCTGTTCTCCCTCAGCTGGTCTCCTAGAAGGTGGTGGAGGAGACGGAAGCCCTGAGGCCCACTGGGAGGGTGCTGCTTGATGAAAAGGGTCCATCAATATCCTACCTCCTTAAGGACCACAGTTCCTAGCCCAACATCTGAGCAAAGAGGGCAAAATGGATAAAGAGGGTCACTCTTGTGTGGAGACAAGATATTGATAGTGACAGAGACAAGAAATTGTAGAAGGGAAAAGGATATTTCTCTTCCCTCCCTCTCTTTTCTAGAGCAATCCTGAATAGGTCATAAATGGCCTAACTAATAATAATTGGCAATAATTAATTAAGCTAAGCCAGACAAATCAATATCTATTATAAACCTACTGTGTATAAAGCATTGTGCTGGGTGCTAACTATACAGAGAGAAAAATGGAGACAGTCCCTCTCTTCAAGGAGCTCACAAATCACAGGTAGATACGAAAGGCAAAAAAACCAGCATGTGCACACGATCAGTGAGAAGAGAACCAACAACCAGAAGATGACGGAAGGCTTCCTCTGAGAGACTGCACAGGAACTAAGCCTAGAACAAAGCTAGGAATTCTAATTCGATGTTGCTGAGGCAAGTTGGGAAAACAGCAAGAGGGACATTGTGGCTGGAATATCGATTGTATGAAAGGCAGTCATGTGAAATGTCTTAAAGAGTAAGCTGGAGCCAGACGTGAAGGGCCAAAAGGGCCAAGCTGAGGAATTTGGCAAGAGGAGCCATTGAAGGTTCCTAAGAATGATCACACTTGTTCTTATTTTTAATTTTTTTTCAATTTATGGAATAAAACAAGAATTTCCGTAACATAGTACAATTTGAAAAGATGTTTGCAAATGAAATTGCAAATCTATTATGTATAACTTGCCATTTTGTCAAATATATAATAAAGTTATCATGTAAATTTTTTCCATTTTTTTGTTCCCCACCATAACCCGTGAGCTACCCAGGCTACCATTAGACACAAATATGTGTGTGTATGTATATATGTATATATATACATATATATACACACACACATATACACACGTATGTATATGTAAATGTATATATATGTATACTTGTATGAATGTGTATCTCTATGTAAAATCATTCTATGCATGCTTCTATCAGTTCTTTCTCTGGATGCAGGCAGTGTCTTCTTTCATACGTCCTTTGTAATTAATTTGGGCATTTATAATAAATAATCTTGTTAATGGTCACGCTTGTTCTTGATGGATTACTTGGGCAGAAAACAGATTTGAAAGGGGCCAGACTGAAACCTGGGAATACAATGACTAAGTCATTTTTGTCGTCCAGGCGAGAGGTAGTAAGAACTGAAGTAGGATGAGGACCCTGTGAATGGAGAGGAGGTGGATGCAAATGCATTGTAGAGGGGAAATCAACAAGCTTTAGTAACTGGCTAGATATGGGTGTTGGAGGGGAGAGGCAGGGAACTGAGAAGAGTCAAGGATGATGCCGAGGTTGTGAAGCAGGGTGACTGAAGAAATAGGAATGCCTACCATGTGCCAGACACTGCGCTAAGTGCTTTACAAATATTGTCATTTGAAGTTCCCAGCAACCCTGCCATGTTTTGTAGTTGAGGAAACTGAGTCAAACTGAGATTAAGTGATTGAAGAAACTTTCCAGAGACAGGAAATCACTTGCCCAAGTTTACACCCCAAGCTGGTGGTAGATCTCTCACTAAAGCTTTCTTCAGATATGTTTAGGACTGTCATTGAAAAGAGGAATCAGACTAATTCTCCATAGATTCAGAGCAGAGATGTCAAGCATGTGACCCAGGAGCTCACTAAAACACTCCAGCTGAACTAGATTAAAATGTAATTAGGAAATATTTAACAAAATGAATAATATTACACTAGAATGTAGATAATGTTAATATGTGGATTTTGAAGTCAATTGGCACCAGTCTGTAAGGATTCTTTCTTCTGGTTTAGTAGCTCTTGTTTCTATTGAGTTTAACTCTGGTCTAGAGGACAGAACTTAGAAAGAATGGGTAGAAGTTACACAGAGTCAATTTTTAACTAGAGCCAACTAGATTTTCTAATGAGTGTTACCTCATGGTGGAGCAGGCTGGCTGGGAGTGCCCATCCTTTTATCCCCAACATGTATGCTGGGGAGGGGATTCCTTCAAGGAACTGAACCCTGGACTACACAAGGCCCCTAAATCAAATTCTGCCATTCTTTGGTTTTCTATGGCAACAGGAACAAAAATCAGAAGATAATTAAAACAGGGCATAAATACCTTAATGCTGCATCAGTGGGAAAAAATGAATCCCTGGTCATTGCTGACTGACACTGGAAATTTTCACATTTTGCTGTTGTTCTATGCCAGAGCAATTAGTGCGGTCAGAGAATATGTCAACAAAGCCTTGTTTGGGGAGGGGTCTTTCCAGTTACCAGAAATGGAGAACTTTGGGAAATGAAACTCAACTTTTCTGGATCTGAAGGTGGTTTTTATTAGGATCTGAGCACTTAGAGCTGAAAGGGATCTTAGAAATCATCTCCAGAAGTTCCCAAACTTATTCAGCCTACTGCTCTCCTTTTCAAAAAAAAAAATACTCAAGGCCTCCCCACCCCGGAAATCTACTTTCTTTAACTCTTTAATGGCTTTTTGAAATTTGTGTTATTTTATATATATAAATTATATGTTATTATATATATAATATTTTTAAATGACACATCTTAAATTTAATGATCTATTGTAATTTTTTTAATTTTTTCCTGCATTTAAATGTTGATGAAGCAATATTGCATCATGTAACCATATAGTATCATATTGTAAACAAATCATTACATGCACATATTCCTGCTGATGCATGCTGAACTCCCTGACAATGCTCAGCACGCTTGCCTCCCAACACTTGCTTGTTAAGACCTGTCAGCAGACTTGACCACTGATCAGTTATACCTTGCATTTTGTGTGTTTATTTGGAAAATAATGCAATCACTATGACTTTAACTCTGTTACACAACAGATAAAACATGTACAAACAGTTTTTCAAAATTTTCTTATTTTCTCTTTCTTCTCTATTCTTCCACCACCCCCTTATTTTTATTCAATACTTCCCAATTGCACCCAACGCTGCTACCACCCCCTGGATTGTTCCAGCACCCCCCAGAGGGTGATATCACCCTCTTTGGGAACCCATGTCTAACCACGTCATTTGACAAGTGAGGGAAAAGTGAGGCCAAGAGAAGAAAGAGGAAGGAAACAAATATTCATTAAGCTCTACTATGTGCCAAACACTGCTCAGTGATTTATAAATATTATCTCATTGGATCTTCACAACAACCCTAGAAGAAAGGTATAAGATGAAATGATTTGCCCAGTCACACAGCTAGACTCAAGATTAAAACCCCAATTGTCTGATTCCAGAGCTCCTTTCTACTAAAAATGCCTGAATAAACCTTATAATCCTAGAAGAGTATGTTACTATTATAACCCATTGGCCTTTAGGCAAGACATTTAACTTCTCTATGCTTTAATTTTCTTATCTATAAAATGGATTGATAATATTTCTGCTATCTACCTATCCACAAATATTATCTTAATAATCCTATGGGGGGTAGATAGAGATAGAGATAGAGCTATATAAGTATATGTGTATATGTATATTTATATGTATATGTAAATAAAGAGAGAGATGTACATATGTATGTATGTATGTAGGTGTGTGATATATATAAAATTTTACAGGCCGGATGTAGAGCCAAGATGGCCGCATGAAGGCAACATCTTACCGGAGCTCTCTCACAAGGTCTGTCAGATTCCTATAAAAAAGTGAATTTGAGCAGATTTGAGAGAGTCAGAAACCGCGAGCAGTCTGCGTGGGGCAAATTTCCGAGCCGGGAGAGTCTGAAAGGCCAGAGGAACGAACCTGCAGGCTCGGAGAGTGCTCCGTGCGGAGCGGCTCCAGACCAAGGCGGAAGCGGCTGGCCGAGAAATCCACGTGGGAGACGGGCTGGGAGAAAGCTGGGCGCCCGAAACCGGCAGAGATCCCCAGGACTCCCAACACAGGACGGCAGTCTGTGGGAGCGACGAGAGGCAGCGCAACCCCACCAGCCGTGAAAACACCCACTCCTGACGCTTGCAAAACCCAGGAACTCGGCTTCTTGAACTTCCGGAAGACTCAATGGCCAGGTAAAAGGCTCTAATCCCTCCCCCCCTCACCCAGAGAATTCCTCGGGAAAAAAAAAAAAAGAGAACTGAAACAGAGGAGAGAGTAGCGGGGCCTCACAGGACAAATACTAGAAGCTCATTAGTCCCAGAGGGGAAGAGTCGGCAGGGGGCCACGCCAGGAGCCCAGACGTAATCTTGCTCCCCCAGGGGAAGCGCCAGTCATCAGCTCAAACAACAAACAGCTGAGACCATTGCTGAAAAGCAAGTGCTGGAGAGCACGCACAGGGAGTGAGACGCCAGGGAGCCAGACCCCTCCCCCACACCTCAGGAAACTGAAGGTTATAATTCTAGACTCACAACCCCCAGAATAAGAAAGCTGGGACAGAAAGCCCTGAGACCCACAGATAGAAATTCGTTGAAACGCCAGGAAAAGGGAAAACAACAAACATGAAGAAGAATACAAAAAAACCGAGGACAATAGATTCTTTTTATGGAGACAGGCAGGATCAAAATATCGACATAGAAGAGGATAGCAATGACACGGTAGATACATCAGATACCTCAAAAGCTAATATGAACTGGTCTCCAGCCCAAAAAGCACTGCTAGAAGAGCTAAAGGAGGATTTTAAAAACCAAATTAGGGAGCTAAAAGAAAATATGGAAAAAATGGAAAAAAGGGAGAAAAAATCCACTGATGAAATCAAGTCCCTAAAGAATAAGATTGGCGAAATGGCTACGGAGATTCAGAATCTAGAGAGAGAAAAGGACACCCTGAGAGGTGAAATCAACCAATTGAAAATGGAGGCTCAAAAGTAAAATGTAAACACTAACTCATTTAAAATTAGACTTGAGCAAGTGGAAGCTAATGAATCTATGAGGCATCAAGAAGTAATAAAACAAAACGTAAAGAATGAAAAAATAGAAAAAAATGTGAAATATCTGATTGGCAAAACAACTGACCTGGAAAATAGATCCAGGAGAGACAATTTGAGAGTTATTGGTCTACCGGAAATCCACGATGAAAAAAGGAGCCTTGACAGTATCTTCAAAGAAATTATCAAAGACAACTGCCCAGAGGTCCTAGAACCAGAGGGCAAAATAGTCATTGAAAGAATTCACCGATCACCCCCTGAAAGAGATCCCAAACTGAAAACACCAAGAAATATTATAGCCAAATTTCAGAGCTATAAACTCAAGGAGAAAATACTGCAAGCAGCCAAAAAGAAGCAATTCAAATATCGTGGAACTACAGTCAGGATCACGCAGGATCTCTCAGCTTCCACATTAAAAGACAGGAGAAATTGGAATATGATATTCCGAAGGGCAAAGGAGCTGGGACTACAACCAAGGATCAACTATCCAGCAAAACTAAGCATAATTTTCCAGGCAAGGCGATAGACATTCAATGAAATAAGGGAATTCCAGACCTTCCTGATGAAAAGGCCAGAACTCAATGGAAAATTTGATCTCCAAATACAAACCTCAAGAGAGACATAAAAAGGTAACCAGGGGGAAAAACCCCACAAACCTCATTAACCAATAAGCTTAGGTTGTTTACATCTTTATGTGGGATATCATCTTATGTATGTTTTTTATGTATATATATATATATATATATATATATATATATATATATATATATATACACATATACATATATAAGTCATTCTTGTGAATGGTACAACTATTATGACAAATGAAAGGGATATACATAGGTTGTGAATGCCTGTATAAATTAACTGATGTAAAGATATAAAATATAAATAAGAGATATAAAGGGAGGGCTATGAGGGAAGTGGTAAGGAGGTTGTAGAAAAGGGTAAATTACACCAAAGGAAGTGGCAAAAAAACATATTATAGTAGAGGGAAAGAAGGGAGGGAGAAGAGCAGTATTTGAGCTTTACTGTCATCTGATCTAGTTCAAGAAGGGAATAACATACTCTGATAAGTTTAGAAATCTAACTTGTCCTACGGGAAGAGGGAGGGAAAGGGGGGTAAAAGGGAGGGGGGAGGGCAGAAGGAAGAGGGGAAGTAGCAAGTGGGTAACGGTAAGATAAGGGAGGGGAATAAAGAGGGAGGGTTAACTGAGGAAAGCGGCGGTCAAAAGCAAAACTTTATTGGGGAGGAGAAGGGGAAAGGGAGAAATAAAAGCATAAACAGGGGGAATTAGGATGGAGAAAAAGACACAGATAGAAATCATAACCCTGAACGTGCAGGGGATGAACATTCTCGCAAAACAGAAGCAGATAGCAGAATGGATTAAAAACCATAATCCTACAATATGCTGTTTACAAGAAACGCATCTGAAACAGGGGGATACACATAGGGTTAAGGTAAAAGGCTGGAGTAAAATATATTGTGCCTCAGCTAAAGTAAAAAAAGCAGGTGTAGCAATCCTAATCTCAGACAAAGCAAAAGTAAAGATAGATCTAATTAAAAGAGATAAGGAAGGACATTATATCCTGCTAAAAGGCACCATAAACAATGAAGCAATATCATTGCTTAACATATATGCACCAAGTGGTAAGGCATACAAATTCTTAGAGGAGAGGTTAAGGGAGTTACAGGAAGAAATAGACAGCAAAACTATAATATTGGGAGACCTCAACCTCCCCCTTTCTGAACTTGATAAATCTAACCTCAAAATAAATAAGAAAAAAGTTAAGGAGGTAAACAGAATTTTAGAAAAGGCACATATGATAGACCTCTGGAGAAAACTGAATGGGGATAAAAAGGAATATACTTTCTTCTCAAAAGTACATGGCACATACTCAAAAATTGACCATGTACTAGGGCATAAAAACCTCACAATCCAGTGCAGAAAAGCAGAAGTAGTCAATGCATCCTTTTCAGATCATGATGCAATAAGAATCATTTTTAATAAAGTACCATGGAAAAATAAGCTAAAAACTAATTGGAAACTAAATAATTTAATTCTAAAGAGTGAGTGGGCCAAAGAACAAATCAGAGAAACAATTAATAATTTCATTCAAGAGAATGACAATAATGAAACAACATACCAAAACTTATGGGATACAGCAAAAGCAGTTCTTAGGGGAAGTTTTATATCTCTAAATGCCTACATGAAAAAAATAGGGAAAGAGGAGATCAATGATCTGGGCATACACCTGAAAAAGCTAGAAAAAGAGCAAATTGAAAACCCCCAATTAAATACCAAATTAGAAATACTGAAAATCAAAGGAGAGATTAATAAAATTGAAACCAAGAAAACTATTGAATTAATAAATAAAACAAAGAGCTGGTTTTATGAAAAAACCAATAAAATTGACAAACCTTTGGCCAATTTGATTAAAAAAAAGAAAGAAGAAAATCAAATTACCAGTATAAAAAATGAAAAGGGTGAGGTCACCTCTAATGAAGAGGAAATCAAAACAATAATTAGGAATTATTTTGCCCAACTGTATGCCCATAAATTTGACAACCTTAGAGCTATGGATGAATATCTACAAAAACATAAACTGCCCAGACTAACAGAGAAGGAAGTGAAATTTCTTAATGACCCCATATCAGAAAAAGAAATTGAGCAGGCCATCAACGAACTCCCTAGGAAAAAATGTCCAGGGCCAGATGGTTTTACATGTGAATTTTATCAAACATTTAAAGAACAACTAATTCCAATACTTTGTAGACTATTTGGGAAAATAGGTGAAGAAGGAGTCCTACCAAATTCTTTTTATGACACAAATATGGTACTAATACCCAAACCAGGTAGAGTTAAAACAGAGAAAGAAAATTATAGACCAATTTCTCTAATGAATATTGATGCAAAAATTTTAAATAAAATATTAGCAAAAAGATTGCAGCAACTCATTACGAGAATAATACACTATGACCAGGTAGGATTTATTCCAGGAATGCAAGGCTGGTTCAATATTAGGAAAACTATTAGCATAATTGACCATATCAACAACAAAACTAGCAGAAACCATATGATCATCTCAATAGACGCAGAAAAAGCCTTTGACAAAGTACAACACCCATTCCTATTAAAAACACTAGAAAGCATAGGAATCAGTGGAACCTTCCTCAAAATTATAAATAGCATCTACCTAAAACCATCAACAAGCATTATTTGTAATGGGGATAAACTAGATGCATTCCCAATAAGATCAGGGGTGAAACAAGGATGTCCATTATCACCCCTATTATTCAATTTGGTACTAGAAACATTAGCTGTAGCAATAAGAGAAGAAAAAGAAATTGAAGGAATTAGAATAGGAAAAGAAGAAACTAAATTATCACTTTTTGCAGATGATATGATGATTTATCTAGAGAATCCTAGAGAATCAAGTAAAAAACTACTTGAAATAATAAACAACTTTAGCAAAGTTGCAGGATATAAAATAAACCCACATAAATCCTCAGCATTCCTATACATTACTGACAAAGCCCAACAGCAAGAGCTAGAAAGAGAAATTCCATTCAAAGTTACTGAAGGCACTATAAAATATTTGGGAGTCTATTTGCCAAGACAAACCCAGGGACTATATGAACATAACTATGAAACGCTTTTCACGCGAATAAAATCAGATCTAAATAAATGGAAAAATATCAGTTGCTCATGGTAAGGCTGTGCTAATATAATAAAAATGACAATTTTACCTAAATTAATCTATCTATTCAGTGCCATACCAATCGAACTACCAAAAAAATTTTTTTACTGAGCTGGACAAAATAATAACAAAATTCATTTGGAAAAACAAGAGGTCTAGAGTATCTAGGATATTAATGAAAAGACATGCTAGAGATGGTGGTTTAGCCACACCAGATATTAAACTGTACTACACAGCAGCAGTCATCAAAACTGCCTGGTACTGGTTAAGAAACAGGGGTGTGGATCAGTGGAATAGGATAGGTACACAAGTAGGTGAAATCAACAAGTTTAGCAATCTACTCTTTGATAAACCCAAAGAAGCCAGTTTCTGGGCTAATAATTCACTATTTCACAAAAACTGTTGGGAAAATTGGAAAATGGTAGGGCAAAAACTGGGCATAGACCAATATCTCACACCATATACCAAAATAAAGTCAAAATGGGTTCATGATTTAGGAGTAAAAGTTGATACTCTAAGTAGTTTGGGAAAGCAAGGAATAGTTTACTTATCAGATTTGTGGAAAAGTAAAGAATTCATGACCCAACAAGAGATAGAGAGCATTACAAAATGCAAAATGGATAATTTTGATTATGTCAAATTGAAATGTTTTTGTACAAAAAAAGCCAATGCAACAAGAATTAGGAGGGAAGCAGAAAATTGGGAGAAAATCTTTGCAACTAGTATCTCTGATAAAGGCCTCATTTCTAAAATATACAGGGAGCTAAGCCAAATATATAGGAATACAAGCCATTCCCCAATTGAGAAATGGTCAAAGGATATGAACAGGCAGTTTTCAGAGGAAGAAATTAAAGCTATCTACAGGCATTTGGAAAAATGCTCTGGATCGCTGCTGATTAGAGAAATGCAAATCAAAACAACTCTTAGATACCACATCTCTCCTGTCAGATTGGCTAAAATAACAAATCAGGAGAATGATAAATGCTGGAAAGGATGTGGGGAAATTGGAACATTGTTGCATTGCTGGTGGAGTTGTGAGCTGATCCAGCCATTTTGGAGGGCGGTGTGGAACTACGCCCAAAGGGCTATAGAAATGTTCATACCCTTTGACCCAGTAATACCACTTCTAGGGTTGTATCCCAAAGAAATCACGCAAGCGGGAAAAGGACCCATATGTACAAGAATATTTATAGCAGCTCTCTTTGTGGTAGCCAAGAATTGGAAAGCAAAGGGATGCCCATCAATTGGGGAATGGCTGAACAAGCTGTGGTATATGAAGGTGATGGAATACTATTGTGCCATAAGAAATGGGGATGATGCAGACTTCATAACAACCTGGAAAAACCTACACGACATAATGCTGAGTGAGCGGAGCAGAGCCAGGAGAACGTTGTGCACAGCCACAGATATATGGATTCCGTGAGGACCAACCCTGACATACTGCGCTTTTCTCAGCAACCTAAAGGGCAAGGACAACTCCAGGGGAGTCACGATGGAGAATGCTATCTTCATTCAGAGAAAGAACTGCGAAGTTTGAATACAGACTGAGGCACACTACATGCTCGCCTTTTCTGCTTCTCTTTTGTTTTTGTTTTTGGGGTTTTTTGGTTTTTTTTGGTTCTGTTTCTTCTTTCTCTTGATTCATTCCATTGGTCAAAATTCTTCTCCACGACTTGACTAGTGCATAAATTAATTCAATGCGAAGTTATACATGACAGTTATATGAGACTTCATGCCGTCTTGGGGAGGGAGCGGGGAGGGAGGGGAGAAAAACTGGAACTCAAAACTATGTAGAACCGTGTGTGGTAAACTAAAAATAAATAAAGAAATTTATAAAAAAAATAAAAAAATAAAAAAAATAAAAAAAAATTTTACAGGCCTTCGGGAATTATGTGATTTAAAGGAATCTTGGGAGCATACGCTTGGAGGGTGAGGTAGCAAGCCTACTGAAAGAGAAGTTTCTTTTGTGGTTCAGTAAATACCTCACCCCTCAGAAACTTGTGTTTCTTTGTTAGTTTATATTACATGACTGTTCTTGGCCAGGCCTAGCTTAAGTCAGTTCAGTAAGTCAAGTCACATATTGGAATGCACTGAAATGCTTGTGAACTATAAAATGCAATAAAAATAAATGTACTACAGCAAAAGATTTTAAAGGCTGTAGTTATCAATTACTAATTCTGGTGGATGCCATTTAGGATGCCCCTTACCTTCGTAGTCTCTTCCCTAGAAGTCTCCGTGGAAATTGGAGTGGGTTCCAGGGCACTTATTGGTGGTCCCCTGGTATGATAGTAACCTGGCTACCAGGGCTTTTGAGATTTCCCCAATACTGGATGTGCTGACATAGTTTTATAAGTACTTACAAAGAAAGATGATAAGTTGTCTCCTTATTGAGCCCATGTGTTAACTCCATGACCAAAGCCTCTTACATGAGAAGGTATTATCACCAGCATGGTGATGGGCCTTCCTCTTGCCACTCCCAGAGGGCCTATTGGAAAGGACAGTTGTGATTTCCAGGACAGTTACCTCTCCCTCAAATCCCATCATGTGGTCTGCCCCTGAGCAGTACTTCACAGTGTGGTTCCAGCCCATTTCTCCAGGATAACTGAATATTATTCCCCTTCACGCACTATACATTCTGGCCAAGTGAGAATCACTTGTGGTTTCCAGAAGCTGACCCTCTGATGTCTCAGCCATAGACCTTGGCAGAAGCGGCTAATTCTCTCCCTCCTCACTTCTTCCTCTTGGAAGTCTCTCCCTTCTTTCAAGACTATTTAAACGCCATCTTCTACAAGAAGCCTTTCCTCATCTCTTCGGTTGCTAATGCCTCCTCTTCTAAAATTACCTTGTGTCTGCTTCTATGTTTCTTAGGTACACTTAAATGCCTGCCTCTGGTCTGCCCCATTATGGAATACAGACTCCTTTTGCTGGAACCCATTCATCTGTCTTTGTCTTCCCCAGTACCTTCTTTAGTACCTGGCACATGGGGATAGGGAGAGAGCCTGGATACGTGATACCACCAGAATAGAGACTTGGTGGGTGCTTAAGAATGCTTAATAAATCCTTTGCACAGGGTTACTCCCCCCACCCAGAATGCTTCCCTCCTCAACTCCATTTCTAAGAATGGCTCACCTCTTCTGAGTTTCAGTGCATGTGTGTCTCCTCTTCCTAAAGGAGGCTAATTCCCGATCATTCTAGCTGTCAGGGCTCCACCAATAGCACACAAGTTAACATACCCTCCCACAAATCCTCCAACAATTATCATTTTCCTTATCTTTGCCAGGCTGACCAGCAAGAGACAGAATCTCAAAATTATTTTGATTTTAATTTCTATTATCAGGAATTGGAGCATTTTCCCCATAAGGTTGTTGATAGCTTGATTTCTTCATCTGAGAACCACTTGGTCATATTCTTTGACCCCTTATCTATTGGAAAATGGTTCTCATTCATATAAATCTGCATCAGTTCTTTCTATATCTTGGATAGTAAGCCTATATCAGGGAAATTTTCTGTGAGGACATTTCCCCCTAAATTGTTTTCCTTTATATTCATACTGCATTGATATTGCCTGTACAAAAGCTTTTCAATTTTATGGAATCAAAATTATTCAACTTTTTTGATCATCTATCTCTTTCCCTGGTTGAAGTTAAGAATGTTCCCTCTGACCATATCTGCAAATTACCTCCTTCCTTTGTTCTCCTACTTTTTAAATATTGTGACTATATGTATTTTTAATTTATTGAGATATCCGGCAGAAAGTCTTGGTTTAAATCTATTTTCTATGAGATTGCTTTTCACCAAGTAAGAGGTCCTTATGCCAATAGTGTCCCTAGGTTTCTTGAACAGCGTACTACCGTATTCAATTGCTTCTAAAACCCTGGATCTCCTGACTTGGTTTTTCCAATGCATCGTGATACAGAGGTCCACAGCGTGGTCCATTCACTTATTGTATATACGTCTCACCCTTGAAATTAGATTGTAATCTCTTTAAAGGAAAGACTGTGCCATCTTTCAATCCTGTATCGCTAGTACCTGAGCACAGGATGTTGCATATAATAGGAAGCATTAGTTAACATCTGTCAAATTGAATGTAATATTTTTCACCATTTACTGTCATTTCATAGAGAGATATCCTTGTGAAATACAACACTTACTGTACTATATCAGAGACCTGGGTTTGTTTGTTTGTAACCAAAAGGACTCTCAGGGAGGAGTGGAGAGGAGAAAGAAATGACTATTGTGCAAAAATGAAAGGTAACAGTAAAACTTTTTAAGAAGAAAAACTGCCTACTATTTTCAAGGCCTACTGCCTGCGGAAGAAACAGATAAGACACAGTCCTCGCTCTTAGAGTTATTTGTTTGCCTCATAGTAACTCCTGGTATTCAGTCTTGGCTCTGATATTTATTATCTGCGTGACCCTGGACAAGTTTATTCCACTCTTATAGGTCTCGATTTTCTCATGAGGCTCAACATTTAAAGATACAAACCATTTCATAATGTAGTCATGTAGCCCCTACTGTAATACCTCCAACACATAGCACAGTACCTACCGCACAGTGAGGGCCGAATAAAAACTTAATTTTCTGAAGACAATGAAAAACGAAAAGAAATAGGTCAAGTATGCCTATATGGAGCTATCGGTCTCCAGCCATCTCCTAATCCTCCTTCTAATTGCCCTTCCAGAACTTTAGGTACGGTTGGAGGGGATTCTCATACCATAGGTACCGATAGGTCACAGAAAATAATAAACAAAGGGACGTTTGGGACTGTGCCTTGCAATCATAGGCTCTGAATGAGTAGAAACAGTCCTCTCCTCCAGCTACCGGCCCCATGAAATTCGTAATATCTAAATGTCTCAGCCCTTGCGACCTTCCCTGATCGTAGCTCCAGTCTCTCCATCGGCTCCAGGATCTGCGTCACTGTCTCTGGTAGTCCTGATCCCCATCCAGTCAAGCCCTGGCAGCTGCATTAGTGGTATCCATAGACGTTCTTCTCAGCCACTCCAATCTACCCCATGAAGGCCCAGTGATTCCAAGCCAATGGTAGTGGCTGCTCATTCTGATAGCTCTTGTAGAGATGAGATGATTCTTATGACTTTCAAGAGCAGTGAAAGGAAGGGAAAAGCAGCCTACCAGATGCAGCTGGTGGTGTAATGGACTGGAGTCAGGAAGATCTGAGTTCAAATCCAGCTTCAAACCAACATACTACCTATATGACCCTAAGCAAGTCACTTAACCTTTCCATACCTCAATTTCCTCAACTGTAAAATGGGGGTCATGATAGCACCTAGCTTGCAGGGTTGTTGTAAAGAATAAATGAGACAATATTTGTAAAAGCCCTTAGCATATTGTCTGTACATAGTAGATACTATATAAATGTCTATTTCCTTCCCCTCCTAGAACATGCAATACATACATTTTGTACCCTTTTCTCTTCTACCATGTGGCTTCCTGCCCACTAAAAATACATGTGTCCTGAGAAACCTGGTGGGGATGAAGAGTTAAAGGGACAATCATTCTTCTGAGTATGCCAAAAGCAACAGAAATTGTTTTGCCAGTCTCTCTCTCCCCAAGTCATCATCACTTCCAGTCCAAAGGTGATTTAAAAAAATGAAGACAAGGCATGGGTTACATTTATCTTTGTTGTTCATGCCATAATAATGTTTCATTACATTCATATAGCACATTTTATTCAGTGATTCCCCAATTATTGGGCACATAGTCTGTTTACAACTTTTTGCCTTTGATAATAATACTGCTGTAAATATTTCTGGACAAATGGGCCCTTTCTTGCTGTTAAAAACACTTTGGATCTTTAGGTCAAGAGTCTGAACAATTTTGTAACTTTTCTTAGATAATTCTCTATTGCTTTCCAAAACAGGCCAATTTGTAGTTCTACCAGCAGTGAATTATCACTCACGCTTTAACACAGTCCTGTCAAGAATAATTTTTCCCATATTTTACCCTCTTTGCCAAATCAGTGGGAATAAATTGGTAGTTCATAGTAGCTCTAATAATCTTTTCTCTAAGAACAGCTTTGAAAAGTCTTTCAGATGGCCATCACTAGCTTCTCCTTTTAAAAACTACCTACTTAAATCTTTTGACCACTTTTATAGTATGAAATAGCTGTCCATCAGACTTTTTAAAAACTGAATTTTTATCAAAACATTTTTTAAAATAACCAAATGTTTCCCTCCTACCTACCTATCCCAAAAAGTCATCCCTTATCATGAAGACTATGAAGAAGGGGGAAAGGTTCTGCAAAACTAACATATTGAAAAAGCCTGACTTTCTATGCAATATTCCACACCCTTTACCCATAACCTGGGCAAAGATGTAGGGGGGGGTGCCTTTTCATAACTCTGGAGTTAAGCTTAGCCATTATAACCTTACAGGGTTTACTTTTAATTGTTTTGTTGTTAATGGTCTTTCCAATTACACTACTGTTTTGTGCATATTGTTTTAATGGTTTGCTTGCTTCATTTTCTGTCCCTTTGCATGCCTTCCCATGCTTCCCTCTACATGAATCATATTCATTATTTATTCCAATAGATTAATATTTCCTTACATTCATGGACCACATCAATTCCCTACTCCAATTCCTGTGCTCCCCATTGACCCTAGATTTAAATATTATTTTACTTTTATCACATTTTTTATTTTAATGAACATAGCTACTAGTACAATCGCACACATATAATTTACAAAAGTAAATATACACACATTTGGTGTACATGTTCAAAAAGTCTTTACTTGTAGGGAAATAAAGTAAAAGTGTTTGGAAACAATCGGTCTATAGAATGGGTAACAAATCAAACGAGCTTTTGTAGAGTGCCTACTGTGTGGCACTGTTCAGCTGATAAGCACATAAAGACATCAACGAAAATATCCATTCCCCTCAAAGAGATTACCTTCCATAGGAAGGAAACGTAATGTACACACACACACACATACACACGCACACACGCACACACACATACACACACTCACACACACATACACACACATGCGCGCGCGCACACACGCACACACACATACACACACATGCGCACACACGCACACACGCACACACATACACAAAACAATAGACAAACTGACATCTTTGGAGGGAGGCACAACCTGCTAGAGAGATGAGAAAAGCCGTCATGTAGGTAAGATGTAGAGAGAGACCTGAGTTTTGAATGAAATGAGAGATTCTAGGAAGCAGGGGTAAGGAAAGGGAGTCTATTCCAAGTATGGTCCAGCCTAGGCAATGGCATAGTGAAGATAATTGGTGTGAACCAAACAGGAAAGTGAGTTTTGTTCGACTTCAGAGAGTTTGAAAGAGGGTAATATAAAATAAGGCTGGAAAGGTAACTAGGAGCCAGGACATACTCCCCTGCTTGGTATGTAAATCCCATTGCAAATCTGACTCCAATGTACTGATTTCACAGTACTCTCTTTTATGTAGCTTACATTTTGACCAAATTAGTCTACTGGCTACTTTACATATAAAATGCCTCATCTCCCACCTCTGAACCTTTGCATATGATTTCCTCCATGCCAGGTGTTCTTCCTCCTCTTCTCCTCTTCTCAGTGTTCCCAACTAACTTCATGACTTGACACAAGAGCTACCTTCTATGCAAGACTCACCCTAGTCTTCCCAGTTGTTTCCTTTCCTTCCAAATAACTTAGTATTTGTTTCCTATGCACTTACCTGCTTATATGTTGTATACATGTGTCTTCTGCCAGTAGAATGCAAGCTCCTTAAGGGCAAAGAGTTGTTCCATTTTCATATATATTTTTCCAGCCCCTAACAATGCCTGGCACTTAGTAGGTCCTTAATAAATGCTTGTGGAATTAAATTGAACTAGCATCATTTTGATGTGCATTTTTATTTAAAATATTGCTTTTGTAATATAAACCACTAATCAATTTTTCTACTTTTTAAATCTGGCACCAAGCAGTTTCATATAATTATTATTTCATGGAACCATGTGGTATTCAGTAAAGCCATTCCCCTTTCTTTTCCTTTTTATATTATTTCCTCTGGTGTTTATGAATTCATACTCCTTCCATATCAGCTTTGTTATTATTTTACCAAATTGTATGAAGTATTCCCATGGTATTTGATCCAACAAAATCCTACTCCAATTCCTCCCCATGGCATGAAGATAACTCTGGGTTCTCGAAGGCTATGCCAGTGGACTATGAGCACTGAGCAGCATAACTGAGTAGAGAATTTGGAGTTGCTGCCCAGGGACCGGAGCCAGGGAGGCCTATCACCTTTATTCTGACTGTTGCGTGATGGCTTCTGCGGCCATGAAACAAAGTCACCAAATAAATGGTCTTTGGAGGACCCTTTATCATCATGCAGAAGCAAAAAGACCACCAGGAAGATAACTGAATCCTATTGATCAACGTCAATTGTTGAGGATAAGAAGGTTGAGACATTCTAGGAAGGCATTGATGGGACCCTCCAAATTAAATCAACACATATTTTAATATTCTGGGACTTCATTGCTATGACAGGCAAAGGGGAAGATGGAGAAAAAATTGAGAAAAAATGATTCAGACTAAAATAAAAAGAGTCCAAAGACTTTAGGGTGTAGAGAAGATGGGTCATCTATACGCCATGAATACTTTCTTTAAGAAGGGAGTTAGGAAGCTGTGGATGTGGTGAACATTGAGTATCATCAGCAAAAATGAAATAGATGCTATCTTAAACAACAGAAAACAATTGCTTACCAAGGTGAAAATAATTTCTGAATCAGTTGTCTGCGTACAGCCACACTACTGACTGGTAAGGGTAGAAATCAAAATATAGCAAGAGAAAGAATGAAAGAAAGAGAATATGTGGTCTTAAAATAGCTCCATTCTGACCTATTTCTATGTTACAATGAGATCTATTCTCCACAACAATGTAGCCCATTGTCGAATATAACTTTGGAAAGCCTATTTGTCCCCTATAAATACTCTCATTGAGGATGCCTTTAATATGTATATGGGTGACTTTTATAAAGAGTGTTGAAAACTACAAGTAAAAACTGTTTAATACTACAAATGGCAAGCCCCAAGTAGATTTAAGAATTCAATATATCCAGTACAGGGGCAGCTAAGTGGCACAGTGGATAGAGTGCCAGGCTACAAGTCAGGAAGACTCATCTTCATGAGTTTGAATCTGGCCTCAGACACTTACTAGTTGTGTGACCCTGGCCAAGTCACTTAACCCTGTTTGCCTCAGTTTCTCATCTGTAAAATGAGCTAGAGGAAAAAAAGGCAAACCACTCCAGTATCTTTTCCAAGAAAAACCCAAACAAGGTCACAAAGAGTTGGACACAACTGACAAATGACTAAATGATAGCGATATCCAAAATGTCATCAAAAATAGAACTGCTGTTCACAGTTGCCCAGACATAGAATTGTTTTTAAATAGATCTTTCCATACCAAATACTCATAATCTCCAATAAAAGTGAAACAAAAAACTCTCAGAATATAAAGATTGGCAGAAGAAATCAAAAGCATATGGGAATAAGCTGAAGCACACATCATCATGCCTACCACTCTATCTATCCCAAAGACATATTTAATGAATATACCAAAGAGGAGCTGATATCTCAGTACCATTATTCAATGGTTAAAAAGGGTAATTTTATACAGTATAACCTGCAGAACACTAAACATAAAGGAACAATGATTGGAGGGTGACTTGTCCCAGGCCCACGTCTATTGGACCTCAACTGAATATTAGATTAGAAAAACGAGAATAATTATAAGAATGTCTGACACTTATATAGTGTCTCATGTTTTGCAAAATAATTTATATGCATCATTTAATTGTATCCTCACAACTATCTCATGAAGTAGGCAAAATTATTGTCCCTGTATCACAGATGAAGAAACTGAGGCTCAGAGTGTTTAAATGACTTGTCCAAGGTCACATAGATAGTGTTTGAAACAGGATTCATACCCAAGTCTTCTTGACTTGAGGTCTAGAATCCTTCCACTATATTCTACCACTTTGGTAGTGTAGGTCCTGGATACCTAAAGCGCTATCTTCAGCCCTATTTTCCATCTACACTCTCATTTCTTTACCCGTCATTGATTCTATGGGTTTAATCATCATATCTATGCAGATGGTTCTCAGATACACACACACACACATACGTATACACACACACACACACACACACACACACACATATATATTATGCCAGTCACTCTGCAAGGAAAGTCGGGCAAGTAATACATATAATAAATGTTTTTGTGACAAATGATTTTATTATTTTATGGTGTTACTCTTTCTACATATTTTCTGGGTTTATTGGTAATAGACAACATTACTAATAAATAATGTTAATAAATACTAATGATCATAATACCTTATCTCTGGACCTCACCACCATGTATCAGCTGCCTTGTCACTTTGAAATGTCCTTCTGTCCCTGCAGCCTCCTTCTCCCAGTACTTCCATTTTGAAGAAGGGCCAGACCAACTATCCTTCACCCTTCATTCCTCTCTGCATTTGGCTCACTAGACTGTATCACCACTTCATCCTCCTACCAATCCCATCAGGTACCTTCTTCCCTAAAGTTCCATTCTTTGAAGCTCTCTTTTATGTGTATGATCCCTATTGGAATGTAAGCTCTTTGAAGGCAGGGACTTTCTTTTTGTTTGAATTTGTTTATCCAATACTCAGCACAGTGCTCAGTATATAAAAAGTACTTAATAAATTGTTGACTAACTCTTGATCGATGAGTAAATTTTCATGATTTTTGTGGATTTTTTTGTATCCTGCTACATTGTTAAAGCTATTTGCTATCTCAATTTTTGTTAATTCTCTTAGGTTTTCTCCATCAGCTTTCAAAGTATATTCTCTGCAAAGAGATTTTTTTGTCTCAATTCTTTTTTTTCTTTTCTTACATTTTTGGCTAACGTTTCTATTTCTATTCATAAAAATTAATGATATTGAGGTTCATTGATTTATCCTAGGGTTCACTTATTCATCTCAGTGATAAAGTTTCTAGTTATTCTATACCAAGTAATGTTAGCTGTTGGTTTTATCATATTAAAGAATTTTTTTTTCATTCCTGCACTTTTGAAAGTTTTTAATAAATTATTTTATTGAAAGTCTTTTCTTCATCTATATAAATAGTTTGGTTTGGTTTTGTTATTAATTTTATATATTGTTGTTTTCTAACACCAAGCCATCTTTTCATTCCTAATAACAGATTTTAGGCAATCAAAAGAAATTTTTCAGCATATTGCCATAGTCTCTTTGCCAGTATTTTCTTTAATATTTTTGCATCAATATTCATTAGTGATATTGGACTATAGTTCTATTTCACTGCTTAATCCTTCCCTGACTGTGTATTGGAACCATATTTGTCTCATAGGAGTGCTATATTTTTGTACTTTGGAAATCAGTTTATATGGTATGGAGATGTATCATTAGATGTTTAATGGGGGACCCTGGCACAGTGCTTAGAAGGCTTAGAATCAGGAAGACATGAGTTCAAGTACTTTCTCTGCCACTTACTAATTGTGTGACAATAAGCAAGTCAGTAAATATTCCATAGGCAACTCTCTAAGACTCTAAGTTACAGACAAGTTTCTTACCTTTGTGGAAAGATTTTCCATGCTAAGAGTTCCTAACATCAATGAAATCAAAGGTTCAAACTGTACCTCCACCCACCCTATTAATAAAAGGGAGAAAGAGTTTAGTTGGGCAAGATGACAAAGTACAGGCAGCAACAAAGACGAACTCTTACAACATTGCCCCCCAAACAACTTTAAAATAATTCCTCAAATCAAATTTTGGAATGGCAGAGCAACAAATAAAAGGTCAGGTTGAGACCTTTTTCCAGCCTCAGACAAAAGGAGGTTGGCAAGAGAACTGTGAGACACTGGGATGGGAGCCAGCCCAGAGCATACAAGGTGATTGGCAACAACAGGCCTTGGAGGCAGCTATTATGGGGACAGTGGCAACAGCAGCAGCTTTCAGCCCAGACCCTTTTCTGTCACTGGGTGCAGCTGGCACTGATTGGCAACTCTATGCCCCGAACACAGTTCTGGGTCACAATTCTAGGACAAATATTTGTGGTTGGTTATAAGGGAGCAGGGGGCTTAGTTGTAGCTCCAAGGTAGAAAGGAACACTAGTTTTTGTAAGGGAAGAGGGTGCCTGTTCACAAGTCCAGGGACAAGAGGAGCATTAGCTTGCAGTTACAGGGGAATAGGGCCCTTCCTGGGTAAAGACCAGAGCACAGAGCAGGAGAGCAGTGACCATACCTCTCCCCAGGTCCCATCAACATGAAAGCACCAAAAACTTGCAGATCTCCAAAACTAGCTCTGAAAATAGTAGCACAAAACAACCTGAATTTGGGGAGAGTGCCTTCCCACCCCAAGTTGAGCAGAGCCCAACTTTAACATAAAATTCAAAGTCAAAAAATAGGATGGGAAAATAAGCAAACAACAAAAAGATAACTTGACCATAAAGAGCTATTGTGGTGTCAAGGAAGACCAAAACATAAACTCAGAAGAAGACAATGATGTAAAACAGTTACAACTAAAGGCTCAAAGAAAATGCTAATTGGACCCAAGCCCAACAAGAATTCCTAGGAGAGTTAAAGAAAGAGATAAGAGTGGCAGAGAAAAAAAATTAAGGGAAAATGAGAGTGATGCAAGAAAATTATAAAGAGAGAATTAACAGCTTGGTAAAAAAAAAATGCTGAAAAATTCTGTTAAAAAAACAGAACTGGCAAAATAGAAAAAAGGTACAAAATCTCACTGAAGAAAATAATTCCTAAAAAATTAGAACTGAGTCAAAGGAATATCTTTCATCAAAATGTGTCCTGATTTTTCATTTGGAAATATGGTGGTAATGATAGCTATCATGTATATAGAACTTTAAGGTTTGCAAAGTTCTTCACAAGTATTATGTCATTTTATTCTCACAACAACCCAGAGAGGTAGGTGCAATCATCCATTTTGTAGAACATTTTACATGCCATTTTACAGAAGCATAAAAAGACAAACATGTAAGAGAAATCGTTAAGAGACTATAAAGTTAAACAATTTACAGTCCTATATGGGAAGATGATACATGCACCTCCTAAAAATTTTATCATTACTAGAGCAGTTAGAGGGAGTCTACATAGACAGAGGGCATGGGTATAAGTTTATTACATTGGGATGATCTAAAAACAATTAAGGGTGAGAAAGAGGGATCCATTGGGAAAATGGGAAAAGGGGAATGCAGAGTAGAAAGTATGGAATATAGAATGGGAGAAATAGTCTCACATAAAAGAGGCATGCAAGGAAGAGCATGGAACAGCTTTGATAGTGGAGGGAAAATGGAAGGGTTACAGGCAATGATTGAACCTCAGCCTCATCAGAATTGGTTCAAAAAATGGAATTATATATCCATAAATATACATATACATATATACTCACATATATGCATATATGTATATGTATGTATGTATACATATGCACATATGTATGCATGTACACTCAGTTGGGCATAGAAATCTATCTTATCCAACAGATAAACAGGAGGGGAAGGGCAGTTAGAAGGAATGTACATTGACAGAGGGCATGAATATGAGCTGATTGTGTTGGGATGACCTGAAAAAAAAATGAAGAGATGAAAAAAGAGAGATGCACAGGGGAAAGGGGGAAGATATAGGCAGAATGGGGAAATTTTCTCATAAAAAAGGCTTACGAAGAAGAGCTTTTATAGTGAAGGGGAAATGGGGGGATGTTTTAACCTCCTCATGGGAATTGGTTCAAAGAGGCAAGAATACATAAGCACACTCAATTGGGTATAAAAATCTATCTTATCCAATAGGGAAATGAGAGCGGAAGGGGAAAGATATTTGGAGTGGGGAATGATAAAAGGAAGAGCAAATTAAGGGAGCCAATGATCAGAATTAAAATGGACTTTTGATGAGAGACAGGATAAAAAAGAGAGTAGGATAAACAGAAGAAAAATGTGATGGAGGGAAATAGTCAGTCATCACACCTGTGAATGTGAATGGGATGTGCTCACGCATCAAATGGATGTGGAGAGCAGAATAGATTGGAAACCAGAATTCAACAATATGCTATTTATAAAAGACAGACATGAAACAGAAAGACACAGACAGAGTTAAAATAAAGAACTGAAGCAGAATTTATCATGCTTCAGCAGAAGTAAAAAAGACAAGAGTAGCAATCATCATCTCAGGCAAGTAAAAGCAAAAATTGACCTGATTAAAAGAGATAATCAGGGAAACTATATTTTGCTAAAAGATGCCATAGACAACAAAGCAATATCAAATAATTTTACAGCAAGTTTCTCTTATAAAGATCTCATTTCTTAGATATATAGAAAACTGAATCAAATTCATAAAAATAAGAGCCATTTCCTAATTGAAAAAGGGTCAAAAGATATGGACAGGCAGTTTTCAAAAGAAGAAATCAAAGCTACGTGCAGACACATAAAAAGTGCTCTAAACCACCATAGACTAGAGAAATCCGAATCAAAACAGTTCTGAGATACCACCTTTCAAAAATGACAAATGCTGGAGGGGATGAGGGAAAACAGGTACACTAATGAATTGTTGGTGGAGTTGTGAACTCCATTCTAGCCCTTCTGGAGAACAGTTGGGAACTACGTCCAAAGAGCCATAAAACTGTGCCTATCCTTTGACCCAGCAATACTACCACTAGTTTTGTACCCAAAAGAGATCAAAGACAAGGAAGAAGAACCTCTATGCACAAAAATATTTGTAGTAGCTCTTTTTATTGTGGCAAAGAATTTGGATGTTGAAAGAATGTTCATCAATTGGGGAATAGCTGACCAAGTTGAGGTATATGATTGTGGTGGGTTATTATTGTATTGTAAGTGTCAGGGAGGGGGTAGTTTCAGGAAAAAAAATGACAAGATCTATATGAACTGATGCAAAGTGAAATGAGAAAAACTGGGAGATCATTGTATACAGTAATAGCAATATTATAATGATGATCAGCTATGAAAGACTTGGCTACTCTGATCAATACGATGCTCCAAGACAATTCCAAAGGACTCATGCACTATCCATTTCCAAAGTGCCATCCATCTCCAAAGAAAGAACTAATGAACTCTGAGTACAAATTCAAGCATAATTTTCTCACCATATTTTTTTGCCTTTTTGTGATACAGCTAATACAGAAGTATGTTTGCATGATTTCACATACATAATTGACATCATTTTGCTTGTCTTCACAGTGGGAGGGGGAGTAGCGGGAGGGAGAAGGAGATTTGGGAACTCAAAAGTTAAAAAGAAAGGAACATTAAAAATAAATAATAAATTTTAAGGAGAAAAGGAATTTAAAAGAATTTAATTATGAATTAATGCTAGAGATTTGTTCTACTGACCCCACCCGTGAGAGGAGATCATTTAAAATTACATAATTTCTTTTCCTGAGAGAAAGTATTTTATCAATTTCTGGTTTTGTTCATCTGGATATTTTAAATATTTTCGTTTAAGTTTTGAGTTCATGGCAGATAGTGAGAACTTTATTTCGCCTCTATTTTGTGTTTCCTTAAATATATCCGTTTGCTTCTCAAGACTGCTTTAAGTAAATCCCATGAAAAGTCTATGTTTTGTCACTGTTGTAATAATAACATGTGTTAACAAAATTATTGGGTTTGTTATAATTTTTACCATCTACCCATTCATAATCTAGGATATAGTTTTATATTCTCCATTTGTATCTGTATCTTTTACTCTTAGGTCACTATGAATTTCAGTTGACTGTTTCTATTCAGGTCAGTACATATATAGTTTATAATGACACTACTTCATTGTCTGTGGAATATTTAAGCATAATATAGTGTCCCTGTTCCCCTCTCTTAATACTATCTGCTAGGACTTCTGCTTTGTCTAAAATCATGATTGGAATTTTTGTCTTCTGGAATTTGGCTGAAGCGCACGGTTTTATTCCAGCCTCACTTTATGTCTGCATATGTCCCAATGCATTAGGTATCTCAGTGAAGGCAGCATGTTGTTAGATTTTGTTTTCTAATCTATTCTACAACTCTATTCGTTCTTATTTTAGAAGAGCTCAATTCATATTTTCAAGGTTATGATCACTAAGTTTGGGCTTCCTTCTACCGTATCCTGTAATATTTCTTGGTTTTATCAGTAGAAAGTATGATACAGCTTGTTCCACTGTATTAATCTAATCCTAGTCCCAAGACAGCCAAATAGGCACGTACACCCTCCCTTTCCCCTATTCTCACAAAGCACAGTTGCAGGAATTCTAGTTTTACTGATATAATCTGCTGTAAGTTTCCTTTTCTTACCCCTAAGATAGAGGTAAGGTGGGGAAACACACTCTTTCATCCATCACTTCCACCTCTTCATTAGTTCGTCCTTTACCTGTGCTACCTAAACTCAAGATGTCATTCCTCTCCTTTGCCGCTTGCCCTTCCTATTCTGGGTCATCTACTTCTGCCTGTTCTCCCACTATAGGATGTCCCCTCCAATCCCCAGCCGTTGATCCCTCATTGTGCCCCATAAGATACAGCTTCAGAGCGACATAGCCTTACGTCGGAAGGCATCATACATCCATTCCTCACTTTAAAGTTCTGTTTACATTGTTAGGATTTCTCTTCACGATTGACGTACGTTACAATCCCTGCTCAACCCTGGCTTCTTTTGTAAGACATGTGATTTTTACTAGATAGATAATTTGGTGATGCAGACTGATTTCCCTTATATTTTTTCATGTGTCTCTTTCAAGCCTTGGTGTAGTCCATAGATTGGATTTGGAGTCAGGAAGATCTGGGTTCAAATCCCACATCAGACATTTATTTGCAAGTCATTCCACCTTCCTTAGCCTCAGTCCCTCATCTGTAGAATGAGGGGATTGAAATAGACAGACTCTCAGGTCCCTTCCACCTCCAAATCTATGATCTTATGAGCCTTTCACTTCTTGCTCTTAATTCTAAGTTTGTTTCTTCTAGAGTTTTGTCCTCTAGATCCATTGCCACAATTTGTGCTTTTAAAATTTTGTTGTTTAAAGTTTTGTCACTTGTTCTGGTGCCTCTTCATTTTCATTTTCCATTGGGGCATTATTTCCTGCAGAGAATTAACCAAATCATCAAGATTTCTCTCTCACTACTGCTGGCTGAGTCTTGTATTTGTCTTTTACTAATCTATAAAAGATTTTGTTTCCACCTTCATAAATGCTAGATTTCCTTTGGTCTAATTGATAACCTCCCTGAAGATTTTTGTCATAAATTCGATTTCACTTTAGGGGGCTATTATTCTTTTCTTCAGGAGATTTGTCTTGATTCCTTCTATCCCATATTATTAATTTCTCACATTTGAGCCTTTGCTTTTTTGCATTTATGGGAAGGGGGAGGGTGGAAGAACTAGTCATATTTTCATATTTCCAGCTCCTTTTTTCATTTTTGCTTTAGATCATTTTCTCTGGAATGCTTCCCTTTGCTCCCTTTTTGTTTCCATCTCTCTTTCAATTTATTTGATCCATCTGTGGTTGTTTTAAGGTCATGGAAGAGAGTCCAGTTTACTCCTGACAGATCAGTGAGCCATCTTTCCAAATTCCCCTATATTCTGGGCTTGAAGGTGCATTCTAGTTCTAATTATTAATATCCTGTGGTTGGGCATCTTATTATCTAAAGTTCCCTTCAGGTCTAGAATTCTAATCTACTTTCTAAAGACACTTGTAGTCATAACATTATATACTCTAACATGTTTTAAGATTGCTTCTAGTTCCATATTGTATATATATTCCATGTTCTATGTTCTAAAATTTTATAGGCTAAGCTCCTTCCTAAAGTCTATGTTCAATGTTCTATTACATTCCAAGGTCATTTCCATCCCTGACACTATGTCATAAAGTCATTTCTCATTCTAATAATCCATATTTTATGTCCCAGCATTCTATGATTCTATGAAATAGGGGAGAGGTAGGACAGACATGATTGAAGTAATTTCAGTTTAATGAGATGATGTGAATTACTATTTTGTGTGACTCCAAAGAGTCTTTCTGTTGCTGCCTTTGAGAGATTAGCAGTGGCCCTTTTTATTTACCTTTTTTAAAGACTATTAGGAAGGGAGAATCTTTTGCCTTTCCTTTCCCCTATCTTTTTCTTTTTCCCTTTCCCTTTCTCTTTCCTCCTCTCACAGGCAGGGTAATTATAAAGGAGACTAATAGCCAATTGCCCCCTTGAGCCCTGGAGGCAAAGAGGTTAGGGTTAGGGTTAACCCTAAAGTTCACTGATGTTTACTCATAAAGTTGATTCTGAATTTTCTACAAACAGAGGATCATGAGCATGGCTAAAACAAACTCATACAAACTCCTGACATGTGAAAAGGGCATTTAGCAGATCCCAGAGCTCTGCCAAGTCCATTGTCACTTTGATTCTTGCAAACAACCCTAGGAGGTATGTAGGACAGAGATTATTATCATGATTTCACAGCCACAAAGGTGGGGACTCATCAAACATCAGAAAATTGCTTTATGGCTGAGGGAGAACTGGAATCCACATCATTTCCATTCCAATATACTGCCAGTACATTCTATACTGCTCTCCTAGGAACCTGTAAATTCAGGGCTTATTTCTCTACCTTGAAACTCGTCATTTTAGACATCTATTTCTGATACTTCTCAGACTGGCTTCCCCCAGCAGGGATGACTAATAGGAATGTGCTGAAGTAACCATCCTTGGAAATATAAAAATTATCAGCTAATACTGTTACTTTTTGGTGGTCTGAAAAAATGTTTCTTGTCCTACTCTGTTTCAGCCGGAACAATAGTTCTCAGGAAAGTGGAGATATTCCATTGGATTAAGACTGCAGTTTTTTGTTATTAATTTGTCTTTTAAAAGGAAGAGGGAGAGAGCAGAATAGATAAGTGGTCAGAGAATATAATCAGTTTTTTAAGGAACTGAATGGTATAACCAACCATATGGAAGATTTCTCTGAATCATTACTAAAAGAAATGCACATCAAAACAAATTTGGGATTTCTCCTACCAACAAATTTGCAAACATGATAAAAGATTTAAATAGTCAATTTCACGGGGATTGCAGAAAGACAGGTATATTAGTATACTATTGGTAGAGCTTTGTGTTGCTTTAACTATTCTGGAAAGCAGTTCAAAATTATACTAAAAAGTGACTAAAACGTCCTTACCCTTTGATTCATAAATCCCACACCTAGAGAAATACCCCCAAAGAAAGTCCAAGACAGGAAGAAAGGCCACATATATTCCAAAATATTTAGAGCAACATTCTTCATAGACCTAGAAACCAAAGGAATGCCAATTGATTGGAGAATGGCTAAATAATTTGTGGGTACATGAATGTAATGGAATGCTGCTATGCTATAATATAGAAGTGATAATTATGAAGAAAATGAGGTCAGAAAGACTTACATGACCTGATGTAAAACGAATAAGGAGAACCAGTAAACAATGTAAGAGACCATAAAAAGACAAATGTAAAGAACAATTGCAAAATAAAATCTGAATTCTGTGTAATGATAATGCCAAAGTTTTTCTATAGTGAAGAGAAAATGTACCTCCTCATCAGTATGGGGGGGGAGGAAGTTTATGGGTACAAAGTGCTGCTTACACTATCAGGTGTTTGATATCTTGGTTAGTTTTGCTAAACTTATTTTTTTCCTCTCTTATGTTTTATTGGTTATAGGAAGATAGATGGTAGATAGGTGATCGATAAAGATAGGCAAATAGAGGATACATAGATAGACAGTTAGATAGATAGATAGATAGATAGGGCAGCTAGGTGGTACAGTGATAGGGCCTGTAGACAAGAAGATAAAGCCTTCAAATATAGCCTCATATACTTACTAGCTCTGTAGTCCTGGGCAAGTCACTTAACCCTGTTTGCCTCAGTTTCTTCATCTGTCAAATGATCTGGAGAAGGAAATGGCAAGCCACTCCAATATCTTTGCCAAGAAGACTCCAAATGGTGTCAGGAAGAGTTACACATGACTGAAACAAGTACACACCAACAAAGATAGAGGGAGAGAGAGAGAGGCAAATATCACTTATTTAGCACTTACTTAGGAAACCCAAACTTAGACTTGGGTTAAAATCCCAGCTCTGCCACTTAGTACCTTATGACCTTGGGTAATTCACTTCTCTCTCAGCATCAGAAATGAAAAATGATTGGTTGGGGTTAGGATGACCTCTACTATTCATTCCAGATCTAAGTCTATGATCACAATACACACTCTTTTCAAATTTATTCTCAGGCCATTTCCACTGTCCTTATGCCAAATTTCAAATGTGCTGTTGGGTTCCCACTCTCTACCAAAACTCCCTTCCTTTTCTTTTCCCATAAATTCTCTCCCAAAACACACCACTTTCTCACTGCATAGTTTTGTCCAAACACCCAGAAAGAAGACATTCTCAATGAAGTCACTGGCTGATTCACAAGCCACTTATAGCCCAACCAGATGCTATTTCCTGATGCTGCTAACCCTCAATTTTCACTTCTCAGGTAATTGAAAATACCTACAACCACCACCAGTATAGTAGGAGATAGGGAGGGGAAAAAACATGTAGACAGGTATAACCTCCCTTTTTCTTTACAGCCCAACAGCAACACAGACTCCTGACAAAGCAGAGGGAGTCAGAAAGGTTGATGGTAATAAAGGTTATGACCCTAGTCTAGCTCCAGGGGAAACGTTGTCCTCACCAAGCAGAGCCATACAAAAATAATTAGAGAAGAAGAATTGGAGAAGGATTTATCCATGAATTCATTCATGATAAGTTGTCATCATTTCTTTATTCAGTTCCTACTATGTGTAAGGTCTAGAAGGAAGAGAGGTGAGTCGAGGGCAATGGACGGGGAACATTGCATATATATCACATAATGTGTTAGTTTTACTAGTGTGGAGAGTGAGAGATTTGTCTTATCTTCCCAGGCTTCAATTGAATGTTCTAATTTAAGCGTGATCTTGATCCTTCCTGTTTAAAGGGAACTTACCACATGCTTTGTTAAATGGACATATAATAATAGTTCCTAAGTATGTTTAACAGCTTTAAAAACGATAACTTTTAATTTTATGTCGCATTTATTTGTGTGTGTGTGTGTGTGTGTGTGTGTGTGTGTGTGTGTGTGTGTGCATCACTTCCTGCTTCCTTAAAAGGCAGCTAGATGGCACAATTGATAGAGTACTGTGCTTGGAATCAGGAAAACCTGAGTTCAAATTTGGCCTCAAAATACTTCCTAGTTGTGTAACATTGAACAAGACACAACCTTTATGGGCCTCAGTTTTTTCAACTGCAAAATGAAGTTAATAATATATCCCAGGGTTATTTTGAGAACCAGATAAATAATATTTGTAAAACACTTAGCATAATGCCTGGCACATAGTAGGTGCTCAATAAATGCTTTTCTCTTTCCTTACCTTCCCCTACTCAGAAAGCTATCCCCTATAATGAAGAAAAAAAGAGGAAAAGAGCAGTTTTGCAAAACAGACCAACATATCAACATCTAACAGAATATTCAATGTTCTGCACTCATAGTCCCTCTATTTCTATTTCTGCAAAGAAGGGAGAGAGGTACACTTTTTTTGTCTCCTCTTGATGGCCAAGCCATGATTATTATAGTTCTACAACATTTGGTTTAGTTTGGTGTCCTTTAACAATGTTACAGTTATTGTATGTATGTATGTGTATATATACATATATATGTATATATATAATATAAATTTTTCCCAGTTTTGCTTAATTCACTTTGTATCAGTTCACATAAGCATCCCAATTCTTTGCCTTCTTTCTATTCATAATTTCTTGCACAGTAGTATTATCCCATTACAGTCTTATATTTTAATTTATTTGTCTATTCCCAAATCAACGGCATCTACCTTGATTCCAGTTCTTTATTACTACAAAAAGCAATGCCATGAATATTGTTAAGAGTATGAAGATTTTCTTTGTATTTTTGACCTGCATGGAGCTTCTTATCAAATACCGTCCCTATTCATCAACTGTCTCAACTCCAAAACAGCATATGAATGCCATTGAAGCCATCTCTTGATTAGACTGAATAGTCAAAAGCCACACACTGAAGTCAGAAGATCAGGCTGTTTTAGAACCACAGAATATTAGAACTGGAAAGGATATGAAAATTCAGAATATTACAACAAAGAATTGTAGAATGTCAGAGTTGGGAAGAACTTTAGAATATAGAATAGTACAATGAAGAACTGTCAAATTGTATTAAATTTGGGAGGGCCATTAGAATGTATAATCTTAAAAATTTAGGACAGTCAGTTAATAAACATTTATTAAATGTCTATTCTGTGCCAGGCACTGTGCTAAAAGCTGCAGATACAAAGAATGGCAAAAGATAGTCCCTCCTCTTAAGGAGTTCACAGTCTAGTGAGACAACATGAAAACAGCTATGTACAAACAAGATACATACAGGATAAACTGGAGAAAACCAACAGAGAATCACCACCATTAAAGGAGGGACAGGAAGAATTTCTTGTAGAAGATGGGATTTTAGCTGGGACTTGAAGGAATCCAGGAAGACAGAAATGAGGAAGCAAAGTATTCAAGAATGGGAAACAGCCAGTGAAAATATTCAGAGTTGGGAGATGGAGTGTCTTGTGTAAGGAACAATAAGGAAGCTGATGTCACCAGATCACATAGAACCTGGAGGGGATTAAGGTGTAAGAAGACTGGAAAGAGAGGAGAAAGTCAGGTTGTGAAGAGCTTTGAATATCAGAGGGTTTTATAATTGATCCTGGAGAGGATCGGAAGCCACTGGAGGTTAATGAATTGAGGAATGACACGGGCAGATCTGTGCTTTAGGAAGATTAATTGCACAGTTGAGTG
This sequence comes from Trichosurus vulpecula, assembly GCF_011100635.1. Classification (NCBI taxonomy): domain Eukaryota; kingdom Metazoa; phylum Chordata; class Mammalia; order Diprotodontia; family Phalangeridae; genus Trichosurus; species Trichosurus vulpecula. The sequence goes on along the minus strand of NC_050575.1, from coordinate 3,637,632 downwards.
GAGGATGCCCTGGAGTGGGGAGAGACTTGAAGCAGAGAGACCAACCAGCACAGAATGTCAGAGCTGGAAGGAGCCTAAGAGACCATCTGGGCTAACCGCCTCCTCCCACTTTACAGAAAAGAGGACTGAGGCATAGAAAAGAAAATTGTCTTTTCAAAGGTCACAGTCAGTTAATGGTAGAAGTGGACAAAAACCAATGACTCTTGACTTCATGTCCCCTGTCCAGTGTTTTTCCCACTATATCATATCTCTCTTATCCCAAAGTGTCATTGGGTTTGAATTCGAGGGGCTCGAGGAATTCAATATATTGCCTTAACCATTTTCTAGGAGTAGCAGCATATTTCTCAGGAGATGGATATTTTTCATTTAGGAGTAGAAGTGCATATACACACAAAGACCTCATTAATTCAGAGGTCATGAACCAGTTGATCTGATCTGAAATGCACCTTTGTGTGACCTATATAAAGAGGGTTTGCAAAGTAAGTGAAATGAGTAAATCAGATTGGAGAGGGAGAGGGTTGGAGTTCTGGGGCACAAATTCTCTTCTCTCTACTCACACAGCTAATGCTGGGACGCAGGCTGTCATTACCTCATGCCTTGACTATCGCACTAGCATTGTGGTGGGTTTCTCTTTCTCACATCTCTTCCCCACTCTAATCCATCCCCCATTCAGCTGCCAAAGTGACTTTCTTAAAACCCAGATCTGATCATGTTACCCCTCTATTCAGTAAACTCCGGTGGTTATTACCTATAGGATCAAATTTAAATGCCTTTGTTTAGCATTTAAAGCCCTTCATAACCTGGCCCCAACCTGTGAGCCTAACAGGCTCCTTAACCTCCTATATTTTGACTTTGAGCATATAGGTCCATAGGAATTGAGAAGTAAAATGGGTCCCAGAGGTTCTCTCATTTGGTTTGTCCCAGAAAAAATGTACTCCAGCCTGTTTTATATACAGTAAGTATACACTGATCCTAGGATATTGCAGAGACTTATGACTGCACAGAATTCAGGGTGGTAATGTCCTGGCTCTATACAGTGGCCACTACAAGGTGACTCAGATACAATTTCTCTTTTGAAAAGTGTACTTAAGTTTTGAGGTTCTAAAACCTGGAGTGGACATAGTATGAGGAAATATCTTTTAAAAAACCAATCTAAATTGCAGAGTTTTAAAGATTCCCAAAGTCAATTAAAAAGTCAATTAAAGATCTTAAAATAAAATACTGATACTCTTGTGTGTTAACAATCACTTCATTGTACCCTCATTTGTTAAAATCTGAAAATACCAAGAAAGACAAGAAGAACAACATTGGAGAAATTTTTAAGTACTTCGGGCTGACTGAAGCCTACCTATAAGTAAGCTGTCTTGACTGCCCAAAATAAACACTTATGAGATGATTCCTACTTATCATCGAAGACTAAGTCATCTCTTAGAGAAATTGACTGCTTCAGGCCTGTTTCCCTGCAGAATCACAGGTATGTTACCTTTTCTCTTCTTAAGAGAATGGGGGGAGGGGCAAGGAAGGGGAGAGAAGGACTAGACTAGACTAAGACTAAAAACCAAACAACTAGCCTTGACCAAAAGAAGAAAGAGAGGCTGTTTATGAAAGGACTTAGTTATTCCAGAATTGGTCAAGTAGATTGTCAAATGCTGACAATTTTATTGTTCTTTAAAAGAGGGAGAAGAAAAAGAAGGGAAAAAGAGAAACCTAATAAATAAGACAGCCAGATAAAGAACAATACATGGTCTGGTACTTATTCCAGAAAGAGTAAAAAAACTTTTATGCCAAAGTCTTTATTTTATGTGAATGCAATACAAGTATTTATCTCTTCATATATTTCTGTACATATATGTATATATAATATAGAACATATATGTGTATATACACACAGAAACTTTCAGTATCGATCAGTCCAAAGAAAGTTAAGAATTCCCCGACAGAACATTACTAAGGCTGCGCACAATTCATTGGATCTCAAATTTTTGATTTGATAATTCTAATGAAATTCATAAAGAGAAATTATATATACACGTGTGCATAGGTATTTGTGTCTATATGTATGTGTTTGTGTGCATACACACACATACACAGAGGAAAAAGAAAGCCCTAAAGTAAGAAAAGGAAAATTGCTTGGTGGATTTTGGCTTTCAATTTAAGCAGATATATTTCTTTATATGTAGTCTGGTTAACTTTAGGAAAAAAGGATTTAATTTATCACTGCAGAAGAATTGAAAATATGCATAGATGATTTTGAACATGAAGCAAATTGTTTGGGAACAAAGTTGGTTGCATACATATATGTGTATATGTACATATATACATATCTATAATGATTTCCCTAATGAAATTTCTCTTTGTGCATTTCATTAGAATTATTAAATTGAACATTCGAAATTTGATTATAAGTGTACTTTGTTAATGATCTGTTAGGAAATTCTTGACTTTCTCTTTTCTGATATTATATAAGTGGCAACTATAGAGTACAGAAGTTTCTCATGTATATTATAATTTCAAAATTGGAAGGCATGAAGTCTTGAAATAAAATAAATAAATCCTCCCAAATCTCTGTTTCCAATACAGTTGCATTAAAAGTTGGAATGGAAGACATATTCACGTCTTAACTGTGATTTCCCTAGAATGAGGAAGGTATTTTTATTGCTTTGTCTCAGAACAGAAATTTGGAAGTGTTTAATCAGAAGCTATTTAGATTATAGTCATCCTGTGAATTGCTTTAATTCTCATTTTGATTGAATAGTTACATGTACATTCATCTTTGAGTGGCAATTTCCTTAAAGTGACCAGGGTTTTTTTTTATTTCTAAATTTATACTTTTAGTTGTGCAAGTGTCTGTATGTGTATATCCAGTAAGAATATAAATCACATATGTCCCTTGGATAAAGACTTTGAATTTGAAGTGCTTTTTATAATTTCAAAATTAGAAAGCAAAAAGTCTTGAGATAATGTAAATACACACATTCCCAATATAAATGTATTAAAAGTTGAAATGAAAAAGTTATTTTGTAGAAAAGCTTTGAAAGATACTGAGGATAACATTTTGACATTGAGAATTTGGTTTCTTCAAATAATACATATGTATCCATTTAGGAACATGATGCCTTTTCTGAAAAATTCATTGTCTGAATATTTAAAATATGTATTTCTGATATGGTAAGTTGAGTTTATCTAGTTCTGATAAAAACATAACACTTCTTAAAAATTATTCTTATCAGTTTCCAATTCTGAGAAGGAAATCCTATGAAAGAAGAAAACAGTTTATGATTTAAAGCACCATATCTAATATAACATATCTAACATAAATGTACCAAACAGCACAGAATGAATCTATGTATGTGAAGAAAAAGTTAATTTACATTACATGAAGAAGTGAAAAACAAAACCAAAAATAGCTGAGGACTTCAGTGTGCCCACTTCTGGACCTGGACAAATCTAGCAAAAATATGAATTAGAAAAAAGTTAAGGAACTGAATAGAATTTTGAAAAAAATTAGATATGACAGCTCTTTGGCAGTTACTGAATAGGAATAGAAAGGAAAATTCATATTCCATAACTATATATGATATACATACACAGTGACTATGTTAGATTATAAAAACTTCATAAACAAAAGAAAAAGATAAAAATATTAAATATTTCCTTTAGTTGTCACAAAACATATTACATGTAATGAAGAGAATTTGAAGAAATGATTCAAACTTAAATGAAGACTGTCATTTAATCCTTATGAGTTGATACATCAACAAATAAATAATAGAAATAATAGATATTTTCATCAAAGAAAATGATAAGATGAAATACCAAAACTTTGGGGATACAGCCAAAACAATTCTTATGAGAACATTTACATCTGTAAATTTTCATCAACAAAAAGGAACAATAAATCAATTAATTGAGCATGAACTTAAAGAAAAGAAGAAGAAAACCCCCTAACCAAATACAAAGATATAAATTTGGAAGATCAAAGAAGAGATAAACAAAATTGAAAATAAGAAATAACATTTGTTAAATAAAACTAAAAGATTTTTAAAAATCCTAATGAAAATATTAGCTAATCCAATTATAAAAGAGGGGGAAAACCAAATCATCAATATTACAAAATTAACAAGGAAAACTAACAAAATGTATAGAAATTAATGGATATTATTTTGCCCAATAACATGCCAATAAAACAGATAATTTAAATGAAAAGGATGAGTATTTATAAAAATATAAAATATCGAGATTAAAAGTAAAAAGCAATAAAGAAGGTAAATAATCAAATCTCAGGAGGAAAATTGCATAACATAGCATAATTCTTATTGAGATAGCTAGCATTTCTGGAAATATATCAAATAATAATACTAACAACGGACATGTGATCCCCCTCTGGAATTTTTCCATTGGATAATACTATCTCTTTGCCTTAAATAGATTTATTTTATCCAAGACAATATATTAGTTCATATTAACATAGCATAAAGGAATTCTCAAATAGAAGCCCCCCAGAACCAGATGGATTTAAAAGTTAAGTATATCAAAGATTAAAAAAAATTAATTCCAATATTATATATATATTTTATATATATATATATATATATATATATAATATATAATTCCAATATATATATATATTTTGCAAAAAATGAAAAAGGAGGCTTCCTACTAAACACCTGCATGAGTATGTTTCTACGCAACAACTATGATTCTTATACATAAACCGGGGAGAGATAAAATGGAGAAACAACATTGCAGACCAATATTTCTAATGCATATCAATTCAAAAATATTTAATAAAGTATTAGCAAAAAGGTGTAAACAATATATTCAAAAATTATTCACTCTGACCAAGTTGGATTTTTATGTGGTGGCAGAGTTGGGGTCAATATTATGAAAATGGTAAATTAATAGACCATATTATCAACAAAACCAATAAAGGATGCAGAAGTTTTGAAAAAAAATGTGACAATATGTTAAAAACGTTAAATATGTTAAAAACGTTAGCAAATATAGGAAAATGGACTGTTCCTTAATATGAACTCATATATTGTTTTGGACAAAATAAATCTATTTAAGGCAAAGAGGTAATATTTTCTAACGGAAAAATTCCAGAGATGGATAACATAAGGCTGTCTGTTGTTACTACTATCATTTGCTATAGTTCTATAAATGCTAGCTATCTCAATAAGAGAAGAAAAAGAAATTGAGGGAATAAGGAAAGGCAAAGGGGCAACAAAATCATCATCTCTTTTACAGATAGAGAACCCCAATCAGCTAAAATTAATGAAAATAGTTAATAACTTCAGTAAAGAAGCAGGATAAAAATAGGCTCCCCAGGTAATGTTTCTTTATATTACCAACAGCACCCAACAAGAAGAGATAGAGAAATTCCATTAGAAATAACTGCAGAATATATGAAATGTCTGATATTCCAGATACCAAGATCTCCACCAGAATTACATAATTTCAAGTATAACAGGGTGATTGGCCAGTGACAGCCCAGTCCTCATGGAATGCACAATACACGCTCCTTATCACAAACCTATATGGAAGCCAAGGGAACCTACTTTCTGCTTTTGCAGGGTGAAAGGTTTCTCTCTCACCACTTCAGAGCATGTTCAGCTATTCTCAGCCTAGTGACAAAAGCCTTTTAATTATCTTGAGTCAGGATGGGCTCTGCATACGAAAGGTTTAAAGAGATAAGCTCTCCTCCCTAGTAGTGAGAGAAGTGAGAACTGTCATATACCTCCTGTTAAGAAGGACAGGTAGTAGCAGCAGCAGCAGTAGGATCTTGCCACCTGCTGCTGGCTGCCTTATCTCGTGTCTCTGAATGGGCAGCTAGGTGGCTGGATGGATAGAGTGCTGGGTCTGGAGTAGGAAGACCTGAGTTCAGATCTGAACTCTTGCCAATTTACTAGCTGTGTGACCCTAAGTCACTTAAGCTCTATCTACTGTTTCCTCAAACATAAAATGGAATCAACACCAGCACTTAACTCACAGAATTGGTGGGAGAACCAAAGGAGATGAAATATGTAAAGACTTAGCACAGTTTCTGGCACATAGCAAGAGCTATATAAATGTTAACTCTTATCGTGTTGTTTTCTTTTGTCTCTATGTTTCTTTCCTGATCTTAGGTGAATGAGTGGCACAGATGGAACAGACAAGGTTACAACTTTGTGATCTTCCAAAAGTGGAAGAGCCATTGCAATTCCTCTCAGCCACCAGAGATGGTAGAAAAATGGCCAACGCTGGTGAGGAGTCAGCCATGACCAGTGACGTATTTGGCCCAGCCTAGCCAAGAAGCTGTACAGCAGCAGAGACATGGTATTCTGCAAGTAAGGAAGCTACTCATCCGTTGTCCGTGCCATACCCAGAAGTCAACTTATTAGGGGGAATGTTTTGTAGCAACCTCTTTAAATTTGGGGCCATTCTCCCCAAGGACGGAGGTGGTAGAGGAGAATCTTCTCCCAGGTGGGGTGTTTATATTTTGGTTCTTGCTTTGTCTTCTCAGTAAATATACCTTTTTAAGAAATTTGTTGTTGTTCTGTCATCAGTCATTTCCACATCTTTGTGGTCCCATCTGAGATGTTCTTGGTAAAGATAATGGAGTAGTTTGCCATTTCCCTTGTCAACTCATTTTACAGATGAGGAAACTGAGGCAAACAGGGTTAAGTGACTTTATCAGGGTCAAACAGCTAGTAAGCATCTGAGGTCAAATTTGAACTCAGGTCTTCCAGTCTCCATGCCTGGAGCTCTAGCCACTACACCACCTAGCTACTCCTTGGTAGAAACTGGTTGACGTTAATTCATTAAATGATATTATAGAGCTTTTTATTGTAATTGATATGGATGGAGACTTTTAAGAAAAAATACTGAGAAACTGCCTCCAACTTCTCAAGTTCACCCCTAGAAACTTGAGGGGAAAAGCAGTAATTTTACTCTATAGCCTCATTCTGCTAGTCTGAGTGTGGGTTGGAAGAGTGATCTCAGAGCATGTGATACCCAAGAACAAAACATTCTCTAGGACTCAGTATTTGACCCAAAAAATCCTGGAAAAATAGAAAGGCAACCTGGATGAAATTATGTTTACATCGTCATCTCACTCTGTATATCCACTCTGTAAATATGCTCCAAATGGAAACGTGGTCTAAATATAGAAGGTCCTATCATGAATCAGAGGAGCAAAGGAGATATCTTTCAAAACTATGACTAGAGGAGAAAATATAGAGATGAAAGAAGGCAGAGATAGCACCGCAAGAATGAAAATGGACAATCTTGATTAGACACAATGTGAGAGGGCTTTTGCACAAGCAAAATCGATACAGTTTGGACAAGAAGGAGAATATTTAACTGAGGGAGAAAATCTTTCTATCACTTTTTTCTAATAATTGTTTGATTTCCATGACACATGGAGAATTGATACAAATGCATAAGAACAAGAGTCGTTTGCTAATAGCTAATTGGTCAAAAGATATGAACAAGCAGTTATTTTTAAAAAGTAAAGCAATCGTATGGAAAATGTTTCAAACCATTAGTCATGGAAAGTACAAATAAAACCTCTGAGGCTCCACCTCATACTCACCAGATTGGCAAACATTTCTGAAAGATAGAAAATAACATTATCCAGAAGATTGCATTCTAAGACTTGCAAAGAGCTTTACACGTGTTATCCCATTTGATCTTCCAATCGATGTTGGGAGACAGTCACTATTCTCATCCCCATTTCACAGATCAGGAAGTTGAGGATGAAATGATCTTCCCAAGGTCACACAGCTAGTCCAAGGATTCCTGACTCCAAATCTAGTGCCCTACATGGGAGGAAAATGATAATTATCCAAAGGACAACGGTAAAACAGGCATAATAATGCCCTGTTCAAACATTCTGGAACTGTGCCCCAATAAATTTTGCATGTCTCTTCATCTAGAGATACAACTACAAGGCCTATAGCCCAAAGAGCTTAAAGAGGGGAAGTCCCATATGCACAAAAATATTCCTAGCAATGCTTTTTGTCATAAAAAGTAGAAATAAAGTGAACCTATGAACGTAATAGGATGTTGTACTGTTAAGAAATGACAGATGGGTTGGATTCAATATAACTTGGAAGGTCCTATGTCAACTTATTCATAGTAAAGTGAGCAGAATCAAGAAAATAATTTTATAGTGATTATATTCTAAAGGAAAACAACTCTGAAAAAACTCAAGAACTAAGATCAATACAATGACAAGTCACATCTCCAGAGCACGGGTGATGAAGCAAGCTTCCAGTTTCTTGTCATAGAAGTAGGTGATGGACTGTTGGTACAGAGTGAGACAAACACTTCCAGGCCTGGGCAATGTGGGGATTTGTTTAGGGTGACTATATTTGTTGTTACAAGGAAGGGATTATTTTTTTTTGCAAGTGAGATGGGAGAGACAGAATTGGGAGCATGTGGGGTGATCGTGACAATAATACTTTAAAAAGAAGAAATGTTTTTAGAGTGTCGATGAATCGTTAAAGAATAAAAAGAGAAGGAAGTTCAGAAGGGGACACAGACAAGCCGTTTTTCAAAGAGGAGTGATGACATCATGGTAAGGTCCTGAGTCATGCATGAATCGGATTTAAGTGAGGCAGTGTTGCATAAGATGCTTGTCCTCACTCTTTCTTGCAGAATCATCAGAGTCCGGCGGTAAGACAAAAGTCAAAATGCCTAGTGACAGCCCGGGATGCAATGAATGACCCTGGTGTTGTTGCTATTTGACCAGGCTCTAAGCACCCCACAGCATTTGCTTCAGCCTCCTTCATGGCTGTTGAAACAAATTGTTCTCCTCAATCCATTCTGCCAGGGGGAAGTCTTCTCATGCTTGGGGTAGGCAACCCTCTAACTCACCCATGGATATGTGGCCATATTGGAACTACAATATTAAATTTAAATATACCTCCCCAAATTCAGCAATATGTAGAAGATTCAGTTGAATCTTCAGTGTATCTATGTATATACACATATGTGTGCGTATATATATAATATATAGTCATATAAGGGTCATTCATTTTTATATATCACATGTTTATAATAACAAGAATTATTTTAAAAAAATGGAGATCAAGTGCTTATAATATTCTAACAGAGAAGAATCCCAATGTTTTCAATGGTCACAGAGAGAATTAAGGAAGATGCTCTTGAGATCTGAGTTTAGTTTTGTTTAATTTTGCTGATTTTAAAAGAATAAAGAAAAGGAAAGTAAAAATATACACACGAAAGAAGAAAGGATGAAGAAGAATGAGGAAATTGCTTTTTCTAATAATTGGAGTATGCCAGAAGAAGAATATTCAAAAATGAAGTAGTGCTTCCAGAGAGGGTTCCATCTCAGGAAACTTGCTTATCTGAAAAGGCCAAAAGCCAATCCAATAAACATTATTAAGCATCTACTATGTGCCGGGCACTGTGCTAAATTCTGGGGAAACAGCTAGTAAAAAGAAATACAGTCTCTACTCTCAAGAATCCAGTGGGGCAGGAGAGAACACACAAAAGGAGGCAGGAAAGGAGGTACCCAGCACAGAAGCATCTTATTTGGTGGAGCTGAAGCCATGCAGAGGAGCAGATGGGAAGTGGAGTAAGAAGTTTGAGGACAGAAAGAGAGAAAGAAAGAGAGAGAGAGAGAGAGAGAGAGCAAGAGAGAGATTGTTGCAGAAGCACATTGAATTAAACAAAAAAGTAGGCAAGAAGCATGTGGCAAAGGGGATCTAAAAGTAGAGCTGAGGAGGAAAAAGACGTAAGTAAAATGAACTTGAATTTTGGAAGGTAGAAGAAATAGGTTATATTTTGTGATAGGCAAATAGTAGCCCCAAAAGCAGATTCAGGATCAGGAGAAATTGAGTCAATGAGGTATATCATTTCTTTTTTCTTTTAAATAGTATTTTATTTTTCCAATTACACATAAAGACAATTTCAACATTAATTTTTTAAATCAAATTTTCTGTTCCTTCCCTCCTTTCCCTCTTTCCCCTCCCTCCTCCCTAGGACAGTAAGCAATTTGATATAGGTTATATATATATATATATATATATATATACACATATATATATATATACACATATATATATGCCACTGTGTAAATTATATTGCCATATTAGTCATGTTGTAAAAGAAGAAGCAGAACAAAAGGGGAAAAAACTACCAAAAAAGTGAAAATAATATGTTTCAATCTGCATTTGGACTCTATCAGTTATCTTTTTTTGGATGTGGATAGCATTTTCCTTCCTGAGTCTTTTAGAATTGTCTTGGATCATTGTATTGCTGAGAAAAGATAAGTCAATCATAACTGATCATCACACAATGTTGCTGTTACTGTGTACAATGTTCTCCTGGTTCTGCTCACTTCACTCAGCGTCAGTCCATGTAAGTCTTTCCAGGTTTTTCTGAAGTCTGCCTGCTCCTCATTTCTTATAGCACAATAGCATTCCATTACATTCATATACCACAACTTGTTCAGCCATTCCCCAATTGATGGGCATCACCTCAATTCTTTGCCACCACAAAAAGAGCTGTTATAAATATGTTCGTACATGTAGGTCCTTCTCCCTTTTAAAGATCTTTTTGGAATACAGACCTTGTAGCAGTAATGCTGGCTCAAAGGGTATGCACAGTTTGATTGCCTTTTGGCCATAGGTCCAAATTGCTCTCCAGAATGATTGGGATCAGTTCACAACTCCACTAACAGTGTATTAATGACCCAATTTTTCAATATCTTCTCCAACATTTATCATTTTCCTTTTCTGTCATATTAGTCAGTAAGATAAGCATGAGGTGGTAACTTAGAGTTGTTTTAATTTGCATTTCTCTAACCAATAGTGATTTAGAGCATTTTCATATGCCTATAGATAGCTTTGATTTCTTCATTTGAAAATTACCTGTTCATATCCTTTGACCATTTATCAACTGGAGAATGACTTGTGCTCTTGTAAGTTTGACTCAGTTCTCTACGTATTTGAGAAATGAGGCCTATATTTGCTGTAAAAATTGTTTCCTACCTTTCTGCTTTACTTCTAATCTTGGTTGCATTGATTTTGTTTGTGCAAAAACTTTTTGATTTAATATAATCAAAATTATTCATTTTACATCTCATAATGTTCTCTATCTCTTGCTTGGTCACAATTTTTTCTCTTCTTCATAGATCTGACAGATAAACTATTCCTTGCTCTCCTAATTTGAGGCATATGGTTTTTTTTAAAAAAAATGCTTTTTTACTAAATACAAATAAACACTAAGCAAGGATATACATTAACAGGCACAACTCTGCCCAAAAGCCCATATGGGAATTAAAATCTGTCAGGTCTGAAGAGCTATGCTTCCTTCTCAACATAGATTTATTCAGGAGTCATCAAAAATGGAGCCTTGGCATATTTAGCCTATCCCCATTCCAGAGCTCTATGATTAAGGACTAAGCATATCCTTTAAATCGTTAACATCATAAGGCTTACCTAGCCCCTTAAGGACCGAGTCCTAAGCACAGTGAGTAAACGAGTAATACACAAAACATCCCACTTCTTTGTCTCTGTCATAGAGTGCCCATAATATGACTGAGATCAAACTTTCCATCTAATGGTAGAGGACTCTGATTTTGTTTTTAGGTATTGACAAATAAAACACTTAAGAGAAATGATAATTAAAGCACACTCTAAACAAGAAAAAAAGGCAACCACAGCCAAAAAAAAAAAGCAACCATCACCTTCCAAGTCAGAATTGTTGGAATGTCGCCAACATCATAAATCAGTCAAGGTGCAATGAAGCCATTGGCTGACCAAAGATTGCATCAGGAAGATAGTAACCAGGAAAGGAGAGCCAGAAAGACATTTATGGTTCAAGACATCTGTATAGTTATATCTGGAAGCAAAAGCTGATGATTTATAATTGTTGTCTCTCCTCCCCTCCCTCAGCTTCCCCAATCTCGTCTACCACCTCTCCCTAATGAGCACGTTTATCCCAGAGGAGTAAAACCATACTTTCTGACCCAGAGATTTATGATCCACAAGTTTTTCTGGAGGCCCCACTATCAACTCTCTGACTTTTACCCACAGGCTGATCAGAGGGATCAGCTGGACAATGCTTTTACCCATTTTCTTCTAACCTCTCCTGTATGGGCAGGATCCATCATCCCCCCTTCCCTCCACTCCCAAACCCTCTTTGGCTTTCAGGAGATAATTTGCCCAAACTTTCCATAGGGAGAGGTAAGTGTTCTGATTTCTCCTGGAGAGTAAGTACCTTCACCTGGTGCTTTCACAGCTCCAGTTGTTTGGAAGTGTTTCTTGATATCTAACCTAAACTGGTCTTTTTGGCACTTTCACCCATGGCTTCTGGTTCTGCCCTCTGGAACCAAACAGAACAAGTCTGATTCTTCCTCTAAACGACATAGAAATGTTTGAACACAGCTATCACATCCCTGCCACCCTCCTCCCGTGATTTTTCTTCTCCATGGTCAATTTCTTCAAACAGTCCTTCTCTGTCCTGGTTGTCCTTCTCTGGACACCTTCCAGTTAATCAATCCAGTTTAAACCATGGCACACAACACTAAGCCTAATAATCTAGATGAGGTCTTGCAAGGGCAGAGGATGATGGCACTAGCAGCCCCTTCTTCTTAGTGTAGCCCAGGACCACATTAGCTGTACTGGTTGTCAAATTACACTGACTAATGCTCAATTTTGTTGTTCAGTTGGTTTTCTTTCATATCTGACTTTTCGTGACCTCATTTGGTTTTTTCCTGGCCAAGGTACTAGAGTGACTTGCCATTTCCTTCTCTAACTCATTTGACAGATGAGGAAACTGAGGCAAACAGTTAAATGACTTGTCCAAGGTCACACGGCAAATAGCTGAGGTCAGATTTGAGCTCAGGGAGATGAGTCTTCTTGGTTCCAGACCTGGCACTGTATCTACTGTGCCACTTAGCCGCCCAGTCCACTAAATCCCCCAGATCACTTTCAGAACAATTGCAATGTCTCCATTTCTCCCTCTTCTTATCTTTGGGAAGATTTTTTTTGTACTCAAATAGAAGACTCATTTATCCCTGTTGCATTTTCACTTCTCCCCAGCCTTTTCTCCTTAGATTTTTTTTTATCTTTCTTTTTCTTATATTTCTAATAGCTCATCTATGGCTTCTTTCCTCAATCTATGTTCTTTTCCGCCTTCCACTGTTGAAGTGCACACATTTTTTTTCCTACATAGATTCCCAGAATGGGTATCCTCAGCTTTGGGGAGTGTAGGATTCTTCTACTGTAAACTCTTCGGGGAAAGGCCTGACACCAGATAGGACTCAGGTCCCCTTTCCTTTGGGGACAAAACCCCCTTCCTCTCTAATTGGTTCTGCATTGCCCTGCCCACTCTCTTCTCCTTCCAAGCTGTATTGCTTTTTCTTCACATGGAAGGACAAGGTCAATGTTCTTGGCCTCTCTGTGGGAGGCATGTCTCAGATTGCATCACTGCTCTGAAAAATTTGTTAGGGGACTCCAGAACTATATTGTGAATCACAAGCCTGTGAAATGACTTGTAATAATTATACATGGTATGTGGAGGTGAGGAGAGTGAGAGAAAATGTTAAGCATTTACATTCTCTGCTGTTACTCCACAAAGCTTTTCCCTTTGCAGTGTCTGCCTTGCTTTCTTATAGATTCTTCTTTGGTTTCTATAGATTTGCTCCATAATTCCCTCTTTTGATGATTTTAGGTTGGGGATTTATGGGGAAAACAACTACTCTTCCATTCTACTGATAATGTGTCTTACTATATTTTACTATTTACCCTGCATTAAAATTTTAAGTGAATTGTCTTTTTTACAGCTATGAGGGCATGTCAGGTGACCACTACTAGCTGACCTAGGGAGGATTTAGAGAGGAAAAGTGGGTGCTGGGAGTAGTGGTTGAATAGATGGAACTCCCAAGGGGGCTTAGGGGCTTAGATTGATTTTAGTGGTGCTCCACAGGTGGCGATCAAGGGCGTGACCATTACTATGTGTGACCGAAGTAGATGCAAGATGTGAGTCATGGGAGTTTAGGAAGTTGATGAAATGGGAAGCCAGGGAATTTGGAATGACATCAGTATGTATACTCAAGATGCTAAACGTGAGAACAGCATTTTGGGTGGAGAGGAAGCCTAAGCCAGGCACTGAATTCCTTGTTAAAGGAAGGATAATTATAAAGTTAGTAAATGATTACAAAAAAAAATCTGGATATAATCTAAATCAAGTAAATTTCCTTCTTTATTTATTTTTTAGTTTTAATTTACAACACTCAGTTCCACAAGTTTTTGAGTTCCAAAATTTTCTTCCCCTCCCTCTCCTCCCCGCTCCCCACCAAGACGGCATGTAATCCAACGTAGGTTCTACATAAACCTTCACATTAAACTTATTAACACAATAGTCAAGTTGTAAAGAAGAATTATAACCAATGGAATGAATCATGAGAAAGAAGAAACAAAACCAAAAAAGAAGGAAAAAAGGAGAGCAAATAGTTTGCCTCAATCTGCATTCAGACTCCATAATTCTCTCTCTGGACATGGATAGCTCTTTCCATCATGAGTCTTTTGGAGCTGTCTTTAAACCTTGTATTGCTGAGAAGAGCCAAGTCTATCAAAGTTAGTTATCACAGATACCATAAGTCTGAAATCGTGTATAATGTTCTCCTGGTTCTGCTCCCCTCACTCAGCATCAGATCATGTAAGTCTTTCCAGGTTATTATGAAGTCTGTCTGCTCCTCATTTCTTATAAAACAATAATATTCCATTACATTCATATACCATGACTTGTTTAGTCATTCCCCAATTGATGGGCATCCCCTTGTTTTCCAAATTTTTTCCACCATGAAAAGAGCTGCTATAAATATTTTTGTACAAATGGGTCCCTTTCCCACTTGTGTGATCTCTTTGGGATACAACCCTAGAAGTGGTATTGCTGGGTCAAAGGGTATACACATTTTTATAGCCCTTTGGGCATAGTTCCAAATTGCTCTCTAGAATGGCTGGATCAGTTTACAACTCCACCAACAATGTAACAGTGTTCCTATTTTCCCACATCTTCTCCAGCATTTATGATTTTCCTATTTTGTCATGATAGCCAATCTGACAGGAGACATGTGGTAACTAAGAGTTGTTTTGACTTGCATTTCTCTAACCAAGTGAATTTCTTTTTTTGGAGGGGTAAGGCAGGGCAATTGGGGTTAAGTGGCTTGCCCAAGGTCACACAGATAGAAAGTGTGTCGTAGTGTCTGAAGCTACATTTGAACTTAGGTCCTCCTGACTCGAGGGCTCTGCTCACTGCACCACCTAGCTGTCCCTAATCAAGTGAATTTCAAAGGAAGAGTAGTTACAGAGTGATGGCAGCACAGTCCAGGTCCATACAAGTCACTGAGGTTCAAGGTCTGTGCCTCCTCCTTTTTCTAGTCCCTGTGTAAGTGGAACATTGGAAAAGGTCCACAAAGCACTGGTAAGGACGTTCAGGGAAGAAGTGTCTTCTCTGCGAAGCCTGGTTTCTACAGTGTTTAGGTAGTAGTTTCTTAGGCACAGAATAGAAAAATACCAATTATCTGGGGCATCCATACTCAAAGGTCCTGTGATATTAGAAGGCAGAGTCAGTTTGTTCTCTCCAGAACACCAAGAAAGAAGGGAGATTAGATCAGTCTTCTAGCTGAAGAAAAATTTGATGACTGCGATCCCTAGTAGCCTGACTAAACTCATAGTCAGCACCAATTCTTTGTATTATCTCAGATTGGGAGTAGGGGAACAGGTAAGGTGGTAGGTGGAGGAGGTGCCCAGAGAGAAGATCATTTGTATATGGAGCAGGGTTCTTGACTTCTGGTTGGACGTTGGGGTCTGATGCCCTGCTTCTGAATAAAATTCTATCTGCAAGAGGTCTGGTACCTGAAATTCTGGTCCTGGAGGCAAAAGGAGGAGAGGCAAAGAAATAACCGAAATGTGGAGAAAAACGACTTCATAGCTTCTTAGCAAGGCCTGCCTTGGAGAGTTTCAGAACCCAAAGAAGTTCCCAAGGAGATCTCTTTTTTGGTATACATTTGCATTAATAGAAGGGAATGAGAACTGAGCTTTCCAGAAACTATTTGAAAGGAAACTGCCAGGAAAATAGGATGGTTACCTAAAATGATATTTCCTGCTGGACCTGTAGAGCTTGAGCCTTGGAAGCTCTAAGTGGGAATGCAGGAGATTTAGCAGGAAATGGGATGGCTGTTGGGTAACTCACAGCAGCCAGACAAGGAACGCATATGGGCAAAGACAGAGTCACAGGGCCAAAGTGGCCATGGAGAGGTCCTTCTCCCAGGTTTATGTGAATGAGGCTCTTATTCTGGGAATGAACTCAGGATTTTGTTGTTATAGTAGCTAGGGGTGGGGGTGGGGAGGAAGACAGGAGTTAAAGAGGGAAAGGGGAATGGTGGAGGGAACTTTCTGGGGGAAAATGCAGCAAAAAAAAAAAAATCAACTCTGCTCTGCTGTCTCAAGTTCTCCATATTGAGAGGGAGAGCAAGGGTATTAGCTTATTACTTCATAAAAGCCCAAATCAAATTGTGCTAACATCATTGACGTCTTCCTCCTACAGGAAACAAGAACCTGAATGGTTCTCGGAGGACTTGGGTTAAAACCTGTTGTGAGGTATTTAATAATTGTCAGAATGAGGTGCAGTGGTACCGGGGGGAGTTACGCCAACACACACATGCAGACATACACATGGTTTCCAATTTCTACAGGCATACACTTTCCCAGATTGCTTCCTGATTACCATAGAGCTCTTTTATTAGGTTTGAATTGCTGTGGGGCCAGCTGGAAGAAGTCATCTGGGTTCTGGAATGAAGGCTAGAAGTTTCCATGGACAACCTGCTCTCTGACTTTTGGAGCTTAGCTCTCAGTCCATCAGGAAGAAGTCACAGGTTCCGAAGGGCCAGCCTTGGTTCAATGGTACCCAGTACCTGACCCTATAACACTCATGTTCATATGGTGCTTTGTCAGACAAGTCTTCTCCCAACAACTCTACGAAGCAAGCATTCTGATCTCTGTTGTTCTGGTGGTTTATTTTAAGTATGTTTCTACCTTTTGTTTTCATGTTACTTTCATTTCCAAATGTATCCCTCCCCATTTCCTACCCAGCAAGCCATCTGTTACAACAGAACAAAATAGTGAGAAGGGTCTAGTTAATTTACTAGTAAACTAGTAAAACTAATAAACTAGTGAAACTAACACACGTCACAGCAGATTCTGATGTCACATGTAGCATCCCAGCTCTCTAAAGAAGGGAGGGTAGTACATGCCCTGTCTCAGCTCTTCTCCAGGACCAAGCTTATTCATTGGAATACTGTAGTATTTCATTTTTTATTTTTTTATTCTTTCCCTTCACATCATCGTAGTCATTGTATGCGTTCTTTTCCTAGTTCTGCTCACTTCACTCAACATCACTCTTCCCAGTGGATAAACTAGCACTCATTAAGCACCCTCTATGTGCCAGGTACTGTACTAAGTTCTTGGGATACAAAGAATATAATATTAATAATTACAACGACAATAACAACCAAAAGTTCCTTTCCTTGGGGAGTTCACAGTGCAATGAAGGAGACAACGTGAAAACAACTACGGACAAACAAGGCATCGCCAGAATAAACTGGGAGTAGTCTCAGAGGGCATTAACATTACAGGGGACCCAAAAAGTCTTCTGGCAGAAGGTGGGATTTAGCTGAGACTCAATAGAAAACCAAGGAAGCTAGGAGGCAGAGATGAAGACAGAGAGTATTTCATGTAGCAGAGACAGCCAGAGAAAGCACTGGTATCAGAAGACAGAGTGTTTGGCGTGACAAGAGTCACTAGATTGAGGAATATAAGGAGACTGGGAAGGAAGAAAGGGGACTGCTTATCTTAGTTCTTCAGCTTTATTGGTTTTTATGACATATTAGTATTTAACATGCCTGACTTGGTGGCTCTTCTTCCCTGGTACATTCATGTACCCCACCTTGTTTAGCCATTCCCCAATCAATGGGAATCCACCTTGTTTCCAGTTTGGGAGGAGGGTTGGGGTTTTTTTGCTGCCACAAATACACATCTGTGAGTATTTTGGTGTCTATGGGACTGGTATTTCTGTCTTTGACCTCATTGGGATGTATGCCTTAACAAGATGATTTCACTTTAATCACTTTCTTAAATACAATTCCAAATAGCTTTCTCGAATGGTTAGACCAATCCACAGCTCTACCGAGTGGATTTATGTTTATGTGCCCCTTTTCCACAGCGCTTCCAACATTAACCATTTCCAGCTTTTGTCTTCTTTGCAAATTGGCTGGGCATGAGGTGAAACCTCAGAGTTGGTTTGATTTGCATTTCTTTTATCATCAGTGATTTGGAGTGATCTTTCAAATGGTTGTTAATCGTTTGTGATTTTTCTTTTGAGAACTGTTTATTCATATGCTTTGCCCATTCACCTACTGGGGAATGACTCTTAGTGATATCCTCTTTTAACAGAGAGGAAATTCAGGTGCTGGAGTTGGTGACTTGTCTATGGTCACCAGTTAGTAAATGTCCAAGGCACGACTAGAACTCGGCTCAGGCCAGTACTCTTTATAGTAGAGCACATTCTCTTTGGGTCTGCATATTCCCGAGAATAGAGTCTTAATAGCCTTTACAAGTTGGAAAAGTGGGTGGGAGTAGAGGAAGAAGAGGGGGCTGCATGGTGAGGGAGAAGGGTCAGTCATTTTAACTACTCTAATATTTAATTTAATTTTGGACATTTACTTCTGAACCTGAGCCAAGAGAATTTTAGGACAGAAGAGCATTTTTCTCCACAATCACATAAACACACCAGCTTTCTTGCTCTAAGGACTCTCAGGGGAATGGGGACACTTAAGCCCCAATTTTATGCTCTGCAGTGAAAATATTGTTCCTTCCTGTCAATTTGAAATGAATGACAAGCCTCACTGCTGTGGAATATGGTGAATGCTGTTGGGCTCCCCCTTCCTAGGAAATAATTCAGGTGCTTAGGAAGGTACACTGACATTTTAAGGACTTGGGGGCAGGGCACCAGTTCTGCCAGACAGAATGCCATGGGGGACTGAAAGTACCAGGTTACATTCCATCCTTTAATTCCTTTGAGGTGACTTTGCTGAGATGAGATTCTTTTGACTTCCTCCATTTCTTGCTGTTGGATCCTTTATTTGGTCCTTAGTAGAGACTACCTTTTATTTATCTTTGCATATGTATCTATCCTCCCCTAACCTCTTCCTTCAATGAATCACTGGGGCTTGGAGGTAACTCTGGGTTCTCGAAGGCTGTGATAGCAAAGAGTAAACTCCCAAAGTACCTGTCAAGCATAAGACGTTTTGAGGACTGACTTATTGGCAGATGTGTGTCTGTTTTCTGAGGACCAGTGTAAGCTAAGACTGAAAAGGCTTAGCCCCAGAGAGAACAGGTGGGGAATGCTGTCGGCTACAACAATTGGTGAATTCTATCTATTGAGAGATTGAGATGTTCCTTGGGAGAGCAATTGTGCCACTCATAGAAACTACAGAGGAAGGAAAAAAGGAAGGAAGGAAGGAAGGAAGGAAGGAAGGAAGGAAGGAAGGAAGGAAGGAAGGAAGGAAGGAAGGGAGGGAGGGAGGAAGGAAGGAAAGGAGGGAGAGAAGGAAGGAAGGGAAGAAGAAAGGAAGAAAGGAAGGAAGGGAGGGAGGAAGGGAGGAAGGAAAGAAGGAAGGAAGGAAGGAAGGGAGGAAGGAAAGAAGGAAGAAGGAGGAAGGAAGGAAGGAGGCAGGGAGGAAGGAGGGAAGGGAGAAAGAAAGGAAGGAAGGGTTACTACTATGTGCCTTCCATGTGCCAAGCACTGTGCTAAGAGCTTTTCACATATTACCTTATTCTGTTCTCATAGCAGCCCCATAGGTAGTTGCTGAAGTCCTGAAGCATAAGTCCTAGCTTTCCAACTAAATTCTCCTTTTCTTGACCCTTAGTTGTTTATTTGGTACTGATCTATCACTATATGGAACCCCCAGTGAGGAAGTTCTCTTTTCCAGCAAATCATCAGCACGTGCTGTACTCTAAGGGGCCTCACCTAACTCAAGACAAGCTGTTAGCTCAGATTCGACATGATAATGAAATGAAATATTCATAAGTCATTTAATAGCTAACAAAAGGAAACTTACTTGGCCTGAGGATAGAAAAGGCTGTTCAACAAGGACGTGGTACTTCACTAGGGAAGATGTGATACCCCTCATTTCCGTCAGGAGCACAGTGGCGACTCACACAAGTCTAAGACATTCAATAAGTGTGACGAGCTCCATATGGGTAACCTGAGGCAACCAGAAAACCACCTCAACGTAGCTTGAAACAACTGGGAAGCCGTGTCCTCCGAGTCAACCAAAACCCAGAGCCAGTCACCTTGACTTTTGGAGGAAAGTTTAACTAGGACTCTGCTCAGGGGACCTTGGTATTCCATTGTCTTTTATATTTCTTTATGTCTCTAAAATCATAGCTCCGCGTATGCACCTTTTGTCTTGTTTCTACCCCAAAAAAGTGTTCAAATGACAGAAACGCAGCAAGAAGGAACTCTGGAAATTGTAGAGTGCACTCCCTTATTTTATAGATAATGAAGCTGAGAATAAAGAACAATGCCTTGCTTAAGGCCCCAGAGCTAATTAATCAAAGACCTGGGAATAGACACCCCCACCCCACCGCCACAGATCTTTTCGTAACATTCTGATGCCTTCTGTGGATCATTACCATGGGTCTATGGCAGGAACCTGAAGAACTGTTGTCCCACCCACCATGACCCCCAATAGGTTGGTGCAGATGCAATCAAAAAGAAAGCTAGATTTGAAGCCAAAGGACCTGATTTTAAGTCACCTTTCCAGGCATTAGTTTCTTTATTTATAAAATGTGGAGCTTGGACTAGATAACTTCTGGGGGTGGGAGGTGAAGGGATGAACACTTTGAATGAATGAACCTACGTGCCATGCACAGGGCTAAGCACTTTACAAATATTCATTTACAAATAAACTCTGCAAGATAGGTAAGGAAACTGGGGCAGACAGAGGTTACGGCACTTTCCTAAAGTCACACATCTCATAAGTGTGTGAGGCCGGATTTGAACTCAGACCTTGCCAAGTCCAAGCACACTATCCACTATGCCACCTACCTGTCCCAATTTCTCCTGGCTCTAGATCTCTGATGCTACAACACTCCAATCCTTCCTCTCCTATCCCTTTCATCTTCCGTCTTTCACTGAAATGCAGCTTTTCCCTAAAGACACCAAGTCGCAGGACGCTTCCCTCCAAGACTGGCAATTCCCACCCCCTGACCCATGGGGTCGGCAGGAGGGGTTGTCATACACTTTGCTCTCCCACCGCCACTTTCAGGTCCTTACTCAGAAGCTTCCTCCGTCCTCGTCACTGTTATCTACGGACCATCGGGCTGCTCTTCTTCCTCCCCAATCATCCTGTCTGATACCTCACTCGTAGTCACTTCTCTAGCCCAACCCACGCCCCCTTTGAACCTCTCGGGCTCCAGCTCCTCAGTATCAACTATCATGATGTCTTTCTCCAATCTACCAAACCATGTTCAGGAGTCTGTTCACACCCACAAACACCCTCACCTTCCACTCCCGCATTGGAATGGCCCACGTACAAGACTTCCTGTTGAAGTTCTGCTCAGTCATAGAAGGAAAGTTCAGCCTAAGGTAGTTCTCACTTCAGGTCTGCTAGAATGGGCTTGTCTACAATACTGGAGTTTTACTGCATAGCCATAGACCAGGGACTGCAATGCAGAATGCTTCAATACACCAGTAGATGGCGCCAACAGGCCACCTAAGTCTTTAAGGTAGCCGCAAGGTACCACTACTACTAACGAACAGAGAACCAGAATCTTCAATCAACGAACAAACATCTTTTTAGACACTTACTATGCAAGATTCTCTGCTGGGTGCCGGAAACACAACTACTGAATAAGCCTAGGGGAATAATTCATGTCTTAAATGCATGGACCACTGCGATGTCCCACCGTGATTCCCGAGGACCCGTGATGAGCCGTCCTCCACCTCCTGACAAAGATGGGATGGGTCAGGAAGCTGAATGATTGAACGGAATGACCTGGCTGGATTATGCATGTTTGTTACAAGAGATTCTTTCCCTCTCCTTTTAAATTGAGGCTAGGAGAGTGGGCAGGATGGGTGAGACAAAGGAAATGCTTAATTGCACTTTAAAAATTACATTAAAAAGGGACAATAAAAACTGCTTGTTTACATTCATTGAGGCATAAAGGACTTTTGGAACATAGCGAATCTAGTTGGGTGTTTGGCTGGGAGGCAACATGAGAAACAGTATAGTACGGTAGAAAAGATTCTGGACCCAGTCACACGACCCCGGTTTGAAACTTGGCTTTGTTACTTATTCCAAGTGTCCATAGGCAAGTCACTTAACCCCTCTGGGCCTCTGTTTCCTCACCTGCAAAATGAGGACAATAATACGTGTACTACCTACAATTAGCACATGGTTATTGTGCTAGAGAAACGTGAGCTATCATCTTCTTTTACCACATGACTAGTGTAACGCATCTCGTCACCTATACCTTGAGGAATGAGGGATTTGAGGCACGGGGAAGAGTCATCCTACGTGCAAAGGTCTTGAATTCTACTTGTAAGGTGCTGAGGAAAGTGTAATTCTAAATCGAATTCCTTATTCTATCATCTTGTTCTGTGGCTAATAAAACCAGCGAATCTCCCCTCTCGTCTCCACTCTTTCCATAGCGTTCTGATGCCTTCTGTGGATCACTATCCTTGGTCTAGGGCAGGAACCTGAAGAGCTGATGTCCCACCCGCCAGGACCCGCAATAGGTTGGGCCACATGCAACTGAAAAGAAACCTAGATTTGGAGTCAAAGGACCTGATTTTAAGTCACCGTCATTCATTTCTATCACGCTTCAAGTGGCACTTTTCTTATAACGTAGGCAGCTATGTTATAAGTGCAGTGGGTGGAATAGCAGGCCTAGAGTCAGGAAGATTCATCTTCCTGAGTTCAAATCCAGCCTCACACACTTCCTAGCTGTGTGACCCTGGGCAAGTCACTTCACCCTGTTTCCCTCAGTTTCTTCATCTTTAAAACGAGCTGGAGAAGGAAATGGCAAACCACTCCAGTATCTTTGCCAAGAAAGCCCTAAACGGGGTCACAAAGAGTTGGACACAACTGAACAACTTCCTCACAATAACTCCTCAGGCAGCCAATGAAAGTATTACAGTATTGTCTTCCTTTTGCAGAAGGGAAAATGGAGGCTTTGAGGAATAAAGTGCCTTGGTCACTTTCCTATAGTTTTGTAGGTCTTAGAGTCAATAACTGGGCCCAGGTCTTCTGACCCTCAAAGCTCCGCTGAAGGCCCACTTCCTCCATGAATTCTTCCCTGCTGTCTCCCACCCGCAGTGACTTTCCTAGCCTCTGGACGCCTTCAGCAATTAAACAGCATGTTTGACCCTTGACGTTGGTCACCTAGATCTGCTGCTCTCTTGTTATGGGTTATGCCTTGTTTCACCAATCAGACTGGCACCTGCATGAGGGTAAGGATTATCATTTTATGCCTCTTTCATGCGCCCCTACAGTATCTAACACAAGGTTTTATATGGCAACGGCATCTACTGGCCTTAACATTTAGAAGAACTTTAAATGAGGTTTTACAAAAGAAATATGGAACTTTGTCAGTCAATGCATTCCAGTTTATGATTTGGAAATTATGATACCCATAAGTTATGTTTCTTTAATATTTCAAAGCTATTAATTCCCTGCTGCTTTCCCTTTTTGTGCCCAGACGTGCAACAGAATAGCTTGTGGCGGGGATATGGATTCTCAGTCTAAATTAGATCTTGAAGAGGAAGGATCAGCGAGGCTCAGAAATTAGATCTGGTGAATGAATGAGAGTAAAGAGTTAAGGATGAATTTTAAGTTAGAAACCAAAAGGACTAGAAGCATACCAGTTCCCTTAATCAAAGAGGGGAATAAAAAGAAATTAGATGGAAGAAATCAATTTAGACAGAATGATAATGAGTTCTATTTTGGACATGCTGAGTGGGAAACATCCAGGTAGGGATGTGTGGCAAGTGAAAAAGCGACAAAAGCACAGTTTTCTCCAGGGCAAGATGTCATTTCAGTAACAGCAACACGTGAACGGTTAGTAAAATGGATCATGCTGGCACCTCAGCAAAAGCTAGGGACCTGAGCACGATCAATTATCGGTTAAGCTGTCAGTGACCAAGAAATTAAGCCTCTCTCTGTCAATGACCAAAGACCCCGAGTGAGGGCCCACAGGGTCTTTTAAACCTTGGTGTGTCTCCCTCCTGATTGGCCTGACAGTATATCATTTGGACCAAACCTGACAAAGGTAAGGCAATCCTGATTGATGGGTGAGCTGGCCTTCAGTTGTGGAGGATCACACCCCTCTCTGGCAATAAAGAATGTTAATTGTTTGATGGGCGTCAACTGCCTCTAGTAATCTTGGCCAGGAAAGAAAACCATCTCAATCAGGATCTCCCCATTTCCGCCTTTCCTTGGAAACCAAGTAATTTTGAAGGACAGTAGAGTCATCTCCTGGGGAGGGCCTAACCCAAGCAGGTTCTCTATTTAATAGGGTAAACAGAAGCTGGAGTCCCACTTTAAACTGGTTAAGGAGCAGATGCCCTGTGGGCTAGGAGGGATTACATTCCTCAACCAAGCCTTAATTTGGGCTGGTTGAGATTTCCTTTTGATCTAGGCTAAGAGGTGGGATTTGACAAAATGGGGAATAGGATGCATTACAGAGTAGCATAACATTAGTTTTCCTCATATCTAGTAAGCAGTTGGAGATATAAAACTGAAGTTCAAGAGAGAGATGGAGACTGTATACGTAGACCTAGAAGTCATCCGCATATCTTATCGTTTGTCATTTCAGTCCCGTCTAACTCTTGGTGACCACATTTGGGGTTTTCTCAGCAAAGATATTTGAGTGGTCTGCCATTTCCTTTTCCATCTCATTTTACAAATGAGGAACTGATGTAAACAGGGTTAAGTGACTTGCCCAGGGTCACACAGCTAGTAAGTGACTGAGGCCCGATTAGAACTCAGTCTTCCTGATTCCAAGCCCAGTTCTCCATACACTGTGCCCCCCAAAACTACCCCATCTGCATATAGAAGACAGATAAATCCATGGTAGTTTCCTGAGCCACTAAGAAAAGGCATATATAGAGAGAAGATAAGAAGGGCCAGGACAGAGCCCCGTGATACACCCACATGTGGACTATGGTCCCACAAATTAGACTAGCTATATTGTTCTGTCAGGTAGGAAAATAACTATGACAGAGCCATGTCAAAAAAAAAACAAAACAGTGAGGAGAGAGCATCCAGATGGAGGAGTGAGTGGTCAACACTGTCAAAAACTGCAGAGATGTCAAGAAAGATGAAGCCTGAGAGCAGCCAATAAACCGGATTTAGCAATAAAAAGATTGTTGGTGGCTTTAAAAAAGCAATTTCAGTCAAATAGTCAGGACAGAAACCAGACTGCAAGTGGCTGGAAAGTAAATCAATGGAGACAAAGCAGAGGCAATGATTCTAAACAGCTCCTTCTAAGAGCCTGGCTGTAAAAAGGACAGGAAATAGAGAGTGATGGCTTGGAGGGATGTTGGCTTCAAGGGAAGGTTTTTTAAGTGTGATGGGTGGCTGGCTGGATGTGTTAGAAGGCAACAAGGAAAGAACCAGTGAATGTCTAAGGCTAAAAATGATGGTGAGAGGGGGTGATTGAAGAAGCAAAAGGCCAAAGGAGACAAAAGGAATTGTATCAAGGGCACAAGGAAAGAGATAGAGTAGGTAGCCAAAGAAAAGGTTTAGGACAGCTTCTGTGGGGAGCACGATAGAGTGGATCAGAGAAGAATAAAAGGATTTGTGTGCACCAGTGGGGCCCCATTGAAATTGGATAATATAAATTCCTATTTGACCTAGTTTACTTGGTTTGGTGGGGTTCAGCAATAAATGAGCACGAGCAGGCAAGGCAGATGATGGAAGTAATGCAGGGGTGGGGATGGAAAGTTGACAGCAGTGACATCAGTCAAGGGAGCCTAGGATGGAGTACAGTTTAAAGAGGACCTTGTTAACTGAAGGATCCAGATAATAAAGGGAGGAAAATGAGGCCAGAGGGGAGGTGATGGGCTGAGAAATCAGGATGGGATGGAATGATTGCAGCTGGGTACTCTTGAACTTGAGTGAAGGTGATAGTGGAGAAGCAAAGGTATTTAAGGGGACACCAAAATGTAAGGTGAAGTCTCCTTGAAAAAGGGCAGGTGTTGGAGTGTCAAGAAAGCCTATCAGCTAGGTGCTGAACTATTTGTAAAAGAAGGTACAATTGTGTAGATTAGGAAAGCACTATCTGGTTAGAGTGCACTTCAAAGGAGAAGTTGCCGAGTAAAGATGGCAGGAGGAGGAAGGCCCGAAGAGCTAGAAGCATCCTCCCAGCTCAGTATGTCAGGATGCATGACAGAAAGGACACATGGTCCTGGAAAGGAACACCAAGGACATCATCTATTCAGTGTGGCGATGAAGAAGGTACAGAAACAGCTGCCTGATGTCCCATAAAGAGTCAATGAAAATGCTTTTATTTGACTGTTAAAATTTGGGAAATTGTCCATCTTTGAAAAAGAAATTGTTTTAACTAAAAGTCTTTTGCTCTAAGTCCTTGTCCCTTAGATCTTTATTGTAGATGAACAAACAACTGTCCAAATGCTGTTGACCTCAGTCCCATGACCTTCCTGACATATTTCAGTTGTGTTTCAGCCAATAAAAGATGGCCTTGTGTGGGCTGATAACTTTTCCTAAGAATGTTGGTGCAAGAATATTGATATTTCCTATGATGTTTTGCCTTTTTAATCATCAACCTGGTCTTTTCCTCTGCCCTTTCACTTAGAATTGTGCCCTGTTTGAGCTGGAAGGGGCCTTAGAGACCATCCAATTCAGTTCTGTCATTAACAGGTGAGGAATTGAGGCTCAGGGGTAGAGAGGGACTTACCAAAAGATGACAAAGCCAGCTCACCAGTAGCAAGTCAGGAGCAGAGCTCAGGTTTTCTGAATCCCAGTCCAGTCCAGAATGTGCCCTTGAGGTTTTATACACGATGTTAGAGCATGGCTTAGAGTCTGGAGCACTGGATACAGAAGGCCTGAGTTCCAATCCCACCTATGATACATAACAGCTGTATAGCCCCGGTCAAGTCCGTTAACCTCTTTGTGCCTCAGTTTCCTCATCTCAATGCCTTCTCCTTCTACCACATCATATTACAGTGTCATGTAATATTGTGCCGGTCTTTCTGCTCTCTTCTCCTTTTAGGATTTGCTCGCCTGCTTCCAAACCCAGCTCTATCATCCTATGTCCTTAGCTCTCCATCCTGGCTACAACTGACTTAGATGATATAGAACCTGTTGGTTCAGATGACGAGTCTCCATATCCACATGTGAATAGAGGCCCACCAGCATGTGATTTCAGAGTCCTTGGAAGCCTCTCCCCTCCCCCATAGTGGTAATTCCATTATTAGAGATTCATTCTTTTAGCTAGTTTCTCTGCCACCACCACCCCACCATCCCCAACCTATGAATTCATCACTGTCCTCCTTTGATAATGACGTCAGATTCCTCCTTTGAGATTAAAATTTACCACCAATCTAGATTCTATTGGCCATCATCTTTTCAACCCTTGGATATTCTCCTTCCTTCTAACTAGTTCGGTAACTAGATCACATTCTTTCTCTCCACCACAACTCCTGCCCTCAAACTAAGGAACTTCAAAAACCTTGAAATTCTCACATATGACCTAACTTTCCAAGTTCCTTAATTGATTCAATCCCCACAACCTGCTTCTCCCCTCTACCTCAACTGCACACTGAAATCATTATACTCTTTGTCTCACCATCACCCACAAATGTTCCATTTCCATGTTTATGCTCTACAAAATTCCTTTTTTAGATTTTACAAAGGGCTATTTTACTGAGAAAAGTATAGCTAGGCCAGAAGTGCAAACATCTCTCTCAATCCTAGCAGCAAACGACCCCTTTTGTAGGCTCAAAATGAGAGTAGCTGCTATGAACATTCACTACTACCAAATTCACTTCCAGATTGGGCCTTTTTTTAGTCCTCACTCTTCTGAGTGGATCATCCTTTCCTTCTCTCCTCTCTAAAGTTTCATGACCCTCCTCTCCAGTGGCTTTCCTCCTACCTGTCACAACATCTAAATGCAAGTATCTCCCAAGGTTCTGTCCTAGCCCCTTCATCTTTTCCCTTGGTGATCAATTATCATCTCTATGCAGACAATTCTCAGTTCTATATATTCAGCTCTAAACTCTCTCTGAGCTCCAGCCTTACATCACAAACTTCATTTTAGACGTGTCCAAAGCAGAATCCGGTATCTTTTCCTCCAAACCCTCCCATCCTGAGAATTACTATCGAAGGCACCACCACCTTTCCAGTTTCTGTCAGGGGCATTGTAACAACAATCTTGCTTGCAGCTGCTGTGTGGGGGTGGGGGTGGGGGGGTAAGACCAATAACACCAGCACACAGGAGGGCTGCTAGCACAGATTCTTTGATCTGCTTTTCTAAGGAAAGCAACTTTAAGGAGTTCATAATTAAACATACATATACGATTCACTTAGTTCAGGGGAAAAAGTAAGCACCCTGAACATCAGAGAAAACACAAACAGAAATTTCGAGCAAAACTTATATAAACAGAGAAAATAGCACAAATCAATAGACAGGCTTCTAGTTGTCTGACCAAGGCATTGGATACATAGTAACCAGAGAGAGAAGCACCAACATATGGATTTTTCAAAGCTAGGGGGCTCCTTAAAGGCTACCCAGAGTCTCCACACAAACATTCTTCCAACGAGTGAGCCCCGAACAAAATGCTAACCTATATACTTCTTCAGGGTCAGAAGGCTTCACACCACTGGTGACCTAATTAGCAAAAGGGTGTGGGCCTTCCTAAAAACAAAAGCAAGACTCAGTCGAAGGCACTTGATTGCCTTAGTGCTGAGAAGCCCTCCAAAACAAAAGAGAACAAAAAGTCCCACTTTGCTTGCCTTTCCGGGCACCATCATTCTTCCAATCACCCAGGTTATATCATCACTCTTATCCTTGACTCTTCACTCTCATTCATCTCACAATCCAACCTACTGTCAAGTGCTGATGTTTCTACCTTCAGAACATCTGTTTATATCTCCTGTTCTTCACTCACATGGCTGCAGTCTTCGTGCATCGGGCCCCCATTGCCTCATACCTAGACCATTACCATAGTCTTCTGGTGGATCTTCCTCTTTCAAGTCTCTTCCCACTTCAACAAATCCTCCATTCAGCTGGTGAAGTGGTATTGCTAGATTGCATGTCTAACCATTCCCTTCTCCTTCAACAAAATAAACTCCATTGGCCCTCTATTATTTCCAGGACCAAATAGGAAATCTTTTTTTGGTTTTTAAAGCCTTCCTGCCTTTTAGGTATCCTTACACTTTAATCCCTTCTACACTGGCCTCCCTTCCTGCTCCTCAAGCATGACACACCTCTCCCCTCTC
This sequence comes from Trichosurus vulpecula, assembly GCF_011100635.1. Classification (NCBI taxonomy): domain Eukaryota; kingdom Metazoa; phylum Chordata; class Mammalia; order Diprotodontia; family Phalangeridae; genus Trichosurus; species Trichosurus vulpecula. Next base: position 3,608,087 of record NC_050575.1, on the reverse strand, counting down.
CCTTTGCACTGGCTATCCCTCCCGTCTCTAATGCTCCTCAAACTCACCTCCACCTCCTAGTTCCCATGGCCTCAGTCAAGGCTCAGTGCAAATCTCCTTCTACAAGAGGCCTTTCCTGCTCCCTTCTCACCTCCCACATCCTCATTCCCATTGCCTTCCACTTACACTGGACATATCTGTTGCAACAATTCAGCTAGCAGCTGCTATAGGGGTATAAGACCCAACAAGACCTTCAACAAGAGCTGCCAGCACAGGTTCTTTGATCTGCTTTACTAAGGAAAGCAACGTTAAGGGGATCACAATCTTACTTTAATCCAACATATACATATAAACTCACTTAGTTCAGAAGAAAAAGCCAGCAACCTGAACTTCAGAGCAAATACAAACAAATTACAAACATACACAATATAAACAGACCAGATCACAATTCATAGTTACCAAGAAACCATCATCATCTGGGTCTTAACAAAGCTGGCCCAGAGTCACGTGCCACTCCTCCTGTGGCTCAGAGCCCCAAGCAAAACAGGTCTGTTCTCTCTTTTTATACAGTCCTTAGCCATCATCAGACATCATCTGAGTGACCAGAACTTAGGCACATACTATTGGCTCTGGTCTTAGCAACTCCCCTTAGTGCCCTGGGGGCTTTGGGACCAAATTGGCTTAGCACCTAGTAATTAGGGGTTTGGGCCTAGTTTAGCACCTAGGTTTAGCACCTAGTTAGACTCAAAGACACTTAATTAATTTAGCTTTCTAAAACAGTAAAAAAAAAAAAAAAAAAAAGGTCCCATCTTAATTACCGATACAATATCTTATACGCACAAGGTTATTTGTGTGTTGCTTCATTCTTCAGAAGATAAACTCATTGAAGGGGGTATGCCAGGGGTATGCTAGTGAATGACAACTGGTTCCTGGGGAGGGGAGAAATGTCAAGAATGAATGATAGCAACCAACCCTCCATTTCCTCGTTGCTTTATGAGGCAATGTAGCCATCATCAATCTTCCATCATGCCCCTTTGTAATATTTTCCAAATGAATTTATATTCTTGACCACTGCACCTTTGGCCAACAGCTCTTGGAACTTTGTAAGTAAGCCAAATGTTTGATGATTGAAGCACCTTTCTAATTTCTTTTGGTCCCTCAGTTATGGCCTTTGGTTTGCATTAATTAAACATATGGTTTTTTTTTTTCAGTTTTCTTTTTTGTTATAAATTTAACAAATATCAACAAATGAAAATTCTATATACTAAAATAAACAGAAAAGAAGATTGCAATCTGGTTATATATAGTTTTTTTTAATTTTATATTTAATTTAACACACTAGTTGTTTTTTTTTTTAAAAAACTACCCCGCTTATCAGTGTCCTCTTCTAAACTTCCCTTTGTTCTGTGTATTTTTGAAAATGCATATTTCATTGATATTCTTTTCTTTTTTCCCTTCGCTATTCAGCATGGCATTGTAGATAGAGATAGGCCTTGGAGCCAGGAAGGCTTGGGTTCAAGCTCCACCCCTAACTCCAATTGGATCTGTGACTCAGGAGTAGTCCTCTCAGAGCTCTAGGAAACGCTCTAAGGTGATAAGTCACAGAGAAAGAGGCTACCTGAATTGGCAGAGGGAGCTTCTGCTTCCAGGACTAGCACCTATCACTATTCACCCTTGTTACACATGAACTTACTTCACTCCAACTCCCCCATTCCAAAAAGAAGCCTCATCTTGTAGCGAATACATAGAGTCAAGCCAGGGGTATGCTAGTGAATAACAACTGGTTCTCTGGGGGAGAAAGTGTATGCACAACACACTTTTAAGTTTGATCTGCATTATTAACATTTTCTCCATTACTGTATTAAATCTAGACAATCGTTCATTGATTTCTGAGATATAAATGCTCATGCTGAAAATTTGACAATGGTTCCCTCAGGATGGTTTGAATGGGCTTCCATATACCCCTGAGTCAAGCAAAACAAATCAATACATTGGCTATTTTTTTTTATTTTTTTGGAGGGGGGAAAGCAAGGCAATTGGGGTTAAGTGACTTGCCCAAGGTCTCACAGTTAGTAAGTGAAAAGTGTCTGAGGCCAAATTTGAACTGAGGTCCTCCTGACACCAGGGCCAGTGCTCTACTCATGGCCACTTCTGAAAATGTATCTTATTATGTACTTTTAGCCCATCACTTCTCTGCCAAAGATTGTGAAGCATACTTTACGTTCAGTCTTTTGAAGTTATTATTCATCACCAAATTTCAAATTCCAAAACTTGTTTATAAATATATAAATTCTAATATTTATTGTTTATTCCAAAATTGTTTATAAAGTAAAGTAATAATTGGTGTCTGTCATTTTTACCATCCATTGTCTATTTTTTCATTCATAATTAGATTTCTTAATAATCATTGGACAAGAATTTAGAGTAGCAATAGCCATGGGAAAATTTTTGGATGGTTTCAAAATTTCATTATTCTAAGTACCCTCTCCCCATTTTCTTGACATTTTGCAATCATCATTGCAGAAATAAAAGGAAGCCTCACAAAACTGACAGATGCTTTGTATTTTTCTTTATTTTTTGATTTTCCATAGCCAAAGAATTCATCACAAAGTGACCAACCTATGTACAGTATGTCCTCTTATACTTAACTAGGCTGGTCTTTGGGGCCACACATAAAGCACGGTACAACCTGCCAGAGTTGGAATTTTATTGGCTTATCAGGGTCATCTCCAAGATATGATGAGTCATTGGAGAAGTACTCTGTAGAAGCCATGGACAATATAACAAAAAATATAGTGTAATAAACAACAATTAATATATGAAACACAAGCAAAATGCAAAGAATTAAAGAATGACATTAACAATATCCTGCATAATAAGTGGGTCAAAGAATAAATCATAGGAACAATTAACAAGCTAAAAAAGTGAGAGATAACATATCAAAATTTAGGAGATGCAGTCAAAAGTCCTCAGAGATTGTAAGCAACTCAATTCCAAAATGTGAAATTGAATACATCATGAAAGAACTACCAAATGAAAAAAAAAATAACTCCTGGGGGGAACTAGATGGTACAGTGCTGGGCCTAGAGTCAGGAAGACCAGAGTTCAGATAATTACTAGCTGTATGAACCTGGACAAGTCACTTAACCACAGTTTCCCTTAATTTCCTCATCTTTAAAATGGAGATAATTATACTACCTATTTCCCATGCTATAACAAGCTATCTTGTCAAGTAAATATGATCCACATACCTAAACTATGGAAGGACAAAGCAGAGAAAAAGAATTGCGTCAATATTGATACAAACATTTTAAATAACATCCTAGCAACATGTATGCAGCAGTATATCAAAAAACATTATCTAACCTGAACAATATAGGTTTTTTTTTAAATTTGGGGGCAGATTTTAATGTTCTATTTGTTTAAAAGTCAAATGATAGACTATATTTCTTCATATCTCACCAGGCTTTACTCCACACTTGTTCACCAAGCTCCAGAAACTTCTTTATACTGAGACGTCACTTCAGCCCTGTAATACACACCTCAGAAATACTCTTAGCCTGGCTTCTCCCAGAAGGCACCCAGGCCAGGTGTCTCTTTATGAATGCACAAGGTTACACTTCAGACTTCTTCAAGCCCCAGAAATCTCTTCATCCTGGAAGATCACTTTGATGCTGGAATTTATTCCCCGGAGGTGTCCTCAGCCTTGGTGGCCTCTTCCTTTGATTGGATGGCTTCTCCCCAGCAATAGCACTCATTTATGGTAAAAAAAAACCTTTTAAAAACATAAGAAATAAGGGTAATTTATAAATACAGTTTTTAAACAGAGTATCTCTTAAATCAAATGCAAACATGATTTACACTGGAGAAACTGGAGAAACGTTCCCAGGAAGGACAAGGGTAATGCAAGGATGTCCCAATATTCACTATTATCGGACATAACTCTAGAAATGCATCCAATAGGAGCACAACAAGAGAAATCAAGGGCATAAATATAAGTAATAAGGAAATGAAATCATCTTTGTTTGCAGACGACTCGATTGCTTACTTGGAAAACCCCAGAGAACAGGAAAAACAAACAAATACCTATCTCCCGGCCTTACCTAGCAGGCCTGAGAGGAGGGAAAGAAATGCCATTCAATCAACTCCTCCCACTGGTTCCCTTTCCTGGGTTCCCTAAAGCTCTGAAAGGACTCCATCCTTGGGTTAAATCCATGAATGTGGATAAACCGGTTCCATTCCTCAGTGATTAACAAAATCACACCCGGGCATCCCTTCACCATCCCAGCGATTCTGAACCCCCAGCTGTCAGAGTTCATACCTCACTTCCTGCCTCCCACTGTTTGCCTCCTTATTCTCATCTCTCTCAACTCAAATAGCCCAATGATCCATTTCTAAAACTATCCACCGTGCTCTCTGGAATACCTAAGATGCTTGTTTTCCTTTTAATTTTTTTCCTTTTCCATTCCTTCCATCTTTTCACTCTCACCCAGTACTGGCTCCATCCTGAAGACATGCCTCCCTGGCTCCCTTTCCAGCACTAGTTGTACTTTCAATGACTCTCTCTGACTCATTAGTCAAGGTGAGGGAGCTTTCATACTCTTATAGGATATACAAACAAACGTACTGGCTTGTACTTGCACTAAGCACAATCAAAGATTTACGTTCTGTTACACAGTATCTGCCAGTATAATTTATCTCTTGTTCTTCCTTAACCCCAATCCAACAAGCACAGATGTTGATTCTGCCTAACAAGGGTGAAAGAGGCATGAAAATTGGAAGGAAAAAAAGAGTTTCCTTATACCTGGGGTGGCCCCTGGCTTGGGGAACACAAAGCTGCAGAGATATAGCTCAGAACTGCCACATCGTCTTTCAACAACTCTGAAAAAAAATGTCAATTTGTTTTCATTTCACCTAGAGAAGCTAGAGAAAGAACGAGACAGAACTGGGGCCATCCCATATGAGGCCCGAAGAAAAGATTCTACAATCCATCTGGATCTTCTTTGACCTCCTGTTAACCTCTTATGCATGTTCATGTGTGTGTGCATATGTGGGCATGCCTGCCTCCCTTATGGTTATTGCCCCCCAGAAGCTACTTGGAACAGGGATGAAGGACAGCAAAAACTAAATACCCAAAGTGGGAGGAAGCAAAGGCAGTATTGTAGCCTAAACCAATGGGAACACCCACTATGAAAGGCAGAGGAGTCAGAAAGTGAGGTCAGTTTCAAAAGGAAAAAAATTCAGTTGAACATTCAGAATTCAAACTGATAAATCTACAAAAAGATACTAAAATTAGAAAAAGTGAGTATTAAAACAGTAAGAAGATTACACAGTTCCCTTATTGAATATTACAAGGCAAAGAAAATTTAAACAATGCCTAATGAAACATCGAACTTTACGGCATATCAACATAACATTATGTTCCAGAATGGTTTAAAAGAGAAATGAGGGGTGGAGTCAAGATGGCAGACAGAAAACAGGGACTTCCTTGAGCTCTCCCCCAAATCCCTCCAAACACCTGTAAAAAAGACTCTAAACAAATTCTAGAGCTACAGAACCCACAAAATGACAGAGTGAAAAAAGTCTCTAGCCCAAGACGGCCTGGATGGTTGCTGGGAAGGGTCTATTTCACTGAGCTGGGAATGGAGTGCAGCCCAGCATGGGCCCTGCCAGGACAAACCAGGCCAGAATAGATCCAGTGGAGCAAGCCTCAGGGCACTGAATCACTGAGCCACAGTGGTTTCCAGACTTCTCAACCCACAAATGCCAAAGACAACTTAGCAGGTCAGTGGGAAAACTCTGTAGGACCTGCATGAGAGAAAGGTATGGTCTGGCCCTAGCTCCAAGGTGGCAGAGGTAGGTGCAGCAGCAGTGGCAGCTGCTTCTGGAGCTCCAAGCCCATAGACAGTGCAGGGAATCAAGTGACTGATCAGAGCAGGAGTTCAGGGATCTCTTTGCTGGCATTAAGGTCGCCTTTTGCTTTGCCCTGCTTGGATCTGGGTCGTAGTCCTGGTTGGTGGTCCTGGGGTGAGGACAAGTGCTGTGTGGCAGAGCTTCTGGTGGCTGTGGAGAGGGAGTTCTCCTAGCAGTTCCAAGGCAGAAAAGAGTGCTTGAGGTCACTCACAGACCACAGCAAAGGCCAGTAAAGGAGTAAACACCTCTCCTTGGATCATACCACCTCAGAAGAACTGAAAATTTACAGGTGGCTACAAATAGCTCGGAAAACAGCAGCACAAAACCCCTGAAGCTTGGGACAGAGCACTCTCCACTCTGGAAGCAGAGTTCTACCTTGGCAAAGAGCTAAATAATCAAGTAATTGGCTGGGGAAATTAGCATAGAAAGAGAGCATAGAAAACCTCAGACTATAGAATCCTACTCTGGTGAAAAGGAAGATCAAAACATACAGCCAGAAGAAGTCAACAAAGTCAAAGATCCTATATCCAAGAAAAATATGAATTGGTCTCAGGCCATGGAAGAGCTCAAAAAGGATTTGGAAAAGCAAGTTAGAGAAGTAGAGGAAAAATTGGGAAGAGAAATGAGAGCAATGCAAGAAAACCATGAAAAATGAGTCGACAGCTTGCTAAAGGAGACTCAAAAAAGTACTGAAGAAAATAACACCTTAAAAAATAGACTAACCCAAATGGCAAAAGAGTTCCAAAAAGCCAATGAGGAGAAGAATGCATTAAAAAGTAGAATTGGCCAAATGGAAAAGGAGGCCCAAAAGCTCACTGAAGAAAATAATTCCTTAAAAATTAGAATGGAGCAAATGGAAGCTAATGACTTTATGAGAAATCAAGAAATTATAAAACAGAACCAAAAGAATATCTCATTGGAAAAACCACTGACCTGGAAAATAGATCCAAGAGAGAAAATTTAAAAATTATTGGACTACCTGAAAGCCATGATCAAAAAAAGAGTCTAGATATTATCTTTCAAGAAATTATCAAGGAGAACTGCCCTGATATTCTAGAGCCACAGGGCAAAATAGAAATTGAAAGAATCCACTGATCACCTCATGAAAGAGATCCCAAAAGGAAAAGTCCTAGGATTATTGTAGCCAAATTTCAGAGTTCCCAGTTCAAGGAGAAAATACTGCAAGCAGCCAGAAAGAAACAATTTGAGTATTGTGGAAACACAATTGGGATAACACAAGATCTAGCAGCTTCTACATTAAGGGATCGAAGGGCTTAGAATAGGATATTCCAGAAGTCAAAGGAGTTAGGATTAAAACCAAGAATCACCTACCCAGCAAAACTGAATATAATACTTCAGGGCAAAAAAATGGATTTTCAATGAAATAGAGGACTTTCAAGCATTCTTGAAGAAAAGACCAGAGCTGAATAGAAAATTTGACTTTCAAATACAAGAATCAAGAGAAGCATGAAAAGGTAAACAGGAAAGAGAACTCATAAGGGACTTACTAAAGTTGAACTGCTTACATTCCCACGTGCAAAGATGATATTTGCAACTCATGAGATCTTTCTTAGTATTAGGGTAGTTGAAGGGAGTACATACATATATATATATATATATATACATATATATATATACACACACACACATACATACATGTGTACATACATATATATATATATATATATGTATATGTATATATATATATATATAGAGAGAGAGAGAGAGAGAGAGGTCACAGAGTGAATTGAATATGAAGGGATGATACCTGAAAAAATAAAATTAAGGGGTGAGAGAGGAATATATTGGGACAAGGAGAAAGGAAGAGATAGAATGGATGGGGTGTGAAAAAGCTGTTATAATGGAAGGGAAGAGGGGGTAGGTGAAAGGGTGAAAGGGTAGGTGAACCTTACTCTCACTGGGTTTGGCTTAAGGAGGGAATAACATACACACTCAATTGGGGGGAAGGGGATAAGAGGGGAGGGCAGATCAGGGTAAAGGGTAGTTAAAAGCAAACACTTTTGAAAAGGGATGGGATCAAAGGGGAAAACTGAATAAATGGGTGATGGGATAGGATGGAGGGAAATATAGTTAGTCTTTCACAACATGACTATTATGGAAATGTTTTGCATAATGACACATATATAACCTATATTGAATTGCTTGGAGGGTGAGTGGGGAGGGAGGAAGGGAGAGAATTTGGAACTCAGAGTCCTAAAAACAAACGTTAAAAATTGTTTTTACATGCAACTGGAAAATAGGATATACGGGCAATGGAGTATAGAAATCTATCTGGCCATACAAGAAAGTAAGGGGAAAGGGAATAAGGGGAGGGGGAGTGAGGTGATAGAAAGGAGGGCAGACTGGGGAAAGGGGCAACCAGAATACATGCCATCTTGGGGTGGGGGAGGGTAGAAGTGGGGAGAAAATTTGTAACTCAAAATCTTATTGAAATGAATGTTGAAAAGTAAAAATTGATAAATTAATCTTTAAAAAACAAAAGAAAGAAAGAAAGAGAAATGAAAATGAAAAGAAGTTAGAGAGAGCCAAACGTCAAAACTTACAGTTATTAGACATTTACCAAAACAGTATATGCCAAAAATGGGCAATGGTAATTTTCTGATAAAGAATTAGAAACAAAATAATTAAACATCAATTGCATGATGGATTGCACACAAATACAAAGAAAATTCCTTCATTATAAGAAATTAGAGAAGTTCAAAGAAATGTCGAAAGGTTTATATGAACTGATGCAAAATAAATTTAGCAGGCTCAGGGAAATAATATGTGCAATGAATACAGCATCGTAAACAAAAAGAATAAAAGAAATCGGAGCGCACCATGATTGTAACGACCATTCTTGTCTTAAGACAAGAGATGAGAAAATTTACCTCTCTCCATTCACATAATACATTTGGTTTTTCTCCATCTGAACAAGAATGGTTCGTAGACTTTGTCTTATCATAGTAATTTGAAACAAGTTTTTGAACCTAAAAGCTTAGCTTTGGCTATGAGTGAACAAAAAGTTCTAAACTTTATCAAAGGTTTTTAATAAAAGATTTATCAAACAAAGCAACGTACATTTTTCTACCATTTGTAATATCTCACTTGTGTGAAACAGGGTTAATTGCTGTATGGGGGGGAGGCAGTTAGTAAATACTGATAATGATAAAAGAAAAAAGACCCAAAAGAAAGAAAGTCAATACCATCGATGAACACACTGAATAGGGCAGAAAGAAGTTCAGAAGGGGACACAGAGAGGATATTTTCATTATTAATAATTTTAAGGAAGGCAGGTATGCCCACATGTGCACACACATGAATATGTATAACAGGTTAAAACGGGATAAAAACTCTCATTTATAGCTTACCTAACCTCAGCCTGCCACTTAACTCAATGTTATAAAATTAATTTTGTCTTCCTGAGATCTATATTGATCTAGAGATATGTTGTAGTAATTTATTTCTCATTATTAAATTTGTGATCTCTGTCTCATTAATTAACAAGTTTGAGTCCCACACTCCAATTCTTTCAATATTAACTACTTAATGAAGCAAATAAACTTTAACCAATATTAATTACTCTTCTTTTCCATAACTAATAAACTTAGTGCCTAATATGTACAATTCCTTAACAAATATAATAAATAATAAACAAGGGGCTGTGTAACTATTTACAATATTTTGGCTAGGATAAATGTCATAGTCCAAGTCACTTCAAACCCTCTATCTAGTCTGTAAATCTTCACTTATCTCAAATCATTCAATTCACTCCTGTTAATGGTTTTAGTTTATTAAACATTTTCTTGATATTTCTCCTCAAGATTAGCCCTTTTTTTCTTTGTCTTCCCTTTAGTAATTACAGGAAACAATCTTTCAGCTTCTTTCAAGCTCCACATAGATTTTTTTTATAAACCTCTCTTTATAGGATTACTCCATAAAATAATACTTAAGACCATTCTTATGAGAAAGAAGTCAATCCTCACTTTCTTTTTCTCTGTTTTCTCCATAGGTTCCTCACAGATCTTAACAGATCACAGATAAAACATATACATTCTCCATGACTCTTTAAGGAGAAGTATACAATATCTAGTCATTTTCTTAAATGAAGCCTCCCCATTTTCCCCACAGATTTATAATAAGTCTTCATAGATTACAAATGAAGCCCACATTTTCTCCCTAATTCAATAGGGAGAAGTTTTTCACCTTAAGCCATTTTTCAACTCACTCTCAAGTAAGACTCTTTTTTAACTCATGTTGAAGACTTTCAGGACAAAGTTGTTGTTTTATTTCCTAATGTTCAATTTGATCTCTAAAAGAAAACATTGTCACCACAGTCTCTGTTTTTAAAAGAAAAATTGAAAAGAAGGGTAACATTTCTCCTACAGCCAAACATTTTCAGTCTTCTGAAAATCATTGAGGACAAGGTTATTAACCTGGAGTCCATGAACTTGACTTTAAAAATCACATACTTTGATCATTGTATTTTAATATAAATAGTTGCTTTTGTAAGCCTATGTATTTTATTTTATGCATTTAAAAACAATATTCTTTATTATTGTGCTATTAAAAATTATGAAGGAGATGGTTTCAGAAAAACCTGGGAAGACTGTTGAACTGACATAAAGTGAAGTGAACAGAACCAGAAAAACACTTTATACAATAACAATATTGTAAAGATAATCAACTTTGAAAGACTTAGTAACCGATTAATGCAATTACCAATCACAATTCCAAAGGACTCATGATGAAACATGCTAGTCACCTCCACATAGAGAACCGACAGACTCAGCCTGCAGATTGAAGCATATTTTCTTTTCTTTGTTTCTTTTTCTTTTTTGAAGGAGGGAACATGGCTAATGTGAGAATTTGGTTGTTTGATCAGACATTTTTAATAAGTTTTTTTCTTGCCTTCTCAAAGGGTGTGGGAGATATGGTGAGAGGAAGAGAATTCAGAACTGGAAACAAAATAAAATTAAATTTAGAAAAGAAAAGAAAGAAAAGGCATTATTATAAGAAAGGTTCGACTCCTAAATTGGTCTATGACACAGAAAAAGTTAAGAACTGCTAATTTAGGGATATATAAAACCCACCACAACATGAAACTGTCAGAAGTAGGAGCCAAATGCATGTCCTCTTACTCTAAATCTTTGCCTCACACCATGAATTTAGAAGCATGGAACCAGGATTCATAGCCACAGATTATGATCAGAGAATCAGAGAACCTTAGATATGGAAATGAGCTCAGACACTATCTACTCCAAACTTTGCCCAAAGAGAAATACCTTCTATCACATGCAAAAAGTGGATATCCAGACCACTTGAAGACTTTGAGTAATGGGGAAATTGTTATATTTCTAGAGGTTCATCTCATTTTGGAATAGATCTAATTTTTATGAAGTTTTTAGATAAACACATTCTTCTCTCTGAATTTTTATTCATTTCTTCCTATTAGACTATAAACTCCTCAAAAACAGGAATGGTGTATTTTATATTCCATAGGATTTGTGATCTCGTCTATATGGATACTCCCTCCACGATGCACGTTGCATTCCGTCTATTCCTCACCATCTTGTGTCTCCTGGCTTTGTCTTCCTATAAATCCACCATAAGGGGTTCACCCAATATACTAGAAGCCTTCCTCACATTCTCTTGGCATTGTGTGGATACCAGTGGAATACACAGACAATTCATTGGTCATCACTCATTCTTGATATTTGACTAGCCCATCTTTTTATTTTCTGGTTGTACATTTCCCTTTTTAAAATTTTGATTATTTTGCATAATTCCTATTTTGTTGTACATAGTAACCAATACACATCCATCATGTTCCTCTCCATTTCCCTTTGAGTGAAACCAAATTCATTTCATTGGAAACTGTAGTATTTCATGATTCAAAACCACACATAAGAAAATAATATTGACATATTTTGAAATAGATCTTTATTTCAGAGAAGAGCTTGGGATCATTAAACTGTGTCATTTCAGCCAAGGGGAATGATATAACCAAAGTCAAGAATCATCAATGACATCTTGTTGAATATGGGCAGGTTACTTAACCTCTCCACATGTCAATTTTCTCATTCCTCATGTCTTCATTGCAGAGGTAAGTGATGTGGAATATTTCATCTACTGTCCATGTGTTGATTGGTTTCTTTGAAGTACTTTTTTCTCTTTCTTTTTAAATCTTTGTCAGAAGAAATGGCTCTCTAAGGTAAGGGAGTGGGGAAAGAGATATGCAGACATGAATATGATGTAAAAACAAAAGACATCGACAAAAACAAGAAAAAAATGGTGTAATTTTCTGAAAGACCACTTTCCTCCTCCATAGTTCTGAGCTCAGCTCATTGTCAGTTTGTAGGATCTATTCAAGCTATATGTACTAATGAGCCAAGTCTATTAATTTTCCGTCTAATGGCATATCATGATCTGGACCACAGGCATTCTTCCTCCATTTTTCCCTGTGTGAAAAGGCTAACAAAACTTTTTTCAATAATATTGTCAACTGTTTTTTAAAAAGTATTTGATTCAGTAGAGCAAAATACTACCTTGAAGTCTCTCCTCCAGTTAGGAATCTTTCATGCACATGTCAAAATTATACAATATCCCATAAAAGATTAACCACAGAAGGACTTTGTTCAAAGCCATCCTCCAATAGAGAAGTAGTCAAAAGAATATGAATAAACACCTCTCAAAAGAAGAATTTTAAACTATAAAATAAACTATAAATATAAACTATAAAATAAAAACTATAGAACAGAATGCTCCAAAATATTAACAATAGTTGGAGAAATATGAAACAAAGAAGCCCTAAGGTTTTACTTCACACTCTGAAAATTGGATATTTTAGCATAAGAAAGGAATAGTGCCTGTAGAAGGAGTTATGGAAAGATATGCACTCTAATAGATTATTGATGGAATCATAAATTAATGTAATCATTCTGGAAAACAACTTGGAACTATGGAAAAAAAGTGACTAAAATGGTCATATCATCTGACCTAGACATTCAGCTGCTAGGTATATACCTCAAAGAGGTCATTGATTAAATTCTTTCTTTCTTCCTTCCTTCCTTCCTTCCTTTCTTTCTTTCTTTCTTTCTTTCTTTCTTTCTTCCTTTCTTTCTTTCTTTCTTTCTTCCTTTCTTTCTTTCTTTCTTTCTTTCTTTCTTCCTTTCTTTCTTTCTTTCTTTCTGTCTGTCTGTCTTTCTTTCTTTCTTTCTTTCTTTCTGTCTTTCTCTTTCTTTCTTTCTTCCTTCCTTCCTTCCTTTTATCCTTCCTTCCTTTCTTTCTTTCTTTCTTTCTTTTTTTTAATTTATGTTTGTGATGGCACTTTTGTGGTCACGGAATACAGAGAAACATAGAAAGTCATATATTAACAGATGCAAAGTGAACTTGTTCAGGGTCAAAGGTGAGTCACACATGTGACTCACCCAAGTGACATAAAATCATCACAAAAATGCAACTTAAACCCACGTGGTCTAAAAGCCTCTGATGTCACAAACATATCATTCAAACCCATGTAAACTAGGCTTTCCCTTGAGGCAAGGTCATTGGAGACTCCTAATTTAATCAAGGAAACAAAGGCCGGACTCTTCAAGGACACTTGGTTGAATAAGTGCCAAGAGCCCATCTTGATTCCCAATATACTCCTTTGCAAAATTAGGACTTCTATGGCAGTGAAATATTGTGTATATTGTCATATTTTTTCCAATATATCAACTTGTTTTGCCATTTTTTTCTTTTCCTCTTTTTTCTCTTTAAAAAATTGCTTTTTACAAGGGATACCTTTCTGAGAAGGAAGAAGACAGACACACAGGAAATTTTAGGTGTTCTAAATACAAAAATATGACAATAAATTTTATTTAAAAAAAGAAACAATATTTTTCAAAGACCTTTGTTCATCAACATCAACCAAGGCTTAATATAGGGAGACATGCTTTTCCAAGGGATTGCCACTAACATGGAAAATATCCAGGTCAGAATTCAAATGAAAGAGGGGTCTACATAGATGATAAAGCATCCCAGATGTTTCGGTTCAACAGATGGTATTGTACTAATTTCATCAAGCCTCTTGAGTTCCATCATCACTCAGAGGTATCATGTACTTCTTTATATCTTAGAAGTGCCTAATATGATGCTATGTACAGCATAGTTTTATGTAAGTATTTGTTGCACAAATGTGTTATTAAAAAGTTCTCCCCTTCTTTTCCCCACTTCCGAATTTCCAATTTTGCCCTGAAGGGAGCTATGATCCAATGGAAAGAACTCTCCATTGAGACTAAGGAAATCTGGTCTGAATTGCAGCTTTGTTATTAATTTCATATAATGTGAGATTTGGAAAGGGACTTTAGATCAATGGCATTTTTTGTAGATATGGAAATTACTTTTCCAAGTACACACAGCTAGTAATTAGCAGATTCAGGATTTAAATCAAGGTGTTCTAACTGCAAGTTCATAGCTCTTTACTTCTTTTGAGACCTTTGGCCAGTTGGTTCAGCTCTCTGGACCTTGGTTTTCTCTTATGTCAAATGATGGGGTAGCCTTACTTACTCTGTAAGAGTTCTTTCTGATGCTATGGTTCTGAGTACAGACAATCTTGAATCTCAGAAGGGTAAGAGATGGTTTTTTACAGTCTTGTAAATTCTAATACTAGACCATTGTGCCACCATGAACTTATTCAAAATATATAATAATTTATTCTGGAATTTATTTTTCCCCTCTTTTATTAAATACAATTTGTGAAATTTTTTCCCCATTTCTGGAAAGATTTAATGGAATATATGGGGGTGTGTGTTGAGAGGCAAAGGTATGCATACAGATTAAAAGGAGGGACAGCTGTTTGTCTCACAGGACATCTTATTTTTCATCAGCTTTTATTTGCTTGTACTTTGGCTAAATGATAACTCCCAACAATCAGTCCCCCTCTCCCTAACGTGCAACCTGTGGGACCATGTGGGGGTGGAACTGTTAAACACTGATAAGAGCACATGTTATTCCTTTCAGAGAATCAATAGCTTTGACATTTTGTGTCCTGTGCCAACAGTATTCATATGATATTCAATGCTTTTCATGTTTGGGGATTTGTATTACTTAGTTTCAGGTGTACCTCCCTTTATATTTATTATTTGAATTCTCACTGCATACTTCCATTGAGCTAAAATCAATGACCATATTTAACATAATTATGATTTCAAATAGGACCAAATCCAAATACATATGACCATTTCTGTGGATTCATTATTCACCTTAATCAAAACCAAGCTTGATTAAGATTCATTGGAGAAATTTTAAAATCAGGTTTTTATACTTATCCACTAATCCATCCAGTTCAATTAATATTTCTTAAATACCCATAATGTGTATGGTCCTCTGTTCATTTACTAATGGATATTTTTTTTAAATATCATTTTCTTACAGGCACAGAGATGGCCATTTAGAAGTCCTCCAGTGATAACGTAGTGTGCTTTTGAAAAGAAACCTGGCATCATGGGCTTCTGGGAGATGGAGTTTAAGGGAGACAGAGTTGACATTTTCCCTTGATAGAGGAGACTTGTTGTTTTTGTCCTTTGTCCTCGAAGAGGACCATGACATCAGGGAAATGATGACATGACTTGCAGTTGACTTTGATTTAAGTGAGGGAAGGCTGTGCAAGGTCACCAGCCTCACTTTCTCTTCCAGAGCCACCTGGGTCCAGTGGCCTGATATTCACCAAGACAACTGGAGATGGCCCAAGATGCATTGGGAGACCCTGGCCCTTTCAGGCCAAGGTCTTTTCAGGTTCTCACTTTGAGTGAGGTAACACCTATTCAGTGAATCGTCCTCTTTAAGAAGTTAATCGAGGGATAGCCCCTTTAATCAAAACTCAAAAAAAAAAATTAAACTGGGAGGGGAAGACCCTCAGGGTTTCTGGCCAAGAGAGAAACAGTTACTATTTGGTATTTACATTTACTCTGTGCTAGGGGAAGGCAGGGATCTGTTGTCTAATCTATGAGTTCCAGAGTGAACTGGGTTTAAGGCTTGGTTTTCGAGAAAGAAATCTAGCTAGTAAACCCAAAGTTAAGCAGACAGCCTTCAGCCATTGAAATGGAGCATGGAGTGGAGAGAGGAAGAAAGAGACAGAGAGGGAGAGGAAGAGGGGGAGAGGAACGGAGAGGGTGAGGGAGAGGGAGAGGCTACTCACAGGTTGTGTTTGTCCTTCGTTCTCAAAGAGGACCATGACATCAGGGAAATGATGACATGACTTGCATTTGACTTTGATTTGAGTGTGAGAGGGCTGTGCAAGGTCACCAGCCTCACTTTCTCCTCCCTAGAAGAGACTAGGGACTCTGACAGAAGTGGTACTCAGAGAAAGAGGAACAGATTTTGAACTGTACTCTCAGCAGTAGAAGTAGAGGAAAAGGACACTGGTGGTAAAGACAACCACAGAAGTCACAACAGTGGTATATGTCATAAAGTCAGAAGAGAGAACCTCTAGGAGAGAGGAGCATTTGGGATGACTGCAGACTTCATTCACCCAGGGAGACAGAACAGCTGTGAGGTTGGGGAATGTTAGATCATGGATGAAATTTTCTCTGGTCAAGGATCCAGGGGGCCAGTAAAGCTGCTTTCCCCCCTTTCCATGTGCCTATCTGTCTGAAAAGAGAGATATCATCCAGAGTTATCTGTTCTTAGAAGTTTTGTTTTGTTTTGCTGTCTTAAGTAGCACTTTTTATTTGACTCATTCTAGATAAAATCTTACCTATTTTAACTGCTTTTAATTTCTACATGTGCTAAATTTTGACAGGGGCTGCAGGAGAAAATTAGTTGGCTTTGGCTTCAAGAAATAAAGCGCCAAGATTGAAGCTCTGGTCTAAAAAATACAGGCCTTTCTCCTAGATTCAAGTGGAGCCAAGTCAAGGGAAAATGTTATAGTTTTGATTTATTGAATTCAGATAAACTTCCCAAAATGAATAACTAGACTGGCTCTGTGCCTCTGGCCAAAATGAGGGAGAACACCATTGTTTTCTGTCTGGGATAAGGCTGGGCTGTAAGGTCACCGGTTCTAACACACTCATCCTTCCTATGCACTCCATGCCTGTAGAGAGTAAGCTCTCTGCCAAGTGTGGAGTAACTAGGGAGTGTCCAGTGGAAGGAGAGGAAATGTGGCTGGTCCTGACTAGCAATTCCCACATTCCAAAGGTGGGAGCCATAGGAGGGATCACCTTCTCAAGAGAGGTACAAATGTCACAATAGCATATTCTTAAGAGGTCCTATGGGATAGTTGGGTGTGGTGTAGGGCATCAGGAGACATAGGTCTTCATCCTGATCTTTCACGAACTTCCTACATGACCTTAGACAAGGCATTTCTCTTTGGGCCTCGGTTGTCGGTTGTTGTTGATGATGCAGATGTTGATGAAAGGACTGGGCTGGATGACCTCTAATTTTCCTCTAGCTCTGAAATTCTATGATCCTCTCATCTGGGATCCCCCACTCTCTACTCTAGATATATGACAAGTCCTCAGAAGGGCTGCTGAATAGCATTTTCAGGTATGTAGAAGGACATGCATCCATCCTGTGCTGGCATATCTCTGTTTCCAAATCATTCCCCCCACACACCTTGCTATTCCCATCTATATATGGATATGCAAAAGACTACCCACTTACGTATGTGTGTGCATGCATGCACACACACATACACACAGCTGTCATAAGCTATGGAAACCTGGCAGGGCCAGCTGTGTTATTTGTAAAGAGATCATTATCACTAACTGTTGCAACACAACTGCCCTCGCCTGCCAGGGCTTCTGATTCACCGTCTATCAATGGGCTCTGGAGAATTTTATCCCTTCCCTTCCTTCTTCCCTCCTCCCTCCACCCCTCTTTTAACCTTTTTAAACATTCCATCTTTTCTGTGATCAAAGGCCTTTGGCTGAACTATTCCTGGGATTAAAAAGGGAAAACACCTTTTCAGATTTTTTTAATGACATTTGTTTCAGGGACAATCTTTGGCAGGCCTCCTAGAACATATGTCAGACAAACCTGTTTTGGCCCTTCCCGTGTCTTAAAAATAAAAGCAGGGTTTATCAGACGCCCTCTCTGCTCCAACTGTACTGTGTCCTATTACACCCAACTGAAATTTCAGTCTATTAAGAGAATGCACAGGGTGAAGCATAGAGATACAGACCCAGACCTGGAATCATATTTGGAAAGTACCACTTATTCCCATCCCCCGCACCCTGCCTCAGAGAAGATGAGGAGTCACTCTTTGACAACTGAGTCCACTATTTCTATTGTCAAAGGGTTTCTTTAGAAATCAGGATGTGGCACCCTCAGGGGTGGGGAATGAGGAACGAGCGACCATCGGAGGATTAAGAGCTTAAAGAGGCTGTAGAGAATATTTGGTCAAACCTCATTTCATAAATGAGGAAATTGAGGCCCAGGAAGGAGTAGTGACAAGCCCAAGATTGTGTAGCTAATAAGTAGAAAGGATAGATTGAAACCTAGGTCTTCTGATTCCAAGACTCTGTCCACTCTTCCCAATTCTGCTACTTCCTAGGGGGAGGGGAGAAGTTTTGCATCCTTGCAGGCAGGAGATCATGATGAGAAAAAAGTGAAGTCTGAGTTAAGGACAAAGTGTTGAAGTGAGAATACACCTCAGCAAGACTGGCAACTCCCTTAAAAAAACACGCCATGCCATCCTAACTCTGCCTTTGCTGACCCTATTCCCTGTTTTCAATTGTTTATTTTATTTTTAATTTATGGAATAAAACAAGCATTTCCATAACAGTATATTTTTTTAAAAGCTGATTGCACATGAAACTGCAAATCTATTATGTACAACTTGCTATTCCTTTTAAATATATACTAAAGTTATCATGTGAATTTCTTTTTTTTCTTCTCTCCCGCCTGCTCGAGACATGGCTACATTAGACACAAATAGGTGTGTATATGTAAATTTGTTCTATACATACTTTGTTTATCCGTTCTTTCTCTGGATGCAGATAGCATCTTCATACGTCCTTGATATTTAATTTGGGTATTTATAATAGTCAAAATGACCTAGTCACTAAAAGTCATTCTTAAAACAATTTTGCTGTTACTGTATATGGTGTTCTCTTGAATCGGTTCATTTCACTCTTCATTATTTCGTGCAAGTCTTTCCATATTTTTCTAAGATTATTGAGCTTATCATTTCTTATAGCACAGCAGTATTCCATTATAATCAGTCATTCCCAACTGACAAATATTCCCCATTCCTGGAGTTTCCTCCCCCTCTAATCTCTGCCTCTGAAATCCTTCCTAATCATTAAGACTCAGCTCAAAGACCCTAACTGATTTTCCCAGTAAAAATCAATCTATTCCTGTTGTTAATCCCCAAAGCACTCAGTGCTGACATTACATTTTTTAAGATTCTCAAAGCACGTTTATTTCCATTTTGTCATGTGATACAAAAATCCTTCAGGGGGGGAGTAAGGGTATTATTAGCCTTATTCTTCAGATATGGGAACTAAGACTTATTAAAGTGAAGTCACAGCCACAAGTGCTGGAGACAGGATTTTTGACCCTCATCCCGAGACTCCAAATCCAGGACATTTATTGTCACACTCTTTTCTACTACTTATATAACAGCATTGATGCTTAAAACATGCAAGAATAAAACATTTTACAGAATTTCTGTCTAGTCATTTCACCTTCACTTCAGGTCTGTACTGTTGGAACCACTCCCCCAAGTTCTGTCAAACCAGGCCATGGCATGGGCTCACCATCCTGTCATGGATTATTTTCTCCAAGAAGAGGATCACTACAGAAAACTTGGGCTGTCAGTGAGCTGTGATTGAGGAGCCCAAAAGGTCCTGAATTTGGGAATTCATGAGCTTGCCTTCAAGGCTGGGTATGTCTATCTCAGGATCACTGTTCAGGTACCTATACTCGGGGAAAGAAACACCAGCAGAAGAATCAGCAAAGCAGCCAAGGTGCAGGCTCAAGTTCACCTAGGCAGTTCGTGCACCCACTGCCATTCACTTCTATTTTGCAAATACCCTCTAAGAAAAATGCTGTTATCATTTCTACGTAGGCTGTATATGTTTCTATGTTGCCCATGTAGGTTATATATGTGCACATGGGTCTGTCTAGATGTGACTTTAAGGGAGGTGTGAATAGATATTTCTACTGTTCGCACCTACACTTCTCCAGGAGATACTGTGACTCCTGTCAGGAAGGGAGTAGGTGACAGGGGCCATAAGGCTGCACACTCTATTCTCCTCGAATAGAGGGTAGCAGGCTAGAATTACATCTATCTGCCTCTCCCTCCCAAAATATTTTTAGATTCAAGCTTTGCTTCTAACCACTCTCAAATGTGTGTGTGTGTGTTTATGTGTGTATGTGTTGTATGTATGCGTGTATATGTGTATATGTATATACATACATATACATATGTGTGTATACGTGTGTATATATAAACACACACTACAAAATTTGACTCCCTTCTCACCAAATGCCACAATACACAAAAATCACACATAGCAAATAGCAAATAAGTATATTTATCTGAGTCAATAGCAAACAGAAATCAGAGAAGTTATATAGAAGTGAATATAGAGTGAAAGTATCCTCCCACTGAGAGTGCAATATCTCAGTTCATCAGAGTCCCCAGATCTCACCCCAGAATCACTATTATGGTGAGATAGGGACAAGGACAGGAACAAGGTTCTGGCTCCTTTGTGTTTTGTTATGTTTTGTTGTTTGTTTAGGTTTTTCCTGTATCCTTTCTCTCCCTTTAAGGACCTCTTCCTAAATCTGGAAGTGAATGTCTTCTGTCTTAAAACTGGAAGCTAGAAGACTGAGCTCTCGAGCCAATTCTGCCCCTCATTCAGACATGGAGTATCTAGTGATAAATCTCCACCGATAAAAGAGTCTTGCACAAATAGTTACACTTAATTTACAGATAAGAAACTGAGGCTGGGCAAAGAAAGTGGCTTGCCTAGCTAGCAAATATCTGAGGCAATATCCAAACTCATGTTTTCCTGACCCCAAATCTAGTGTTTTATCCACTATGTCACCTATGATGGATACATACACACATTTAAAATAACCATAAAACATGAGAGAGACAGTGGCATATGGTGGTAGAGAGCTGACCAAATGTAGGAATATCTGGATTTAAATCCCCCTTCCAAACAATACTGGCTGTGTAACCCTGGGCAAGTGGCTTCAACTTGCAGTGTCCTCGGCAACTCTATGAGTTGCAAAATGGTTGTGAATTTCCAATCGTGCAGGGAGGTTAATAAAAATAAATTAATAATAATAGCTGGCATTTATATAGTACCTACTAGATGCCAGGCACCTGTATTGGGAATCAAGATGGGCTCTTAGCACTTACTCAACCAAGTGCCCTTGAAGAGTTTGGCTTTTATTTCCTTAATTAAATTAGGAGTCTCCGATGACCTTGCCTCAAGGGAAAGTCTAGTTTACATGGGTTTGAGTGACGTGTTTGTGACATCAGAGGCTTTTAGACCACGTGGGTTTAAGTTGCATTTTAGTGATGATTTTAGGTCATGTGGGTGAGTTGCATGTGTGACTCATCTTTGACCCTGAACAAGATATATAAAACCAGGGGTTGGCTTTCCTTTTCGGAGCTCTGAGCCACAGCAGGAGTGGCGCGTGACTCTGGGCCAGCCGTTGTTATGAGCTCCCCGGCTTTGAAGAAAACCCAGATGCTGATGCTTCTCTGGTAACTGTATATTGTGATTTTTTGTCAGACAGAAGTCTGTCTGTTGATTTGTGTTTATTTGCTCTGAAGCTCAGGGCGCTGGCTTCTCCCCCTGAGCAGAGTGAATGATATCTGTATGTTGCATTAAAGTAAGATTGTTAACCCCTTAACATTGCTTTCCTTAGTAAAGCAGATCCAAAGGACCTAGGCTTGCAGCGTTCTTGTTGTTGGGCTCGTGTTGGTTTTTCACCCCCACAGCAGCTGCTAGCCGGATTGTTGAAACAGCACCATGCTAAGCATTTTACAAATATTATTTCACCTGATCCTCAAAACCCTGGAAGGTAGATGCCATTATGATCCTCACTTTACAGACAAGGAAACTGAGGCAAATGAGGTAAAGTGACTTGACCAGGGTCATACAGCGAGTGTCTGAGACTGGATTTGAAGTCAGGTCTTCTTGACTCCGGGCCCAGCTCTCCATCTACTGTGCCACCTAGTGACCTCAAAGCTTTTTAGCAAGTGTACTCTGTACCAAGTCTGGCCTAAAACAAGACAGAACAGACTCTGTTCAGTGAATGGTAAACAGCAAGTACCAACCAGAGTAGTTGAGGAAAAACTTGACTGTGAGCTCAAGAAGGCTTTGAAGGCTCATGGAGGTAATGTGGTTTGGGCTGGGCTGTGATCAATGGACAGGATTTGTATTGATGTTAAAACGTGGTCATTCCTAGTCAAGCTAAGATAGCTTATTCCCTTCCAGGCACTCACTCTTCCCTGAACTAAAGAGAAACTAAAAGGAGCTCGGAGACTTGTGATTCAGACCCATTCTGTGATAAGCGATCTAAAGGGACTTCTTATGGCCATTGGGAGGGGCGGGGGGGAAGAGGCTGGCAGTGAAGCACTGGGGCCATAAAATACAGCGCACCCGACCACTTTGTAATGGTGCAGACTATTTGTGCTGCAAACACCACAGGGTTATTGGGAGGAAAATAGTTTGAAAGCCTTAAAGGGCTGTATAAATGTGAATAATTATGATGTAGTAGAAGACGGAGAATGTCAGCCATAACTTGGTACAGGAAGATGAAGTTACCCAGTGGTGGAGGATTTTTAAGGTGAGCAGAGCAGTGTATGAGGAAGTAGGGTTAGGATCAAAAAAGAGGTAGAGAGATGCTAGAGTATGGGTCAGTAGGAACTGAGCAGTGGCCATGATCTCAGGAGCAGGGACAGAGGAGGAGAACAATTAACATATAAACCCCGTGCTCCAGTCAAACCAGTTTGTTCACTGTTACCCAATTAGGTTTTCCCACATCACTTATTTTTTTTATACTTGGGATGCCCTCCTCCCTTCTCTCTTCCTGCTTAACTCTTGCTCATCCACTAATTACTGTCCCCTTGTTCGACAGATAACACGCAGGAGGCACTGGAGGCTTCGGACTCCAGCCTCTAACAGGTTCGCTCTTGATCTGGTCAGGCAGGAAAGCAGCTTCCAAGGGGTTAATAACAAGCTTTATTCTAGTCTAGTCTTCTCTAACGCAGTATTGCTGATAACAGAAGCACCACAAACTCCAGCAGCATTCCCTAATCACCCTTCTAGCAGGGGATGGCAAGACAGGCGGGGCACTACCCCTACTTCTCAATGGGGTCAATCAAGACAAGCACAACCTATGCATCCCCTAAATCCCCTCAAGTCTTGATGGGAGCCAATTGAGGCAAACACAGACGCCCCCCTCCCAAGCCTTGATGGGGGCCAACCAAGGCACACAGCATCCCAGCTTGTGCATTCAACCATAAAGGTTCCCCAACTCACTGCCCACTGCCCACCTACTTTATAGGGCAACAGACAAAGAAGGCATATTGCCAACAATAGCCTGGCAAGTTTACATTACCTCATCCCTATATCTCACTGCGCAGTCACGGTGGATGTTTACAATCTCAGCACACATGTTTACATTATTTATCATTATATAATGCTGTGCAAGTGTAGTGGAGATATTTTGAACCATAAGCCTGGGAACTCATATCTAATACCTGGGAAACAGAGATTGCTATGGCCAAGGATCCTGGGAAACTAAACTCTAAGAAATAACAAAAATCCACTACACACACTAAAATCCACCTTACTTACACTAAAATTCACCTCACTGACATTCCTCCAGGTCACTATCATCAGGGCTCAGAGAACCATGGAATGTCATAGTGGAAGGAACATTAGCACTCTCCTATGCCTATCCTGTCATTTTATAAAGGTGAAACTTAAGATCCACGCAGGTTCACCAACATCCAGGGTCACACAGATAGTATGTGGCAGAGGCAAAATTCCAACCTGTGCCCTAAGGGTTTGCAGAGTTGGTTTTATTGTGTGTCCAAAGGCAATATAAAAATATAATTCAAGGGATACCTGATCATTCCACGTTGTAATACTCAAGATGAGTATAACTAAAAAGATCACTTTGGTGATAACTATAGTAGATGCATCACAAACTCTTACCGAGAATAAAGAAAACTGCTTTGGGAAACTTGACACAATCCTCCATGTGCAATGACACCTGTTGACTTCAAAGCAAAAAGTGGAACTGGGAAGATGGTGAGAAAAATGTTTGCAAATATGATTGGAGATTAAAAAACCAAAGACTCCAAAAGTTGTAGGCAATTTAACAGCCTCATACCTCTATCGTGAATATTTTCTTCAAGAAGAGCCAAAAGGCTTTGGACATAGGAAGTATCAACCAGTATCACCAAAAAAAAAAAAAAAAACAAATCTAACAATAACAAATGCTTACCAATCTGTGACATTTTCTAAAAGAGATTTATTTATTTAGCCAGATCATCAAATTATTAGAGCAAAGGTCAAAATTAAAACCAAACTAGAAGAAAAGATACAGTACTGAAGTCACCAACAGGACCTGCTCAAACAAGCTTAATTGCAAAGATGAGAAATAAATAAAGAAAAAGACATTTACTCTGATTATTATAATATGCTACAGAAGTTTCCAACTACAAGCACAAAGAGGAGGCCAAGAGGGCCTAGAAAATACTTCAATTCGCAACGATCTAATCTCCTTGAAAAGGGGAGAGACACGATAGCCAAGAGCAAAAACACTTTAGAGTATAAAATCATTTGCAAGTTCTATCCGAGGAGGATGGTCAAAAATTATGAACAGTTAAGAAAAAAATGACGGAAGAGAAAATGAGATAATAAAAATCTTGGTATGAATCCCAAGTATATCATCACCAGAATATTTGTAGATGAATCTATAATGATGATAACAGATTTTTTTCAGTGAAATAGAATTCTACAATGAAATATTTTCACCAATCAATGGAAGTGGACATCTAGTCCCCAACATCTCAGTCCCTAACACACAATGTAGGAAGTAAAAATTACATTTAAAATGAAGTTATGACTTCTAGGTTATAGGACAAACAAGATAGCAGACAAGAGATTTTCCTTCAGGTCCCGCTAAATGTCCTTAAGTATGTTATCTAAATTGCCCTTCCAGAAAGGAAGAACTATGCACCAGATGTAGAACAATTACAACTGAATCCATAGGACAGAAAAAAAGAGAATCCCAACAAAATAAAATCCTTATGAATTAGTGTTAGAGAATGCTAATCCTTAGAGCATTCACTCTGTGCCCTTCCCATACTAGCCTCCACATTCCTAGCAAGGACACACAAACTTACCTATGTAGGCTTCTGATTTGGGGGCTCAAACTGGGATCCCCTCCAGCTTCAGGGATTTTGCTTGCACATTTTATCCCCTGCATGTGCCCTACCCCAAAACATGTGGTAGATAACAATTTCTGCCCAGACATGTGAGGAAGAAGGAAAAAAAGGGAAGCCTTCTCCTTTCTGCTGAGAGTAGCTCCTGGATTACAGTTCCCCCACCCACTAAGGCTACAGAGACTTTTTCTGGAGCATCCTTCCTTTCCTGTTTCAATGCTGAAAAAAGTAACATGGCAATTCAGTCCTGCCATAGAGGGAAAGGAAAGCCATAGGCAGAACCAAAGTAGGGGGCAGTGTAAGCAACTAAGAGGGTCTGGACTGAAATTCCTCCCGAGACAGAACCTGTGCTGAGAAGTTCCTTAACCCTCCTGTTTCCTCATCTCTAAAATATAAGGATCTCTAGATGCAGATCTACAAATTTCATCAAAGGATTTAATATTGATCATATTTTTAAGAGTTAAAAAGAAAAGAAATTCTTTAAAAAACCAATACTTTACCACAAGCATAAATTCTTAGCAGGTCTCACTTTCCACTGAGAACCTGGAATAGCTTTGAATTTTTCCCATGGAATCTAATGTAGAATAGACACAAACCACTTTTAAAGGTGAGCCTTGTGACCTCCGGTGCACATAAAAAAGCCAAATTATCTTACTCTTTTTCATAGGCTGAGATGGTCCTTGAAGGGTGTAGGGAGTCCATTTGGCTTCCTCTGCTGCCTGAGGTATAAAAGCCCCGGCTCAGCTGGAGCTGTTGGTTGTGACAGGTTTTACTTGAGCTCCTGTGCCCTAGGAGTAATGCCTTCCTGACAAGGCACTGCTAGGTGGCTAGCGTGCCCACGGAGGAAGCAGAAAGTAGTGTTTTATTTGAGTTGGTGTCCTTTTTAAATGAATTCCCTCAATCTACTATTGTTAAAATTTCATTTCATTTTTATGGGCTATGAGTGCTTCTGTGCATTTTAACTCTTATGCTTGAATCAGTGGACTGGTCTAGGTTAGATATGACCCGGAAAATGCTGGTCCTTAAAGAGGGTAGACAGTCAAAAAGAAATAAACAGAACAAAACAAAACACTACATAAATTGTTAGGACTTTCACTAAGGGATGTCAAACAGTTGTTACTATTCAGCAGGAATAATTTGGGTGAGTTCAATTCAGATATTCAATTAATATTTATTAATCAATTAAACAATTAACATTTGTAAATTACCTACTATGCACCAGGCACTGTACTGAGCACTGGAAATACAAAAAGAAACAAAAGACAGTCCCTGCCCTCTAGGAGTTTCCAATCTAAAATATTATATATAAACATATGGAAGGCAAGGTGAAGTGTCGTATCATCAGTCAATCAGCAAGCATGTATTGAGTATCTACTATATGGGTGATTGGGGAGGGGGCAGCTCAGGGGGGATGTTTGAGTCAAATGCAAAAACTGAAACAGTCCCTATTCACCGGGAACTCATATTTCTAATGGAAGAGATGTGGGACAAGCTAAGATACAGTCCAACTTTAAAATTCTATTTTCTATATTTGCATTGATCCAGAATTTCAGAAGAGTGGAGGAGTTGAGAGAGACAGAGAGAGAGAGACAGAGAATCATGTATTTTTCCCATCAATAAAATGGTGATTATAAACCTTTCACTGTCTTGCTCACAGAATTGTAAGGAAAGTACTTCTATGAATATGAATTATCATTATAACTCGTTAAGCTCTGAAAAGCTAGATTGTAAGGCTTGATATAGCCAGAAGGTGTCACTGTGGAGCAAAGTTGGCTGAGCACTTGCTTTTTTTTACTCCTCCCAAAAGGAAGAATAGAGAATTGAATCCTCCCAGACCACACCTTTCTACGCCCACATGGGCTCATTCAAGGATTTAATCTTCCCTTTCATCAAAGCCTCTATTCTGCTAGTTGAGCAGCTGCACCTGACTTCAACAATTTAACTCATTTTAGTCTAAGGGAAAGACGGTCCCATGGTCCAGGTGTATCACTTTCTCCTGCTAGATAAGGGAGTTTATAATAACACACACACACACACACACACACACACACACACACTCACACACACATACACACAAGCACACACATACACACACACACACACACACACACACACACTTATTAACAGCATCATAATAGCTTAGAGCCCCCAGTCAGGAAAATTCCTAACATTTGGACAGAAGTTTAGATGTTTGCCCCCATTTATATTCTATGTGCTGCTAGCTGAGTCCTGATTTCCCCTTTGCTCGGTACATACTAAGTATACTGAGACACTGTACTAGCCTTTATGATTAACCATGAATTTTTATACTGAAACAAAGATCAGGATTAGGAAATAGCTTAGATTTTTTTTTAAATTAAAAACAAGAAATAAGTATACAACAGTATTTGTTATCAAACAAGAATAAAGAGGAGACATTGGAGAAAAAGTAAATCAATTACAACCTGCAGTCTCTATTAGAGGTTTTGTTCCATTTGCCCCTTACTACTGACCTCCTATACTCTCTCACAGGCAAACTACGCCAGTCTCCCATTGCTTATGTCTTTCTTTTCATCCTCGCTCATAAACAGACAAGTTATCTGTATTCTGCATTATCTCTGCTTTTAATAGGCTATGTGTCACTTTTTCCAAACTCCCAGATATGACTAAAGTCTATTCCCCCAAGCTCAAAGATTTGTTATAGTCCCAGATTCTCTCAGTACTGAAAGGGAAGAATTGCCCCTCTGAAGCATAAATCCAGAATGTCCACCAGGTCACAAACCCCTGTCATGGCTACATCTTCCAAATACTTGGTATAGTGAAAGAAATGATTATTAAATGACATTGTTAATGTTGAGGAGATGGGATTTTTTTCCCTTCTAAAAATTTATTAGGCAGAAAATTTGGGGAAAATTTATAGACAGTTTATCAGATAAAGGTCTCATATCTAAAATATATAAAGAACTTTGTCAAGTCTGTAGGAATGTGAGTCATTCCCCAATTGATGAATGGTTGGAAGATGTGAATAGGCAGTTTTCCAATGAAGAAATCGAAACCATTTATGCTCATGTGGGGAAGTGTTCTAAATCATTATTGATTGGAGACATTCAAGTTGGAACAACCTTAAGATATCATTTTATACTTACCAGATTGGCTAAAGTGATAGAAGGGGAGGGTGGCAAGTGTTGAAGGGGATGCAGAAAGATTGGGAGAGTGGTTTATTGTTGGTGGAGTTGTGAACTGATCCAGTCATTTTGAGGAGCAATCTGAAACTACGCCCAAAGAGTTATCAAACTACCTATGCCCTTTGGCCCAGCAAATTTGGTCTATTTCCAAAGATGATAAGGGAAAAAGGAAAAGAACCCATATGTTCTAAAATGTTTGTAGCAGCTCCCTTTGTGGTGTCAAAGAGCTGGAGATTGCAGGGATGCCCATTGGTTGGGGAATGGCTGAATGGGTTGTGGTGTGGGATTATGATGGAATGCACTGTAAGAAATAATGAGCTCCATGAATGATTTTAGAAAAACATGGAAAGACTTGCATAAAATAATGAAGAGCGAAGTGAGTGGAGCCAGGAGAGCATTGTATTCAGTAAACGCAATATTGTCTTAAGAACGACTTTGAAGGAATGTGTTATTTTGACTACTATAAATACCCAAATTAACTATAAAGGCCATATGAAGAAAGACACTATCTGCGTCCAGAGAAAGAACTGATAAGTAGAAGTATGTATGAATATACATACATGTGTATGTACATATATACATATAAATATATATACACACATATGTTTGTTTCTAATTGGTAGCCATCTCTAGGACAGGAGAGGGGTGGGAAGAAAAAAAAGGAAACAGAAATTTACATGATAATTGTTGTTATATATTTGAGAAGAATAGCAAGTTCTGCATAGTAGATTTGCAGTTTCATGTGCAATCATCTTTTTTAATCGTACTGTGTGTTGGAAATGTTGTTTTGTCCCATAAATTAAACTTAAAAAAAAAAAACCTTATTAGGTTTCTGAAACCTTATTAGGCCAAGCCGGCTTCTGAAGGACATTGCTGATAATGAGATTGTATTAACTTTCTCCACAATCTTGTTCAGACCTCACCCAGGTGGGAAAGCTCCTTGTGTTCTACTCTGGTTTGGTGGGGAATAAATTCTTTGATTAGATTTCCCAAGCCTGGGGCTCATTTGGAAGTAGACGACATGATCAAAGAAAGTCGGTTAGCTCCCCTCCCCCTCCATTAGAATAGGCTCACCTTTCCTTATAATATTCATTTTTTCATTGCCTGTTAACCAATCAGAGCTGATTCCCACTCTCAGGAACACCTACTCTTCCAAGGGCATGTAAGCATTGAGTAATTATAATACTAGCTGCTGTCATTTGTAATAATCTCCCTGATTTCATGGTCCTCTTCAAGAACAAAGGACAAAAAACCACACATACCTACAGGCATTGAGTAGATTCCATGATTTATCTCTGGTCTAAGAGAGGCCATCCTTTTATTAATAACACACTATCTGTACTAATAAAATTATTAATTACACAGAAATGATGTCTCTCCAAATTTTTATATGTCACACATAGGTTTTAGGGCCAGAAGGAAATCCCAGAGAAAATTGAGAGTGAATCAGAAAAGATTTCCTATAGAAAGTAGAATTTGAGATGAGTTTTGAAGAAAACTTGGAAACCAGGAATTGTAAGAAGTGGAAAATAGGGGTGCATTCCAATCATAGGCTCAGCCTTACAAAGGCACAGCCACAGGAGATTGAATTTCAAGCATGTGACTTTGTATTTGATTTATTGTATGTGACTTGTTTATGTTTATGTAAAGGGGCAGAACCCATCTCCACCTTAATTAATATAACCACAGAAAAACCAGGTACCTCAGTTGAATCAACCAACAGTACAAGCTAAGTCCTGTAGAATTTTCCTACAACCCCGCCATAATGTATGAAAAAAGTTATTAATCAATCTGGGAGTATTATAGCATTTTGACTGTTATATGAAAATAGATTATACTGCACAGGAAATAACATATAGCTGGCTTTAAAAAATGAGACATACCTGGGTTTGTATATACAAATAGCAGCCAATCCAGAAGTATAACAGTCTAGAACTGTAGAACTCCGAGTTTGGAGTGGGATCACTGAGTGAGAATCACCCTTAAGAGAAAGAAAATATCTCCTCCCTCTCTCTCCCTTCGCCCCTTCCCCCCACTGACTGGGTCATTGAAGAGACCCAACCAGTAGCAAACAATGCTACCAGTTGGGATCCAGGACACTGGATCAGAAAGAGACAACACACCTAGTCAGAAGCAGATAGGCATACAGAGGACACATAGACTCAGAAAGACAATCGCCCAAAGAGGGAGGATCGTGACACCTTGCACCGGAGAAGAGTGCCTGCTATGGGCTCAGGAAAGAACTTCTAGACTATGAAAGGCTGAGTGTTGTGAATTACTCCTTTACCACACACTGACACTGGCCTCCAGGCTGTTCCACAGCCAGACCCTCCATTTTCTCTGGCTGCCCCCTGTGTTTGGAATTCTCTCTCTCCTTTACTCTGACTACTGACTTTCCTGGCTTCTTTTAGATTCCAACCCAAATCCCACCTTCTACAGGAAGCCTTCTCCAACTCCTCGTAATTCCAGTGCCTTCCCTCTATTAATTATTTCTTATTTATCCCATGGGCAGCTAGGTAGTGCAGTGGATAGAGCACCTGGCCTGGAATGAGGATAGAGCTGAGTTCAAATCCAGTCTCAGATACTTACTAGTTGTGTGACCCTGGGCAAGTCATTTAATGCTGTTTGCTTCAGTTCTGAGTTAGAGAAAGAAATAACAAACCACTCTGGTATGTTTGCCAAGAAACCCCTAAACGGGGTCGCAAAGAGTCAGACACAACTGAACAACAATATTTATCCTGTATAAAACTTGCTTTGTGTATATTTGTTTGCATGTTATCACCCATATTAGACTGTAAGCTCCTTGAGGGCAGGGACATCTTCTGCTTCTTTTTGTATCCCCAGCACTTGGCACAGTGCCTGGCACACAGTAGGTGCTTAATAAATGTTGACTCATAGGTTGATTGACTCCCTACTATCACATTCTAAGTCTGAATCCACTCTTCCAATGGACCGGGGTGTATTGGTAGGAAATTGTATCCCAGAATTTGGGGGCATGGTAACATTTTGTACCCACTGTTCTTACTCAATCACCTTAGTGAGAACTTAAACTAATCATCTACTGGCTTCTCATTAAAGGGAAGCACACCAGTGGAGTCTTTAACAGCACTAGAAATACATCCCTTCAGTCACCCCTAGAACTCTGAGCAGTAAGCAGCAACTACCTCTCTGAGGACCCCAAAACAGAAGTTTGAGTAAAAGTTTAAGAGCAGCCCCAATGGGGTTACCTTATTCCATATGTAGGTTTTACCTTCCCATTGGAGCCAGGGCAGAGAATGATTTACTTTTATTTTCATATGCAGAGTGACTGGAATATAGTAGGCACTTAATGAATAATGTTGATTGGTTGATTAAGCCAGTTTGTCTGGAATGTAAAGTATGTAAAGTGTAGTAGTATACAATAAACCTGCAAAGATAAGCAGGAGGAAAATTGGACAGGAGGCTGACATCATTTCAGAGGCCCTCTGAAGGTTTGAGGCCTTGGTTCAATCCATTGGGAATGTCAGAATTTTGTTTTCTACAAGAGCATGTTAAACATTTCTCACAGTCTCTAGTATTGTAACTAAAAGACTTAATTTTTTAAACAAAATTTAGCCGGCAGTGATCATGTGACCGAGGAGGAAGCTTTTAGAAGGGATTAGAGTACAGACAGTTAGTACCAGCCGCTATTTGGATCATCTCTGGCTAACGAGAGTATTTCAATTACATTTTGCTTTCTAAGAGTTATACTCTATCATTGGAAGACCTTATATGGAAGAACAGCATACTTATGATAATGTGACCAACACAAAAAATTCCTTTTATTTTATTAGGTAAAAATAATTTGGTTTCTGAATTTAAAAAAATGCTTAGAGTTAGGACCGATCTTATGCATAATAGGCTCTGGCTTTTAGGATATGATTTGAGAGAAATTGAAAAAGGGAGTCTGCTCCTCAAAATACCCCATTAGTCACCAAAATGCCTCACATGGTGACCAAAATTACACTGTTAAAGATCAATTAATGTTAGATATCACCCTTTCCAGGCATCTATCCTCATTTAGAATCAGGACCCCATGGCTGAGCAGGAATTCTAACTACATTTATTAAGTATCAGCCATTGATACCTTAATGTAAATTAGTTTATGTATTTCCTCTGTGAAAGCAGAGAGAAGGTACCCTAAGAAAATCATAGGTATGCAGAGGGTTGACTAGGTGTGCCTGGGTGTGTTGGCATATACCTTACACCTACTTATCAAGGGAATGGAATTTTTATGGTGAGGGGGTAAAGCAGAAAGGAGGTAGCCTATTAAAAGGAAAGAACATTGATTTTGGATTCAGAGCACTCACATGACCATGGGCAAGTTATTTGATGTTTATGGGCCTCAGCTGGATTTAGAGGTAGCCTTACCTACTCGCTGGCCTTTTTCCTCCAAGCTTAGTAGAGTGCGACACAGCCACACACACAGACACACACACACACACACACACACACACACACACACACACACACACACACCCTTAGAAGTCATTGGGTCCAATTCCCTCCTTTCAGAGATGATCAGATTGAGGTTAGGGACTAGTAGGCGTCTGAATTACAATTTGAACCTATGTCTTCCGGATTCCAACTCCAGTTGGAATCCCTTACTGCTTTATTTCATCATCTGTAAAACAAAGAGATTGTACTCAATGACTTCTAAGATCCCTTCCTGATCTATATAAACTATATTATGAACTTATGATAATTTGAATGAAAGGCTTCCCTGAGGAAAGGCCTAGGTGGGTTGCCTCATGGGATGTCTACAGGTAACCAGGAGGCAGCATGGAGGCCCTGGGCATCTACATTCTCTCCCTTGACGACCTCATTGGCACCCACAGATTTAATTACCATCTCTACATAATTAACTCCCAAACGTGTATATCCAGCCCTATTCTCTGTTGAGCTCAAGTGACTCATCTTCAACTGACTATTGGACATTTCAAACTGGGTATGTTACAGGCAATTCAAACTCAATAAGCTTTTAAAAGAATATATTCATTTTCTCTTTAGTTCAAATCTTCTTCTGAACTTCCTTGTTTCTATCTAGGCGAACATTGTCCTTCTAGTCACCCAACCTGCAATCTTGTTATCTTCCACTCCTCAGTCCCCCTCATCCCACATGTCCAATCAGTAGCCAAATCTTGTCATTTCTCCCTCCGCAACATCTACCATATTTATCCCCTCTTTGTCGCTATCATAGCCACCACCCTGCTTCAGGCCCATATCGTCTCCCACCAGGATTTCAATGGCTTCCTACATCCTCTACCTCCCTCAAGCCTCTCTTCACTCCAATGCATCCTCCACACAGTCACTACAGTGATCTTCCTAAAATGCAAACCGTGTCAGGTTGTTGCCTAGTCATTTCAATCATGTCTGACTCTTCATGACCCCATTTGGAGTTTTCAGCAAGGATAATGGAGTGGTTTGCCATTTCCTTCTCCAGCTCATTTTACGGATGAGGAACTGAGGCAAACAGGGTTAAGTGACCTGCCCAGGGTCACACAGCTAGTAAGTGTTTTGAGGTTGAATTTGAACTCAGGTCCTCCTGACTTAGGGCTGGTGCTCTATCCACTGCACCACCTAGCTGCCAAACCATGTCATGCCCCATTCGATAAATTCAAGCGGCTTGTTTTTGCCTTTAAATCAAACATAAATTGTCTTCAATCTGTAAAGCTCTTCATAACCTGTCCCCAATCTTCCTTTCCTTTCTTTTACAATATTTATTCATAGATGTCTGGACATTTTTACCAGATATGGAGGTCATGTTACCTCCTGTTATTAATATCTTCTCTGTTGGTTTACCTGCTTATACTCATTTTTGATTATTTTTTCTCCCTGAGATCTTTGCTAATTTGGGTATTTAGGTATTCGTGTGTGTGTGTGTGTGTGTGTGTTCCCCTACAGATCACTTTTTGACTACCTCCCCTTTGATGGCAGTTTCCCTGGGGCCTGAGCCTCCAAGCAGTCTCAGCCTCCTTCCCAAATGGGCAACTCACATTTCATATAACTAAGCTTTTGTCCCAAGTGACTTCTGGGGGACAGGATTGGCCCTACTTGAATGCTGGCCTCTTTCAGCCTTAGTAGAGTACACACACACTCACTCACACACTCATTCACACATTTACACTCACACACACTGTCCTGCCCCAGTTCCCTCTGTCCTTCAGAGCTGCCATGCTGCTGTCCCAATAAAGACAAGATCATATTCTCCTTTTTGTGTTGCTGAGGCACTGGGAAGAGAGGTTGGGGGAAGGGGAAGGGTTAGTTGAGTTCTGCTATAAGCCTTTGGGTCAGCTTGAGTGGGAAAGTCTGTGCTGAGTAAGCATGTCGGAGGTTAAGGATTTTTGATGTCCTAGACCTTAGAGACAGCTGGAATTGCTTTCTCTCTTGCGTATTAATTCCTGTTTTGGAGAGGTTTGAGAGGTGGGGAGCATTGGAGAAAATGTCTAGTCCTCCATTCTGTTGATCACATGACTGTGAGGTCCCAACCTACTTTTCCAATCCCATGATACATTCATTATTCCTCCAGAAGACCCACTTTCTTGCTGGTATTCATATGCAATATTCCATCTCCTTTTCCCAAGGTTTTGTGCTTGCTGCCTTCCCCTTCCCAAACCTCCCCACACGCACACTCCCCCTGCCCAGCCTGGAATGTGTTTACTCCTCATCTCTGATTCTTCCAATTTATTTTGAGCATTCTTATATATACACATATTGCTTCTCCTCCTGCCATGCTCCCCATAAAGGCAAGAGTGGTTTCAGTTTTGTCTTTGCATCCCCAGCACCTAGCACTTATTAGGTGCTTCAGAGATGATTGATTGATTGATGACTGCTATGACAATTCTTGACAGTCTCTAAGCTCTCTTCCTGTCCTACCATGCTCTGTTCTGTGTTCTATTGTCCCTTCTGGTGACAATGCTCTGTGCTGAACAGCTCTAAGGTCTCATGTTCCAAGAGCGTAGTGGATAGAGCACCTGGCTTGGAGTTATGAAAACTCATCTTCCTAAGTTCAAATCTGGCCTTAGACACTTACTAGTTGTGTGACCCTGGGTAAATCACTTCACCCTGTTTGCCTCAGTTTCCTTATCTGCAAAATGAGCTGGAGAAGAAAATGGCAAATAAGGATCTGACTGAACAACATTCTATGTTCTAATCTCACAACAACAAAAAAGTAATTAAGAAGTAAGGTCTTTATGACCTTTAAAATGCTGTATAGGGTGAGGAGCCAAGATGGCAGCTGGAAAGCAGGGACTAGCATGAGCTCCCCGCTGAGTCCCTCCAAAAACCTATAAAAATGGCTCTGAACCAATTCTTAGAACTGCAGAACCCACAAAACAGCAGAGGGAAGCAGGGCTCCAGCCCAGGACAGCCTGGATGGTCTCTGGGTGAGGTCTATCCCACACGGAGCTGGGAGCTGGGAGCTGGGAGCTGGGAGCTGGGAGCAGAGCAGAGCCCAGCATGAGCAGCTCAGACCAACCAGACCAGGAGCCCAGCGGAGCAGGCCCTAGCTCCCTGAGTCAGTGAGCTGCAGCAGTTACCAGACTTCTCAACCCACAAACACCAAAGACAATGGAGAAGGTTAGTGGGAAAAGCTGCAGGAGTGGAAGGAGTTCTCGGTTTGGCCACCGCCCCCAGGGCAGCAGAGGTGGGGCAGCTGCAGCTGCTGTTGCTTCCAGCCCCAGGCCCACCTGGTGGGAGGAATTAAGTGGCAGATCAGAGAAGGAGTGCACAGCCTGCTGAAGATCTAAGCCCAGTTTGGGTTGGGGGTTCTTGGGGAAGGAGGAGTGCTGGTGTGGCAGAGCTGGCACATCCCCCCCAAACATGGAAAATAGAACACTTTAGTCTACAAGCAGTCATACCCCACTGAAAAACTCAAGGGTCAGTCTCAGATTTTGGATTCTTTGGTGACAAAGAAGACCAAAACATACAGCCTAAAGAAGTCAACAAAGTCATAGAGCCTACAACCAAAGCCTCCAAGAAAAACATGAACTGGTCCCAGGCCGTGGAAGAGCTCAAAAAGGATTTGGAAAAGCAAGTTAGAGAAGTAGAGGAAAAATTGGGAAAAGAAATGAGAAGGATGAGAGAAAACCATGAAAAACAAGTCAATGACTTGCTAAAGGAGACCCAAAAAAATACTGAAAAATACACTGAAGAAAACAACACCTTAAAAAATAGACTAACTCAAATGGCAAAAGAGCTCCAAAAAGCCAATGAGGAGAAGAATGCCTTGAAAGGCAGAATTAGCCAAATGGA
Source organism: Trichosurus vulpecula (assembly GCF_011100635.1). Classification (NCBI taxonomy): domain Eukaryota; kingdom Metazoa; phylum Chordata; class Mammalia; order Diprotodontia; family Phalangeridae; genus Trichosurus; species Trichosurus vulpecula. Next base: position 3,571,352 of record NC_050575.1, on the reverse strand, counting down.
AAAGGAGGTCCAAAAGACCACTGAAGAAAATACTACCTTAAAAATTAGATTGGAGCAAGTGGAAGCTAGTGATTTGATGAGAAATCAAGATATTGTAAAACAGAACTAAAGGAATGAAAAAATGGAAGACAATGTCAAGTATCTCATTGGAAAAACCACTGACCTGGAAAATAGTTCCAGGAGAGAGAATTTAAAAATTATTGGACTATCTGAAAGTCATGATCAAAAAAAGAGCCTAGATATCATCTTTCAAGTAATTATCAAGGAGAACTGCCCTGATATTCTAGAGCCACAGGGCAAAATAGAAATTGAAAGAATCCATCGATAGCCTCCTCAAATAGATCCCAAAAAGAAATCTCCTAGGAATATTGTCACCACATTCCAGAGCTCCCAGGTCAAGGAGAAAATACTACAAGCAGCCAGAAAGAAACAATTTGAGTATTGTGGAAACCCAATCAGAATAATCCAAGATCTGGCAGCTTCTACATTAAGAGATCGAAGGGCTTGGAATACGATATTCCAGAGGTCAATGGAGCTAAGATTAAAACCAAGAATCACCTACCCAGCAAAACTGAGTATCATGCTCCAAGGCAAAATATGGATTTTCGATAAAATAGAGGACTTTCAAGCTTTCCCAGTGAAAATACCAGATCTGAATGGAAAATTTGACTTTCAAACACAAGAATCAAGAGAAACATGAAAAGGCAATCAAGAAAAAGAACAAGAAAAAGAAATTGCAAGGGACTTACTAAAGTTGAACTGTTTTGTTTACATTCCTACATGGAAAGATGATGTGTATGATTCATGAGACCTCAGTATTAGGGTAGCTGAAGGGAATATGCATATATGTATATATGTTTATGTATATATATAAGTGAATGTGTATGTATGTATATATCTATGTGTGTATATATATATATATATATAGAGAGAGAGAGAGAGAGAGAGAGAGAGAGACAGAGACAGAGACAGAGAGAGTGGACACAGGGTGAGTTGAAGATGAAGGGAAGATATCTAAAAGGAATAAAATCAAATCAAGAGATGAGAGAGGAATATATTGAGAGAGGGAGATAGGGAGAGATAGAATGGGGTGGATTATCTCGCATAAAGGTGGCAAGAGGAAGCAGTTCCGTGGGAGGAGGGGAGAGGACAGGTGAGGGGGGAATGAGTGAATCTTGCTCTCATCAAATTTGGCCTGAGGAGGGAATACCATACATACTCAATTGGGTATCTTACCCCACAGGAAAGAAGAGGGAAGAAGAAAAAAAAAGGGAGGGGATGATGGAGGGGAGGGCAGATGGGGGTGGAGGTAATCAAAAACAAACACTTTGGGAAGGGGACAGGGTCAAGTGAGAAAATTGAATAAAGGGGGATGGGTTGGAAAGGAGCAAAATATAGTTAGTCTTTCACAACATGAGTATTGTGGAAGGGTTATACATAATGATACACATGTGGCCTATGTTGAATTGCTTGACTTCTTAGGGAGGGTGGGTGGGAAGGGAAGAGGGGAGAGAATATGGAACTCAAAGTTTTAAAAACAGATGTTCAAAAACAAACAAAAAAAAGTTTTTGCATGCAACTAGAATATAAGATACACAGGCAATGGGGTCTAGAAATTTATCTTGCCTTACAAGAAAGGAAGGGAAAAGGGGATGGGAGGGGAGTGGGGTGACAGAAGGGAGGGCTGAATGGGGAACAGGGCAACCAGAATATATGTCATCTTGGAGTGGGGGGGAGGGTAGAAATGGGGAGAAAATTTGTAATTCAAACTCTTGTGAAAATCAATGCTGAAAACTAAATATGTTAAATAAATAAATTTTAAAAAAATTTTAAAAATAAAAATAAAATGCTGTATAAATATGTGCTATTATTCTGACAAGGTCTCTTCACTGAGCCATAATTAGCTATTCTGGCACCCAGGACAAACAACACAAAACTCAAATGGACAAAGAACCCAAAAAGTGCCCTCAAATCTTTTGATGACATTATTTGTGAAGGGGAGTAGGGGATGGAAAAGGCCCAGAGAGAAATCCTAGAAATGTCAGGATGCAATGACCTATAGGAGGATAAACTCTAGGCCATTGCTCAATGAGTAAGAGTCAGAGAACCTATTATGCCTGACCCCACCCACTGGAAGGCAATGTATGGAAGCTTCTGCCTCTGGGGAAAGGAGCAGAGCTGGACAGGGCTGGGCTGGGCTGGGCTGAGCTGGGGAGGAGTTCATCTGGGGCATGGCTGTAAGGGGAAAGAAGCTTGCTCTACTCACTGCTATTTTGGCATCCTAGGACAAAGGCCCATTCTCTCTTCCCTAGTTATACCTCTGCTCTCCTAGTTCTAACATTAAGACCTACAAAATGTTCACACAAGGGTACATGGTGGGAGGGGAAGCAGGCAGGGGGTGACAAAATTCACCTATTTCGCTGTTTCACTGAGGACTGGCCCCACTCAGAACCATTTACTCAGCAACTAGAAGCCTGTTTTGCAGGATCTTTTAATAACCACCAGCTCTTACGTACCTGTGCAGAAACTCAGAAGCCTGGCAAGAAACCAGGGCTATGGTACAAAACTGTGACAACACTGTCTGGAGTCCGAGATACCTCTTCACTATTTGAAAAATGGCCTGACGCAACAGCCCCTGTCTAGTTTGCCGACTTCAGTTACAGGAGGGAGAAGCAAAGTTCAAGGGGATGTTATTGACCTTAGGTATCTCTTCATAGAAGGCTATGAAAAATAGAGGGAATTAGATCAGAATTTGTTCATCATCTAAAAGAAAAATATCCCCTTTCTGCCTCTGTGCCCAAGCCAGCACAGAGAGTTTTTGTGTTTTTAGGAATAGAAGCTAAAATTTCGATTGAACTTTGGACAAGTCACTTAAACTTTCCAGGACTCAGGTCTTCATCTATAAATTAGGGAGTTGCATCGAATGGCCACTAAGTTCCCTTCCAGCTCTGAATCTACGATCCATGATTAATGTCACAGACTGAATATCTCTCTGGGCCCTAGCAGCAGGGATGTGCTGATAAATGTTTAACAACTGACTGTCTGGAAAAAAAATAAACACATGACCCACATTTAAGTTTAATTTGCATATTATTAACAGTGTCTCTCTCACTTTTTTTAAGTCTAAGCAATCATCACAGCAATAAGTCCGTAGCCTTTGCTGATTCCCCAGATGCAAACACTCACACTGACAATTGGCCCTCAGTATAAACTGTCTCCTACTCACTCCTGCCTAGACAACCCTCATGAAGATGTGTGGTTAAAAGGATCCTCAGCCTTCTAGTGATGGAGCTCTTCAGACTTAGATGGGTCATCAGCTGATTCCAACACTGGGCCCATACTTCTTAGTCTGCCAGAGCCCAAGTTCTAGTGACCTTTCCTTCCTGTCCTTCAAGAACGCAAGGCCACCTTCCTGCCATTATGAGATTTGAGGGTAGGACTTCAGGGAAGAAAAAGAACTGGAATAACCATGGTAATAATTGAAACAGATTAGTTACAAAGCATTTTTACGCTCATGGTCTTATGTAATTCTTACCACTCTCTTAAGGTGGATGGTACAAGATTTTTTTGTTCATTTTTCTTTTTTAGGTAAGAGGAAAGAGGAAGGCCTAGACTTGTGATTTTTTTTCATGCAGAGAACTCTATTCAAACTCCCTCCATCAATACAAATCAGCAACTGTCTATAACTTAGAGCCTTAGAGAATTGACTGGGATAACGATACGGTCAGAGAACTATATGTCAGGGGTAGGCCCTGAAGCCAGGTTATCCTGACTCTAAGGCTTCTCTCTAGCCGGTATATCACTGTCAGTGTGACCCTGACCATGCTGAAGGAGGAATGTGAGGTAGGAGACTCACAAGAGAGCAGTTTACTTGCTGGGAGTTTATTGCCCTTCCAGTAAACATGTGTTTTACTCCAGGTCTGTAGATTTAGTCTCAAGCCAGTTCTCTGTGCCATAAATTCCATGAGTCTAAGAGAAAAGAAAGGAAGGAAAAGAACTTGGATGCCTGCTATGTCTCAGCGCTGTGGAGCTCTGATAGTGGCCATCCTCTCACTTCAGCCCATCCTGAAATCAGACGACCCTCTCCATTCTTTGTTGCTCTAATCTTCATCCCCACCACCAACATGCATACTCTCTGTTCCCCAGTCTTTGCTGCCTTGCTCTGGGGTTCAGGACCAGAGCACAAAAAGCTATGTGTTCTGAATCCAGAACTGGCTGAATTCAGAGAACACTGTCAGCTGTAGCTGAGCCATGGCCTTTCCCAACAGCACTAAGCTGAAGCATGATTGAGTTTCATGTTTAGTGTTGCTTTTCAGGTTGAGTCACTAGCTGCTACCCAGCTCTGGGTTTCATAACCCTAGGTGCTGCCTTGCCCATTCCCATGGGTCCTGGTCATCTTGAAGAAGGTTTAAGAGCTTCCACTGGGGAATTTGCTTGCGCCATGCCCAAACAATGGGAAAATCCAGGGTTTGTCAGATGAACCAACTTATAATTCAAAAAGAACTTGTGCCCCCAATGTGAAAACCCATTTAATGAAACCTCTTATTAAAAGAAAAGAGCCCAGAAGTTAGGCAATGGGATGTTGTAAAACTATGTTGGTTGCATTTACGGTCAGGAGACCTGGGTTATCTTCCTGGCTCTGACATTCACCGTCCGTGTGGTCATGGACAAATCATAGAGTCTCTGGGTTACCAGCTTTTATTAAGTGACTACTCCATACTGTGCACTGTACTAGTTACTGGGGATACAAAAACAAAAGTGAAATGGTCCTGCTCTCAGGGAGCTTATATTCTGTTGAAGAGGAAAGAGTAAGTAATTTCTTTCAAGAGGACACTAGCAAATGGAGAGGGGTGATATCAAGATGGGCTTCATGTGGCACAAGACACTTGAACTGAACTTGGAAGGAAGCTCGGAATTCACTCCTCACCTAGTTGGGGGAAATAACCTTTGAATTATCTAGATCACAGAACTGTTATAAATAATCCAACTGTCACATCTTAAAATTCTATATAAACTATAATATCCTCATGAGTACTTATAAAATGTCTCACTTAAAAAACCAAAGTATAAGGTACTGATCATATAAGTGGTGTCTGCCACAAGCCTGACATAGGATTTAAAGCCAGGAGGGTCAGGAAGACCCTGAGGATATAGAGGTCCAGTGAGGTCACATCAGTTGGCCAAAGTTACACAGATAGAAAGCAGCAAAGCTAGGATTTCAACCCAGTTCCTTTGACTCTAAATCTACTCTTCTCTCCCCACTATACCATGCGGCCTCCATGAGAAGGAAAATTGAACATCTGGCCATCTGAAGAATTGATCTTTGACACAACATCAAACATCCAAGTAACTAGAAACACCTGGACAAAGGACCTTTTTAAAAAATGAGGAGGGGGAACAGAGATAGACATATCTCTAGGGGACACTTTCCAATGGCCATTCCAAACTTTTCTCTTCATGGTTCCTTTGTCACCTCCCATCCTCCCTCTCTCATCAGATTACTTTATGTCTTATATTCCCATAAAAATCAAGACCATTCTTCATTTTGCTTTTTTCTCCACTTCTCCTAGACTTAGAAACATCAGACAAGTTCATAGATTTTATTCACTTTAGATGAGAGTTAATTATGGTTGATCTAACAGACACATTATTAAGTATATTACATTAAGAGAGCATATATATGTATGTATATATACACACACATATACATAATAAAGTATGCAACGGATACGTTATAAATTTCTGAATTTGCCACATATTCATAAGTGAAAGTTTTAAGAATCCAATAAACACTGAAGCAAGGGAATGGCATTTAAACTGAATTAGCTGTTCATTATCGCTTTGTTACATACCACTTCATTTCATGATATGAGTACATGTCTAAAAGTTAACATGGGAAACCCTTATGTTCCTCATTGTCCAGTGCCCATACTTACAGTCAACCTGATGTTTCATCTAATTTACAATTCAAGGCAAACCCAGCTAATGGTAGCAATTAGTAGAAACAGAATTTGAATTTGTTGGGGTTTTTGGTCAGCACTTCTGATTTTGTAAACGGTCTAGCACATCACACCCATTCCATCCAGAGATCCTGGTAAGCCCGAGTATGGTAGGGCTTTAGTAAAGTCCAAAGATTTAGAGTAAAGCTCTGATATTTTTTGGCTGGCTGGGAGGGAAGGTGGAGCACAGGAAATGGCAGGAGGCTCAGAAAAGTCCCCCTAAAAGCCAGCATATATTTGCTTCTCCATACCTCCAAACCCCAACGCATCTTTGCCTGTCCCGCCCCCCCCCCCATTCTTTGGAATCTAGTCTCTGTGAAAGAGGTGACCTTCTTCTTGCCAAAGCCATCCTCCCTATTGGTGCTCTTGATCCCATTCCCCTCCACCCCCTCTGGGAACTTCCGTCATTCACCTTTCCCTTTCCTTGATCATTCCTCATCATTGCTTCTTCTCTTACCACCAAAAACCTGCCCAGATGGTTTCCAATCTTAAAAAAAATCCCTTGACTCTACCATTCTCTTAAGCTATCTTTCCTCCTTTTCTGATAGATAATGATAATGATCTGCTTTTACTGTCTCTACTTCCTCACTACCTACTTCTCAACCCTTTATAATCTGGATTCTCTGATCCTGTCTTTCTGCTAAAATTGCTTGCTTCAAGGTTATGAAGAACAGCTTAATTGATAAATCTAATGACAGTTTTTTTTCAGGCCTCAAACTCCTTGACTACTCTGCAACTTCTGATGCTATCAGCCACCCAGGGGTGTGATGGTAAATGTTTCACTACAAGCTCTCTGGGGGGGAAAAGTGTGCACGAAACACTGTTAAATTTAATCTGCATTATTAACATTTTCTCCATCACGTTCTTAGGTCTAGACAATCATCAAAATAAATCAAGCCTTGATTTATAGCTTTGCTCGACTTCCAAGATGTAAATGCTCACACTGAAAATTTAACAGTCAACTCTCATGACTCATTCCAGAGGGCTTCATTATACCCCTGCAACCCATCCCGCTCCTGCTGGGTTTTATTATTCTTTGACTTTTGTCAAACTGTTCTCTCCCTTAGCCATACTAGATCTTAAATTGTATTATAAAGCAGCAATCATCAAAACTGCTTGGTGCTGGCTAAGAAACAGAGTGGCTGATTGGTGGAGTAGGTTAGGTACACAAGACAGAGTAGTCAATGACTATAGTAATCTACCGTTTAATAAACCCAAAGACACCAGCTTCTGGTATAAGAACTCGCTATTTGACAAAAACTTCTGGAAAACTGGAAAATAGTATGGCAGAAACCAGGCATAGACTAATATCTTACACCATATACCAAAATAAAGTTGAAATGGGTACACAATTTAGATATAAAGGCTCATACTATAAGCAACTGGGAGAACAAAGAATAGTTTACCTGTCAGATTTACGGAGAATGGAAGAATTTATGACCAAACAAGAGATAGAGAACATTATGAAATGCAAAATGGATAATTTTGATTATATTAAATTGAAAAGCTTTTATATAAACAAAGTCAATGCAATCAAGAGTAGGAGGGAAGCAGAAAACTGGAAAAGAATTTTTACAACCAGTATCTCTGATAAAGGCCTCATTTCTAAAATATATAGAGAACTGAGTCAAATTTATAAGAATACAAGTCATTCTCTAATTGATAAATGGTCAAAGGATATGCACAGGCAGTTTTCAGAGGAAGAAATTAAAACTATCTACAGTCATATGAAAAAATGCTCTAAATCACTATTAATTAGAGAAATGCAAATCAAAACAACTCTGAGCTACCACATCACACCTGTCGTATTGGCTAACATGACGACACAAGAAAATTATAAATGCTGGAGAAGATGTGGGAAAATTGGAACACTAATGCATTGTTGGTGGAGTTGTGAACTGAACCAACCATTTTGGAAAGCAATTTGGAACTATACCCAAAGGGCTATAAAAATGTGCATACCCTGTAACATCACTTCTAGGGCTATATCCCAAATAGATCATAAAAACAGGAAAAGGACCCACATGTACAAAAATATTTATAGCAACTCTTTTTGTAGTGGCAAAGAATTGGAAATTGAGGAAATTGAGCCCATCAATTAGGCTGAACAAGTTGTGGCATATGAATGTAATGGCATACTATTGTGCTACAAGAAATGATGAGCAGGCAGACTTTAGAAAAACCTGGAAAGACTTATATGAACTGATGGTGAGTGAGGGAAGCAGAACCAGGAAAACCTTGTACACAGTTATAGCCACACTGTGCGATGACTAACTCTGATAGACTTGGCTCATCTCAGCAATGCAAGGTTCTAAGACAACTCCAAAACGCTCATGACGGAAAATGCTATCCATGTCCAGAGAACATATTACAGAGTCTGAATGCAGATCAAAGCATACTTATTTGCTCTCTCTTTCTTTTTTGTTTTGTTTTGTTTTTTCATTCTTGGGTTACTTTCCATTGATTATAATTCTTCTTTACAACATGGCTAATGTGAAAACATATTTAATATGAATGTATATGTAGAGCCTATATCAGATTGTATGTCATCTTAGGGAGGGGGGAGGGGAGGGAAGGGAGAAAATTTAAAACTCAAAAGTTTGTTGAAGTGAATGTTGTAAACTAAAAATAAATAAATTTAAAAAAAGAAAAGAAACCGTTCTCCCCTCTTTCTTCCACTTTTCTGATCACCCCTTAGTTTCTTTCACTGGATCATCATCCATGTTCTGTCCCCTTAGTATAAATTTCCTCCAAGGCTCTATTTCTTGGTTTTTTATTTTCTCTCTATACTTTCAGTGACCTCATTAGCATCAGTATCTGGATAAAGGAGTTTTGGTTTTTGTCTTTTTTTTTTTTAACGAGGAGGGGGACAGAGATAGACATATCTCTAGGGGATACTTTCCAGTAGCTTAAATTATCCAATTATCATTTCTCTGAAGATAATTCCAAGATCTCTATATACAGCCCTAATCTCTCTCCTGAACTCTAATCTCACTTTATGGCCTCATCTGTTCCTGAATGTTCTATCAGCATCTCAAACCCAATCTGTTCAGTAAATGAATAAGTATTCATTAAGTACATCCACATAGTCATATACCAGGTACTGGGGATACAAAGACAAAATTGACACTTCTCTTGCCCTCAAGTAGCTTAAATGAGTGGGGAACCAACATGTATATATATATATAGATAGATAGATAGATAGATAGATAGATAGATAGATAGATATAGATATAGATAGATATAGATACATAGATAGATAGATAGATAGATAGATAGATAGATAGATAGATAGATAGATATGTAGATATAGATACACACACACACATGCATATACATTTAAGAAAGTATTGAATATATACGTTTATATACATGTACATCTATATATAAACATATGTAAAACAGATACCAGGTAACCTTGCAAGGAAAGGCACTGGCTGTAGGGAGCAGGAAAGTCCTCATGCAGAAGGCAGAGCTTGAGCTGAATCTTGAAAGAATTCAGGGACTCCAAGAGATAGAAATGGAAAGAATTGTTGAGAAGAAACCGGAACTGGCTTTCTGAGAGATCTGAACTATTGGAAATGGACCAAGATGGAAGGAGTGCCATAAATGAGGAACAACAAGAAGGCAAGTTTGTGGAAAAGAGTAATGTGTAATAAATCCGGAATAGTCGGTTGTGTCCAGATTATTTAAAGACCAAACAAAGGCATTTATATTCAATCCCATATACAATGAGGGTTGGGAGGGAGGGGCTGGAATTTATTAAATAATGGGGTAAGATGGCAGACTTGCACTTTAGGAAAGTCACATTTTTGACTGCCTGGAGAATGAGCTGGAGTGAGGAGAGACGTGAGGCATGGAGACAAAGCAGGAAGCTATTGCAGTTGTCCAGGTGAGAGGGGCAAGGATTAGAAGAGTGGCTACGTGAGTAGAGAAGGCAATGGATGTGATAGTTGTTGTAGAAGTAGAAATTATGAGATTTAATGCCTAAAGGGTTATGGGAGTGAGAGAAAATGAGGAGTCAAAGATGAAACAAAGGCTGCAAATCTGGATGATTAGAAGGGTTGAAGTACCTTCAACAGAAAAAATGGAAATTTGGAAGAGGAGTAGGTTTGGAGAAAAAGGATAATGAATTCAGTTTTAGACATGTTGCATATGAGATCCCTACTGAACATCCATTTTAAAATATCTAATAGGAAGTTGTAGATGTGTGACTGAAGAGACACTGTAGTTGGATATATAGATCTGGAAGTTATTTGCACATGGATGATAATCAAATGGAGGGGAGCTGACCAAGGTGGCAAATAAGAAAGTGTAGGGAGAAAATAAAAGGGTCCACAACAGAGCCCAAATTCATTCTCTTTTCCCTCTAAGCCTTTTCTTCTTCTAAATTTCTCTAGTCTGTCAAGGGCACCATCATCCTCCCAGTCACCCAGGGTCATAACCTCTGAGTCACCCTGGACTCTTTCATTTCCCAAACTTCCCATGCATAATCAATTGTCCATGGTCTTGGGATCATAGGACCACAGAATTAAAGCTAAAAGGGATCACAAAGGTTATCTAGTCCAAACCTCAGGGCAGCTAGGTGGTGCAGCGGTTAGAGTGTTGGGCTTGGAGTCAGGAAAACTTATCTCCCTGAGTTTAAATCTAGCCTCAGACACTTACTAGTTGTATGACCCTGGCCAAGTCACAGCCCTATTTGCCTCAGTTCCCCATCTGTAAAATGAGCTGGACAAGGAAATGGCAAATCTCTCCAGTACCTTTGCCAAGTAAACCTTAACTGGGATGGCAAAGAGTCAGACCCAACTGGACTAACTGAATGACAAGTCCTTTCTCTGCCTTTTATACATGAGGAAACAAAGGCCCACATAGACTGATTTTCCCAAGATTGAAAGGCTACTAAGGGAAGACATAGGCTGTGAACTCACCTTCTGACTCCAAATTCAGCATTCTCTCCACTGCCCCACACTTCTTCCCTTCTCTCCACTCACATGAGAACAATGTAGTCCAAGACCTCATCGCCCTTCAAATGGAATGTGGTTTTCCTTGCTTTCTATCTTTCTCCTCTCTTATCCACCTCCCACAATAGCTGCTGTAACAATCTTCTTAAGTACAGGACTGGCCATGACTCTCTCTGGCCCCAAATCTTTAGCAGTTCCCTACTGCCTTTATGGTAAAATATGAACTCTCCAAACTAGTATTTCAGACCTTCCTAATTCTGGTGATTTTTTTTCTGCTTGTTTGGCTAATTCCTCAACCGCAATCTTGCCTCTGAAATGTCTCAGAGCTTCACTTTGAACTAGTAAGCATTCTACTAAAGCATCCATCTTTGTGCTCCCTCTATTAATACCTATTTGAGAGACTGTGTGGTATGATAGAAGTGTGCTTGGTTTGGAATCAAAAGACCTGGATTTGAGTCTTGGTTTTACTGATTTCTTGTTGTGTGACCTTGGACAAGTTTCTTCCTTCCTTGGATCCTCTGGTCCATCATCTGCAAAGTGGAAATAATAATATCCACGCGACTCAACTTACCTGTTCTGGTGGGAGAATAATGTGTAAAGCCTCAAATAGCTTTAGAAATGGGACCTATTATTAAATGGGGTTTGCTTTTATTAGACTCTTGTTTGTAATACTATAATAGGGCTTGGGCAATTACTCATCTGGAATTACACAATGCCACCAGGACACTCATGGTTTGAAGGCGTGGTGCAGGAAGGAAACTCTGCTCACTGGGCTCCAATAGATGTCTTCAGGAAAGACCTTGACGGGACTGCATATCCCCTATACTGTCAGTCTCATGTAGATCTGCCCCTTCTATGACACTCTGAACAAATCTAGAAGGGCTCACCAAGGCTCTCTAAAAAACCCCCCAAGACAACCAGTCAGATCCTGATTTTGGCCAAGTGGGAAAAAAAAGATCACTGACTTTTCATTGGCATGACAAATATTAATAATAGCTATCTTCATAGACACAAAAGCCTATACATTATGTTGTTTGGGAAAAACTGAAGTGCAGTGGAATGAGCACCAGATTTGGAGTCAAAAGATTTAGATTCAAAAAGGGTCTCTAATATGGAGCTTTGGACAAGGAACCCAAATTAATCTCCCATTGGTGCAATGGACCTAGAGGCAAGGAGATCTGAATTCAAGTGCAATTCCAGACACTTACTGGCTGTGTGAACCTGGGCAATTCACTTAAACTCTGTACATCTCAGTTTCCTCTTCTATAAAATTGGAATGATAACAGCACCTACCTCTCAGGGTTGTTATGAGAATCGAATGAGAGAATATAATAAAGTGCTTAGCGCAGTGCCTGGCACCAAGTAAGCACCACACAAGTGTTAGTGGTTTTCTATTTTGAAATTGTAAACTTCTCAGAAAACCTTAAAGACTGTGGAATATAATCTTATTTCATTAAGCTGGAACCCCTAACCCATGGGTCGACCTCTCTCCTCAATGACCACCAATACCACCACCACGACCCACCCCCGCAAAAATCACAGGATTTGGCAATTCACCATTGATGGCTATGAAAGTTGTTGGTATTGTCACAATATCCCATGGCACAGAAGATAATATATGGCAGCCTGCAAAAATATATCAAGGGAGGAAGGTTGTTGTTTCTCTTAACTCTCACTCACCACGTCCTCCTAGCCAGTCTGAGGAGAAAGGAATAGAGATTTAAAACAATAACCAAAACTGCCTCAGCATAGCACTGTGAGGAAGTGAATTTGTACCCTGAGCACTTAGCATAGTGTCTAGAAATAATACGTGTTTGATATATACTTGTTCATTGATAAATCATTGCGGGGAACTGGGAGAGAAAGGAACTGTAGACTGGACTCCTCTTCTTTGTATAAGGGTGGGATCACACACACACACACACACACACACACACACACACACACACACACATTTCAATTAATATAATCCCAGTAGCCTCAGACTTCTTAATTTCGTCAATTAATCAAGCAAGCAAAAGTGCAAACCAGGTGAGACCAAGTCCTTAATCAACTCGAGGAGAATAAAATGCTTTGTTCATTGATAGACAGATGTTTTCCACATAAGAAACACCTCTGGGCCTATCTCCAGCAAAGCCCACTTTACTGCCATTCTTACTGTAGTAAAAACTCTACACACACCTTGAGTGTACAAGGGGTAGCCTGTGCCACCCCCATGCACACACAAGCTTAGGGAGAATGTCTTTGTAGCTCTTGTTCTTAATATACCTTTTCAGTAAACATCCTTTTCTAAAAAAGCATCCCCCAACAGATAAATGGCCAGAAGATGAATAAGCAATTTTCAAAGGCAGAAATCTAAGTCTGAATTACTAATACTTAGAGAAATGCAAATTAAAGAAAGTCTGAGGTTCCACTCCATATCCATCAGAGTAGCAAAGTAGACAAAAAGGGAAAATGACAAATGTTGGTGGGGTTGGGGGGGAAATGGGCACACGAATGCATTGTTGGCATAGCTGTGAACTGGCCCAGCCATTCGGGGAAGCATTTGGATTCTGCCCCCAAATTACCAAAGTGTGGGTTTGTATCCTAAGCAGCATCACTACTCTCCATTTCCCACCTGCTGTTCTACTCGCTTTTGACTCCTGGAACATCATGCCCTTCCCCCCAGGGTAAGCTCATCACCAGGAATTCCATCATTATGAAGATTACTTCAGCTTTGGTACTCAACACCTCCTCAGTGGCCTCGGTTGCCCTTCCTCTCTGATTGGAGGGTTGGAGGGCAGAGCAAAAACATTCTTCCAAAGCATCCTCTTATGGAGGGTTCAGGATGTCCAGCCATGTTTTCATTTCTGCCCCAGCTGCTCTGCTTTACTTTAAGAACATCATGTGCCCAAGGCCTGGTCCCCTCCAGCATCTACTCAGCCTATACCCCAAAAGAGATTAAAGGAAGAAAAAAAGGACCCACATAAATAAAATAGATATAGCACATCTTTTTGTACTGGAGAAAAATTGGGAACTAAAGGCATATCCATCAGCTGGGGAATGGTTGAACAAATTATGGTATATGGATGTAATTGAATACTATTGTGTTGTAAGAAATCATTAAAGGGATAACTTCAGGAAAACTTGGGAAGATTTGTATGAACTGAAGTAAGCAGAACCAGGGGGACAATTTATGCTATAACAACAGTGTAAAGACACACAACTTTGAAAGACTTAAGCACTCTGATCAGTACAATGACCAACCATGATTCTAGAGGACTGAAGTATGCTTCCCGTCTCCTTAGAGATAAGTGTGTGCATGTATACACACGTACATATGTGTGTGGGTATGTGTGAATATATATAAATATAGATACATAAATACATACACACACACAATATGGATTCAGGGAGCAGAATTAGATATGTATGTGCATATATATGTGTGTATACACACATAAATACCTCTTTAGGATTGCAGTATATTGGTATATACACATGTGTGTGCACATAGGTGTATGCATGCATGTTGTGTGTATATGTGCATGTGTATATAATGTGCATTGTAAATATGTCTGGGTGTATGCACATATATATATATAATATTGACATGCACACATACATGGATTCAGGGAGCAGAATGAGATATGTGTCTACATATACATAAATACCTCTATGTTTGCAATATATCTATATATACACTCAGGTATACATATATGTGTGTATATTGTATATGTATATGTATATGTATATGTATATGTATATGTATATGTATATGTATATGTATAAAAGTGTGTGGGTCTGTGTGGGTGTTCCCTGAACTTTGGGAAATATATGCCTGCACACATTATCCAGTTTACCAAGTCTCCACAAACCTTGATTCTCCTTAGTCTTCTGGAGTCTTAGAAAAGTCTAGGTTACAAATATGTTCCTTTTCCCAAATCCATTTGGATCGCAACTTCAGGTTCAATGGTTTTGCCTCCTACTAAAAGAATTTCAGGAACCAGGATGGGATTAGTGTTGGGGAGGAGGGACTTCCCAAGTATCCCTGAAATAAAGCCACAAGAGACCGACCCCCCCATTTATGGTGGCCCTTAGGAAAGCTTTGCAAATAACTGCAAATAAACATATTTAGCCTAGACAGATTTCTCCCCCACCCCCATTCTGGAACATTAGTTTCAAAGACGCATGAAATTAGATTTAATTTCTTCTTTTTTGATATAAATCGTACTTTTCCATTCTGATTTGTGGATCAATTATTTCCAAAGCTTTGCGAACAGGCTGTAGTTATAAACCAACAGTAAAACTTTTCATTTTATGGGCATAAAGTTGGTCTTCAGACAGAATGCTTCGAATAATATTAATTAACGTGAGATATGAATTCACAGTCCCTAGATTTTCCTCTCTGTGTATTCTTCAATTTGGTAAATTGAGTTTGTGACTCAGCTCATGCTGAGCTCTGCGGCGATTGAGTCATTCACCACATTTTTAAAAATTCAGAGATTGGATAACAAGACTCTAAAAGATTTAATGCTTTCCCAAATTTCTTCAGCCTGTATAGACTTGCTGAATTGCTTGAAATTCAATACTCCTCTCTATAATCCATTATGTAAAATGTGCACACAGTTATGCCACAGGGAAGAATCTGTGATAAATCTGAAATTCTGTGAAAAATCTATATCTGACTGAAACTTCTTTTACTCGATCCTCGTCCTTTAGGGATGTGCCTGGTTTCTCTAGAGAACTGAAAATCGAGTTTAATCTCCAATTTTGCAGATGAGGATACTAAAAACCAGAGAGGTGAGCGTCCTGCTTGAAGTCAGAGTTAGTGAGTGGCAGAGCTAAGATTCAAAGCCTGACTCTCCTCCAGCGTGCTTGCCTCCTTACCATAAAGATACCAGGGATCACAGAGTGTGTGATAAATAGGAAAAGAGACAAGTTGGGATGGCATGGAATGAATGAATTAATTAATGAATGAATGAACGAATGAATGGCATTTCATAAACACTCACCATGAGCCAAACACACATTCCCAAATGCTGGGAATGTACGTATAAAAGCAAGCCAATCATGCCTTCAGGGAGCTTATATTCTAATAGAAGAAGTAACTTTACTGTTTAATTTTCAATATTAACTGCATGATTTTTGTTTATGCAGAACCTTTTCAATTTTACGTATTTGAGATTGTTCATTTTAACATCTACAGTCTTCTCCCTCATTTGTTTGGTCAAGAATTAATCTCCTCTCCATAGTTGTGAAAATTACTGCCTTCATGGCTCCTCTAATTTGTTTATGATATGACCTTCTGTATCTAGATCATTTATCCATTAGGAGCCTATTATAATATATGATTCGACATATGATTTCAGCCTAATTCTTCCAGACTGCTGTCCAGTTTTTCCAGGAGTTTTGGTCAAATAGTTAGTCAATACTTAGTCAAGTCAAATACTTAGGCCAGCAATATGTATTTTGCATTTGTCAACTCTGTGCTGCTGTCTTCAATTACATCTGGAACTTGAATATCTAATGTGTTCCACTGATCAATTTTAAAAAATGCTTCACTGATATCAAATAATTTTAATGATGAATGATTTAATTATATTTTTAGGTCTGGTTCCACTAGAGCCCCTTCCCATTTTAAAAAATTAATCTCATTGAGATTGACTTTTTGTTCCTCCAGATAAACTTCAGTACAGTTCTAATTCTTTAAAGCAATTGCCAGACTCCTTTCTAGTTTTTCCAGAATTTTTTTTCAAATAGTGAATTCTTGCCCCCATGACTAGAAACTTTGGGTTTATCAAACAGTAGGTTACTGTGCTCATTTGCTTCTGAACATCTTATCCCTAATCTATTATGCTGATCAGCTATATTATTTCTTACCCAGTACCAAATTGTGTTGACAATTAAAGCTTTGTATCATAAATTATAAATTATAAAAATTTGAGATATGGCCCTAGTGGACACCCTTCCTTCCCCCTTTGTCATTGATTGCCTGGATAATATTGACCTTTTGTTCCTCCAGATGATTTTTTTCTAGTTCTATAAAGTAATTATTCAGTGATTTGATTGATATGGTACTGGTTAAGTAAATTAATTCAGGCAGCATTTACATTTTTATTACTTGCTCTGGCCTACCCATGAGAAATTACTATTTCTCCCGTTATTTATATCTGTCTTTATCTGGTTAGAGAGTGTTTTATGATTGTGTTCATTTGGCAAGGAGACTCTCAAATATTTTAAACTTCATATAGTTATTTTAAACGGGATTTCTCTTTCCATCTCTTCCTTCTGGATTTTGTCGGTAATATATGAAAACCTTGATAATTTGCATCGGTTTATTTCATATCCTACCACTTTCCGGAAGTTCTTTTTTCTAATAGTTTTTTATTTAACTGTCTAAGGTTCGCTAAGTGAACAATCCTATCATTTTCACAGTAATAGTCTTGTTTCCTTATTGTCTACGCTTATTCCTCCAATATTTTGTTCCTTTTCTCACTGATGCCGTCAGCATTTCTTGTACAATATTGAATAGTAATGATGATAAAGGACGTCCTGGCTTCACCCTTAGTCTTCTTGGAAAGGCTTCTAGCTTATGCCCTTTGAAGATAACGCCTGCCCTGGGCTTTAGAGAGGTACTACTTATCGTTTTAAGAAAAGCTTTATTTATTCCTGCGCTTGTTTGTAAGAAGAATGGGAGTTGTATTTTGTCAAAAGCTTTTTGTTCATCTACTTCAATAACTATACAATTTTTGTTGGTTTTGTTGTGAATATGGCTAATTATATTTATAGTGCTCCTAATGTTGAACCACTCTTGTATTCCTATAATAAATCCAGCCTGATCATAGTATATGATCTTTGTGATATATTACTGTAATCTCTTTGCTAGTGCTTTATTCAAAATTCTTTTTTGCATCAATTTTCATTAGTAATTTGTCTATGGTTTCATTTCTCTCTTTTGACTCTCACTGGTTTAGGTATCAAGACTATATTTGTACATAGAAGGAATTAGTAGGATTCCTTCTTTACCTGTTTTATTCAAACGGTTTTTGTAGTATTAAAATTCATTGTTCTTTAAATGTTTGGTAAAATTCACTTGTAAATGTCTCTGTTCCTAGAGATTTCTACTTAGGGAATTTATTTATGGCTTATTCAATTTCCTTTTTCTAAAATGAGGCTATTTATGTATTGTATTTCCTGTTCTGTTAATTCAGAAAATTCCTATTTTTGTATTCATTTATTTCACTGAAACAGTTGGTTTTATTGCTATAAATTTGAACAAAATGGCTCCTAATAAGTTTTTTATTTTATTTTTTATTTTATTTTATTTCATTTTCATGGCTTGTGCATTCACTTTTTTCATTTTTAATATGTAATTTGGTTTTCTTGTTTTTAAAAACAAGCCAGCAACACGTACAAAAATACTTATAGCAGCTTTTTTTGTGATGGCAAAGAATTCAAATTGAGGGGATCCCAATCAGTTGTGGAATGGCTGAACAAGTTGTGATATGTGAATGTAATGGAGTACTACTGTGCTATAAGAAATGATGAGCAGGCAGACTTCAGAAAAATCTGGACTTGAATGAAATGATGCTGAGTGAAATGAACAGAACCAGGAGAACATTGTACACAATAACAGCCACAGTGTGTGATGACTTTGATAGACTTATCTCTTCTTAGCAATGCAAGGATCCAAGACAACTCCAAAGGACTCATGATGGAAAATGCTGTCCACATCCAGAAAAAGAACTATGGAGTCTGAATGCAGATTGAAGTATATTATTTGCTCACTTTCTCTTTTTTATTTGTTTGTTTCTCTTTTCTCATGGTTTCTCCCATTGGTTCTAATTCTTCTTTACCACAAGAATAATGTGAAAATATGTTCAATATGAATGTATATGTAGAGCCTATATCAAATTATGTGCTATCTTGGGCTGGTAGGAGAGGAGAGATGGGGAGAAAATTTGGAACTCGAAACCTTATGGAAGTGAATGTCAAAAACTAAAAATAAATTAATTAATTAAAATCCAATCAGCCAATTATTTTTTTACCCAAAAACCAACTCCTAGACTTATTTATTAGTTCAATGGTTTGGTTTTTTTTTAAAACTTTCCATTTTGTTCATCTCCTTTGAATGGCTTTCTAGTTTGGTGTTTAATTGAACATAAAAGAAGTTCACAATCTCAATCAATCCTTTTGTTCATTCTCTGCATATTAAAATATTAATGTTTGTAGATGTTACGTGTTTATTAAGTTCGCAATAAAAATGTATTTTAAGAAATTAAGAGGAAACCATGTATGTTACAAATACACACAAAAAGAATAGCCTGAGTGATAAACCTTGAAAAAAGTGACTCCATGAGAACTATAAGCAGCACTTTAGAGAAAAAAATAATTATATAGGCTATGAAGACTGTAAGAGTGATTTTGAAGAAAGAGTCAAAAAGTAGATGTAAAAATGGAATGAGAGTTTTGGAAGGAAAAAAATGAAGGAGAATAAATAGGAAAGAAGACAGAAAAATATGCCCAAGTTTTGAAAGCCATGAAAAATAGAGTAGAATAACTCTATGACTCTAAGAGACAACAGGAAATATCAACACAAAGTCAAAAGATTCAAATAACAGATGAAAATATGAAGTATCTGCTATCAAAAACAACTAAACAAGTTGAGGAGAAATAATTCAAGTATCATAAAACTTTCTAAAAACTATGATCAAACAGAAAATCTGGATGCTATATTTCAAGAAACCATAAAAGAAGGCTATTAAGATCTGTTAGAATCAGAGGTTCTAAAATAAAAACAGAATAAATGGATTACCTCCCGAAAGAAACTTCAAACTGAAAAACAACCCAGAATGTTATAGTCCAAAATTAGTTTCCAAATAAAAAAAAATAAAATATTGCAAGCAACATGAAACAAAATTTTCAAGGAAATATAGTTATGATTACACATGATTTGACAGCAATTCCTCTAAAAGAGCGCATTGAAATATGATATTCCATGTCTTGGAGCAAAGATAAAGGCTTCCAACCAAGAATACCCTGACAGCAATTCCTCTAAAAAAGCACATTGAAGTATGATATTCCATATCTTGGAGCAAAGATAAAGGCTTCCAACCAAGAATACCCCGCAAAGCTAAGTACATGGGAGAAAATGAACTTTTAATAGACTAGAGGATTTTCAAGCATTTCTGATGAAATTGCCTAATCTAAATATTAACTTTGAAATGCAATCATGCAAAGCAAAAGAAATCTGAAGAGGTAATTAAACTTGAGTAACTGAAAAGAGCTAAATTATAATTTTATTATATTCTAATAGGGAAAACACCACACAAGCATCTCTTCAGACTCCTAATGATTTCAAGGGTCAAAGAGAATGTTAAATAAGAAATACACAAGACCTAAGTGTGGGTTTGTTCTGTTATGCTGGTTTTTAAGAAAGGATAGATAAAGGAGAGGGGGGAAAGGGATACAATGGAAAAGAAATAAAGAAGGGGAAGGAATTTATACTTTCATATAAATAAGTTCTTAAGAAGAGGAATATGCAAATATGGAAGAATGGGTGAGGGGAGAGGGCATCTGATGACCTCACTCTTATCTAAAATATATAAGGGGTAGTTGAACATATATACAGATATGTATCCAACTCAGAATTTGGTAAGAAAATGCCTTAAACTTGTCAAATGGGGACAGGGAAAGAGGAGAAGTGGATAGAGCAATGAAAATAGGGTTAGGAAGTAAATGGTCACAAGCAAAAGAAATTTCATCTTCAAAGGGAGAATCATAAAGGAAGGATTGAAAAAGGGAGAAAGAAATTGAAAGAAATAGATGAAGGTGTCTGACTTTGTTAAAGAGAGGAGTAGGCATAGACCAACAATGGTATCGATCAGATCCTTTTTCTTTCCCTACTGTCTCCTTCTATGTAAAAAATAGGGCAGGGGGGAAAGTGAGGGGGAAGTATCATAGACACCATTTTGATGTCCAGGAGGGAAGGAATATGGTGGTGGTAGCTGCCGAAAGCCCAATGGGCAAGGGATGGGGCAGCATTCTGACAGCCCTGTAGTGCCACAAGCCCTATATCAACCATATGGTTTGTGTGGCCAGCCCAGGTAGCTCTGTACACTTTTGACCACTGGGCCAATGAGTGGGAGAAGACTTACATAGGAAGAACCCTGTCTATTTACACAAAGTCAGCTTCTCCAAAACATGGATATACCATTATGACTAGGTTGAGCATGGAAAATAGGATTGAACTCACCAGATTGCCTCAGAAAACCAAAATACAGAACTTTCTTCTGACTGGGATAGCATTGTGATGGTGCTCTGTGCTACAACAAAGCTCAGCAAGAGAATTGAGAAACAGATATGGAGGAAACCAGAGTGGGTCACCATGGTGTGTAACCATGTTGCATTCCACTGAGCCTTAGGGAAAGAGCCCAGAATCCAGCTGAGTCAAATTCTGTCCTCTAGAAGTTACTTGGAGTACAGACTGAGGCCAAGGAAACATGAATTACACAAAGCAGGAAGACTGAGACTACTATGAGATACAGTAAGGGGAAGAATTCAGAAAGTGCAATAAGAAAAATTACCAAAATTACCAAATTTACCAAAACCCTCCAGAAAAAAAAAACTCAGTTGAAACTTTGAACATAAGCAGATAAACCAACAGGGAAGATATTAATAACAGAAGAGCATATGGCCTCCATATTAGCTAAAGAGTCCAAACATCTATGAATAAATATTGCAAGAAAAGGGAAATGAACCAACACCTGATGAGTATAAGGATCCTATGGATTCCCAAGAAAGCATGGAACTACAGCATAATGTTTTTGAATGGCTAAAAAGAGAAATAAGAATTGTGAGCATAGACTGTATGGCCTCCATGACAGAAATAATTAACAGAATAGAAAACAATGTTAGCAAGTCTCACCAAATAAACAAAAGAGAGAATAACTTATTGTAAATGCAAATACACAAAAGGGAAGGGCAGTCTGGAAGAAAAAAAGCAATAATATGATTTCCACACAAATGAAACATTGATATTTAAGGCAGAATATATAAGGGTGACCTAAGGATTATAGGTCTCCTAGAAGAACATGAGATGAACTTGTCCATAAAATATAGAACAGAATGGACCAGAAATTATAATCCAAAATGTATTGCTTACAAGAAAAATATTTGAAAATAAAGATTCATAAAAAGTTAAAATGAGGAGTTACATCAGAATTTATTATGCTACAAGCGAATTCAAAAAAGGAGAGATGAGAATCATAATCTCATACAAGGCAACAGCAAAAATAATCAGTTAAAGTGGAAAATCAGGGAAACTATGCTATTATCAAAAAGTTTAGATAAATAATGTCAATACTATATATATATATATGTATGTATATATATACACATATACATATATATGCATCAAATGGCATAGCATCTAAGTTCTTAAAGAAAAACTTAATCAAATCACAGGGAGAAATAGAAAAAATAAAACTATTAGTTGGCTTCAGAGCATCCTTTTTAGAACTAGATTAAAATAACAAAAAGAAAATGAGAAAGAATTTAGGAAACTGAAGATAATTTTAGAAAAGTTAGCTGTGTTGGAATTCTAATGATTACTGAAAGGGAATAAAAAGAAAACTACATATTTTTCAGTTGTGTGTGACATCTTGACAAAAATTGACCATGTGTTTAAGCATAAAAAAACATAATTAAGTACATAAAAGACAAAAAAAGTCAAATACTTCCTTTACTTATCACAACAGTATAAAAGTTATTGTCAACAAAGAGCCTCTGAAGAAAGGCTCCAAGCTTAAGCAGAGAAGAAATAATTTAATCTTTAAAGATTGATAATTCAAAAATGTCATAGAAAAAATCACTAATGATGGTGGCTGGAAAGGAGTGACTAGCATGAGCTCCCCACCAAGTCCCCCCAAAAACCTATAAAAATGGCTCTGAACCAATTCTAGAACTGCAGAACCCACAAAATAGCAGAGGGAAGCAGGGCTCCAGCCCAGCACAGCCTAGATGGTCTCTGGATGAGGTCTATCCCGCACGGAGCTGGGAGCAGAGCAGAGAGGAGCAGAGCCCAGTGTGGGCGTCGTGGAACCACCAGACCAGGGGCTGGGTGGAGCGTGCCCTAGTGCCCTGAATCAGTGAGCTGCAGCAGTTACTGACTTCTCAACCCACAAACACCAAAGACAACAGAGAAGGTTAGTGGGAAAAGCTGCTGGGGACAGAGTGAAAAAAGGAGTTCATGGTTCAGCCACCACCCCCGGGGCAGCAGAGGTGGGGCAGCTACAGAAGTACAGCTGCAGTTGCTTCTGGCCCCAGGCCCACCTGGTGGGAGGAATTAAGTGGCAGATCAGAGCAGGAGTGCACAGCTTGTTGAAGATCTAAGTCCAGTCCGGGTTGGGGGTTCTTGGGGAAGGAGGAGTGCTGGTGTGGCAGAGCTGGCGCATCCCCCCAAGCTTGGAACATAGTTCTCTTAACTCTACAAGCAGTCATACCCCACTGAAAAACTCACGGGTCAAGTTAGTTGGCTGGGAATATGGCCAGGCAGCGGAAATGCACCCAGATTTAGTCTCAGACTTTGGATTCCTTCTTTGGTGACAAAGAAGACCAAAACATACAGCCTAAAGAAGTCAACAAAGTCATAGAGCCTACACCAAAAGCCTCCAAGAAAAACATGAACTGGTCCCAGGCCATGGAAGAGCTCAAAAAGGATTTGGAAAAGCAAGTTAGAGAAGTA
Organism: Trichosurus vulpecula; assembly: GCF_011100635.1. Lineage (NCBI taxonomy): Eukaryota > Metazoa > Chordata > Mammalia > Diprotodontia > Phalangeridae > Trichosurus > Trichosurus vulpecula. The sequence goes on along the minus strand of NC_050575.1, from coordinate 3,547,665 downwards.
GAGGAAAAATTGGGAAAAGAAATGAGAAGGATGCGAGAAAACCATGAAAAACAAGTCAATGACTTGCTAAAGGAGACCCAAAAAATATACTGAAAAAAATACTGAAGAAAACAACACCTTAAAAAATAGACTAACTCAAATGGCAAAAGAGCTTCAAAAAGCCAATTAGGAGAAGAATGCCTTGAAAGGTAGAATTAGCTAAGTGGAAAAGGAGGTCCAAAAGACTACTGAAGAAAATACTACCCTAAAAATGAGATTGGAGCAAGTGGAAGCTAGTGACTTTATGAGAAATCAAGAGATTATAAAACAGGACCAAAGAAATGAAAAAATGGAAGACAATGTCAAGTATCTCATTGGAAAAACCACTGACCTGGAAAATAGATCCAGGAGAGATAATTTAAAAATTATTGGACTACCTGAAAGCCATGATCAAAAAAAGAGCCTAGATATCATCTTTCAAGAAATTATCAAGGAGAACTGCCCTGATATTCTAGAGCCACAGGGCAAAATAGAAATTGAAAGAATCCACCAATCGCCTCCTCAAATAGATCCCAAAAAGAAATTGCCTAGGATTATTGTCATCACATTCCAGAGCTCCCAGATCAAGGAGAAAATACTGCAAGCAGCCAGAAAGAAACAATTTGAGTATCATGGAAACATAATCAGAATAACCCAAGATCTGGCAGCTTCTACATTAAGAGATCGAAGGGCTTGGAATATGATATTCCAGAGGTCAATGGAGCTAGGATTAAAACCAAGAATCACCTACCCAGCAAAACTGAGTATCATGCTCCAAGGCAAAATATAGACTTTCAATAAAATAGAGGGCTTTCAAGCTTTCTCATTGAAAAGCCCAGAGCTGAATAGAAAATTTGACTTTCAAACACAAAAATCAAGAGAAGCATGAAAAGGTAATCAAGAAAAAGAACAAGAAAAAGAAATTGCAAGGGACTTACTAAAGGTGAACTGTTGTGTTTACATTCCTCCATGGAAAGATGATGTGTATGATTCATGAGACCTCAGTATTAGGGTAGCTGAAGGGAATATGCATATATGTATATATGTTTATGTGTGTGTATATATATATATATATGTGAATGTGTATGTATGTATATATCTATGTGTATATATATATGTATATATATAGAGAGAGAGGGCACAGGGTGAGTTGAAGATGAAGGGAAGATATCTAAAAGAAATAAAGTCAAATTAAGGGATGAGAGGGGAATATAGTGAAAGAGGGAGATAGGGAGAGATAGAATGGGGTAAATTATCTAACATAAAAGTGGCAAGAAAAAGCAGTTCTGTAGGAAGAGAAGAGAAGGTAGGTGACGGGGGGAATGAGTGAATCTTGCTCTCATCAGATTTGAACTGAGGAGGGAATACCATACATACTCAATTGGGTATCTTACCCCACAGGAAAGAAGAAGGAAGAAAATTTTAAAAAGGGGGGGATGATAGAAGGGAGGGCAGATGGGGGTGGAGGTAATCAAAAACAAACACTTTGGAAAGGGGACAGGATCAAGGAAGAAAATTCAATAAAGGGGGATAGGTTAGGAAGGAGCAAAATATAGTTAGTCTTTCACAACATGAGTATTGCAGAAGGGCTATACATAATGATATGCATGTGGCCTATGTTGAATTGCTTGACTTCTTAGGGAGGGTGGGTGGGAAGAGAAGAGGGGAGAGAATTCGGAACTCAAAGTTTTAAAAACAGATGTTCAAAAACAAAAGAAAAGTTTTTGCATGCAACTAGAAAATAAGATACACAGGCAATGGGGCATAGAAATTTATCTTGTCCTAAAAGAAAGGAAGGGAAAAGGGGATGGGAGGGCAGTGGGGTGATAGAGGGGAGGGCTGACTGGGGAACAGGGCAACCAGAATATACACCATCTTGGAGTGGGGGAGAGGGTAGAAATGGTGAGAAAATTTGTAGTTCAAACTCTTGTGAAAATCAATGCTGAAAACTAAATATATTAAATAGAAAAAAGATTTTTAAAATGACTAATTTTTTAAAGAAATATTACAATAATAATAAAACATACAAAAACATTTTGGATGCAGTCAAAGTAGTCATTAAGGAAAAATTAATATTACTAAATGATATTGTCAATAAAAGAAAGAATCAGTGAATCAGGAATACACCAAAAAGAAATCGAATTTCACAACAAATGTAGAGAAAATAAAGGAAATTACTAGAAACTAATAAACAAAAAAGCCCAGGACCAAGTGCTTTACAAATGAATTCTATGAAACATTCAAACAATAATTAATTTCAAAATTGCAAAAATTTTTAACCAAATTGGGAAAAGAGTAACGCTAGTGGTAATGTATGGTTGTTCAGTGAAACAAATTACTGATAAGGGATCCCATTCATAAGACAGAATTTAGGTGACACGTTCTTCCTTCTCTGCTTCTCCTCTCTTCACCAACCTCACATCCCAGTCTCTGATTCTCTTACATTCTCTTCTTTCTCATTAGTCACTTTATGATCAGGTCTCCCGGTGATGTTCCTTTGTTTATTGCTGTTCTTTCCATCAAACTACTCTCTCTCCTGTTTATTGTGTATTCTGTCTATCCCTGTTGTGCATTTTTATTCCAAGTTTTCATGTGTGTTCATCTTTCTGTTGTGGATGTAAAATAAGAATGAGGTCCACAGAACATCTGTTTATATCCGCTGCCCGCATTCATTCATTGGTGTTTCTTTACACTTCTTGGATTCTCCATTTATGTGAGACAGTTAACAACTTCCTTGCCTTCTTCATTTCTTTCATAAGGTATTCTTTTCCCTCCCCCTTTTCAATTTGTCTTATGTAACTCACTTTTTGACCCTTGAAGTCATCAATTAGGAACCTAAAGGAACACTTATCTCTTCATTCCCATTGTAATGTTAATACTCCATCATTATCCACTTTCAATTAGTAAAATGCATTTTACCTTGTAAGGTTTTTCTTGATTCTAGTTTATGGATTTCTGCATTTCTACTCAGCTCAAGTCAGTTCATCAAGAATGCTTAAAAGTTCTCTTTTCTATTAAAGTTTTATTCCCCTCACCCCAAGATTACTTTTAGTTTTTCAAAGTGAGTTATTCTTGTTGTAACCCTTTACCTTTTGACTTTTGGAATATCATATTCCAGAATATTTTCTCCCTACAGCACTTGTGATCCTGAGTGTGGTTTCTTGACATTTGATTCTTTCCTTCTGTCTGCTTGCAATGTTTTTTGTTTTATTTTGCTATGACATTCCTGAGTATTTTCAATCGGTTGTTTTTTTTCTTCAGGAGATGACCAGTGGATTCTCTCCATTTGTACTTTACCATCCAGTTCTCATAGATCTACTCACTTATCTTTTAAGAATTCTTAAAACAAACAATGTTCATATTTTGGTTTGGACATTGTTTGCAGGAAGTCTGATGATTATTAAATTATCTCCCCTCAACTTGTTTTCCAAGTCAATTATTTTTGGTAGTAGACACCCTTTCTCTTCCCCGCCCCCATAATTAATACCTTTTTAACATAAGAATTGTGAACCTTTCTTTTTTATTTTTAAAATTTTGTTCTAATATTTCTTATTGTCTTCTAAAGTCATTAATCTGTTTGCTCCACACAAATTTTCAGCCAATACACTAATTAGATAATATTTTCCATTTTCTTTTCTAAGCTCTTTATTCTTTTTCACATTCTTCCAAAACTATAATTTCCCTTATAATTTCAATTTTTATCTCTTTATTGACCTCTTAAAGTCTTCGTGACCATTTTTTTCTGAGATTCTGCTTGCCCTTGTTGTGGACTTGTGTTTTTTGTGGGTACATCTTAACCTGTAAATAAATACAATAACATTTATTTATTATGTCCTGTGTTTTCTTCTATTTAGTTCCTGGTTTGAGACATTGTACCAGGGGCAGACTCTTGACTATTCCTCATTCTTAAATGTATGGCCAGGCCCTTCGGGGGACCTTTCCTTGATTTTAGGGGCTTCTGCTGCTGTTTTGCACTTTCCTTCCTGTATCTGCACTCAGAGCACTGGCAGGCTTCTGAATCCTTGGTCAGACCTCTGAGAGCTTCTGGCTCCCAGAATGTCACCCTTCATTGTTCTTTGGTCTTTGAGTGACCCAAACATTCCCAGTTCAAGCGCATCATTCTTCCATCCCCCTTCTACCACCTTCCACAGTATCCTAGCTATTTTTCTGCAGTTCTGATATAGATGAAGGCATTTACTTCTGCTTCTTCTTGGGATTTCTTTATTGTCGGTTCTCTGGGTTCTTTGTCAGATATATCTCTTCTTTAGGAGAGTTGGCCTTTTCTATTACTTTCACATTGTCATTTTACCCCCAAATCCCCAGGTACAAGTTTAATATATACCAAGAAAAAATAGAGCCTGTAGACTTTGAATCCGGAGGTCACATTCAACCAATGGATAAAAGGCAATACCTACAAATACTTCAGTCTCCTCCAGTTATGATAAATCAAGTGTAAAGATATCAGGGAGGCTATGGCTGAATATGTTCAAATACTTATTGGCATCCTGAAATCAAAGCTGAATAAGATCATGGTCAAAGCACTTAACATCTATATAACAGTAATGTTTATATATAGTTTTAGGATTATAAAATGGACAAAAAATTTGGAAGATAATTTAACTAACCTGTATAATTAACAAAAGTAGGACCCACCTCCCTTAGGTAGCTCATAAGATTAACACTTTCTGGACCAGAAAAGTTAATCAACAAGTATTCTAAACATGATAAACAGGTTAAAAAAAACAAAGAAATGTTTTTGGAACTTACAGATCACTCCACCAAATGATAGTAAAGGATGTTAACAAGTATGCATTATTGGACTTGACAGTTGTAACCACAAGTGATTGTCTCCAGATAAGATTCAATGAAGTTAAGTGGCATGAAAGAGGAGTTAGCTTTAGCAAGGAGGCAGGTCATCTCTCCTTTTGAAACTGGAAGGAGAGGACATCCACAAAAGTCAATCTCTGGTTGAGATATAGACATGACCCTGGGTTCTCTACGGCTTTGAATATGATCCCAGTGAAGAACTATGTGTCTGTCACCTGAGGATCAGCCTAGTTAAGAACAAAAACTTTTGTCATCCTGAGTTGGTTTTTAGTTGATTAGTCCTTTGGCCATGGTTACTCGTGAGAGGAATAGAAGAGTGGAAGTGACATGATTTACGTGGTAAACAGCTTCCATCATTTCAGTAAAATAAGAGATTGGGCCATTTTATTTCATATTCTAATTCACATTTTATTTATCTGTGTCCATGATTTATTTCCTCCCATAAGATCACAAAATCCATAAGGATAACAAATATATATATATATATATATATATGTGTGTGTGTGTGTGTGGGTGTGGGTGTGGGTGTGGGTGTGTGTGTGGGTGTGTGTGTGTATGTATATGTATATGTATGTATATATATTAGTTCCAGATGAACAATAGCTTTGTAGCTTTATTAATGACATTGTATTCTTTATATTACTTACGGTGGGTGCAATGGGATTTTCTAAGTTTTTCAATGGAATGATTTGAGGCAGTTTGGAATAATAGTATATAGCATTTATACTAGAGTAATACATTTTCAGAATATTCTGTAGTTTAAAATTGCCATATAAACACATCACAGAATACCAGTTTCTAACACGAATAAGATTTTTTGACCAAGTGAGTTACCTCTAAGTGAACAAATAAATTTCTTCCCAGCTGCATCTGCCTGGGTTGCTGAGGCTCTGGTAGAAGGTCACTTCTGAGGTATGGCATCTATTTGGACCTGCTGCTTGGCTTTCATCTGCAGGTATCTGCCTTTGAGGTACAGGGAGTGTACCTCAACTGAGGTACAGGGAGTATCTTCCCCTCTTTGCTGGGGGACACATAGGTGATGAAGGCACTGGCAGTGCAGCATCTTTCTCAAGAATGCAATGTGATAGGATCAACATCCACCAAGATTTCTATCTCCATGGACTTATTGCTTGTGAAGGTCAGACATCCAGAGACGGTAATGATATCTTATTGATAAATATCATATCTTATTGACCTTAATAGGCTCCAAAGCTAACAGGGTATTGCCCATAGTACAGACTTCTCTAACACTTCAACTTTAAGCCTTCTAAAGATCTGTCATGTGTCAGTGTGGTGGGTACCAGCACTATCATGCCTTAGTAAACAGTTTTCATGAGTTGATATAGTCAAAAAATCTCTACATCTGGCAGCAATCTTCCAGTGATTAATCTCTCTGATCATAGTTAAACTGATCTTCTACTGCCATATTTGTAGTGTATCATGGGGCTCAAATTGGAGATTGGCTGTCTTGGAAAAACAGGCCAGAATTTGTACTACACTGCCATATCTTTCAAAAACTCAGTCAGTTTGGCATCAGGATGAGGCACAGGTGTACTGCTCGTTGTTTGCGTCTCAAGAAGGAATGTCAAAGTTGAATAAGTATACTAATATGACAACACAACTGAATATACCCTTGTATTGGGGATCAAGATGGGCTCTTAGCATTTATTCAACCAAGTGCCCTTGAAGTGCCTTCGTTTCCTTTGATTAATTCAGTGTCTTTGATTGAGTCTTACTAGGTGTTAAGCCTCAGGCCTAAACTCCTGTCTATTAGGTGCTAAGCCTGTGTGGGTGTGAATTTGTAACTAAGGTGGGCTCCAGGTGCAGCCAATGAGGGGAGGTGCTAAGACCAGGGCCAATAGTAAGAGCTTAAGTTCTAGTCACTCAGATGATATTTGATGATGCCTAAAGAGTGCATAAAAAGGGAAGACAGAGCTATTTGCTTAGGGCTCTCACTCTTGGTGGCGTGCTGATGTGGAGACTCTGGGCAGCTGTCAAGAGCCCTCCAGCTTGTAAACCCGGATGTTCAGACTTTGTTAAATTCTGGTAACTATGCACTGAGATTTGAATCAGACAAGGTCTGTCTGTTGATGTTTGTAATTTGTTTGTATTTGCTCTGAAGTTCAGGGTGCTGGCTTTTTCCCCTGAACTAAGCGAATGATATTTGTATGCTGGATTAAAGTAAGATTGTTAACCCCTTAACATTGCTTTCCTTAGTAAAGCAGATCAAAAGAACCTGGGCTTGCAGCATTCTGTGAGCTGGTTATTGTTGGTTTTACACTCCCACAGCAGCTGCTAGCCAGATTGTTGAAACTACCCTAAGGGTATTCTAAGCTAGTCTTGGTTAGGCATTCAAGCAGGAGACAGGATAATTCTTTTTTAACCACTGCCAATATAATTTCCTTCTCTTTCAGCCTCAGGAAAGGCACTTGTCTTTTCTACTCAAAGAAACAAGGAAACCCCAGACACTGTGACAGGAAACAAAACAGAAAGTAAGCCTGATGCCTATAGCCTTAGAAATTTTCTTTTGCAGGTGGACTTCAGAAAAACCTGGAAAGACTTATATGAACTGATGCAGAGTGAAGTGAGCAGAAACAGAAGAACACTGTATGCAGTAACAACCACAGTATACAATGACTGATTTTGATAGACTTATACCTTCTTAGCAATGCAAGGCCCTAAAACAGTTCTAAGGGACTCACCATGGAAGATGCCATCCACATCCAGAGAAAGAACTATGGAGTCAGAATGCAGAGTGAAGCAGACTATTTTCTTTTTTGTTTTGTTTTGTTTTTCTTTCTCATGATTTCTCCCATTCATTATAATTCTTCTATGCAACATGACTAATGTGAAAATGTGTTTAGTAGGAATGTATGTGTAGAGCCCATATCAGATTGCGTGCCTTCTTGAAGAGAGAGGGGGAAAAATTTAAAATTTATGGAAGTGAATGTTGAAAACTAAAATTAATTAATTTATTAAAAAATTGTTCCTTTGACAGCTCTTCTTGGTATTTGCTTCCATTTCTCTGAGTTTTGGAAGCCACCTAGGTCTTGTAATTGTCTCTTTCTTCTTTTCTATATATAATTTGTGCTTTCACACAAGAACAAGTGTCACCAAACTAAACCAAACAAAACAACAACTACAACAGATCTTCAACATAGAGTTGTTTGCAAATCAGTGGGGACAAAGTAGCAGAATTAGATTTATTGACATAACATAACCTTTAGAACTTTTTACATTTAAAAAAAAAGCTTTTAATGTGCATTATGTCCTTCTTTTGTCACAGGCATTTGTTTTGCATAATCTGATAAGATTTTCATATGTTTTCTAATTCATCCTAAAACTATATATTACATTGGATATTAAGTGCAACTGATAGGGGTGGGATCTGAATGCCTAAAAGGAAAAGACCATGTCTTTGGGATCTGGACCCCAAAAAGGAAAAGCTCTAGACTTACATATGATTTCCTGAAACCAGGAAACTGCCTAACCTTGCTCTTCTCCAGCCAAGGTTGGAGGGTATGTAAGTCTGTCCCCTTCTTGCCCTGCAGTTGGAATCAGGAAGGCTTGGAGGTGCTTTTCAGACCTGACCTCTCTGGTCCCATTAGGTCAGACAGCTATGAGGCTGTCTTGCACCTGGCCTGATGCTCTCAGGTTCCATTAGGGTCAAGTGGTTACTAGGCCATCTCAGACCCAGGCACACCTTCCACAGCATAGAAGACAAGGATGTACATCCCGTCTGGAAGTGCATGCCCACTTCTGTCAGTTCTCTCAGTGCTAGGGAATTGGGAAACCTTCTGGTACTTTCCTGTGTTTTTGTTTGTTTGCTTCTCGAGGCTTATGCTTAGATTCTCCTTTACTGAGGGAGGGACTCCCAACCCCCAAGCTGGTAATGGGTCAATCCTTTTCAATTCTCCAAAATTTGCCTTTCAGTTGTCTTTTACAAAATTGGAAACAATTTAGTTTCTCTAAAGAACTTAAAAAGAAGAGGCTTATGTTCTTTTGCAACATAGCGTAGCCTCAGTATCACTTGGAGGACCATGAAGCATGGCCCATTTTGGGGTCTTTACAATACAATACTCTCTTACAGAGTATTAGACAGATTTGTGCTGTCACAGAGAAGGAAAATGGATGGAAGTACCCTACATAATGGCCTTCATTGAGCTCTCTCAAGACCCCACTCTCAGAAAACATTGTAAGATTCTTGTTGCAAATGCCACAACACAAAGGGGGAATGGGGGCCAATTAAACAACCCTCTTCTTGTGACCCCCCAAGGGCTTCATGGCCCCCTCTTCCTTGCCTCTGCTCCCACCACTTCCCCAGCTCCTATCCCCGCCCTTTTCTCCCCTGGCACCTCCTGCTGCTCCTTATTCTCCTACCCATTCTCCCTTGGCCCCTCCTGTTGCTCCCTATTCTCCCCTGGCCCCCCACATTTCCCATGCCCCCCTCCTTGGATAGTCCCTTTTTCCTTGGTTTTCCTTCCCTTTTCCTCTAGCCCACCCCCTATCACAACTTTGATGGACAAATTTTTCCAAAAATAGTTTTAATTATAGGCCATAGCTTTTCATTTTTGAAAAAAAATTAAATTATCAATTTAGACAACAAAAAATAGCATTTCTATACACAAAACAGAATATAGTAAGAAGAAGAGATATAAAGAGGTGAATCTCCATTTTTAAAAAGTATATAATAGATTCTATACATTACTTTCAAACCTATCCTGCTTCTCTGGAATTTCTTCTGAATTCCTGTCCTTTTCAGTGTATTTTATAGAATATTACAACGGGCCTCTTTTTAAGGGGGTCATCACTGTTACTAATCTCCCCTGACTGCCCCATGATAAATTTAGAGAAGAGAGGGAAAAAACAAACTTTTAACAAGTAAACAAACAAAATTAATCAACATAATTATCCTTATTTAAAATTTTAATCTGCTTTATTAAAACTTTCTAGGCATAGACAATCAACCAAAAAACAAATCAAGTCCTGATATGGAGTAATTGTCGATTTTTGAGTTGGATATTCTTGTGTTCAATATTTCACAACTTATTTTCCTTCTAAAGCAGGGAAGGAAGAAAGGAAGGAAAGAAGGAAAGAAGGAGGGAAGGAAAGAAGGAGGGAGGGAGGGAGAAAGGAAGGGAGGGAAGAAGGAAATAAGGGGGGAGGGAAGGAGGAAGGAAATAAGGAGGGGGGAAAGAGGAAGGGAGAGAGGGAGGGAAGAAGGAAGGAAAGAAAGAAGGAAGGGAGGGAGGGAGGGAGGAAATAAGGGGGGAGGGAGGGAGGAAGGTAATAAGGAGGGAGGAAGGAAGTAAGGAAGGAAGGGATGGAGGGAGGGAGGGTTAAGAAAATAAACTTCAGGCTGCACTCTGAGTACATCAGTTCACTATCCATATTTCATCATGAGTCATTTGGAATTATGGTCAGTCACTGTGTTAATGAGAGTTACTAAGCCTTTCAAAGTTGGCTATCTTTACAATATGGCTGTTAAGTATACAAATATATACAGATAAATTGTTCTGGTTTTTTTCACTTCATTTTGCATCATTTCATAGATATCTTTCCAGGTTTTTCTGAAACTACCTCCTTTACCATTCTTATAGCACAATAGTATTCCATTATTATCCATATACTATAACTTGTTCAGCCATCCCCCAATTGATGGGCATCCCCTCAGTTTCCAATTTTCTGCCACCATAAAAAAGAGCTGTTATAAATATTTTTGTCCACATAGGTTCTTTTCCTCTTTCTTAGATTTCTTTAGGCTGTAGAACTAGCAGTGCTATTACTGGGTCAAAGGCCATGGTGTGAGAGGTGATTTTATTGCACACCTATATTATTTAGACTCCTATTTTATTTTCAATCAATATTATTAAGTGCAGTGGTTTTACCTGTTATATTAATATATTAATATACATTTGGTCAGTATAATCAATTATTATCAATATTACTATACATTTTATATATTACATAAGCCTAGATAGATTCTTTCTTACATTGGGCCACAGAACTTCAAACTACAAGTTATAAGTTCATTTGCTTGTTATGAAATTCATTTGCTTAACCATGGGAAGCTAACTAGAGGACCTCCACCCTTTTTGAATAAGTAACCAAGCCCAGCATGATGGAGATGACTCAATGATGTGGAAAGTCCCCTAGCTATTTTTGATTCACCCTTCACCCTTATCATTCTGTTTTTGAGGAAACAGTCCTATGGACACTACTTATGACTATTGCCCAATGTAGGGCCAGTGAATAGTTGTCATCGCTGCCCGTATTTGGACATCCTCTACTAGGCATTGACCGTGAGCATGAACTGAAGATTCTCCTGAAAGACCAAGATACAGATCTATCAACCAATAAGATTCTATATTTTGCTTTGCCTCTTCTGTATCATCCAGGTATCAAGCACTATAAAACCAAGACCCTAGAGATAGGTGACATCTGGGATTGTGAGGAAGATCTGAGGTTCTGTTGTACCAACAGTGAGTAAGACATGCCACAGAGTATAAGTTTTAAATGGAGAATTTATTAGCCGGCGTCTGTCCCGGGGCATGAGCCGCCCCAATCAGAACAACCAAGAGTAGGGGTGAAGGAGACATATTTATACAGAAAAATCAAGGTGCATGTGTTATTTTAGCAGACCCGGCAAGCCTGTGTTATTTTATGACCATGATACAAGAAGAGGAACTTCCTTAATGGAATAGATTGTAAATACAACAAATCAGATAGCTGACAAAGTGTCAACTGAAATTACAACCCAGGATCTCTGTGTCCAATTTGCCATTAACATTCCACAACATGGTATATGTTCATAAAATATCAGAATAAGGAAAAGTCACATAATTCAAGATAATGTCTGGGGCTAAGGTTTTCACCCTTAATGGCCATAGACAGACCAAGGGATGCTCCATCTGGGTTTGTTGACATAAGATAGAGATGTCTCTGAGCCTACTCAGGGAACAAGAGACTGTAGGGTCAGGCTTTCCTTCTGGTTAATTAGTTGACATTCCTTAGAGCAGTGACGGGGCCCAGGGACGTTTGCTGAACACCAAATGGCAAGATCTAAGTCCATTTTTTCTTATGCAAACTGGGGTTTTTATCAGGGGCTGGGGGCAGGGTCTTCTTAGCAATAGTACCACATTCCCCACTTCTTTTATGAAGCCATTCAAATCCTTGAAAGAGGAATGACCTGATCTGGAGCACCTGAAATCTGGGCCACTAAGACAGGGACAGAATTGGCATGAGAATGAATTAGGTTTGAGATGTGAGAAAGTAAACAGGGACCTACAGTTATGGCCAGGATCAATAAAATGAGGGGGCCAGCCAAAGCACTAAACAGGGTGGTGAGCCGGGGGGGGACATTGGTCTCCTGCAAATCACTCAATGTCAGCTTAGGCTGGTCCCAGGTGCACAGGTCTGCAGTAAAAGTTCCCCTAACTGCATCTTGTAAAGCAGAGCCCATGAAGAAAGGGGGTTGGTAAGTAACTGAAGGCATGCATATAGTAACAATAGAGGGCAAGGTTCAGGTAGAAATTTTGGCCTAATGATAATGCAAGGCTTATGGCCTTAGGGGAAGGCCAGATCTAGTTGGAAGATTCAAGGAAAATTGAAGGAGACTCCCAGGTGCTGTATTCCAGATTCAAGGGGGATCCCAGAACTGTATTCCAGATTCAAGGGGGCTCCCAGAGACTGCACCTTCATCATTCTCCCCCTCAAACAAATAGGACCCAAATTCTTTTGGGGTCAGGGACAAAGGTCTCAGCTTCTGAAACTGCTTCCTGCTGGCAAGGGGCATAGAGCTGCTCCTGCCTTGATGGATTCAGTTCAGGGGGTACATATGGCTTGGAGCCTGGAGGAGACAAACCTGACAAGGCGGTTAAGCAAACAAGCAAACAGACAGTATAGTAGTTTAGAGAAAGGGCAATTTCCCTGGCGTAAAAGACAATTTCATACCTAGCTCCCCTAATCACTTGTTCTGTGTACCACACTGCTTCAGAGTTCAGGAGTGTGTGGCACACCCAAAGAATTAGGTCAGGGGTATCTAAGAGCAAGGCTTGATATTTGTTGAGCCTGTGGTTAGCTAGCCACTGGTGGCCATCTGCTTCTAGGATGCTCTGAACTCGATGGGGAGCCAGAGCTTCTGAGGGCTGGTCAGCTAGAGGTTTAGAAGCTTCTTCAATTAGAGTGGGTGTAGCAGCCATGGAGTGTAATTGTTTTGAAAAACAGGCAATTGGCTTGGGATCACGTCCTAAGGACTGGGTTAGGACTCCCAAAGCCTGTGCTCTCCTTTCATCAACATACCAAGTGAAAGGTCTGTAAAGACAAGAGTGTTGACAAAGGTCAGTTAAAGCATATACCTGTAAAATATTAAGCGAGGTGGTCTTCTCGGGGTTAGGGTCTCATCCCTGAATGGCTAACAGGGGTCAGTCTAATCTGGCCTTGTTGACAGAAGTAGGGGTATTTCCTGAGCAAAGTTTAGAGAACAAAGAAGCCCAGGTCCTGGATCTTCTTCCAGTTACTCCTTAATTCAGGCTCTGGGTCTGGTTGAAATTAAAAATGATATAAAATGGTATAAAACGTTCCACACTTCCCCCTTTTGGTCCAAGGCAAACTGAAAGTTTTACCTGAAGACCAATTAACATATGGAAAAACCTCTATCTTCCTCAGGGGTGAAGTTCTAAAAATCCTTATCCAGGTGGAGTCAGGTTTTTTCTTTTTCTGTGTTTGGACATCCCCAGGGATGGGCAGTAATTGTAAACTAATTGTAAACAAGCAGAGGGAGCAAGTTGCAAGGGGGATCAGGGTAGGGAGCATAATGGCTAAAGATACCAAAGACATAGGCAAATAGTCTTGGGAAAACAAGGGACTCAGAAAGGGAGCTGTCCTTTGCACAGGTTCTGGTCCAGAGTCTCGGGAGGGGCCACCTGCATCTGATGCAGGCTCTTTGAAACCGAAGGACAAGGTCTCCTATGGGCTCAGATGTCCACTTGGGAGCAGGGGCACTCTTCAGATGTGACAGAAGGATCAAGGAGTCCATATCCACAAGTTGGCAGCTGTAGAAGTAGCCAGACCTGACAGGAGCTCCCAGAACAATATGATTTGATAATTGAGAGAAAAACAGCACAACATAGGCCCCAGACACACAGGGCTGAGTTCAAACAAATACAATAAATGGTTCAGTATCCCAGCCACACAGGGCTGAATTTAAACAATCACAACAAAGTTTTTCCCATATTTCACAAAACTGCACAATTACATTGAGTCAGGTACAGACCAAACCACTTAGATGGTTCACGATAGAGGGGGAAATTTGCATGTCACATGTTTTACATTTACACATTAGATAACCAAGAAAACTTAAACATAAACCATACAAAGTAATGCAATCATTATTAACAATGTTGACTAACATTGAATTCCTCGTATCCCAGTAGCACAGTACATATAACATCATAAACTTTTAGTCACGCCATGTCTCTTTGATGGCATTTACAAAATAATCTATAAACCATTCCTAACAAAGCTTAAAATGTTTCTTATTGAATTCCAGCACTTGATTGCACAATTTGTATACAAAGTAACTTTAAATCACAGTTGCATATTCCCAATGTCCATCTAAAGCAGCACTTTTTAAATCCCAGATGCCCGACTGTAGTTACCTGGTCTCTAGATAGTAAGAGAGTCATGCTCCTCTGGTCCGATCAGGAAATTCTCAGATAATTCTTACTTAATATCACTTAGTACAATCACTTAAATTCGGCTCTCCTTCTTTTTGAAACTTCAGAGTATTTCGGTTTATATCTCATCTGCTGTTTCTATCCAAACCTAAATTTTGTACCTGGTAGAAGAATCCTTTAAAATATGAAGGTCCAACCATAAATTGAACTCATCTTCCCTTTAAAATTATCAGACAGACATTTTACAAAGGAGATATAATTTCACTTGTACTACTATCTTACACAATTTTCTTGCACAAAAATCCTAATTTAAGAACTTATTACCTAAACACTTATTAGCTTGAATTTCCATGATTGATAGATTTTGGAGCCAATCATACACATCTGTATAGAATTCTTAGGGGAATCAATCTGATCCTGTCATTTTCCTCAAAAATTTGCTATCCTACTTAATTAGACATTTTATCCCATTACATCTTTGCCTTATTTCTTTGTCTAATCATTTCCTCCTTTTGGAGGATGTTATCTCATTTGGCCATGGACATAGGTTAAAATTGTAAGCTATTTATTCCTGCACCCTATTATAATAACTCAGAGGTATTCCAATATTCATCTATTACCTAACAGATTTAGCACTGTGCTTACAAAACTTCTTGATAATATAAATTTGCTATGAAAGAAAAGAGGGACAATGTCATATATCTTAACAAAAGGAAAGAACTTCCCTTAGCTCTGTTCGAGTCCAGTCATGAGTCATATCTGATAGCCAATCATATAGTCACTAGGTGCTGAAAGCGGGGCTTAGGAGTAATCAGGTGGGGATTTTTCTTTTTCAGAAAGGAAATGACAGAATTGAGAAATAGAGTCAGGAAGATCCTACCTATGCTGTGTCCAAGGTCATCTTCAAAACCTTTTTCCAGGCACAGACATTCCCTTAGAAGTTCCCAGCCTGTAATGCCTGCCATTCTATTATTGGCTTCATGTGACCTATTCCTGTAATCAGAGCTTAAAACAATACTAAATTGTAGTCCCATAAAATCTTAAATAGCAAATAAACATCCTTCAGATAGGACTGTCCCAAATTTCATTGAGCTAATAATTATCCAATCAAGCTACATAACTTTTCCATCTTCTAAATACTTTCTCACACTCTTTCCCAATTTGCTTAAACCATCTGAAACTAGCATTCTCTCAGGACAGGAGAGGCTTAGCTAACTCCCATTTGTCCCCAAACTTTCTTATCTGCATTTCGTATTTCCCCTCAAACCTTTATTTACCTTTCCAAATCTTTCAAACCCATTATTCAGTCTTCCTTTACATTTCAACCACAAGACAAAACAACTCATAAATTAGCACTTTTTACTGACATCACTGTCTATACTGGAATCCCATTCCAGCTTTTTAAACAAAACAAAAGAGGTTAATGACTGACCTCACAGGTTGATGGATTTATGTCCCCTGTTTACTCATTCTGGAGGAAAGGGACACTTCAGGAATTAAGTCTTATACACGTTGATAAACTCTAACTCTTAGTCAAAATCACAAAAACATTTTTCAAAACATTTCTAGAATTATTTCCCTAAACTAAAGATGTCTCTGATTTAGTCACGGTAATTAATTTCACTATTTGTATTAATACATAATTGCTCTGGTCGCTTTAAAACATCCAAGAACAATATAACTTTAAATCCCAGCCTTAGTCTATGGGATAGTGATTCAACCTTACATTTGTAAACAATATTATCTCATAAAACTTCTTTTCCCTTTTTCCCAAATTATTCCTATTAATACTTTAGAGCCCATATTATCTTTCATTTGGCTATACAAGAGTACCAATGTAACCAGTCATTTGATTAAAGACAACAAGATTTCACATATTTGCATTTATCCAATTTTCCATTTTTCCCCATAAAGCCAACTTCTTTCACAATGGTAACAGATTCTGGCAGATAACTTCCTTTTTGTCACTACCTGCTTATTTCTGATTACAGAGATCTGCCATATCATCTCCCCTGAGGGTGGGTTCTTTTCCATCAGATGGCAGGCTTCACTAATAAAAAGTGTATCCTTAAGACCTATATCCTCAAAACCTAATCTTATCCTAAAAACCCATCACTTTTTGCTGACTTTAAGAAGCCAGATATGGAGGCTTCTGACCCCCACTGTTCTTTTTCTTTCAGTAAAAACTTAAATCCCAGTAACTGCTGCTCCTCCCCCTTCCTTCCCTTCTGACAGATGGGCAAAGGTAAAACTCTTCTTATCAAAACTAAGGTAGGAGGAGTAAGGAATGCACAGACTGTGGTTTCAAACCTCCTTACTCAAAATTCCAGAATAAGACATTGAAAGGGCCCTTCTTGGGGTACATAAAACTCATGCTTTAACCACCCTCCCCAAGACTTCTATAGATAAGCATTAATTTCCCAACTATAAGGTTCTCACCCAGAAACTCTGAAAACTCACAGTAGGTTTGAACTGCAACCAATTAGCTTACAGGTAGAAATTCAGCAGGCCTTCTGAAAATTATACAAAAAGATTTTACAGAGAATTTTGCAAAAGTATTTTCCCTTCTTTAAAACAGTTTAAAATTGATCCTGATATAAAAAGGGATTGTCACTAAACTTTGTAACCAGAATGGCCTTTGTTTTCTTTGAATGACTCAGCTTACCTCATGGAGCCTCTGGACACTGTGGCTTGCTCTTCTGGGGCAGGAAGCCCAAAGAGCATGCCAGGAAGCAGACAATTTCCTGTGTGATGAGTCATGGGGCTGGCTGAGGGGAGGTGTTAGCTCCAGAACGTGGTCTACGCTAGGGGGAGGGGCCAAGTCAAGAACCAATCGGCCCTGGTCATTCAGGCGGCGCTTGATGATGTCAAAAACTCTATAAGAGGGGAGAGGACAGCTTGAAGCCCACTCTTTCCTTTTCCATTTGGTGTGGGAGCAACGAGGAGCGTGACTCTGGGCCAGCCCTTGCTCTCGGGCCGAGCCCAAATGTTGGTAACTATGAATTGTATTGGGTCTGTCTGTTGATATTTGTAACTTGTTTGTATTTTGGTTTTGAGGTTCGGGGTGCTGGTTTGTTTTTCCCCCGAACTAAATGAATGTTTTGAACCTCAGGGTGCTGGTTTTTTCCCCTGAAGTAAGTCAATGAATCTGTATTTGGTCTGTCTCTTGATGCTTGTCTGTATGCTCCCCTGAACTAACTGAATGCTGACTGAATGCTGGCATTTTCCCCTGAACTAAATGAATGTTGTCTGTATGCTAACTGAATGCTGGATTAAAGTAAGCTGGTCAACCCCTTCACCGTGCTTTCCTTGTTTAAGCAGATAAAAAGAACCTGTGCTTTCCCGGCAGCCTCCTGGGTCCCAGCAGCCTCCTGGGTCCCGGCTGTGGGGGAGGGATCTTACGCCCCCACCAAAGCTGCTAGCTGGGTTGTTAAAACAACTTTCATGAAGAAAATTATTTAGAAGGTTTTAAAATGAGAGACATCTCCTTCATTTTCCTTAAAGCAAATTAACCCTTAAACGCTGGAATTCATTAACTAAGTTGGTGCCAAATGTCCTCATTCTCAAACATTGCACAGAATTCCTAGATATTATAAAGTTCCTTACTCAAAAGGTGTTGTAATGTAGAGGACACTTAATTTCTATAATCACATACCCAATTAAATTTACCTTATCACAATAACAAAGTTTACCAGGACTTTAAAAACTTTTTTCATAGGAATTCCTCTACACAGAAAACCACACAAGATTGATAAGAATTCATGGCTAGATGGTTCCAAAAGTCCTTGTTTCAGTTAACAACCTCAATTTCTTAATTAAGTACAATTCCTAATTTAACAACATCTAGATTATAAGAGGAATTGTTTTTCTAACAGCATAGGCAATGCAATGTTAACCAAGTTGCATAATATAACAAATTTAGAAATATAAGTATACCACAAGCAATTATCATGTATTTAAAACTTGGAACAAGCTAATTAATTACCAATCAAGTGATCATAACTGAGTTGGGTAAGCAAATCAAATCTGGATTCATAATCACTAGTGGTAACATTTTAATTTCTAAGGCCCAATACTCTTAGCACTGTAAAGAAAAGATTATTGTCTACAAAATCACATTTTTCTTCAATATTGCTGATACATCTGTTTGCCAAATTACACAATTTAGAAATGTAACAATGCCCTAAACATAATTATGCTTTTTAAAACTTGAAACAACCCATTCATTAGTTTAGGTGAACACATTCCTAAATCTCCTTGCACAGAGAATCTTTCATGTCATCATTTGAAACTAGAACTTTAAATCACCAGATATATTCTCATAATAGAAAACTTTTTCACATGGAAAGTCTGTTCTCATTGTTAAATATCAGTATTATTAATTATTTCACTTGTTATATCCGCATATAACAGTTCCAAATTTTATCACGTCCCTTTAAAAACCCAATTCACATATATTGCCATAATATCATTTCTTACCACACAATAGTTTTCTCAAATTTCACAATCTAAGAGAATTTTAGAAATACAATGCAATTTTAGAAATACAGAAACAGTAAATTTCAGATGACATCAATTGCATTCCCACATTATCACATATAGAAAATTTTCAACTTATTACTTTTGGTATTCAAAAACCACTTCAAAGGTTAACAATTACGTTAAATCAGAGAGAGATAATAATAATGTTGTGTCTAAAATATAAACAACCATCATTATTATTTTCCCTTTACAAATCAGGAAACAGGTCAAACAGAGATGAAAATACAGTTTTGCAATTGGAACAAAGAAGTGTGAAGTTTACCTAGAACAGAGAGCAGGGGCTGGTTTCTCAGTGAAGACAATTTTTTTGAGGCAGAGCTTAGGAAATGCTAATCACAGGCCCAATCCATTCATCTTTCCCTTCCCCCACAACTGCAGAAGTTACCGAGCCTAGGGCAGTTTGCAGCTGCTGGGGACAGGGTGGGTCGAATGCATAGGACCTGGGTGTCTTTTCCAAGCTTTGCCAAAAAAGGATAGGCTACAAAGGTACCCAGGGGCACAGGACTGACTGTCAATGTGTGAATTTCTGTCCTTCTCCTCCTTTTGCCAGGTGGGGAAGGGTGATTTAAGTTTTCCCTGCAGTTCTCCTGCATTCTCTTCTAATCTGATCTGGGACGAGAGGAGTTTGTTTGAACTGCTCTAACTTTTACTGCAGCCCTGGCTCGGTCAGAGAAAGGATAACAATGGTGAAAGATCTCAATGATTGTAACTCAAGTAAACTTCACCTTTTGCTCACTCCTTAAAAACCTTTCTGCACTTAAATCTAAGGGAAAAGATGACCTCTTGACTTTGGGGAGGGAGTGGAGAAGTGATCAGGGACAAAGGCAAACACGAGAGCCAGACTGGAAACTTTAACCAGATTCTGTATTCACGGATAAACAGAGGCTTTCAGCCAGAAGGCATTCATTGGGAGGAGGTGTTTCAGCAGGAGTGAGCTCCTGGAGCGATTTTACAGTCTCAGGAGTTCTCTCTCCCAAAATCCAACTAACCGGTTTCCAAACTTTTTAATGATTAAATCCCAGAATCTGCTAAAAAGTGTTAGCTCTATTTCCATTGT
Organism: Trichosurus vulpecula; assembly: GCF_011100635.1. Lineage (NCBI taxonomy): Eukaryota > Metazoa > Chordata > Mammalia > Diprotodontia > Phalangeridae > Trichosurus > Trichosurus vulpecula. Next base: position 3,527,544 of record NC_050575.1, on the reverse strand, counting down.
AATTCCACGTTGACCAGACAAGGACCACAAGGAAAAGAGTCTTTGTTTCCCTAGTTGCAGCCCGAAATCTCTGGCTGCCTGAGTTTCAGATTTTACCAAAATATAGACATTTCACATTTTTTTTTCAGACACAGACACATAGACACAGACAAATTCAGAACATACAGAGCACAGAACAGAACCAAATGTTTGAGTCGAATTGAAAGCTAAACCAAGTCCCCTCAGAGGAAAGAAGAACCAGGTTTCCTCTTTAGGGATAAACAGAGGCCTTCAATTTTTTTCACATGACCCGCGGTGAGAAGACAGCATCCTGTCCTTCCCCCCCACTCTGCACACAAGCCCACGTCCAGGTTAGCGTGTTAACAGAGACCAGATGGCTAGCCCAGAACAGAAATCTTACCTCTAGAGGTCTGAAACCAGGATTCTCCATAGGCTGAAAAGGGACGATTCAGCAGGCAGCCTGACCTCCGAGACCCTCACCCCAACATCAGAGTCCTAGGAAAGGAAATCCCAGGCACCGGCCCTCTGAAGCAAGAGAAGGTAAATCGAGAGCAGGGACTCCCTGTTGAGGTCCGAAATTCTGCATGTGTCTCCGGGACAATAACATGAAATATCGCCTCCATCTCGCTGGGGCCTCCAAAATGTTGTACCAACAGCGAGTAAGACACACCACAGAGTATAAGTTTTAAATGGAGAATTTATTAGCAGGCGTCTGTCCCGGGGCATGAGCTGCCCAATCAGAACGGCCAAGAGTAGGGGTGAAGGAGACAAGCCTGTGTTGTTTTATGACCATGATACAAGAAGAGGAACTTCCTTAATGGAATAGATTGTAAATACAACAAATCAGATAGCTGACAAAGTGTCAACTGAAATTACAACCCAGGATCTCTGTGTCCAATTTGTCATTAACATTCCACAACATAGTATATGTTCATAAAATATCAGGATAAGGAAAAGTCACATAATTCAAGATAATGTCTGGGGCTAAGGTTTTCACCCTTAATGGCCATAGACAGACCAAGGGATGCTCCATCTGGGTTTGTTGACATAAGATAGAGATGTCTCTGAGCCTACTCAGGGAACAAAGAGACTGTAGGGTCAGGCTTTCCTTCTGGTTAATCAGTTGACATTCCTTAGAGCAGTCACAGGGCCCAGGGACATTTGCTGAAGGCCAAATGGCAAGATCTAAGTCCATTTTTTCTCATGCAAACTGGGGTTTTTATCAGGGGCTGGGGGCAAGGTCTTCTTAGCAATAGTACCACAGTTCCATTCATAAAAGTGGGCCATATCCCCTTAATAAATGGGTATTGGCTTTGGGCTCTGCCTCAATTTTTTTTTATTATAGATTGGACACTTTTGGACCCCACAATGGACAATTTAATTGCTCTCGAGGCATAGTTCCAAATTGTTTTCCAGAATGGTTGGACTAATTCGCAGTTCCATCAATAGTGCGTTAGCTTACCTATTTTCATACATCCTCTTTCTTTCTTGTCTATGGTACTTTTCAGCAAAATGTAGTTTCTGAGTTTATCTTTTTCATTTAGGTCCATTTTTGTTTTTGCTTTGTCTCAGATCATGAGTGCTACCTCTGCTTTTTTTTTTTAAACTTCAGATGGAATAATAGATTCTGGGGAGAGGATTCTGGGAAGATGGCCGAGTAGGTCAGAAAATTCCAAGCTCTCATGATTTTCCCCCACAAAAGAGTTAAAATAGCTCCTTAGGTCAAACAAAGTGTGGGTGGAAACAAAGAAGAATAGGGGCACAACCAGGATTTTCCTGGGTCAACTTGAGAAGATCTGAAGAAAAACTCCAGGACCTGGTTTTGTCCCTGCGAGGAGTAAATACCTCCAGGCTAGGTTCTGTTTTAACAACAAGTCGTAAGCCTCTTAAACAACTAGTGGCAAGTACTGGGGTTAGTTGGTCTAAGAGGCTGCCTCTGCCCCAGCCACAGCCACCCTGGGATAGTGAGGGGAGTTGTGCGTTTGAGCCCAGGAAGATTGAAGGAAGCTCTACTGACAGGGAATGCCAGACTCAGCTGTGCTGCAAACAGTGGTAGGGGCAAGAAGGAACCAGCACATGCCCAGTGAGTGCAGAAGCAGTGGGGCAGAAAGGCCCTGGCTGTGGGCACTTACAGGAGGTTGGAAGTTTGGCTTTGGTTCCAGGCTAGAAGGGAGAACTGAAGATCTGGGACAAGAGGCACCATTTCCTATAGCCCATGGCTAGAGGTGATTACAAAAATCAAGTTATTGCCACAAAAAAAAGTGCACAGGCAAAGGAGAAAGAATCCAACCATAGAAACATATTACAGGAATAGAGATGACCAGGGTTCACCTTCAGAGGAAGATATTGAAGTAAAGAAACCCCCAAAGAGCAATGTCAAATGGTCACTTGTCCAAAAAGAATTTATAGAAGATCTTAAAAAAGACTTTAAAAATCAAATGACAGAGATGTAGGAAAAACTAAAAGTAAATAAATAAATAAATGAATAGATAAATGAATGAATGAATAAATAAATAAATGAAAATAATCCAAAAAAAAACCAGAGAAGGTTATGAAAGGAAAGTCAACCAATTAGAAAAGGAGATCCAGAGTCTCAAGGAGGAAAATGACACCTTAAAAATTAGAACTGGGCAAAGTGAAGCCACTGAAATTATAAGAGATCAAGAAATAATTAAACAAAATATGAATAACAAAAAAATAGAAGAGAAAGTGAAACATCTTAAAAGAAAAAATAACAGATTTGGGTTAGGGTTAGGGTTAGATGAAGAAGAGAAAATATAAAAATAATCACAGTAATTGAAAGTCAATCAAGAAAAGAATCGATACAATAATACAAGAAATGATTAAAGAAAGTTGTTCTCAAGCATCAGAACAAGGCAGGGAAGGAAAAATAGAAAAAAATCCATCGCACACCACTTAAAAGAGATCCTATGAGAAAAACTCATAAGAATATCATATTCCAATTCTGAAACTCCCAGCTCAAGGATAACATATTAAAAGCAGCAAGATTAAAACAATTTAAATATGATGGTGCTACAATTAGAATTACACAAGACCTAGCAGCAGAGACATTAAAGGACCATGGGTCTTGGAACACAATATATCAAAGTGAAAAAGACCTGGGGCCCCAGCCAAAAATATTATACCCTTCAAATTTAAGTATTATCTTGAATGAAAAAAATGGACTTTTGACAAACCCTCAGACTTTCAAGACTTTGTTAAAAAAAATCCTCACCTTAATAGAATATTTGACATATAAGAACCAAGAGAAACATAAGGTACATACCAAAGACTGACTTTAAGGGATTCACAAGGACAGACTGTTTACCTTTTATATAACATAAAATGTAAAATGTATGTCTAAGATTCTTATTAATAATTGTTGAGCTCATAAAAAGAGGGGGATAAATCTGACTATGATATGAATTTAAAAAGTAAAACCACTTAGAAACAGCTAAAAAAAGAGTAACTATTTTATACAAAAGAGGTGCAAGAGGAAGAAAGGATATGGGGGATTTAGATGGGGGAGGAGAGCTGGTAGTTCTGGTAACCTACTTTTATTAGGAATGGGTTTAAGAGGGAACAATGAATATATATTTAGAACAGTATAAAAGTCTTCTAAATTTAGAAGAAATAAAATGGTAAGGGTATAGTGAGGGGGGAGAGGATAAGGCAGAGTTTAGGGTAAGGGAGGGATTTTTAGAGGGGAGAATGAGGGAATAGGTAAAAGGTGTTTAGATCAATGGGAATGGGAGGATAGGGGAGGGATCCTTAGAGGGGGAAGGCAAGTAATAGGAGGGCAGGGTGGTTGGTGGAGGAGGGGGCTAGGCAAGTAATAGGAGGGCAATGTAGCGGGTAGAAGTAAAGTAGAGGAGACAAGAGGGATGGAAACAAGAGATATGTACAAACATAAAAACAAAAATCAGGAGTAGAGTATGTTTGGGAAATTATATTTCTATATATGTATGTATACATGTATAAGTGTATGCATATATTTGTATGTGTATGTATATATCAAGAAACATACCTAAATTATATTGTAGCCTTCTGGGGGCAGGGCAGGGGGGAACAGAACAAAGTTAAAAAGTAAGCAGTAGAAAACAAAAGAAAGCACAAGGAAGCAAAGAAAAGATGGACAATTCTCAACACAAGATGTATTTTTTATCAAACAGGCTTTCTTGAAATGAAAATTTATTGTTACATATTTCGAATCCTTTCCTATGTTCTGCTATGCACATGACATCCTTTTTTTCTTACTTTATATTTAAGTTTCAATATTTAAATTTATTATATGTTTTTGTTTCTTTTCTCTATTTTGTGTTTGTGTTCTGGTAAAATAAAATTTAAAAACTGTTAAAAAAAAAAAAAGAAATATAAAAGACCTAATAGATTCTGCTCCAGCTCCTTATTTTAACTCTGTAATATCTTTCTGTTTCAAGTATGTTTCTTGTAAACTATATATTGTTAGTGTCTGGTTTCTAATCCATTTTGCTATCATCTTCCATTTTATAAACCAGTTCATCCCTTTCACATTCATAGTAATGATTGTTAACTGTGTATTTCCTTCTATTATATTTATTCTGGTTTTTTTTTTTACTCTTTCCCTCTTTAAGAGTCTGCTTTACTTCCTTTCAACTTTAACCTACCCTTCCTCTTAATCCCTTCCCTTTCTCTAAATCCCTTTCCCTCCTACTTCCTTGTTGGGTAAGATGAATTTCTATGTCCAAGTATTTGTGTATGTTTATTCTTTCCTCGTTGAACTAGGTCAAGTGAGAATGACATTCAAGTGTTGTTTGCTCCCCTACTGCTTCCTCCATTGTATATACCCTTTCTTGCATGTCCCTTTCATGTGACATACTCCCTATTCTTCCTCTCCATTACACATATCCCAGTGCATACCTGTTCTCCACTGTTCCATTCTTCTTTTGAAATCATTCAAATCACACCCATATCCTCTGTTAGATTTTTCCTAAGACCTCTGCCGATGATAAAGTTCTGAGGTGCTACATGTATGATTTCTCCATATAAGAATGTAAACAGTTTAATCTTATTAAACCCTTATGATTTCACACTCACATTTACCTTTTTGTACTTTTCTGGGGTCCTGTGTTTCAATGTTGAATTTCCTATTCAGCTCATATCTTTTCATTAGAAATGATTGAAAATCCTCTATTTCATTAAAGATACAATTTTCCCCTGTAGGATTATATTCGGGAGGTTATTCTTGATTATAATCCTAGATCTCTTGTCTTCTGGACTATCATATTCCAAACCCTCCATTTTTTATAGTGGTGTCTGATAAATCTTTGGTGATCCTGATCGTGACTCCATGGTACTTGAATTCTTTCCTTCTGGCTGCTTGCAGTATTTTCTTCATGAACTGGGAGCTCTGGATTTGGGCTATAATAATCCCGAGGGTTTTCATTTGAGCGTTTCTTTGAAAATGTGAGTGGTGATAGATTCTTTCAGCTCCTACTTTGCTCTCTGAGCCTGAGATTTCTTATAACTTCTTGAAATGTGATATCTAGGCTCTTTTTCTTGTTCTTTATACCATTCATATAGTCTAATGATAATCTCTCCTTGATCTATTTTCTAGTTCATTTGTTTTTCCTATGAGATATTTCATATTTTCTTTTAATATTTTTTAGTCTTTTGGCTTTGACTTTGACATTTATTTTACTTGCCATTAAGAGAAAATGATTTGAAAGCTTGGCCCCCTTTGTTGAAAAGCAATCCACCTGTGGTACACCATTTTCAATGGGGGCAGGGCGCAGTGAGTGGGTATTCGCTTTTACAGTCATTTCATTTGATTCTTACAACAATCCTGGGAGGGAGACGGAGCAGGGAATACAAACCATCATTTTAAAGATGAGCAAGCTACAGACCAGAAAAGTTGAGCAAACTACTTCAGATCATATAATTAATAAATGCAGAACAGAGACTAGAATCTCCAGAGAACCCGGGTCTCCTAACTGCCAGTTTGGTAATTCTACCATCCCACACTGCCATTATACACTATGATGCCAGGCCTCCCTTCTCTTTCAGTAGACAGAACAATGGTCAAATGAATCTCATAGGATATGTCCCTTCTATCCCTCCCCACCTGTCATCTTCACACACACACACACACACACACACACACATCAATCAATCAATCAATATTTGGAAATTCTTTGGATGATATAGGAGTCTCTCTTCTCTACAGTTAACTAGACTGGTTGTTTTTTTTTCACATACAAATTTTGGGGTGGAGTGATGGACCTGACTCACCTTGTCATTAAGGGAGTGGTGTTCATCTTGGCCTCCCACCTAGTGCATAATGATGATCTGAATAGTAAACCTGCTATTAAGAAATGAATTCCCTTCAGTCTTGCCAGTTCTCCTCAGGATTTGCATGACTTTTCCCTTTAATGAGTGCTGGGCTCCGTGTTTTCATTATCGCTATTTTGATTTTAGCTGTTTCAATCATCACCCTGAATCAAAGTGGTCTCCAGAAACCTCTTGCTCTGTACTTCACCAGCTTTTCACTAAGTGCTCACTCTAGATTTCTTGGCAACCGTCTGAGAGCATCCCTGATAAATCTTCCTTTCCAGTGAAAAAAAAAAGGTAAGCAAGAGCTCAGAGGCTTGCAATGTTTTGATTTTGTCTTTAAATGGACCCTGAGGGCTAGTCCCCTGACCTTTCTCCTGTTTGTTGTGTTGGGATCCAAAGGCACCTGTGCATGTCTACATGAGGTTGGGGGTGCAGTTGTCCCCAGTCTTCAAGGATTCAATAGTTTGCCTTCAAATTTCAGCTTTAAAGAATTTAATTTTGCTCATTGGCTAATCATAGTGTCCAAGAAGTTTTCCAAAGAAATAAACATTACCAAGTGATAAACCCTTGGAAACAAAATACCAATACAGAATATTATTTAATAGTGGAGAAAATGTGGGTGGTTTTCCTGCTCAAACTTATTACTAGAGAAATGTATTTTAAAGTATATGTTTATATCATGTATTTAAACATGTGTATGCATACATGCGTGTATACACATATATATGTAGAGAGAAAGGGAGAGAGAAGATGAGGAGAAAGGAAGGAGAGGGGAAAGGAGAAGGAGAGAGAGAGAAACAGAGACAGAAACAGACAGAGACAGAGAGAGAGACAGAGAGGAAATATGCAGTATACTGTACTCACTACTCACTGTCCTCTTATATCAATGGATATGGAAAGTCTCAAGTTATTTTATCAGGTTAATCTCATTGAGTTTATAGCTTATTCTCAAACCATTAAAATAAGTTGAGCTTTTCTGAATTGCAATCCACGTGAAGGTGGGTTTCCAATACTCACCTCACTGATTCAGACATAAAATCAGAATCTAAGCGTTGGCAGAAGCCTCCTAGACAAGATTTTGACTCCAGTTTTAATTTCAGTGGTTGCACATCTACTAGCACTTATAGGATCTTTGAATACTGACTTTGGCAAGTTGGGAAATATTTTTGAAAGATGCTAATGGTTTTTCATTAGGGAAATTATGATTGAGCACCAGGCCAAATCTAATACAAACAAGACATGTGCAGTCATGACCTAATCCAACCAGGAACGGGAAATCCCATGAATATGTTTGGTCATTGTTCTGTCTTCATCGTTTCTTGTTTCTTGAAGACCATTTGGTCTAGTAGGCTTCTATTGACAAAAATACCTTACTTTTCCAAGAAGGTTTAGAGGTACGATCCTTTCTTCATTTTCTAATAACTTTCCTATGGAAATGGCAAGACAAGTGACTATGGCAGCCAAAGAGACATTTTGTCCAGAGTTCCCAAATGCCCATGACATCGAATGCAGTGTTGGCAAGAGAATCTGGGAAAGAGATGAGAGGCTATGATTCAACCTGGGTAGTGGTACATAGGAGTATCCCTCCCTCACCAATTCTTTAGGGTGGCTGGAGCAGAATTAGAATAGATTAAGAGCTGAGGGGATGAGTGTGGGAAGCTGATGGCATGTTGGGTGAAAGTGGACTGCTATGTAAATTACATCTTGGTTCCCTTCTGCCGGTTGGGGGCAAAGGTGGAGAGACACAAGCTCACTGTACATTACTGACTCAGAGTCAAAACCAGATAGTGTCTATGCTATTTTCATTCCTACATTATTCTAATTGTTGGATAAATTTTGTTGGGCCATCAACCCCAAATGGCATACTTAATGATGAAAGCAGGGTAGTTGGGAGAGGGAGAAGTATTATTTCCCTTAAAGAAACAGGAGACAGTTTTCCCTCAGCAGAAACTGGAGTGGTAAGGAAAGAAAATTTTGCAGAAGAAAAGCAAAAACAACTTCTAAAGGGCATATTAATTTTATGCAAGACAGGATGCATAGAAGCAATATGAGAATTACAGGTCTCCCATAAGAACAAGATAAATAAAAAGTTTGAGTAAGATGTTTTAAAAACTGCCCAGAACTTCCAAAATATACAAAAAAGCATCAAGTGAGAGAAAATACAAATTGCCTCCAGGAAAACAAAACAAACAACAGCCCCAACAACAAAAAACCAACAAACCCTGTGCTTCAAACTCTAAAAAACAGTGGTTAAATGTAACTGTTCCAGTGATAAACAACAAATTTTTCAAGTGGTCAGAAGAGCTTCAATATAAAGGAATGGAAATCTAAATAAATTATTCCAAAGCCATGAGAAACCGAAGAATGGAATGGAATAGGATATTCTGAAAAGCAAAGGAGTTATATTGCAACCCAAAATGAAATACTGTACAAACCTCAGTCATCGATGGGAAAAGATGAACACTGAGGGATTCCTGAAACAAAAATAGACATGGGATCATTATATTTAACTTTCAAAAAAATAAAAAAGGTAAATAAATACTGCTTTAAAGGAAAAATAAGTTGTGCTTTAGAGGTCGTATTTAGAGGTTTCTCTCTAAAGAAGACAAAGAAAAAAATGAGGCTCTCAAAATAACATAGAGGGATCATCGAGAGATATAAAGGACCCAGGGATATAAGGATTTAAGTCGAACTTACAGGTTTAAAAAGAAAAGCGAAGATGGAGAAACAAAACTGAAGATTCGTAAACCAAACTCCCTGAACCTCTCACAGGTGAAGTAGTGTATTTTTCAGTATGGAATTTCAAAATAAAGGGATACATAAGTGGGAAGGTGCAGGTAGGTGATCAACAGAGTATAAGTGATGCTCCCAAATGCAGTCTGTGATGAACAACAAAAAGATGATGATTTCTATAGTCTTTCAGCAAGAGGAGGGAGGGAATGAAGGAAAATAGGAGAGGGAATAGAAGAGAGAAACTGAGTCTGGGGGATTGGAATGGAGAAGTCTCACAACAGGTAGTGGGTAGAAGGCTCATTAAAGGGTCTACCATGGAAGAGGATACATATGCCTGTGATGGGGGTCTCATAATGTATTTAACCTGAGGAGAGTTGTGAATGAATGAATGTGTATATGTATGTGTGTATACATACACATATACATATAAATATCCATATACACACAACATATACATATTTGCACATCATTTACCATGTACCAAACAGTGTACTAATTTCTACAGATACAAATATAAAAGCAAAGGCATACATACACATACACATTCATAGATACATGTATGCATACACACATGCATATATATATGTATGTGTGCATACGTACATATAGTTATAGATATAGATAGATATAGACATAGACATAGACATAGACATAGACATAGACATAGACATAGACATAGATATAGATATAGATATATGTAGGGAACTGGTGGTCAGGAAGGACTAGTTAAGTTAGGAAAGTGACAGGAATAATGAGTGGAGCCATAGGGAATGAAGTTGAAGTGAATAAGGTTTCAGAACTTGGCATCTAAAAGTGTGTAGCAGGACAGGCTGGGTGACATAATGGATATATTCTGGGCCTGGAATCAGGAGGACTTGATTTCAAATCCAGCCTCAGACATTTGCTGGCTATGTGACCCTGGACAAATCACTTAAACCCATTTGCTTCAGTTTCCTCACCTGTAAAATGAATTGAAAAGGAAATGGCAAACCACTCCAGTATCTTTGCCAAGAAAATGGCAAATGGGGTCATGAAGATCAGACATGACTGAACATCAACTGAACAACAATAGAGGGACAGGTTTAAGTCCCCCTAAAGTCCATTTCTAGACAGAAAAATGACTAAGAAAATGACTTGGAAGTGAAGAAACATGACTGAAGCTTAGGCCCAGATGTAGTAGCTAACTAAGGCAACCACCGAGCATCCCAAAGGGGTTCCAGTAGGAGGTAGAGGCATGAAAGGGGTAAGCCTTTCGGGTTATGATTTCTGGACTAGAAAACATGACAGTTGGTGAACAAATGGCTGCATAGTGAAGTGCATCACTCTCCATCACCCTTCCAGGTACATTTCTCTGAGAAAGCATGTCTCCATTGGCAGCATCTTGACCCAGAAATCCATATATGTGAATCGCTAGAGGCAGATAGCACCCAGAATGGTGGTAGTGATATATGGGAGGGGGGAAGATGAGATAGAATGGCTTTGGGGAAGAAAACTGATTTTGGTGAGAGAATGGGGTAGGATTGGGTCACATAATGAGAAATAGGAACAAAATTTATGGTAAATCCAAAGAAACAACAGCTATACTCATGCTATCAGACAAAACAAAGGTAAAACTTAAAATATCAATAGAGATAAATTATGTTATGATTGAAGAAATCATAGAAAGTGAAACAGCATTATTACTAAACATATGTGTGTCAAATGGCATAGAATCTAAATTCATAAAAGAAATGTTAACTAAACTATCAAAAGATATAGACACAAACAGACTAATAGTACAGAGATTTTAAGGTTATTCTTTCAAATGTAGACAAATCTTACAGAAATATATGCAAAAGGTAAAATAAAGAACTGAAAAAAACTGTTGGAGAATTTAGAATATAAGACTTATGAATGGAAATGTTGAAGAATATCCATATTTCTCAGTACTTTATGGCACCTTTACAAAAAAAGAAAGATCATGTACTAGGGCAAAGAGAAATTATAAATAAAATCTTTAAAGCAATCTAACTGATTCCCCTAGGAGGACTTGATGAAACCAAAAGGTCTAAAGCAAGTCTGCACAGCTTGTGACCTGTTTACAGCCCTCAGGCTACTTACAGCATGCCAAAGAATTTCCCCTACATACAAAGGATGTTTTCCTCTACATTTTTCAAGGGCTGCCCGAAATCCTTTGGCATGCTGCAAGAGATCTTAGGGTCATAAGCAGCCTGGAGGCTACAAGTTGTGCTGGCCTGGTCTAAAGGGACTGAAAAATAAAAACATTGAAACGTAAAAGGAAAAAATTTAAGAAGCAAAATAAGCAGTTAGAAAAGATCTGAGGCTTAAAAAGCTCATTTGCATATTAAAAGGACCAAAAAGAACAATTAGATTGCCTCTATTCCTGGCTTTGTCCTTAACCACTCATCTACATAAGATTGCCAAAGAAGTCTGATAAGCATAAATGACTGAATCATGACTGATCACCACAAGTCTAGGAAACCTTACTGGGAAAATAAGCCTCTAACCAAGAAGGACTGGCAAACCAGAAAAGCTACACCTCAGATACCACCTGCATGGAGCCTCTGAGGGAATCGAAGAGGAAAGACAATCCCAGACATTGCCCAAGATAAAAGAGAAAAGTAACACTATAATTGAAAAGAGAACTAGAGCAGTTGAGCCAAGAAGAGTGTAGTATAATGCAGCTGAGCCAGTGGCTGAAGTTGGTGAAAGACTGTAGCTAGCTTCCCATCAAAGTCAGCCCCAGTAGTCCAAGAGACCAACCCATCCAACAGAGATTCTATGCCCTAAGAAGATGATGCTGCCTGAGAGACCTACGTGGCCCAGCCCTTTAGTAGCAGCCTAATAAAAGCGCAAACTTATGGGCCCAGTCCAACAGCAGTCCAGCAGCAGAGTAGCCTGCCCGCAGCAGTCCTGCTGCAGTCTAAAGGCCAAGAGACCTACCATCCAATAGACAACTTTGCCCAGTAGTCAAGCAACAGCTAAGACCAGAGAGGAGCCAGCTCAGTAACCAAGTAAACAACTTGACACAGCCCAGCACCAGATTTACCAACCCAACTGAGACAACATGACCTGTGAGGAACCAGCCCAGATAAACACATGTCCTTCCTTCTCGAAGAGGCCTATGACATTGGGAAGGTGATGTCATGACTTGCAAGTGAATTGGATTTAAGTGAGGTAGGAGTGTACAAAGTCATCAGCCTCACTCTCTCCTCCTGAGCCATTTGGGTCGAGTGCGATTTAGGTTTAAGGCATTGTCCTCAAAAAAGAAATCTAGCTGGCAAACCCCAAGATATCTTGCAAGGTTTCAGTGATCAAAACTGATATTCCTTTGGGCAGAGTACCCACAGGTAAGGGTATGATTCCCTATGTGGACAGAGGGAGACAAGGGAGGGAGGGGAGGGAGAAGAAGGAAGGAAGGAAGGAAGGAAGGAAGGAAGGAAGGAAGGAAGGAAGGAAGGAAGGAAGGAAGGAAGGAAGGAAGGAGGGAAAGAAGGAAGGAAGGAAGGAGGGAAAGAGGGAAAGAAGGAAGGAAAGAAGGAACAAAGGAAGGAAGGAAAGAAAGAAGGAAGGAAGGAAGGAAGGAAGGAAGGAAGGAAGGAAGGAAGGAAGGAGGGAAAGAAGGAAGGAAAGAAGGAAGGAAAAAAGGAGGGGGGATGGAGGAAAAAAAAAAAGAAGGAAGGAGTGCATTGCCCAACTAGAACTGTCCAGTCGGGCCCCCAGTGGGACAGCTACTACCCAGGTTGTTGTTTGTCCTTCCTTCTAAAAGAGGACCATGACATCAGGAAGGTGATGTCATGACATACAAGTGTGAGAAACGTGCTTGCTCTAGAAAGAACAATAATTGTTGGGAAGCAAGGAAAGATTTTATTTTACATTCATTGTAAACGGGTAACTCCCTAAAGGAGTGCACCTGCTCAGACAAATGCAAAGCTATTTGCTATTCCCAATTCCGATCTCCCCCTTTGTTCTCCATTGGCTGAATGCAACTTCCTGAGCCACCTCTTCCATGTTCTCCTCCTTGATATGTTCCCCCTCCCTTGTTACGCATCACATGTACATTTAAATTGTCTTGCTCCACCCTGGGGGTGTGTTGCATAATATTAAACAGCTCATTAAGCATGAGCACAAGTTTCTGACCTTTTACTTGATCAGAAACCTGCCTCTGCTAGGTCACAGCTCTGATTAGAACCAGGCACCTCTGACTTACATCCTGTTATCACTAATCCTATGGAAACAGAATTCCTTCTCACACAAATGAATTGGATTTAAGTGAGGGAGGGCTGTGCAAAGTCATTAACCTCACTCTCCTCCTGAGCCATCTGGGTCCAGTGGCAAGAAATAAATCAGAACTATTGGAGACGGCCCCCAGTGGAGTTCTTGGAGTTTCTTGCCTCTGAAAGAACCACTCCAGCTGAGCAGTAGAGTGACTCACTACTTGATGCCATGCTCTACCACAAGTTTTGAAAGGTCCCTCCAGAGAAAGAAAAAGCACCAGGGACCTACTGTTAGAGAGTTGTGAGTTGCCTGAGCAACTCCATGTGTCAGTGTGTTCTTTATACATGAGCCTTACTACTGGGGTATGATGGCAAAAGTTTTGCAATCAACTCATTAGGAAAAAAATATGTAAGTTTAATCTGTTTTGATAGCATTTCTTCATCACTTTCTTAAGTCTATACAATCAATAAAACAATAAATCAAGCCCTAATTTTGTTCTGAGATGTTAGTGCTTACACTGAAAATTTTATAATAGGCTCTTGCAAATTGGTTCAAGCTGGCTCCAATGCACCCCTGGAGCCATTGTAATTTAAATTCATGCCCACTCATCCATCCCTCAGACTCCAATTTTTTGCTTGTCTTTTTTTCATCTCTGGCTTGGGGGATATGTTTTGCAACTACTGTTCTTACTATGCAATTTGAGCGATTGTCTTTCCTAAAGAGTTATTTTTACTGGCTAATTGTTAGGGAGAAGCACTTAGGGTGAATAGGTGTGGACTTCAGATGATAGTCATCTATTGGGTTATACCTAGAAGCCTAGTAATGGTAGCAGTCTGGGGACCTTCATGTGACCAATCTCTTCCATCTCCTCTGGCTTTGGGAAGGTGTCCAGTTGCTCCAAACCGACTTCCTCTCCACCCAGTAGTTTACCACTTCCTGTTGCACTGCCTATGGACTGGGACAACTCCCATCTGTGCCGGCACAAGACAAGTTCTACTTCATGCTGCCAGCCCAGTCTCCCAACCAAGATGTGGGTCACCTTGGGTATAAAGAAGGGGAAACTTCCCTTTGACTTCAGGCCTTCCATCTCCTGCTGTGCTTTTCTGTTGAATAAAGAGGAAAATCAGTGGGGAGAAAGGTTTCCTGCTCCTGCTGTGCATGTTTGCTTTCCATTCCTGTTGCACCCTTTCCTGGCTAATCACCAGCCTTCAGAAGGCAGAGGTGTAGTGAGGCAAGGCCTTCTATGGTCAGAACCATGTGCTTCCCATCTCACACTGCAATGTCTCC